>NC_141875.1:609361885-609986885 GCF_056163025.1 Triticum urartu | reverse complement strand
GTCTTGGTCTATTAGTCCCCTTTATATTCTATGCCATACTTTGCCCTTAAATTTAACCAACAAAATGTTAAATGCATGTTATAAAAATTATATAATTGGAAACTATGTTCAAATACGAATCCAACGATATAATCTTTGGCGACATGCATTCGTATTTTATTAGTTAAATCCTACTTATAAATCAGGACGGGGGTATAGTAGGTAATTAAATCACAAACGTTTTTTTACGTGGCCTTTCGTCCTCCTCTCGCACGTCTTGTCACCCCGCTGCCGCAGACGGCTTACAACGCAAACTTGTGCAGCGCGCGGGGGGTGGCCAAACGATGGCTCGAAATGGCGCCAATGAATCGTCCGTGAGCCTGTTCCCGCACAAGCTTCTCGCCCGACTCGGTGAAATCCCCCCAAATCCCAATGCTTATCGGCCTGCTATATAAACCCTCATGGCCCGCGAGTCCTGCGTCACATTTTCCCCTCCCTCCCTGTAGCTTATCTCGTCTACTTCTCCCGCAATCGTCAATGGCACTGGTCTGTCGTCGTCGCTCAGCCACTCCGCTGTCATCAGAGGACAGCTCCAGCTGGGAGGCCACACCACGGCGGCGGCGCAGTCCCCGACGTAATGTAGTGCGCGTGGCGTCCCTGTTGGGTGCGCGCGGAACACCCACCACACGCTCCACTGCCGCTGCCCATCAGCAACTGTTGCCGGCTGCCATTGCCGCCACCCCACCGTCTGCCGCCGTGGCCTCCACACCACCGTCGAAAGCCAGGGCCATCGCCCGCTCCACCGCGGCGGCCCGAGGGCGGGAGGTGGCCGTCGTGGCCTCCACCCCACCGCGGACCACCGTGGCCACCAGCCCACCGTCGACCGCCGGAGTCATCACCCACTCCGCCACCGCCGCCCGAAGGCAGGAGGCAGAGGTGGAGGCCCGCACGTGCATCAGCGACCTTGCGCGCTACACCGAGTTCCTGCGGGGGGAGGAGGAGCGCCTCGTCGAGCATGCAAAGAGCCTTACTGTTGAGGAACGTAGCAATAATTGAAATTTTTTCCAAGATCAATCTAGGAGATGCTAGCAACGAGAGAGAGGGAGTGCATCTTCATACCCTTGAAGATCGCTAAGCGGAAGCGTTGCAAGAACGCGGTTGGTGGAGTCATACACGCAGCGATTCAAATCGCGGTCGATTCCAATCTAAGCACCGAACTACGGCGCCTCCGCGTTCAACACACGTACAGCCCGGGGACGTCTCCTCCTTCTTGATCCAGTAAGGGGAGAGGAGAAGTTGAGGGAGAACTCCGACAACACGACAACGTGGTGGTGATGGAGCTCGTGGTTCTCCGGCAGAGCTTCGCCAAGCATGACGGAGGAGGAGGTGTTGGACAGGGGAGGGCTGCGCTAGGGGAAGGGTGCGGCTGCCCTCCCACCCTCCACTATATATAGGGGCAAGGGAGAGGGGGCCGCCCCCTAGATGCATCTAGAGGGGGGGCCAAGGGGAGGCTTGCCCCCCAAGCCAGGTGGGGGGTGCCCCCTCTAGGGTTTCCCCCAACCCTAGGCGCATGGGCTCTAGGGGGAGTTGGTTCCTAGCCCACCTAGGGCCTGGTTCCCCTCTATATTCAGCCCATAGGGCCCTCCGGGGCAGGTGGACCCTCCCGGTGGACCCCCGGAACCCCTTCGGTGGTCCCGGTATAATACCAGTAACCCCCCGAACACTTCCGGCGACGGAATAAGGACTTCCCATATATAAATCTTCATCTCCGGACCATTCTGAAAATCCTCGTGACGTCCGGGATCTCATCCGGGACTCCGAACAACCTTCGGTAACCACATACTATTTCCCATAACAACTCTAGCGTCACCGAACCTTAAGTGTGTAGACCCTACGGGTTCGGGAACCAGGCAGACATAACCGAGACATCTCTCTGGCCAATAACCAATAGCGGGATCTGGATACCCATGTTGGCTCCCACATGTTCCACGATGATCTCGTCGGATGAACCACGATGTCGGGGATTCAATCAACCCCGTATACAATTCCCTTTGTCCATCGGTATGTTACTTGCCCGAGATTCGATCGTCGGTATCTCTATACCTCATTCAATCTCGTTACCGGCAAGTCTCTTTACTCGTTCAGTAACGCATTATCGCGTGGCTAACTCCTTAGTCACATTGAGCTCGTTATGATGATGCATTACTGAGTGGGCCCAGAGATACCTCTCCATCATACGGAGTGACAAATCCCAGTCTCGATTCGTGCCAACCCAACAGATACTTTCGGAGATACCTGTAGTGCACCTTTATAGCCACCCAGTTACGTTGTGACGTTTGGTACACCCAAAGCATTCCTACGGTATCCAAGAGTTGCACAATCTCATGGTCCAAGGAAATGATACTTGACATTAGAAAAGCTTCAGCAAAAGAAATACACGATCTTGTGCTACGCTTAGGATTGGGTATTGTCCATCACATCATTCTCCTAATGATGTGATCCCGTTATCAATGACATCCAATGTCCATTGTCAGGAAACCATGACCATCTATTGATCAATGAGATAGTCAACTAGAGGCTTACTAGGGACATATTATGATCTATGTATTCATACATGTATTATGGTTTCCAGTTAATACAATTATAGCATGAACAATAGAAAATTATCATGAACACGGAAATATAATAATAACCACTTTATTATTGCCTCTAGGGCATATTTCCAACAGTCTCCCACTTGCACTAGAGTCAATAATCTAGTTACATTGTGATGAATCGAACACCAATAGAGTTCTGGTGTTGATCATGTTTTGCTCACAGAAGAGGTTTAGTCAACGGATCTGCGACATTTAGATCCGTATGCACTTTACAAATATCTATGTCTCCATCCTGAATATATTCACGAATGGAGTTGAAGCGACACTTGATATGCCTGGTCTTCTTGTGAAACCTGGGCTCCTTGGCAAGGGCAATAACTCTAGTGTTGTCACAGAAGAGAGTCATCGGGCCCGACGCATTGGGAATAACTCCTAGGTCGGTGATGAACTCCTTCATCCAGACTGCTTCCTGTGCTTCCTCCGAGGCTGCTATGTACTCCGCTTCACATGTAGATCCCGCCACGACGCTTTTCTTGCAACTGCACCAGCTGACTGCCCCACCATTCAAAATGTACACGTATCTGGTTTGTGACTTGGAGTCATCCAAATCTGTGTCGAAGCTAGCATCGATGTAACCCTTTACGACGAGCTCTTCGTCACCTCCATAAACGAGAAACATATCCTTAGTCCTTTTCAGGTACTTTAGGATATTCTTGACTGTTGTATAGTGTTCCATGTCAGGATTAGTTTGTGTTGGAAATATGCCCTAGAGGCAATAATAAATTAGTTATTATTATATTTCCTTGTTCATGATAATCGTTTATTATCCATGCTAGAATTGTATTGATAGGAAACTCATATACATGTGTGGATACATAGACAACACCATGTCCCTAGTAAGCCTCTAGTTGACTAGCTCGTTGATCAATAGATGGTTACGGTTTCCTGACCATGGACATTGGATGTCATTGATAACGGGATCACATCATTAGGAGAATGATTTGATGGACAAGACCCAATCCTAAGCCTAGCACAAGATCATGTAGTTCGTATGCTAAAGCTTTTCTAATGTCAAGTATCATTTCCTTAGACCATGAGATTGTGCAACTCCCAGATACCGTAGGAGTGCTTTGGGTGTGCCAAACGTCACAACGTAACTGGGTGGCTATAAAGGTACACTACAGGTATCTCCGAAAGTGTCTGTTGGGTTGGCACGAATCGAGACTGTGATTTGTCACTCCATGTAAACGGAGAGGTGTCTCTGGGCCCACTCGGTAGGACATCATCATAATGTGCACAATGTGATCAAGGAGTTGATCACGGGATGATGTGTTACGGAACGAGTAAAGAGACTTGCCGGTAACGAGATTGAACAAGGTATCGGGATACCGACGATCGAATCTCGGGCAAGTGTCATACCGATAGACAAAGGGAATTGTATACGGGATTGATTAAGTCCTTGACATCGTGGTTCATCCGATGAGATCATCGTGGAACATGTGGGAGCCAACATGGGTATCCAGATCCCGCTGTTGGTTATTGACCGGAGAGTCATCTCGGTCATGTCTGCATGTCTCCCGAACCCGTAGGGTCTACACACTTAAGGTTCGGTGACGCTAGGGTTATAGAGATATTAGTATGCGGTAACCCAAAAGTTGTCCGGAGTCCCGGATGAGATCCCGGACGTCACGAGGAGTTCCGGAATGGTCCGGAGGTAAAGAATTATATATAGGAAGTGCTATTTCGGCCATCGGGACAAGTTTCGGGGTCACCGGTATTGTACCGGGACCACCGGAAGGGTCCCGTGGGTCCACCGGGTGGGGCCACCTGCCCCGGGGGCCACATGGGCTGTAGGGGGTGCGCCTTGGCCTATATGGGCCAAGGGCACCAGCCCCAAGAGGCCCATGCGCCAAGAGAAGAGGGAAAGGAAGAGTCCTAAAAGGGGAAGGCACCTCCGAGGTGCCTTGGGGAGGAGGGACTCCTCCCCTGGCCGCACCCTTCCTTGGAGGAAGGGCCAAGGCTGCGCCTCCCCCCTCTCCCTTGGCCCTATATATAGTGGGGGAAGGGAGGGCAGCCCAACCCAAGCCCTGGCGCCTCCCTCTCCCTCCCATGACACATCTCCCTCCTCCCGCAGCGCTTGGCGAAGCCCTGTTGGAATCCCGCTACTTCCACCACCATGCCGTCGTGCTGCTGGATCTCCATCAACCTCTCCTTCCCCCCTTGCTGGATCAAGAAGGAGGAGACGTCGCTGCTCTGTACGTGTGTTGAACGCGGAGGTGCCGTCCGTTCGGCGCTAGGATCATCGGTGATTTGGATCACGAGGAGTACGACTC
Source organism: Triticum urartu (assembly GCF_056163025.1). Lineage (NCBI taxonomy): Eukaryota > Viridiplantae > Streptophyta > Magnoliopsida > Poales > Poaceae > Triticum > Triticum urartu. Next base: position 609,981,976 of record NC_141875.1, on the reverse strand, counting down.
CATCAACCCCGTTCTCTTGAACGCTTCCGCGCGCGATCTACAAGGGTATGTAGATCCACTCCTCCCTCGTTGCTAGATGACTCCATAGATAGATCTTGGTGACACGTAGGAAAATTTTGAATTTATGCTACGTTCCCCAACAGTGGCATCATGAGCTAGGTCTATGCGTAGTTTCTATGCACGAGTAGAACACAAAGTAGTTGTGGGCGTTGATTTTGTTCAATATGCTTACCGTTACTAGTCCAATCTTGATTCGGCGGCATTGTGGGATGAAGCGGCCCGGACCGACCTTACACGTACTCTTACGTGAGACTGGTTCCATCGATTGACATGCACTAGTTGCATAAGGTGGCTAGCGGGTGTCTGTCTCTCCCACTTTAGTCGGATCGGATTCGATGAAAAGGGTCCTTATGAAGGGTAAATAGCAATTGGCATATCACGTTGTGGTTTTTGCGTAGGTAAGAAACGTTCTTGCTAGAAACCCATAGCAGCCACGTAAAACATGCAAACAACAATTAGAGGACGTCTAACTTGTTTTTGCAGGGTATGCTATGTGATGTGATATGGCCAAAAAGAATGTGATGAATGATATGTGATGTATGAGATTGATCATGTTCTTGTAATAGGAATCACGACTTGCATGTCGATGAGTATGACAACCGGCAGGAGCCATAGGAGTTGTCTTTATTTATTTATGACCTGCGTGTCAACATAAACGTCATGTAATTACTTTACTTTATTGCTAACTGTTAGCTGTAGTAGTAGAAGTAATAGATGACGAGACAACTTCAAGAAGACACGATGATGGAGATGATGGTGTCATGCCGGTGACAAGATGATCATGGAGCCCCAAGATGGAGATCAAAGGAGCTATATGATATTGGCCATATCATGTCACTATTATTTGATTGCATGTGATGTTTATCATGTTTATACATCTTATTTGCTTAGAACGACGGTAGTAAATAAGATGATCCCTCATTAAAATTTCAAGAAAGTGTTCCCCCTAACTGTGCACCGTTGCGACAGTTTGTTGTTTCGAAGCACCACGTGATGATCAGGTGTGATAGATTCTAACGTTCACATACAACGGGTGTAAGACAGATTTACACACGCGAAACACTTTGGTTAACTTGACGAGCCTAGCATGTACAGACATGGCCTCGGAACACAAGACACCGAAAGGTCGAGCATGAGTCGTATGGCAGATACGATCAACATGAAGATGTTCACCGATGATGACTAGTCCGTCTCACGTGATGATCGGACACGGCCTAGTTGACTCGGATCATGTAATCACTTAGATGACTAGAGGGATGTCTATCTGAGTGGGAGTTCATAAGATGAACTTAATTATCCTGAACATAGTCAAAAGGTCTTCACAAATTATGTCGTAGCTCGCGCTCCAGTTCTACTGTTTAGTTATGTTCCTAGAGAAAATTTAGTTGAAAGTTGATAGTAGCAATTATGCGGACTAGGTCCGTAAACTGAGGATTGTCCTCATTGCTTCATAGAAGGCTTATGTCCTTAATGCACCGCTCAGTGTGCTGAACCTCGAACGTTGTCTGTGGATGTTGCGAACATCTGACATACACATTTTGATAAGTACGTGATAGTTCAGTTAAACGGTTTAGAGTTGAGGCACCAAAGACGTTTTGAAACGTCGCGAAACATATGAGATGTTTCGAGGGCTGAAATTGGGATTTCAGGCTCGTGCCCACGTCAAGAGGTATAAGACCTCCGACGATTTTCTTAGCCTGCAGACTAAGGGAGAAAAGCTCAATTGTTGAGCTTGTGCTCAGATTGTCTGAGTACAACAATCATTTGAATCGAGTGGGAGTTGATCTTCCAGATGAAATAGTGATGGTTCTCCGAAGTCATTACCACCAAGCTGCTTGAGCTTCGTGATGAACTATAATATATCGGGGACATATATGATGATCCTTGAGATATTCGCGATGTTTGACACCACAAAAGTAGAGATCAAGAAGGAGCATCAATTGTTGATGGTTGGTGAAACCACTAGTTTCAAGAAGGGCAAGGGCAAAAAAAGGGATGCTTCATGAAACGGCAAAACAGCTGCTGCTCTAGTGAAGAAACTCAAGGTTGAACCCAAACCCGAGACTAAGTGCTTTTGTAATAAAGGGAACAACCACTGGAGCAGAATTACCCTAGATACTTGGTAGATGAGAAGGCTGGCAAGGTCGATAGAAGTATATTGGATATACATTGTGTTGATGTGTACTTTACTAGTACTCCTAGTAGCACCAGGGTATTAGATACCGGTTCAGTTGCCAAGTGTTAGTAACTCGAAACAAAAGGCTACGGAATAAACGGAGACTAGCTAAAGGTGAGCTGATGATATGTGTTGGAAGTGTTTCCAGGGTTGATATGATCAAGCATCGCACGCTCCCTCTACCATCGAGATTGGTATTAAAACCTAAATAATTGTTATTTGGTGTTTGCGTTGAGCATAGAAATGATTGGATTATGTCTATCGCAATATGATTATTCATTTAAAGAGAATAATGGTTACTCTGTTTATTTGAATAATACCTTCAAATGGTCTTACACCTAAAATGAATGGTTTATTGAATCTCGATCGTAGTGATACACATGTTCATGCCAAATGATAGTACCACCTACTTGTGGCACTGCCACTTAAGTCATATCGGTATAAAACGCATGAAGAAGCTCCATGTTGATGGATCTTTGGGCTCACTCGTTTTTGAAAGGTTTGAGACATGCGAACCATGTCTATTGGTGTATATGCATGAAGAAACTCCATGCAAATGGACCATTTGGACTCACTTGATTTTGAATCACTTGAGACATGCAAATCATACCACATGGGCAAGATGACTGAAAGCCTCGTTTTTCAGTAAAATGGAACTAGAAAGCAACTTGTTGGAAGTAATACATTTTGATGTGTGCAATCCAATGAGTGCTGAGGCATGTAGTGGATATCGTTATGTTCTTACTTCACAGATGGTTTGAGTAGATGTTGAGTACATTTACTTGATGAATCACGAGTCTGAATTATTGAAAGGTTCAAGTAATTTCAGGGTGAAGTTGAAAGATCGTCGTGACAAGAGGATAAGATATCTATGATATGATCATAGAGATGAATATCTGAATTATGAGTTTGGCATAGAATTAAGACATTGTGGAAATTGTTTGACAACTAATACAGCCTGGAACATCATAGTATGATGGTGTGTCCGAACATCATAACTGCACCCTATTGGATATGATGCATACCATGATGTCTCTTATCGAATTACCATGATAGTTTATGGGTTAGGCATTAAAGACAACCACATTCACTTTAAAAGGGGCACCACGTAATTCCGATGAGATGACACCGTATGAACTATGGTTTAGGGAAACCTAAGCTGTCATTTCTTAAAAGTTTGGGGCTGCGACGCTTATGTGAAAAAGTTTCAGGCTGATAAGCTCGAACTCAAAGCGGATAAATGCATCTTCATAGGACACCCAAAACAATTGGGTATACCTCCTATCTCAGAACCGAAAGCAATAAGGGATTGTTTCTAGAATCGGGTCCTTTCTCGAGGAAAAGTTTCTCTCGAAAGAATTGAGTGGGAGGATGGTGGAGACTTGATGAGGTTATTGAACCGTCTCTTCAACTAGTGTGTGGCATGGCACAGGAAGTTGTTCCTGTGGCACCTACACCAATTGAAGTGGAAGCTTATGATAGTGATCATGAAACTTCAGATCAAGTCACTACCAAACCTCGTGGGATGACAAGGATGCGTACTACTTCAGAGTGGTACATGATCCTGTCTTGGAAGTCATGTTGCTAGACAACAATGAACCTACGAGCCATGGAGAAGAGATGGTGGGCCCGGATTCCGATAAATGGCTCGAGGCCATAAAAATCCGAGAGAGGATCCATGTATGAAAGCAAAGTGTAGACTTTGGCAGAACGGCTCGATGGTCGTAAGGCTGTTGAGTACAGATGGATTTTAAAAGGAAGACGGACAATGATGGTAAGTATCACCATTAAGAAAGCTCGACTTGTCGTTAAGATGTTTTCCGACAAGTTCAAGGAGTTGACTGCGATGAGACTTTCTCACTCGTAGCGATGCTAAGAGTCTGTTGGAATTATATTAGCGATTACTGCATTATTTATGAAATCTTGCAGATAGGATGTCAAAACATTGTTTCCTCGACGATTTTCTTGAGGAAATGTTGTATGTGATACAACCGGAAGGTTTTGACAATCCTGAAAGATGCTAATAAGTATGCAAAGCTCCAGCAATCCTTCTAAGGACTGGAGTAAGCATCTCGGAGTTGGAATCTACGCTTTGATGAGATGATCAAAGATTTTGGGTTTATACAAAGTTTATGAGAAACCTGTATTTCCAAAGAAGTGAGTGGGAGCACTATAGAATTTCTGATGAGTGTATGTTGTTGACATATTATGGATCAAAAATGATGTAGAATTTCTGGAAAGCATATAGGGTTATTTGGAAAGTGTTTTTCAATGGAAAGCCTGGATTAAGCTACTTGAACATTGAGCATCAAGATCTATAAGGATAGATCAAAACGCTTAATGGTACTTTCAAATGAGCACATACCTTGACATGATCTTGAAGGTGTTCAAGATGGATCAGTCAAAGAAGTAGTTCTTGCCTGAGTTGTAAGGTATGAAGTTAAGACTTAAAGCTCGACCACGGCAGAATAGAGAGAAAGGACGAAGGTCGTCCCCTATGCTTAAGACGTAGGCTCTACAGTGTGCTATGCTGTGTACCGCACCTGAAGTGTGCCTTGCCATGAGTCAGTCAAGGGGTACAAGAGTGATCCAAGAATGGATCACAGGACAGAGGTCAAAGTTATCCTTAGTAACTAGTGGACTAAGGAATTTTCTCGATTATGGAGGTGGTAAAAGAGTTCGACGTAAAGAGTTACGTCGATGCAAGCTTAACACCTATCCGGATAGCTCTGAGTACAGATACCGGATACGTATAATGGAGCAACAATTTAGAATAGCTCCAAGTAGAACAGTTATTTGAAATGGCTCCAAATATAGCATAGTAGCTGCATCTACAAGATGACATAGAGATTTTCGAAGTACATACGGATCTGAAAGATTCAGACCCGTTGACTATAACATCTCTCACAAGCATAACATGATCAAACCTAGAACTCATCGAGTGTTAATCACATGATAATGTGAACTAGATTGTTGACTCTTGTAAACTCTTTGGGTGTTAGTCACATGGGGATGTCACCTTGAGTGTTAATCACATATCGATGTGAACTGGATTATTGACTCTAGTGCAAGTGGGAGACTGTTGGAAATATGCCCTAGAGGCAATAATAAATTAGTTATTATTATATTTCCTTGTTCATGATAATCGTTTATTATCCATGCTAGAATTGTATTGATAGGAAACTCATATACATGTGTGGATACATAGACAACACCATGTCCCTAGTAAGCCTCTAGTCGACTAGCTCGTTGATCAATAGATGGTTACGGTTTCCTGACCATGGACATTAGATGTCATTGATAACGGGATCACATCATTAGGAGAATGATGTGATGGACAAGACCCAATCCTAAGCCTAGCACAGGATCATGTAGTTCGTATGCTAAAGCTTTTCTAATGTCAAGTATCATTTCCTTAGACCATGAGATTGTGCAACTCCTGGATACCGTAGGAGTGCTTTGGGTGTGCCAAACGTCACAACGTAACTGGGTGGCTATAAAGGTACACTACAGGTATCTCCGAAAGTGTCTGTTGGGTTGGCACGAATCGAGACTGCGATTTGTCACTCCGTGTAAACGGAAAGGTCTCTCTGGGCCCACTCGGTAGGACATCATCATAATGTGCACAATGTGATCAAGGAGTTGATCACGGGATGATGTGTTACGGAACGAGTAAAGAGACTTGCCGGTAACGAGATTGAACAAGGTATCGGGATACCGACGATCGAATCTCGGGCAAGTGTCGTACCGATAGACAAAGGGAATTGTATACGAGATTGGTTAAGTCCTTGACATCGTGGTTCATCCGATGAGATCATCGTGGAACATGTGGGAGCCAACATGGGTATCCAGAACCCACTGTTGGTTATTGACCGGAGAGTCATCTCGGTCATGTCTGCATGTCTCCCGAACCCGTAGGGTCTACACACTTAAGGTTCGGTGACGCTAGGGTTATAGAGATATTAGTATGCGGTAACCTGAAAGTTGTTCGGAGTCCCGGATGAGATCCCGGATGTCACTAGGAGTTCCGGAATGGTCCGGAGGTAAAGAATTATATATAGGAAGTGCTATTTCAGCCATCGGGACAAGTTTCGGGGTCACCGGTATTGTACCGGGACCACCGGAAGGGTCCCGTGGGTCCACCGGGTGGGGCCACCTGCCCCGGGGGCCACATGGGCTGTAGGGGGTGCGCCTTGGCCTATATGGGCCAAGGGCACCAGCCCCAAGAGGCCCATGTGCCAAGAGAAGAGGGAAAGGAAGAGTCCTAAAAGGGGAAGGCACCTCCGAGGTGCCTTGGGGAGGAGGGACTCCTCCCCTGGCCGCACCCTTCCTTGGAGGAAGGGCCAAGGCTGCGCCTCCCCCCTCTCCCTTGGCCCTATATATAGTGGGGGAAGGGAGGGCAGCCCAACCCAAGCCCTGGCGCCTCCCTCTCCCTCCCATGACACATCTCCCTCCTCCCGCAGCGCTTGGCGAAGCCCTGTTGGAATCCCGCTACTTCCACCACCACGCCGTCGTGCTGCTGGATCTCCATCAACCTCTCCTTCCCCCCTTGCTGGATCAAGAAGGAGGAGACGTCGCTGCTCCGTACGTGTGTTGAATGCGGAGGTGCCGTCCGTTCGGCGCTAGGATCATCGGTGATTTGGATCACGACGAGTACGACTCCATCAACCCCGTTCTCTTGAATGCTTCCGCGCGCGATCTACAAGGGTATGTAGATCCACTCCTCCCTCATTGCTAGATGACTCCATAGATAGATCTTGGTGACACGTAGGAAAATTTTGAATTTATGCTACGTTCCCCAACACTTTGGTACCTCCCTACCAAACTTATGGCAAGGTTCACATCAGGTCTGGTACACAGCATGGCATACATAATAGACCCTATGGCCGAGGCATAGGGGATGACACTCATCTTTTCTCTATCTTCTGTCGAGGTCGGGCATTGAGCCATGCTCAATTTCACACCTTGCAATACAGGCAAGAACCCCTTCTTGGACTGATCCATATTGAACTTCTTCAATATCTTGTCAAGGTATTTGCTTTGTGAAAGACCAATGAGGCGTCTCGATCTATCTCTATAGATCTTGATGCCTAATATGTAAGCAGCTTCTCCAAGGTCCTTCATTGAAAAACACTTATTCAAGTAGGCCTTTATGCTTTCAAAAAATTCGATATCATTTCCCATCAATAGTATGTCATCCACATATAATATGAGAAATGCTACAGAGCTCCCACTCACTTTCTTGTAAACACAGACTTCTCCATAAGTCTGCGTAAATACAAACACTTTGATCATCCCATCAAAGCGAATGTTCCAACTCCGAGATGCTTGCACCAGCCCATAGATTGAGCGCTGGAGCTTGCATACCTTGTCAGCATTCTTAGGATCGACAAAACCTTTCGGCTGCATCATATACAATTCTTCCTTAAGGAAGCCATTAAGGAATGCCGTTTTGACGTCCATTTGCCATATCTCATAATCATAGAATGCGGCAATTGCTAACATGATTCGGATGGACTTCACCTTCGCTACGGCTGAGAAGGTCTCATCGTAGTCAACCCCTTGAACTTGTCAATAACCCTTAGCGACAAGCTGAGCCTTATAGATGGTCACATTACCATCCGCGTCAGTCTTCTTCTTAGGGATCCATTTATTCTCTATGGCTTGCCGATCATCGAGCAAGTCTGTCAAAGTCCATACTTCATTTTCGTACATGGATCCTATCTCGGATTTCATGGCTTCAAGCCATTTGTTGGAATCCGGGCCCGCCATCGCTTCTTCATAGTTCGAAGGTTCACCGTTGTCTAACAACATGATTTCCAGGATAGGGTTGCCGTACCATCTGGTGCGGAACGTGTCCTCGTGGACCTACGAAGTTCAGTAGCAACTTGATCCGAAGTTTCATGACCATCATCACTAACTTCCTCTCTAGTCGGTGCAGGCACCACAGAAACATCTTGCCGAGCTGCGCTACTTTCCGGTTCAAGAGGCAGTACCTCATAAAGTTCTACTTTCCTCCCACTTACTTCTTTCGAGAGAAACTTTTTCTCTAGAAAGGATCCATTCTTGGCAACAAAGATCTTGCCTTCGGATCTGAGGTAGAAGGTATACCCGATAGTTTCCTTAGGGTATCCTATGAAGACGCATTTTTCCGACTTGGGTTCGAGCTTTTCAGGTTGATGTTTCTTGACATAAGAATCGCATCCCCAAACTTTCAGAAACGACAGTTTAGGTTTCTTTCCAACCCATAATTCATACGGTGTCGTCTCAACGGATTTTGATGGGGCCCTATTTAAAGTGAATGCGGTAGTCTCTAAAGCATAACCCCAAAATGATAGCGGTAGATCGGTAAGAGACATCATAGATCGCACCATATCTAATAGAGTGCGATTACGACGTTCAGACACACCATTTCACTGAGGTGTTCCAGGTGGCATGAGTTGTGAAACAATTCCACATTTCCTTAAGTGCGTGTCGACCTCGTGACTCAAGTATTCTCCTCCACGATCTGATCATAAGAACTTTATTTTCCTGTCATGTTGATTCTCTACCTCACTCTGAAATTCCTTGAACTTTTCAAAGGTCTCAGACTTGTGTTTCACTAAGTAGACATACCCATATCTACTTAAGTCATCTGTGAGGGTGAGAACATAACGATAGCCACCGTGAGCCTCAATGCTCATTGGACCGCACACATCAGTATGTATGATTTCCAATAAGTTGGTTGCTCGCTCCATTGTTTCAGAGAACGGAGTTTTAGTCATTTTGCCCATGAGGCATGGTTTGCACGTGTCAAATGATTCATAATCAAGAGACTCCAAAAGTCCATCTGCATGGAGTTTCTTCATGCGTTTGACACCAATGTGACCAAGGCGGCAGTGCCACAAGTATGTGGGACTATCATTATCAAGCTTACATCTTTTAGCATTCACACTATGAATATGTGTAACATCACGTTCGAGATTAAACAAAAATAAACCATTGACCAGCAAGGCATGACCATAAAACATATCTCTCATCTAAATAGAACAACCGTTATTCTCGGATTTAGATGAGTAGCCATCTCGCATTAAACGAGATCCAGATACAATGTTCATGCTCAAAGCTGGTACTAAATAACAATTATTGAGGTTTAAAACTAATCCCGTATGTAGATGTAGAGAGTCAGGACCCCGATTCCAAGTCACATCGATCTAGCCGGTAACACCTCATATCACTTTGCGGCCTCACGCATGGTATCCCACGGGTGTCGCCTTACCATGGCCCGGGACCGTTTGCGCCTTTTGGCTCACGTATATGATAGTATCCCTAGCATCCATATGACAGAGAACCCGGGCCAACATGGCTAGTCGTGAACCTAAGGCGGCACAGGCCTATGGAGACAGGCATACATGAATCACATCGAGCATGTCGGTCATCATCGAGTGATTCCGGGCTGTAGCACTGGGCTAACAGGACTCCGGGGAACCCGGGCTGTAGCAGGCTAGGCAGGACTCCGGATGTCACCGCGTGACATTTCCCCGAAGGGACAGACATAGGAACGACGTGAAACACATGCCGACCAGTCAAGTGTCCTGAGCAGTAGTGCTGGGCTAGCAGGACTCCGGTGAACCGGGCTGTAGCAGACTACTATGGCTCGAGGAACACTAGACTACATTTCCCCATAAGAAAGGCTGCAAAGGATAAACAACTAGATTGTCGGATCCCACTCATACCAAGCATTACAATCATACACACAATATGCCCGATATGAGTACATACAACATGGCATCACAACAAAACTCTACAACTCAAGTACTTTATTTAAAGGCTCCAGAGAGCCATACATAACATGTTCATACAGATAGGGGTCACATGACCCGACACTCAAGTCATACAATCATACAAGCACAAGCGGAAGCAACTAGTCTGAGTACAGACACTAGAAAGAAAGAAGGCTTCTCGAAACCTGTCTATCTACATAGGGCCCTCCATGGCCAGGATCACCACCTGGGTGGCTAGTCACTCGTCGACGTCAAGGTCTACGTAGAACCCATCGGAGGGGGTCGTGTTGTCATCTGAAAACAATAATTAAGCAAACATGAGTACAAAGGTACTCAGCAAGTCTTACAACAGAACCTACCATGCATGCTTATTCTCAAGAAGGTGGTGGGGTTATTGCAGCAAGCCAGCTTTGACTCTTGGCTAAGCTATCCTACGGAACTCCACTAGAAAAATAGTTTTCGCACATGAGTCCACTACTCACCAACACAATACTCCACCGGGGATCCTCCCTCGAAATCCTACGAGAGGGCCATCCTCGATACTCACACTTATCTTGAGTCTTTTAGTAGTATCCATTAACTTGTCTATGAACTATATAGGCAACCTAGTAGTCCTTTACCGCGGACGCGGCTATTCGAATAGTTTTATACCCTGCAGGGGTGTACTTCTTCACACATGTTTCCACCACTTAGCGTCTGCACACGACATGTGCTCGGCAGACTTCAAGCGAAAACCGACGTGGGTATAGACCACGACCTGACTAACCTCACAAGTCTCTAGTCCAGGTTTATCGCCTATTCAGGTTCCATCCGCAAGGAAATCCGGCCGGGGTGTCCTCAACGGCCCCAAATGATGTGTATAGGGTCCCGAGACGCCAAACGGGCGCCCGGCATACCCGGCCACAGTGTATCTACCGCATCATAGCCGACCCCTAGGGTCAGCGCTACGCACGGCCGCCAACACATAACCTACAAACACCAGAAACTAGTTGCAACTCCTGGACAGATGGCGAGAGGGGTCAGTAAGTCGAGCGGGGTCATATTTCAGGGCCCAATGTGTGGTAGTAGCTGAATCTTAAATCACACATACAGATCTCAGTTCTTATGGACGGCCTCAATGAAACAACCCACCATGTACTCCTACATGGCCTCTCATCGATACCTTTACCAAAACATGTTCAACACATCCCTCACATTACCGACATAATCATTTCACTCTAGCCCATCACCCGGATGGACCAGACCTGACATAACTCTAAGCATAGCAGGCATAGCAAGGTAGGAATCACATACATGGCTCAATCAACTCCTACACATGCTAGTGGGTTTCATCTAGTTACTGTGGCAATGACAAGTCATGCAGAGGATAAGGGTTCAACTACCGTAGCACATAGCAGTTTGAATCGCGTTGTCTTAATGTAGTAAACAAGAGCAGAAGTGAGAACATGGGTTTGTATCAGAATGATCAATGGGTTGCTTGCCTGTTGTAGTGGTAGTAGGGTACTTCCCTTCAGACGGATACTCGGGGTTATCCTCGGAGGCAGAACCTACCACGAAAAACACACCAAACATAATCAACACATGGCAATATGCAACAATATGATGCATGCTATGACAGGGCAAGATGAAAGTGTCTTGGCCTAATGCAAGCTAAAACAGAAGGGGATGAACTCATTTGAATCAAAGATTCAAATATTAGCTCATTAAACATGGCCTTATTAGTGCATTACCTTATTCTGCTTAAACAGCAAGGTTAACTTGTTTTGTCATGCATGAAACCATTACAGATGGATAGATTGAATTTTTCTGATCATTTTTCATATATAAATCTTTGCATTTGGAGCTATGGTTGATTTTCTATGATTTTTAGAAGTTTTGGCTATTTTCTGGAATTTCCTATTAAAGAATAAATCCAGTAATTGAATTAATGCGTGAGCATGACATAGGTGTGACGTCAGCGGTCAACTGGGTCGGCCAGGTCAAACCTGACTGGTGGGCCCTCTCTGTCAGTGTCACACCTAATTAACAGAATTATGTTAGTGCTAATTAACTGTCAGTGGGGCTTGGGCCCACATGTCAGTGACTAACCTAAATAAAATTAGTTAAAACTAATCTTAAACTGATTAGCAGACCGGCCCCACCTGTCATAGACTCAGGGGGGTCTACCTGGGCCCACACAAGGGTCAAACAGAGTCAAACTCACCGGCGGCTTGACGCCGGCGACGACAGACGCGGCGGAGGGGCTTGGGTTTGCGTCTCCGGTGACCAAATCGACGGCGGAGAGCAACTACGTGATGCGGGGAGCGAGCCGCATCGTTTGGTGGAGAAAGTGGAGCTCGGGGAGGCCGGGAACGACGCCGGCGACGACCTTGGCGGTCGCCGGAGTTCGGGCAAGGATGAAACCGAAGCTACGGGGCACGACGAGGCACGGGGAGTGGTGCGTTAGGCTCCTGGGAACGCGTGGAAGACGAAGGCATGCTCGGTGGCGTCCCAACGTGGCTGTGGCCACGACGGCGACATGCGGTGGCGGTGGCGAGCTTCGACTTTGATGGCAGAGGTGGTTAGAGGACTTGGACGAGCGTGGGGAGAGGGGGAAGCGGTGGCACAGCTCACAATGTTGCAGGGGAGCGAACGGCGAGCTCGGGGAAGGGCTGGAGCGAGCGGGGCGGTGAAGGGGATCTCCGGTGGCCGGAGTTGAGGACGAGCTCGGTGCAGCGTCTCCGGGGCGAGCGAGCGCTTGGGGCTCGACCTACTTGATGAAGTCGACAACGGTGGAGCTTCCTGGCATGACGGGGCAACGAATGGACGGCAGTGGCTGTGGTGAAGCTTGTCGGCGGCGACGGCTGCGCTCGGCAGGAAGATGGGGAGAGAGCCGGAGAGGGAGAGAGGCCACAGGGAGAGTGGGAAGAAAGTGAGGGAGACGTGGGGGTCGGCGTGGCACTCGTGGACGCCTCCAGGGCGTCGGCGGAAGCAGGAGGTGGCCGGCGTGTGGCCGCGGGCGCCGGCCACGCGCTCCTCGTCCTCCTGGCGAGAGGAGGGGGACGACTGGCAAGCGCCAGTCGACTGGGCCGAGCCAGGTGGGCTACGCCTGGTAAGTTTCTCTCTCTCTCCTTTTTTTCTTCTATTTTTCTGATTTATTTATTATTTCTGTAACTTCAGGGCTTTATTAAAAATACCAGGGTATTACCATAAATCATAAAATTAATCATGGCCACTGCTTAGAAAATATCCAACAACAAACATTTTAGTTTATGATTATTTGAGCATTTAAAATATTTTATAGCATTTAAATGCCCAAATGCAAATACCATAAGGATTAATCTAATGACCTTTGATGTCCTAGAAAAATGTGCACCATTTTTTTCAAAGGTTTGAACCCAAAACAAAAAGGGTGGGCTTTTTAGAAGGGCATTTCAGGTTCATTGGTAAAGTTTTTAGTAAACCCTAGTTGTTCCAGGGGGGTGCTGGGGGTTCTGTCATCCCCATTTCAAATTTAAAAGGAATTTAAACATGATGCACACTCTAATGCTTGAACTAACTAGGGTGTGACAACTCACCCCCACTCAAAAGAATCTTGTCCCGAGATTTAGGATCCTTCGGAAAGAAGGTGGGGTACTCGAGTCGAAGACGATCCTCCCTTTTCCAAGTGGCTTCTTTCTCGGAATGGTGTGACCATTGAACCTTGAGAAACTTGATATTACGACGTCGAGTGGTACGCTCGGCTTGATCAAGGATACGAACGGGATATTCCCGATATGAGAGGTTATCTTGTAGATCAAGCGTTTCATGGTCTACTCCACGGATAGAATCCGTGAAGCAACGCCTGAGTTGAGAAACGTGGAAGACATCGTGAACTCTAGAAAGATGCGAAGGTAGTTCCAATTGGTAGGCAACTTCTCCTCGTTTGGTAAGAATGCGAAAGGGTCCAATGTAACGAGGAGCCAATTTGCCTTTGATACCGAAACGATGGGTTCCCTTTAACAGAGTAACCCGAAGGTAAGCCTTCTCGCCGACTTCATAAGTCATGAGTTTATGTCTACGATCATATTGGCTCTTTTGACGAGATTGGGCTGTTTTCAATTTCTCACGAATAACACGAACCTGCTCTTCTGCTTCCTGAATCATATCCGGGCCAAAGAGTTGTCTTTCCCCGGTTTCTGACCAGTTAAGAGGCGTTCGACATTTTCGTCCATAGAGAACTTCAAAAGGAGCCTTGCCCAAGCTAGCTTGACAACTATTGTTGTAAGCAAACTCCGCGAATGGAAGGCATTTCTCCCAACCCATTTCGAACGAGATAACAGAATCTCGGAGCATATCTTCCAGAATTTGATTGACTCGCTCTACTTGACCACTTGATTGAGGATGGAAGGCGGTGCTAAAAGAGAGACGAGTTCCCATAGCATTTTGGAAACTTTCCCAAAATCGAGAGATGAAGAGACTCCCACGGTCTGAGTTAATTTCCAATGGAACACCATGAAGAGACACTATTCGGGAGATGTATAAATGGCTAGCTGGCTAGCGGTGATACTCTCACGAACAGGTAGAAAGTGGGCTACTTTGGAAAGATGGTCGATCACGACAAAGATGGCATTATTCCCTCTCTTGGTCCTGGGAAACCCAGTGATGAAATCCATACTGATTTTATCCCATTTCCACTCGGGAATAGCCAAAGGTTGAAGGGTGCCAGCAACGCTGATGCTCTGCTTTGACACGACGACAAACATCGCAATTAGCAATGTATTGAGCGATTTCTCTCTTCATCCTAGTCCACCAAAACCTCTGGCGTAGGTCTTGATACATCTTGGTACTACTAGGGTGAATGGTGAGAGGGGATCCATGAGCTTCCTTGAGAATCAACTGGCATAGATGTTGTTTCTTGGGAACCACCAAACGGTTCTCGAAGAAGAGATCACCCCGCTCATCCATGGAAAAACATTTAGCAACTCCGCTAGCAATGTTTTCCTTAATCCGGAATATGCCCTTATCACGCTTCTGGGAAGCTATGATTTGATCCATAAGGGTAGGTTTCGCCACCAGGGTGGATAGAAAACCTCAAGGAATAATGTGAAGATTAAGCTTATGAAATTCCTCATGGAGAAGTGGTTGACTTTGTTGTAACATCAGGTTGTTACAATAGGACTTACGACTTAGTGCATCAGCCATGACATTGGCTTTGCCCAGGGTGTAAGTTATTCCTAAGTCGTAATCCGAGATCAACTCGACCCAACGTCTTTGCCTAAGATTCAAATCTGGTTGGGTGAAGATATATTTCAAACTTTGGTGATCGGTGAAGATCTCGCAACGATTACCGAGGAGGTAATGTCGCCAAGTTTTGAGTGCATGGACTACAGCTGCAAGCTCTAGATCATGTGTGGGATAGTTTTCCTCATGTGGGTGTAATTGCCGTGAAGCATAGGCAATTACCTGACGATCTTGCATGAGTATGCAACCTAGTCCTTGTCGCGAGGCGTCGCAATAGATAATAAAGTCCTTGGAGAAATCTGGTGGTACCAGTACAGGAGCAGATGTCAAGCGTCTTTTCAGTTCCTGAAAGCTAAACTCGCACTGTGGAGTCCACTCGAACTTTTTATCTTTCTTGAGGAGTTCAGTTAGAGGTTTAGCAACCTTGGAGAAATTCTCGACGAAGCGGCGGCAATAGCTCACTAAGCCAAGGAAGCTCCGAACTTGCTTGTCCGTCTCAGGTGGAGTCCAATCAAGGACGGCTTGAACTCACTCGGGATTGACAGCAATACCCTTACCAGAGATTACATGGCCTAGATAGGTCACTTCTGGCAACCAAAATTCACACTTGTAGAATTTGGCATAAAGGCGATGCTCTCAAAGTTTCATCAATACCAGCCTTAGATGTTCGGCATGTTCCTCTTCATTCTTGGAGTAGATGAGTATGTCATCGAGGTATACTACGACGAATTTATCCAAGTACTCCATGAAGACCGAGTTCATTAACCGAGAGAAGGTAGATGGGGCATTGGTTAAACCGAAGGACATAACGGTGTACTCGTATTGGCCATAACGAGTAACAAAGGCCGTTTTGGAAATGTCCCCGTTTCTGATTTTGATCTGATGGTAGCCTAACCTCAAATCCATCTTGGAAAAGACTGAGGATCCAGCGAGCTGATCATACAGATTGTTGATCCTGGGAAGCGGATACTTGTTCTTGATGGTGACCAGGTTGACAGGTCGGTAATCTACAACCATTCGATCCGTTCCATCCTTCTTCTTGACGAAGAGGACGGGGCAAGCCCAAGGAGAGGAACTAGGACAGATGAAACCCTTTTTCAAGGACTCATCGAGTTGATTCTTAAGCTCGGCTAGTTCTAAGGGTGCCATCTTGTAGGGTCTCCTAGAAATTGGAACAGTTCCTGGGACAAGGTCTATCACGAACTCGACATCCCTGTCAGGTGGAACACCTGGCAGTTCTTCTAGAAAGACATCCGGAAAGTCTCGGACTACCGGAACATCCTCAAGGTTTGGAAGGGGGTTGGCATTTAGGGAGTAAAGTTGGCGCTTGGCCACTCGAGTTAAGACATTAACTGTCTTGCCCGATGGGTGAGTAAGTTGAATGGTTCTAGTGGCACAATCAATCTTAGCATAATGAGCTGACATCCAGTCCATACCCAAAATGATGTTTATGTCCGAGGACTTGAGAGCTATTAAGGATGCAAGGAAGACAAGTATATCGACAAGAATTTCGTTCCCATGGCTTACTCTAGAAGTTTGCCATCTAGAGCCAGGGGTTTGAATTTCCATGGTAGAGGGCATGTCACAGAATGTTGTGTTATGCAATCGAGCATAGTTCTCGGATATGAATGAATGAGATGCTCCAGTATCGAAAAGAATAGATGTCGGATGGCAATTAACAAGGAGCATACCAAGGACGACGTTAGGATCCTCATGAGCCTCCTCGGCTGAAACATAGTTGACATGGCCACGTGTAGTAGTGACCGGCTTGGCGTAGAATGTCTTTCCCGCTGGCTTACCACGGCCAACGGACTTTCCAGTTTGATTGGGGTTGTTGTTCTGGGGACACTCTCGGCTATAGTGACCCGGCTCTCCACACTTGAAGCATGTCACCACATTGGGGTGTGGAGCAGCATTAGCAGCGGGGCCACCATAGGGCTTGGGCGGTGCAAACTGCTGGTTGGGACAAGGCGCCTCAAAGGATGGCCTCGGAATAAACCTGGGTGGCAGTGCCGTGCTTGGGATCCACACCCGGCGTTTCTGAGCTCCAGAGCCGGATGAAGAGCCAAAATCACGTGAGTGCTTGCGTGAAGCGTCATAATCAGTCTGGCCTGTCTCAGTGCTGATGGCTTTATTGACCAACTTCTGAAAGGATGTGCACTCGTGCAGACGAAGATCGCGGCGAAGCTCAGGGCTGAGTCCCTTGCGGAACCTTGCCTGCTTCTTAGCGTCGGTAGATACCTCTTCGGGAGCATAACGTGCCAGATTCCCAAATTCACGACTATATGCATCCACAGTCAGTCTTCCTTGGGTGAAATTGCAGAACTCCTCCCTCTTGCGATCTATGAGACCTTCCGGAATGTGATGCTCACGGAAAGCCTCACTGAATTCAGCCCAAGTAGTAATTTGGCCGACCGGGCGCATAGCTTCAAAATTTTCCCACCAGAGGCTAGCAGGGCCTCCGAGATGGTAGGCAGCGTAAGTAACTTTATCAGCTTCGGCTACGTTGGCAGAACGTAGCTTGTGGGTGATGCTGCGAAGCCAGTCATCCGCGTCGAGGGGCTCGACGGAATGGTTAAACTTTGGTGGGTACAGCTTGATAAAGTCATTGATTGACACCAAGTCATTTTGTGGATGGCATGCAGTGTTCTGCTCAATCCGCTCCAGTAAGCGGTTAGTCTCACGCTTGTTTCTTTCCGCCTCCAGCATCACTTCGGCCAGAGAAGGCGGGTGGGGCAGATTTTCACCCCTAGCTGCACTGGCTTCCCCCTGCTCCGGGGCAGCAGGGTTGCTGCGGGTGTTGACCATCCTAGGAGAAAACAAGACAACGGTTTAGATAAGGATGTCTCAAACTTAGCAAGGAAGTGCATAATGTAATGGATAACACGGAATGTAGAGATGTTCATCCGTATGTCATGGTAATATAAAACTGCCATATATATACCAATGGTCATACACATCATACATAGTTTAGTACAAGCCCAGGCTACAGTACAACTATGATGAAAGACGTTACATCTCATCGGAGGCATTCCAAGCTCCTATACATTATTTGTCTACACCTCCGGAATTGATTACACACAAAGTCATATTCCACAAGTCACGCAGGACAGTGGAGATACAACTATTACAATACTAGTGATACTACTACTAACTCAGACAGCTCCGTAGTAGTCCTCATAGAAGTCACCTCCATAGCCTGGAAGTTCAATGTGATCATCCGGGAATAGACGGTCCTGAGGAGCTTGTGGACCAAAGGGGCTAGGATGAGGTCTTGGACCAACAAACGGTGGCCTGCGGGGACCACAGGGTGGGGTGATGCCTCCCACATCACGCCAATCCACCATGTCTGGCAGAGCAGATCTCACAGGATACAGATCCCTTGTATCCATACATCCAGCTTGCACCGCAGGTGCAAACTGAGTCAATGTGGCCCAATGATCAACACGGGTATTGAAAAGCTCCAGCCTCAAGGCCCCATTCTCTCGGTCCTTATCTTCGAGCATCTCGGTAGTGGTACGAGTTAATGAGTCCTCCTAAGTGCAGTCAGCATAGATAGCCTGAAGATACCCTTGCGCTCCCGAAAGTGAAGCTGGCATGTAATGAAAGTCGGTGTTCTGAAGCAGGCCAGTCCGGACTCGCATGATGGTCATCATGGAATAGGCAGCATCCTGCACAGCCATCTCAATAGTAACCCTGAGTCCATAGGAACAGTGAAGGGGCTCGGTAGATCCAGGATAAGAAGGAAATATCCTGACGGTGCAGAAATATTGGTTTTGATTAAAGTCTCGGAACTGCTCTTCAACAGTGTATTCGGGATACCAACGGTAACCCGTCTCGATCATTACCTGGACTAACATAGCAGTATGACCGAGCACGTCGAGGCACCGGGTCAGGCGAACCACTTGGTTTTGAGCACGAGTGGCCATCTGAAAGCACAACCACAATGCGAAGACATTAGAATTTCTAGGGAAAATTGGACAGCATAACGGTTGTAAATGCTCAGAAAAAGATTTGAGACATCCACAATAGTTTCCAATACCACTCAACAACATCATATCAAGGTTCTGATTCAACTGGCAACATACTAAAAGTAGTAGAAACTGTACTGAGGCTTGTAACAACAATCCTATAAGCTACTACGGATTAGTAACACGTGAACCTGATAGAAGAAGAGAGCCTAGTCCTTAACCCACGTTGAATGAGAAGAGGATGACTCAGATCAGAGGGCATAAGGTAAAGGAGTAAAAGAGCCTTACGTTCCCTCCCACAATCAATTCCCCTACATATAACTAAAGCATTTATAGACTCGACATCGACCAGTTTGGCTTAACGAACCTACAGGCAGTCCGACTCTGATGCCAACTCTGTCAGGACCCCGATTCCAAGTCACATCGATCTAGCCGGTGACACCTCATATCAATTTGCGGCCTCACGCACGGTATCCCACGTGTGTCGCCTTACCATGGCCCGGGACCGTTTGCGCCTTTTGGCTCACGTATATGATAGTGTCGCTAGCATCCATATGACAGAGAACCCGGGCCGACATGGCTAGTCGTGAACCCAAGGCGGCACAGGCCTATGGAGACAGGCATACATGAATCACATCGAGCATGTCGGTCATCAGCGAGTGATTCCGGGCTGTAGCACTAGGCTAACAGGACTCCGGGGAACCCGGGCTGTAGCAGGCTAGGCAGGACTCCGGATGTCACCGCGTGACATTTCCCTGAAGGGACAGACATAGGAACGACGTGAAACACATGCCGGCCAGTCAAGTGTCCTGAGCAGTAGTGCTGGGATAGCAGGACTCCGGTGAACCGGGCTGTAGCGGACTACTATGGCTAGAGGAACACTAGACTACATTTCCCCATAAGAAAGGCTGCAAAGGATAAACAACTAGATTGTCGGATCCCACTCATACCAAGAATTACAATCATACACACAATATGCCCGATATGAGTACATACAACATGGCATCACAACAAAACTCTACAACTCAAGTACTTTATTTAAAGGCTCCAGAGAGCCATACATAACATGTTCATACAGATAGGGGTCACATGACCCGACACTCAAGTCATACAATCATACAAGCACAAGCGGAAGCAACTAGTCTGAGTACAGACACTAGAAAGAAAGAAGGCTTCTCGAAACCTGTCTATCTACATAGGGCCCTCCATGGCCAGGATCACCACCTGGGTGGCTAGTCACTCGTCGACGTCAAGGTCTACGTAGAACCCATCGGAGGGGGTCGTGTTGTCATCTGAAAACAGTAATTAAGCAAACATGAGTACAAAGGTACTCAGCAAGTCTTACAACAGAACCTACCATGCATGCTTATTCTCAAGAAGGTGGTGGGGTTATTGCAGCAAGCCAGCTTTGACTCTTGGCTAAGCTATCCTACGGAACTCCACTAGAAAAATAGTTTTCGCACATGAGTCCACTACTCACCAACACAATACTCCACCAGGGATCCTCCCTCGAAATCCTACGAGAGGGCCATCCTCGATACTCACACTTATCTTGAGTCTTTTAGTAGTATCCATTAACTTGTCTATGAACTATATAGGCAACCTAGTAGTCCTTTACCGCGGACGCGGCTATTCGAATAGTTTTATACCCTGCAGGGGTTTACTTCGTCACACATGTTTCCACCACTTAGCGTCTGCACACGACATGTGCTCGGCAGACTTCAAGCGAAAACCGACGTGGGTATAGACCACGACCTGACTAACCTCACAAGTCTCTAGTCCAGGTTTATCGCCTATTCAGGTTCCATCCGCAAGGAAATCCGGCCGGGGTGTCCTCAACGGCCCCAAATGATGTGTATAGGGTCCCGAGACGCCAAACGGGTGCCCGGCATACCCGGCCATAGTGTATCTACCGCATCATAGCCCACCCCTAGGGTCAGCGCTACGCACGGCCGCCAACACATAACCTACAAACACCAGAAACTAGTTGCAACTCCTGGACAGATGGCGAGAGGGGTCAGTAAGTCGAGCGGGGTCATATTTCAGGGCCCAATGTCTGGTAGTAGCTGAATCTTAAATCACACATACAGATCTCAGTTCTTATGGACGGCCTCAATGAAACAACCCACCATGTACTCCTACATGGCCTCTCATCGATACCTTTACCAAAACATGTTCAACACATCCCTCACATTACCGACATAATCATTTCACTCTAGCCCATCACCCGGATGGACCAGACCTGACATAACTCTAAGCATAGCAGGCATAGCAAGGTAGGAATCACATACATGGCTCAATCAACTCCTACACATGCTAGTGGGTTTCATCTAGTTACTGTGGCAATGACAAGTCATGCAGAGGATAAGGGTTCAACTACCGTAGCACATAGCAGTTTGAATCGCGTTGTCTTAATGCAGTAAACAAGAGCAGAAGTGAGAACATGGGTTTGTATCAGAATGATCAATGGGTTGCTTGCCTGTTGTAGTGGTAGTAGGGTACTTCCCTTCAGACGGATACTCGGGGTTATCCTCGGAGGCAGAACCTACCACGAAAAACACACCAAACATAATCAACACATGGCAATATGCAACAATATGATGCATGCTATTACAGGGCAAGATGAAAGTGTCTTGGCCTAATGCAAGCTAAAACAGAAGGGGATGAACTCATTTGAATCAAAGATTCAAATATTAGCTCATTAAACATGGCCTTATTAGTGCATTACCTTATTCTGCTTAAACAACAAGGTTAACTTGTTTTGTCATGCATGAAACCATTACAGATGGATAGATTGAATTTTTCTGATCATTTTTCATATATAAATCTTTGCATTTGGAGCTATGGTTGATTTTCTATGATTTTTAGAAGTTTTGGCTATTTTCTGGAATTTCCTATTAAAGAATAAATCCAGTAATTGAATTAATGCGTGAGCATGACATAGGTGTGACGTCAGCGGTCAACTGGGTCGGCCAGGTCAAACCTGACTGGTGGGCCCTCTCTGTCAGTGTCACACCTAATTAACAGAATTATGTTAGTGCTAATTAACTGTCAGTGGGGCTTGGGCCCACATGTCAGTGACTAACCTAAATAAAATTAGTTAAAACTAATCTTAAACTGATTAGCAGACCGGCCCCACCTGTCATAGACTCAGGGGGTTCTACCTGGGCCCACACAGGGGTCAAACAGAGTCGAACCTGCTCTTCTGCTTCCTGAATCATATCCGGGCCAAAGAGTTGTCTTTCCCCGGTTTCTGACCAGTTAAGAGGCGTTCGACATTTTCGTCCATAGAGAACTTCAAAAGGAGCCTTGCCCAAGCTAGCTTGACAACTATTGTTGTAAGCAAACTCCGCGAATGGAAGGCATTTCTCCCAACCCATTTCGAACGAGATAACAGAATCTCGGAGCATATCTTCCAGAATTTGATTGACTCGCTCTACTTGACCACTTGATTGAGGATGGAAGGCGGTGCTAAAAGAGAGACGAGTTCCCATAGCATTTTGGAAACTTTCCCAAAATCGAGAGATGAAGAGACTCCCACGGTCTGAGTTAATTTCCAATGGAACACCATGAAGAGACACTATTCGGGAGATGTATAAATGGCTAGCTGGCTAGCGGTGATACTCTCACGAACAGGTAGAAAGTGGGCTACTTTGGAAAGATGGTCGATCACGACAAAGATGGCATTATTCCCTCTCTTGGTCCTGGGAAACCCAGTGATGAAATCCATACTGATTTTATCCCATTTCCACTCGGGAATAGCCAAAGGTTGAAGGGTGCCAGCAACGCTGATGCTCTGCTTTGACACGACGACAAACATCGCAATTAGCAATGTATTGAGCGATTTCTCTCTTCATCCTAGTCCACCAAAACAGGGGCCGAGCCAGGTGGGCTGGTGGGCCGCGCCTGGTAAGTTTCTCTCTCTCTCTCTCTCTCTCTCTCCTTTTTTTTTTTCTGTTTTTCTGATTTATTTATTATTTTTGTAACTTCAGGGCTTTATTAAAAATACCAGGGCATTACCATAAATCATAAAATTAAGCATGGCCACTGCTTAGAAAATATCCAACAGCAAACATTTTAGTTTATGATTATTTGAGCATTTAAAATATTTTATAACATTTAAATGCCCAAATGCAAATACCATAAGGATTAATCCAATGACCTTCGATGTCCTAGAAAAATGTGCACCATTTTTGTCAAAGGTTTTAACCCAAAACAAAAAGGGTGGGATTTTTAGAAGGGCATTTGAGGTTCATTGGTAAAATTTTTAGTAAACCCTAGTTGTTCCAGGGGGGGGGTTATGGGGTTCTGTCATCCCCATTTCAAATTTAAAATGAATTTAAACATGATGCACACTCTAATGCTTGAACTAATTAGGGTGTGACATAGAGGGAGCATGCCGACAGCGATCACATCGACCTTGGAACCATTCCCGACACGCATCGTGACCTCGTCCTTCGCTAGTCTCCGCTTATTCCGCAACTCCTGTTTTGAGTTACAAATATGAGCAACCGCACCGGTATCAAATACCCAGGAGCTACTACGAGCGCTGGTAAGGTACACACCAATAACATGCATATCACATATACCTTTGGCGTTGCCGGCCTTGTTATCCACTAAGTACTTGGGGTAGTTCCGCTTCCAGTACCATTTCCCTTACAATAAAAGCACCGAGTCTCGGGCTTAGGTCCATTCTTTGGATTCTTCCCGGCAACTGATTTACCGGGCGAGGCAACTCCCTTGCCGTCCTTCTTGAAGTTCTTATTACCCTTGCCTTTCCTGAAACTAGTGGTTTTATTCATCATCAACACTTGATGTTCCTTTTTTATTTCCACCTCCGCCGATTTCAGCATTGAATATAACTCAGGAATGGACTTCTCCATCCCTTGCATATTGTAGTTCATCACGAAGCTCTTGTAGCTAGGTGGCAGCGACTGGAGGATCCTGTCAATGACCGAGTCATCTGGAAGATTAACTCCCAGCTGAGACAAGTGGTTGTGTAACCCAGACATTTTGAGTATATGCTTGCTGATAGAACTGTTTTCCTCCATCTTACAACTGTAGAAATTGTCGGATACTTCATATCTCTCGACCCGGGCATGATCTTGGAAAACCATTTTTAGCTCTTGGAACATCTCATATGCTCTGTGCTGCTCAAAACGCTTTTGGAGCCCCGGTTCTAAGCTATAAAGCATGCCGCACTGAACCAGGGAGTAATCATCACTACGCGACTGCCAGGCATTCATAACGTCTTGAGTTGCTGGGAAAATGGGTGCGTCACCTAGCGGTGCTTCAAGGACATATGCTTTGTTGGCAGCTATGAGGATGATCCTCAAGTTACGGACCCAATCCTATAGTTGCTACCATCGTCTTTCAGGTTGGTTTCTCTAGGAACGCGTTGAAGCTGAGGGCAACATTAGAGTGGGCCATTTGATCTACAAGACATATTGTAAAGACATTTTAGACTAAGTTCATGATAATTAAGTTCATCTAATCAAATTTTTTAATGAACTCCCACTCAGATAGACATCCCTCTAGTCATCCAAGTGATACATGATCCGAATCGACTAGATCATGTCTGATCATCACGTGAGACGGACTAGTCATCAACGGTGAACATCTCCATGTTGATCATATCTACTATATGACTCATGTTCGACCTTTCGGTCTCTCGTGTTCCGAGGCCATGTCTGTACATGCTAGGCTCGTCAAGTCAACCTAAGTGTTTTGCATGTGTAAATCTGGCTTACACCCGTTGTATGCGAACGCTAGAATCTATCACACCTGATCATCATGTGGTGCTTCAAAACAACGAACCTTCGCAACGGTGCATAGTTAGGGGGAACACTTTTCTTGAAATTTTAGTGAGGGATCATCTTATTTATGCTACGTCGTTCTAAGCAAATAAGATGTAAACATGACAAACATCACATGCAAATCATAAAGTGACATGATATGGCCAATATCATCTTGCGCCTTTTGATCTCCATCTTCGAGGTGCGGCATGATCACCTTCGTCACCGGCATGACACCATGATCTCCATCATCGTGTCTTCATGAAGTTGTCTTGCCAACTATTACTTCTACTACTATGGCTAACGATTAGCGATAAAGTAAAATAATTACATGGCATTTTCATTGACACGCATGTCATACAATAAATTAAGACAACTCCTATGGCTCCTTCCGGTTGTCATACTCATCGACATGCAAGTCGTGATTCCTATTACAAGAGCATGATCGATCTCATAGATCACATATATCATTCATCACATCCTTTTGGCTATATCACATCACATAGCATACCCTGCAAAAACAAGTTAGACGTCCTCTAATTGTTGTTGCATGTTTTACGTGGCTGCTATGGGTTTCTAGCAAGAACGTTTCTTACCTACACAAAACCACAACGGTGATATGCCAATTGCTATTTACCCTTCATAAGGACCCTTTTCATCGAATCCGATCCGACTAAAGTGGGAGAGACATACACCCGCTAGCCACCTTATGCATCAAGTGCATCTCACTCGGTGGAACCAGTCTCACGTAAGCATACGTGTAAGGTCGGTCCGGGCCGCTTCATCCCACAATGCCGCTGAATCAAGATAAGACTAGTAATGGTAAGGAAATTGAACAAATCATCGCCCACAACTGCTTTGTGTTCTACTCGTGCATAGAATCTATGCATAGACCTAGCTCATGATGCCACTTTTGGGGAACATAGCAATAGTTCAAAAAAATTCCTACGTGTCACCAAGATCAATCTAGGAGATGCTAGCAACGAGAGAGAGGGAGTGCATCTTCATACCCTCGAAGATCGCTAAGCGGAAGCATTGCAAGAACGTGGTTGGTGGAGTCGTACACACAGCGATTCAGATTGCAGTCGATTCCGATCTAAGCGCCGAACAACGGCGCCTCCGCGTTCAACACACGTACAACCCGAGGACATCTCCTCCTTCTTGATCCAGGAAGGGGAGAGGAGAAGTTGAGGGAGAACTCCGACAGCACAGCGATGTGGTGGTGATGGAGCTCGTTGTTCTCCCGCAGAGCTTCACCAAGCCCGACGGAGGAGGAGGAGGTGTTGGAGAGGGGGAGGGCTGCACCAGGGAGGGGTGCGTCTGCCCTCCCACCCCAGAGGGGGGTGTCGGCGTTCTGGGAACAGGGGTCCCCAGACTTGCCTTCCTGCGGCCCACGGGGTGGCGCTGCAAATGGGCCCGTACGGCCCATCTTCACCAGCAAGCGTTCAAGACCCTTGTGAGGGGCCGAGCCTTGTGAGGCAGACGACACAAGACCTCCTCGGGAGCGGCCTCACTAGGCTGGCTCGTGAGGGGCGGAGAGATCAACGCAAGACAAACCTCGCGAGGTTCCAGTGACGTGAGCCATGACGTCCAAGGCCAGGCGGGTGCCAGCGCGCACAGTGTCCTTGTTTCCTCTTTGGTGTTAAGGAGGCAAGCGCAGACAAAGAGTACCGAGGCGTCAAGCAAAGGTTTCCATATCGGTGCAACAAGACCAAGACCAGCAGGACGGCAGGACGGAGGTCACCGTGGAGCCTAAGACGGCGTCACCACCAGAGCCTTTGGCAGGCGAAGACCACTTTTATCAGGATAAGCTGTACTAGTTGTCCCCTTTCAAATTGGCCGTTGTTGGCTCCCTTCCCGCTCAATATTTGGGGAGAGGACCGGGGCCTCTATAAATAGGACTAGCCACCACCATAGCTAGAGGATCGACCTCATCTCGGATCGGAGCCAGTCCATCCTCACAACCACAAGTTCACCAAAGACAAGAGCACCTCTCCTCATGAGGCTGTTCTTCCCCTTGTACTATTCATCCTTAGCCCAAGAGGCAATGCACCACACCACACTGGAGTAGGGTATTACACCACAACGGTGGCCTGAACCAGTATAAATCTTGTGTCTCGTGTGTTGTGAGTTCGTGTGCCTAGCCTAGAGATTGCGAAGTGTGTGAGGGCGTGATCGGTGAGGGAGAGATCTTCGCGCGCACCCCAGTGTTTGAACCATGAGGGTTTCGCCGGAACCCAAAATCCGACATTTGGTGCGCCAGGTAGGGGTGCGCCGGAGCCTATCTCCCGCCAATCGATTCACCGACACTCCACGGTTCTGATTTCTGGTGACTCAAGGACCAACGCTGACCGCTGGGCAGCCTAGCTAGCCCGGGCAGCGCCGCCTGCCCAAGAAGACCTCAACCCCACGCTCCAGGTAGCACGAGCGCCACCTGACGCTGTGGGGCGCGGGCGGCGCGGCCAGGCGCCGTCCACCCTCACCCCACGATAGGCGCGAGCTGCTGCAAGGGCCGCAAGCCACGACGCGGCGACGGTGCCGCAGACCCGGAGGGAGCAGGCAAACATGCGAGCTGCACTCACGGTGGCACGGGAGCTGCTGCGGTGCCGGCTGATGGAGAGCGGCTGGGATGCACTGCTGGAACGCATCGCCGAGCTACTGGACGCAGCGGCCACGGGAGTACCGCCCTTCTGCTATCAGTTCACGCCCCAGGCAGCGGCTAGATCCCATGGCGGGCCTCGCCACGCCCGTGTACCCCCGAATGCGCCCGGGGCCTCGTCGACACTAGCACGATCCACGACGGACGGCGCCCCATCGCACCTGCACCACCCCAGATGGGTGCAGGCACGAGCGTTGCTGCACACGGTCCTAGCGGGGCGCTACCCCACCATCCTCAGGATGGCGTCATGGGCCGGGCGACATGGAGCGTGGGGCACTTAGGCGAGGTCTTCGGGCCAGCAGCCTCTGAGGCCTACGTGCCCCGCATGATGAACCAGGAGTACACGCCGGAAGATGACCCTGGATCATTCCTCGAGCCAGTCTGGGAAGTGGAGGCGTTAGGAGCTGAGGCCTTCTGGAGCCGCCCGAGAGCCCCACCAACCACGCCGTCGACAACAGCTACATGGTACCACTAATCTCCCAGGGGCAGGCTTACACTAACCATGAATCGCAAGTGAACCAGGTCACAGCGCCAGGCGACGGTTCCGGTGCAGTGGTATCCGTCTCACTAGGAGAGGCTCACTGGGGGCTGCGTGGGAGGGGCTAGGAGCAAGGCCCCTCCCCGCATCGCACGGAGCAAGGCATTGCCCGGAGGTAGGCCCTCTACCAGGGAGGCGCCGGCGAGCCTTCCCCCGGCAGAGGACCCATGGTCGCCGAGGGCGCCGCTGGCGTCCCCTTTGCCCCTTGGTGTCATCCTGGTCTCCCGTTGCCCCCAACGGTGGTCGAGAGAGGCACAAGGCAGGGCCCTCGTCTGGCGATATGAAGTAAGGCTCACGCTTGTGAAGGTCTCCGCTCGTGACACTCTCACGTAATAATGAGTGGGGCTGTACACGCCCCGGAGTCTCAGGAGTGCCGCTCTTGGGCCTCGGGGGCTCCCTCCCACGTCCTAGTGGCAGCACTTAGCTCCGCACTGGTGAGCAGACAAGAAGACTAGACTAGGCGCCGGACGCGGCCATTTGCTTTGGATCTCTTTTCTATAACCATGCCTTCTGGATTTGGATTTAAGTTGAAGTTGAATTTTCATTGATGCACGCGGGGGGTGCCTTTTCTCGTTCAAGCAATTTCTTGCTATCTAGTTCTTGCCTTATTTTGGAGTCCGCGCCTGTTGCTTCCCCCTCGCGGGCCCCTCGCGAGCGGGGCTGGGCATGACGCACACGCGCTGCACCACGGCTAGCGCTTGCTTATCACGTGCCCCCCTCAAGTGTGTCGACGAGTTCCTCAGGAGCTACCCAGAAACTCGCAACCTCACGAGCCGGTTTGGGGTTCACCCAGGCTAAGGTAAACCGCAACAACAACTTTGCCCCAGGATACGTGAGTTCACGAAGACACATATTCAACTCGACCTAACAAGATAGAGGCAACAATATATTTACATGAGGGGCTTCACCTCCAAAAATGCTCTTACAACCTCAAGGGCTGCGCCCGAGCTTCTGTGTGCAGGACAAACAACTGGGAAACACGGGATCAGTCAGACATGTCGCTCGCCACGTCCCTGGCATCGCTGCCACCATCGCTGGCATCACCATCACCTCCACCAGTGCCGCCATCACCGTCGTTGACCACGTTGCCCGCGTCCACCGCGACCACCGCCCCATCGTCATCGTAAGTGAAGGCCCTGACTAGCACGTCCACATTGTCTTCCACCCATCATGACAGGTCACCCCGGATGGCCTTGGGTACGGGAGCGATGGCGGCGTCAAAATCGAAGTTGGGATCTGTGTTCTAGAGATGGTTGAAGACGCGGGAGAACGCACGCCCGAGCAGGCCGCGGCTCCTCTCTTCAACAAGTTGGCGATCTCCCTCGGAATGACTCTCCAGGCATGTCACCACGTCGGTGAAGAAGCGGAGGCGGCTGGCGTAGTCGTTCGCATGGGGATGAGGAGCATTCTCATCGCAGATGTGGCCCAGGGCGATAGTGGCCCTGTTCCTGAGGTCCTGGAGCATGGGGGAGTGCACGCGCTCCAGCGTCCGCCGTTGAAGCACTTCCTCCCATGTTCTGCCACGCAACGGACTCGGCGTCAGCGACCCACTGCTGAAGAGGGAGCAGCTCGATGTGGGCGGAGGCTAGTTCGGCCGGCGCTGAGACCAGGGCGGCTGCGGCGGCCTCCTCACGTCGCTCAACCTCGGTCAACCTGGACTTGAGGGAATCAGTCCTACCAGCGGCCTCAACTTCCAAGAGCTTCAGCTTCAGGTCGTACCTGCCCTCGAGATCCGCATGAGCCTTGGCCACCCGGCGATCGACCTCCTCCTGGGCCCTAGCCTCGCGCGCGCCAGCGGCATCCTTCGCTTGGGTGACTTGACGCTCCCTCGTCTCTAGTCGCTCAAACTCAAGGCTACGCTCCACGGCTTCCAGCGCCAATGCTTCCTCGCTCCTCCGGATCTCTTCCTCTTCGACGGGCGTCCCCCTCATAGACGCCAGGGCGGCTCTGCGTGCCTCCACTTGCTGCTCCAAGGAGGCGCTCCAGGCTTGGAGCTCCCGTGAGTGTTTCTCTGCGATCTCGCGGCGGTGGTCAGCTTCCTGAGCTTCTTCGAAGGCTCGGGAGCAGGCCTCTCACGAGGTCGCGAGGGATGCCTCGGCCTTCATGTTATCAAGCTCACGCTGGTGGCGCCTGAGGTTGATGGCCACCTTCAACTTGTGCCGCTCCTCCACCAGCCGAAGACCCTCGGCCACTAGACACGCGTCCACATCCACGAGCTCTTCACCAAGCCGGTTCATCGCGCCCATCGCCTCCAGAAAGAGCTCGTGGCGGACGATGCTCCTTTCTTACGCTGACTCAAGCATGCTGCTGACTCCGTCCTCCGCCGTGGGGACCACGGATGGGGCCCGAAGCAGCTCGCCCCCTTTTAGCAGGGGGCTGGGGGCTGGCACCCACCCAGTTGCAGGCCAGGCCTCGTGAGGAGCCCGAACAAGTCGAGGCGCGCTGCTTGAAGAGGAGCCCAAGACCGAAGCCATCCAGCCGCCATCCACGACCAGGGGAGGAACCCTTGGCACACTTGCTGTATTCCAAGCAAGGCCACGAAGGAGAGACGGCGAAGGCGTGAGCTCAAGATGCCTTGCCGACGGGCTAGCTTCCCCTGTTGACTCCACGCCGTGAGCAGCGCGCGGGCTTGCAGCGCTCGAGTCTAGCGGGAGAAGCAAGGTGAGAGGAGGTTGCTTCTCAGGAGATTCTGCGGCCTTGGCAGAAGGGATCCTGAAGAAACATCGTCAGAAAGGGACGCAGCATGCAGAGAATCACCAAGATAAAGGTACTTACTCGTCAATGGCGATGTACTTTCTCTGTTTTAACAGCCCGAAGGTGCCACTGCCGCGGATTGGGGACCCCTTCCTATTGCAGAGCTCTTCGAAGTCCACGCAAAGCTGACCGAAGCACTGGACATGGCGGCCAACACGAGACGCAACTGGAGAAGCGCTCGAAGGGGTGGCCTCATGAGCGCCAAGCTGAGGGGAGCTATCGGGCTCTGCCTCACAGCGACCTGCCGAGGCCTCAGGAGCCCCGGCCTCGGGAGACGCGGGCTGCATCGCCCCCTCAACCGCCGCCCCAAGTTAAGAATCATGAGTTCCCGAGGACGACGCCTCGGGAGCCCTGGGCGACATCGGCACCTTCGCGATCGGCCCCCAGCGGTGCTCGCCCCCCCTGCATCCACACTTGGGGCGAGCTCGACGCCTGCGGCAGGGAGAGGAGCCACGATGATGGGGTTCTCACGGGGCCCCACGAGGCCGACTGGACGCATCCCCCACTCATCGAAGGAGGGCATCTGCTCCACAAATGTCGCCTTGTTCAAGAAGTGGTACAGAAGGCAACTCTTCCTTGGCATGTCGTCTGGCAACGGGACACCCGTCAGGACCTCGAGCACCGTTCGCCGCGCCTCAAGGGGGACCCCGGGCTCCTGAAGTCTCATGTGGTCCTTGCTGTTGAGGAAGGCCCACATCGGTCGAGAGTGGCGCTGAAGCGGAGCGATTCGGCGCCGGACGAACTCCTTCACCACCATAGACGCAGTCACATCAAGGTCCTTGAGCCTTTTCAGCCCGAGCCAGACGGAGGCAAGGCGTGAATCGGCGAGCCTTTGGTGGCACCAACCGGAGTTAGGAACGGCGGGCGCTGACAGAGAAGAGAGTAGGGGCCTGAGCACTCCAACATCAATGAATACCCACCGTGTGCGAAACTCGATCGTGGATGGTGGGAGCTCGAAGTCAATCCCTGCGCCGGCCGGCGCCGCCATGGCCTGGAAGCTCAGGCACCCCGAGCTCTGCCGGGGATCAATCAGGTGCAACGAGAAGAAGTGGCGGAGAAGGGCCACGGAAGGAGCAATGCCCACCATGTCCTCGCAAAAAAGGCAAAGACGGCAAGAAGGGTCATAGATTGGGGATCAAGGTGCAGCATGTGGATCTGATAATGGGCGAGCACTGCGTTGAAGAAGGCGGAGAAAGGAGGAACCAGGCCAGCCCAAAGGGCGTCGATGAAGAATGGGACCTCGGTGGCTGTCCGGTCGATGCGAGCATGAGATGCATGCCAGGCCACCGTCCTTCCCCACTCATTGAAGCTGGAGGCGAGCATGGGACGCACCTTGTCCATGGCTTCTTGGTTGAGCACCAGCGACCTGCCAACGGCAGGCTCAGCGGTCGGGCGCAGCTCGGCGGAGGACAGGGGACTTTTCCCTTTCTCCGACTGGTCCGGTGCCATGGCGATGGGAGAATTGAGCTCAGATCAGATCGGGGGGAGCGGCTGAGCTACAAGGAAGCGGAAGAATTGGAGAGTGCGCGGAAACAACGGGAGGGAAACCATGTAGACCGCGGTGGCCGCCTAGCTAGGTGGGTATCAAGGCAGCGTGGGGAAGCTGAGACGCCCACATCCAATTAACCGTCACGCGTCGACCAAGGCCGCAGGCTATTGGGGCCCGCGGCGCTCCGCACTTGCCCTTTGGCTTCGCCTCAAAGCCAAGCCCGAGCACGCCTTGGGCCCGGGGGCTACTGTCGACGTTCTGGGAACGGGGGTCCCCAGACTTGCCTGCCTGCGGCCCACGGCGTGGCGCTGCAAATGGGCCCGTATGGCCCATCTTCACCAGCAAGCGTTCAAGACCCTCGCAAGGGGCCGAGCCTCGCGAGGCGGACAACACAAGACCTTCTCGGGAGCGGCCTCACTAGGCTGGCTCGCGAGGGGCGGAGAGATCAAGGAAAAACAAACCTCGCGAGGTTCCAGTGACGTGAGCAATGACGACCAAGGCCAGGCGGGCACCAGCGCACACAGTGTCCTTGTTTCCTTTTTGGTGTTAAGGAGGCAAGCGTAGACGAAGAGTACCGAGGCGTCAAGGAAAGGTTTCCATATCGGTGCAACGAGACCAAGACCATCAGGACGGCAGGATGGAGGTCGCCGTGGAGCCCAAGACGGCGTCACCACTAGAGCCTTTGGCAGGCGAAGACCACTTTTGTCAGGATAAGGTGTACTAGCTGTCCTCTTTCAAATTGGCCGTTGTTGGCTCCCTTCCCGCTCAATATTTGGGGAGAGGACCAGGGCCTCTATAAATAGGACTAGCCACCACCATAGCTAGAGGGTCAAACTCATCTTGGATCGGAGCTAGTCCATCCTCACAACCACAAGTTCACCAAAGACAAGAGCACCTCTCCCCAGGAGGCTATTCTTCCCCTTGTACTGTTCATCCTCAGCCCAAGAGGCAATCCACCACACCACACTGGAGTAGGGTATTACACCACAACGGTGGCCCGAACCAGTATAAATCTTGTGTCTCGTGTGTTGTGAGTTCGTGTGCCTAGCCTAGAGATCGCGAAGTGTGTGAGGGCGTGATTGGTGAGGGAGAGATCTTCGCGTGCACCCCAGTGTTCGAACCTTGAGGGTTTTGCCGAAACCCTAAATCCGACAGGGGGGCGGTGGCCAAGGGGAGGCTTGCCCCCCAAGCCAGGTGGGGGGCGCCCCCTCTAGGGTTTCCTCCAACCCTAGGCGCATGGGCCCTAGGGGGGAGTTGTCGCCCAACCCACCTAGGGGATGGTTCCCCTCTATATTCAGCCCATAGGGCCCTCCGGGGCAGGTGGACCCTCCCGGTGGACCACTGGAACCCCTTCGGTGGTCCCGGTACAATACCGGTAACCCCCCGGACACTTCCGGCGACCGAATAAGGACTTCCCATATATAAATCTTCATCTTCGGACCATTCCAAAACTCATCGTGAAACCGGGATCTCATCCGAGACTCCGAACAACCTTTGATAACCACATACTATTTCCCATAACAACTCTAGCATCACTGAACCTTAAGTGTGTAGACCCTACGGGTTCGGGAACCATGCAGACATGACCGAGACATCTCTCCGGCCAATAACCAACAGTGGGATCTGGATACCCATGTTGGCTCCCACATGTTCCATGATGATCTCGTCGGATGAACCACGACATCGAGGATTCAATCAATCCCATATACAATTCCCTTTGTCCATCGGTATGTTACTTGCTCGAGATTCGATCGTCGATATCTCTATACCTCATTCAATCTCATTACCAGCAAGTCTCTTTACTCGTTCCGTAATGCATGATCCCGTGGCTAACTCCTTAGTCACATTGAGCTCGTTATGATGATGCATTACTGAGTGGGCCCAGAGACACCTCTCCGTCATACGGAGTGACAAATCCCAGTCTCAATTCGTGCCAACCCAACAGATACTTTCGGAGATACCTGTAGTGCACCTTTATACCCACCCAGTTACGTTGTGAAGTTTGGTACACCCAAAGCATTCCTACGGTATCTGGGAGTTGCACAATCTCATGGTCCAAGGAAATGACACTTGACACTAGAAAAGCTTTAGCAAACGAACTACACGATCTTGTGCTACGCTTAGGATTGGGTCTTGTCCATCACATCATTCTCCTAATGATGTGATCCCATTATCATTGACATCCAATGTCCATGGTCAGGAAACCATGACCATCTATTGATCAACAAGCTAGTCAACTAGAGGCTTACTAGGGACATATTATGATCTATGTATTCACACATGTATTACGGTTTCTGGTTAATACAATTATAGCATGGACAATAGACAATTATCATGAACACGGAAATATAATAATAACTACTTTATTATTGCCTCTAGGGCATATTTCCAACACTTACCACTGTCATGGCCGCAACACACGCCGCCACAGAGGCAAGGAATTAGGAGATCTACAAGGAGAACCACCACTTCGAGAGGGGTCATTTGGAGCGGCAGAGGGCATTCGAGGTGAGCGTCGCTGAAGGTGCAACAACGGCAGGCACCGTATTGCAGTTGTCCAGCTCATCGGTAGGCCCCTCCTCCTCTGCCTCTTATTGAGCGCGCTCGACAAAGCAGAGGCTGCCGAAAGTAGTACAATGCCCCTCCGTAGTAGTAGTATTTAGGGGCTATTTTGTTCAGTTCATCTGACTATAGATGTGGTAAAACTGTACAACGTACTTAAAATTAGCTAGTATATATAGTTGAACTAGATATTTCAGTACGTGGTTGGCAACAATTGGGGAAAAGTTTGGTCGGTTCAGCTATCGAGTAGAACTGTTTGTATAAAGAACGACTGTTTAATCTATGAATGAAATATATGCTTAATTACTGAATTTTAGTTGCAAAAATTAGATAGTGCTAGTGATTTTTAGCTACATATTTTGACAAATTGCAGTGTTACAAGATTGACAAATGGCAATGTTACTAGATCAACAAATGTCAATCTTTCCAGTTTGACAAATGGCAATATACCCAATATGACATATGCAAATCTTACCAAATTGTCCATACGTGGTTACACACGGGTCATCCAAAACATACATTTGCGTTGAAGGGATGTACAAATCCTACTCGGCACATTTTCTCTTGGCTTAGCGTCGAAGTCTTGCTTTGCATACCGTATTCAATCTGAACCGTTTGCGTTGAAGAGATGCACAAATCCTGCGCTGCGAATTTTCCCTTGACTTACGGGGGAAGACCATAGCTCTCACTTTGCATACAGGTGCTCTATCTAAAATGTTTGCGATCAAGGGCTGCACAAATCCTGCTCGACACATTTTCCCTTGGCTTCTTGGGGAAGTTGTCGGTTTGCAAGCGGGTGTTCTAACTAAAACGTTTGCGATGAGTGCTTTATATTTAAAAACCATTGACCTTTTTTTTCAAAAGAAAGTCGTTTGATACGTGTGTACATTAAGAGAGAAAAATGCAAGTTCGTTCAAACCATATCTTTCATTCAATCACACTGCAAATTTATATTCATATGATCAAGATACAGTATTAAATCCAAAAAAACTTTTTCTGGCGGAGGCGGAGGTGGTGTGCCGCGCTGGCGTTGTCGTTGTCGTCCTCTGGGACGCTGTTGTTTAAGTCTTCAAGGCAGCACAGAATGTTCTTCACTTGGAAATCAAACATCATGTCATCACGCGATCGACGAGCGGGGCGCAGGAGGACGGCAACTGGGGGCACTGCAAGGTAGCGGTTGACAGCGGCGTCCCATGCCGCTGAGGGGGGCGCGTGCACGGGCACGGGCGCGGCGGGTGCAGGCAAGCGCATGGGGACCAATGCCGCGGTGGGTGGAGGGGCGTGCACGGGCACATGCGCTAGCGTTGGCATGTACACAAGCTCGCGTGGGTCCGTGGAGACCTCACTGACGCCCGCAGCTTCTAGCTCTGTGATAGTGCTCGGCGACCAGCCCATCAATGCTACGGGGATGGTCGCTGGCGCGAGCACGGGGATGGGAGCTGTGACGGGCACGGGGGCAGCAACCGCTACGGCCAGCTTGTTCAGGGCCATGTCCACGAGGCCCCATTCCTCCTTATTTTATATCTCCTCCGACTCAGAGTCGACTTCACCAAACTTGAAGATTAGTGGCAGATGATCCTTCTGCACCATGGCGTTGGTGGAGGTCTGCAGGAGGGAAGGGAATGGGAGGCGAACAGTAAGGCCGCCCGTATTAAACAACGGCTCGGGCGCCCATTAATGGAGAGGATGCGAGCAAGGTTGGTGGCCATGGAAGTCAAAGGGCTCACTTCGTAGTGAGCCTGCGCAGCGTATAGCTCGCACGCTTCCCGGTGAGCCTGCGCATTGGAGGACAGCTTGCACGCCTCTCGGTCAACCTGCGCACTGGACTGCGCTCGCACGTGATACGTCTCCAACGTATCTATAATTTTTAATTATTCCATGTTGTTATATTATCATTCTTGGATGTTTTACAATCATTTTGTAGCAACTTTATATCATTTTTTGGGACTAACCTATTGACATAGTGCCTAGTGTCAGTTGTTATTTTTGCTTGTTTTTTACTTTGCAGGAAATCAATATCAAACAGAGTCCAAACACCGTGAAACTTTTTGGAGAATTTTTATGGACCATAACACTCAGGATGGGCCATAGAAGTACCAGAGGGGTGCCCCGAGGGGTGCCCCAAGGGGGGCACAACCCACCTGGGCACGCCTGGGCCCCTAGGTGCGCCCTGGTGGATTGTGCCCACCTCGGCGGCCTCCTGCACCCCCTCTTCGCCCTATAAATTCCCAAATAGTCCAAAAACCCTCGGGGTAACCCTAGATCACAAGTTCCGCCGCCGCAAGCCTCTATAGCCATGAACAACCAATTTAGACCCCGTTCCGGCACTCCACCAGAGGGGGAAATCATCAGCGGTGGCCATCCTCATCATCTCGGCGGCCACCATGATGAGGAGGGAGTAATCCACCCTCAGGGGTGAGGGTTTGTACCAGTAGCTATGTGTTTAATCTCTCTCTCTCTCTCTCATGTTCTTGAGATGTCACGATCTTGATGTATCGTGGGCTTTGTTAATATAGTTGGATCATATGGTTTTCCCCCTCTCTATCTTGTTGTGATGAATTGAGTTTTCCCTTTGAGATTTCATTTTATCGGATTGAATAATTTTATGGATTTGAGAGCACTTGATATATGTCTTGCATATGAATACCCGTGGTGACAATGGGGTATTATTTTGATTCACTTGATGTATTTTTTGGCACTCAACTCGCGGACTCCCGAGGTGACATTGGGGTAATCTATGCATAGGGGTTGATGCACGTTCTCGTCCTTGTTTCTCTGGTAGAAATCTTGGGGCACTCTTTGAGGTTCTTTGTGTTGGATCGAGTATTATAAATCTAATTTTGCTTTGGTGTTATTTTAGTAAGAACTATTGATAGATAAATCGGAAAGAATAGCTACAAACAATTTCTTCTTATGTTCTCCGCTAGATAAGAACTTTGGAGTGATTCTTCGTTGCACGTTGAGGGATGGTTATGTGATACAGTTATATTAGCATTGTTGAGAGATTGCACTAGAGAAACTATGGACACTAGGCCTCATTTTCAAGCATTGCAATACCGTTTGTGCTCACTTTTGTTACTTGCTACCTTGCTGTTTTTTATTGTTACTATTACAAAAACCAATATCTACTATCATTACTACACTTTTATTACCATCTCTTCGCCGAACTAGTGCACCTATACAAATTACCATTGTATTTGGTGTGTTGGGGACACAAGAGACTCTTTGTTATTTAGTTGCAGGGTTGTTTGAGAGAGACTATCTTCATCCTACACCTCCCACAGATTGATAAACCTTAGGTCACCCACTTGAGGGAAAATTGCTACTGTCCTACAAAACTCTGCGCTTGGAGGCCCAACATGTCTACAAGAATAGAATTGCGTAGTAGACATCAAGCTCTTTTCTGGCACCGTTGCCGGGGAGGTGAGTGCTTGAAGGTATATATTTAGATCTTGCAATCAAATCTTTTAGTTTCTTGTTTTATCATTAGTTTGGTTTTATAATAGAAAACTACAAAAAATGGAGATTGGGTTACCTCAGGTTGTTCTTTCTCTTTATAATGTCTATCTTGAGAATAAGGATTCCAATAATTGCGCTCAATTGCTAGAAAAAGAATTCAACAAAATTTATGGCATAAAAATGTTGGATGATTGGCATGATTGCAATTTTGCTAGTATGGATTCTTTGAATATCCATGATGTTAATGATGATTGCATTAGTCATGATAATGATGTCTCCTATAAGAATGCCAATTTTTGCAGAGTGAATTGGGAGTGCAGTTGCATACCATAAAGGGAAGATAGATTTTGTAAGAAGCATAAATATTTAGAAACGAAAAAGTTGCAAGAGAGGCTAGATGATTTTGCTGAAAGACTTAATTTTCCTTGCCATCCTTGTGAACTTTACAATGAACGTGGTCATTTAAATCTCCAATGCAAATTGTTTCATGATCAAATCATGTCCAAAAATTGTGATAACTTGAATACCCTCGAGCATCATAAAGAGATTAGTCTTCTTTTGGGGTATGAAGAAATGAAACATATAACTGAGGGTATTCCAAAATTTAATCTCAAGAGATTTCTTGATTTCGATCTAGAGGAAATTTATATGTTTTGTGCGGTAAATTGCATTGAGAATCCTTATATTGACAACTATCTAAAAACAAGAAAACAAATAGTATATTAAGAGAGCACTAATGAAAGGGAAAATATTTCCCAATACCCTCCTAGTGTATATATGATGAATCAGGTAGCGAGGAGGAGCTTCCTATCCAATCAATCTCTTCAACAAGAAGCTTGAAAAAATTAATTAAACCCACACATGATGTGGTGAAGAAGAAGAAAAGAAGAAAGAATAGAGGTAAAAAGGTATCTCTCCCAAATAATGTTGCTCCTATTATTGTTGTGCCTCCTGAAAATGAATCAAAAAGAATTGTGGAAGATGATGCACTTGATGATGATATTGCTTCTATGTCTTATGGCACAATGTCCGAGAGCACTATTGATGATGATTTTGTTATGCCTATTGCTTGTTGTGATGATTATGATTGGGAAGATAATAGTACTTCTTATAATCTTGGAAATCTTTTTGGCACCAACTTGGGAAATTATGATGATAACAATTGCTATACTATTGGTCCTATTCATACTATTAATGATGAGAGTGATTGTGCTTATGATATGCCAATCCACGATCTTGGGGATGCTATGTTTCATGAGAATGACATGTTTAAGAATTTATTTGCTGCAATTAATGTTCGTCCCAAGCTTGGGGATGATACGCTTAATGAAGATGATCTTTTTAGTCCCCTACTTTGTATGATCAAATTTGCTATGATGATTGCATGCCTCCTATCTATGATGAGAACAAAGTTGCTACTTATGATGATCATTGTGATGATACTTATGTTATAAAAAGTAGTGATAATTATTATCATAATTTTGAATATCCTTTTACTGAACATTACCCTTTTAGTTCGGAAACATTTTTAGTATTCGAGTTTCATATGATACTCCCACTATTGTGAATGAGAATAAAATTGCTTATATGGAGAGTAATAAATTTTCTATGCTTTTGGATCATGAAAGGAATGCGTTATGTGATGGTTATATTGATGAATCTATTTCATGATGCTACTGAAAATTATTATGAGAGAGTAACTTATGATTCATGATGCTCTTGTTATGTTTCAATCCTTATCTTCTATGCGAGCATCATTGAAATCATCATACCTAGCTAAAAGGCATTAAATAAAAGCGCTTGTTGGGAGACAAACCAACACTTTTACCTACTGTTTTAGTGTGTTCACATGATTATGCTGCTGTAGTAATCATGTTTTATTGCTTTTGTTTCAATAAAGTGCCAAGTAAAGCCTTTGGGATAGTGTGGATGATAGTTGATTTGAATTTGTGCAAAAACAGAAACTTTTGTGCTCAGTCCAGGAATTTTCAAAATTCATTGGAACGTGCTTTTGATCTGAATTTTTACAGGTGATATATATACAAATTCCATATGTTTTCCTAATTTTTCATAATTTTTGGAGTAGCAGAAGTATGGTTGTTTTCCAGATTACTATAGACTATTCTGTTCTTAACATATTCTGTTTTCAATGCATAGTTTGCTTGTTTTCTAGTTTCTGTGGCTTATATTGCTCAATATAAATTGTAGAAATGATACTATACAGTAGGATTTGTGTGAGAACAATTATGAATCTTGTCTTTGACAGTACCAAAGTGAATGGTTTGCTCTTTATCATACTAACCCATCTCACAAAGTTCCGTTAAGTTTTGTGTGATTGAAGTTTTCAAGTTTTGGGTGAGATGTCGATATGAGGAGAATAAGGAGTGACAAGAACCTAAGATTGGGGATGCCCAAGGCACCCCCAAGTTTATATTAGCGGAAGCTCCAAGCAACTAAGCTTGGGGATGCCCCGGAAGGCATCCCCTCTTTCGTCTCCAACATTATCGGTAACCTCACTTGGAGCTATATTTTCATTCATCACATGATATGAGTTTTGCTTGGAGCATCATTTTATTTTATTAGGATTTTCTTTATCTTATTTATAATAATTTTTTTCACCTTTTACTTCAATAAAAATGTCAAGTATACCCTTTGCCATGCTTATTTTGCAAGTATATGAGTTGCTGTTTCAAAATAGAAAGTTTGTCGCTGTTGCAAAAATTCCCAAGAAAAGTCAGAATGTGATAAAATGTTGAAACTTTTTGAACAATAATCTCTGATAAATTTTCTATAGTGTGTTAAATTTTCATAATTGTTTGAGTTGAATAAGTATTGATATTCTTGCATTCTTTATAGACTTTACTGTTTTGACAGATTGCTGTTATGTTTGCATTGTTTACATATGTTGGCTTCTTCAATGATTCTATTTGAGGATAGGAGTATTAAATATGCAGAGGCATTTAGTATGCAATGTTGAATAATAATTTTAGTGATTTTCTACAGTAGATAATGATAAGGTTTTGCATTGATTTATACTAACTTATCTCACGAGTTCTTGTTGAGTTTTGTGTGGATGAAGTTTTTAAGATTTAGGGAAACAGTGATATAAAGGGAATTAAGGAGACACAAAAGATCAAGCTTGGGTATGCCCAAGGCATCCCAAGTTAATATTCCAAGAAGTCTCAAGCATCTAAGCTTGGGGATGCCCCGGTAGGCATCCCACCTTTCTTCTTCAACAATTATCAGTTAGTATCGGTTGAGCCTAAGTTTATGCTTCTTCACATGAGTTGTGCTATTCTTGGAATGCCATTTTATTTTGTTTTGCTTGTTGTTTTAATAAAATAGTTGGATATGAAAGTTTTTAAATAAGAGAGAGTCCTCAATTAGCTACCCCTATACGTAACTACTCATTTGATCTTCACTTATATCTTTTTGGAATAGTTTGTTATTCACTCTCATGCTTCACTTAGATTATTTTGAGAGATGAAAATTTTTATGCTCATGTTCTTCACTTAAATTTATTTGAGCTTGTCAAATGCAATTGCAACATATGAAACTAGTCC
Organism: Triticum urartu; assembly: GCF_056163025.1. Taxonomy (NCBI): domain Eukaryota; kingdom Viridiplantae; phylum Streptophyta; class Magnoliopsida; order Poales; family Poaceae; genus Triticum; species Triticum urartu. The sequence goes on along the minus strand of NC_141875.1, from coordinate 609,939,985 downwards.
CAAAGTGATAGATATTCAAGAGGGATATAATAAAAAGTTTCATGAAGATCATTGGACAAAATAAACTTGATTCTTTGTAATAGTTTTGAGATATGATGATAGTGATATGTGAGTCATGTTGGGGAGTAATTATGCTTTAGTAATAATATTAGTGTTAAGGTTTGTGATTCCCTATGCAAGCACGAAAGTCAATAGTTATGCAATGAAGTTACATCCTACTTGTGGTGCATCATTCGGTGTTAGTTATGCTTAATGCTCGCTTATGTAATTTTTCATTTCTTGGTTGGTTGCTTCTCAATCTATTTTCTAGCCTCCACTTGTACTACGTAGAGATACTACTTGTGCATCCAAAATCCTTAAACCTAGTTTTGCCACATGAATCCACCAAACCTACCTATATGATGTATTCCTGTGCCGTTCTAAGTAAATTTGTATGTGCCATCTCTAATTTTCAAAATAAATTTCCTTTTTGTGTGCTCGTACCACTCATGAAGCGGCAGGTGGTGGCCAATATTTTCCATGCTAGATGTGTTATTCTCAAGATGAGTGTTTATTCACTTGTCATTGGATGAGATTACGGCAAAGGTATGTAACGCCCCATACGTAACTTGCCATATTTGTATTCCAACTCTTGCCATTTTCGGCACTAAGTTATGATATTTCCTCGTTGCTGGGTTTTGTCTTCGTGTTGCTTTTGTCTTTTGTCTTGCATCTCATATCATGTCATCATGTGCATCGTGGGTGTTACAAGGTATTAGGGATGCCCAATCCCGAAATAAAAAATGAATTTAGTTTATGTTGTCAAATAATAAATTCCTTGGGAAGTGTTGGTATGGAGGGCATGCATGGATACAGTTAGCCATGGATTGTGAAAGAATGGTGGAAAAAGGAATAAACTTTATTTTCTGTTTGGGAACCGCCTGTTGGAAATATGCCCTAGAGGCAATAATAAAGTGGTTATTATTATATTTCCTTGTTCATGATAATTGTCTATTGTTCATGCTATAATTATATTAACTGGAAACCATACTACATCTATGACTACATAGATCACAACATGTCCCTAGTGAGCCTCTAGTTGACTAGCTCATTGATCAATAGATGGTTGTGGTTTCCTGACCATGGACATTGGATGCCGTTGATAACAGGATCACATCATTAGGAGAATGATGTGATGGACAAGACCCAATCCTAAGCATAGCACAAGATCGTGTAGTTCGTTTGCTAGAGCTTTTCTAATGTCAAGTATCATTTCCTTAGACCATGAGATTGTGCAACTCTCGGATACTGTAGGAGTTATTTGGGTGTATCAAACGTCACAACATAATCGGGTGACTATAAAGGTGCACTACAGGTATCTCCGAAAGTGTCTATTGGGTTGGCACGAATCGAGACTGGGATTTGTCACTCCGTATGACGGAGAGGTATCTCTGGGCCCACTCGGTAATGCATCATCATAACAAGCTCAATGTGAGTAAGGAGTTGGTCATGGGATCATGCGTTACGGAACGAGTAAAGAGACTTGCCAGTAACAAGATTGAACAAGGTATGGGGATACCGATGATCGAATCTCGGGCAAGTGACATACCGATGGACAAAGGGAATTGTATACGGGATTGATTGAATCCCTGAAATCGTGGTTCATCCGATGAGATCATCGTGGAACATGTGGGAACCAACATGGGTATCGAGATCCTGCTGTTGGTTATTGGCCGGAGAGATGTCTCGGTCATGTCTACATGGTTTCCGAACCCGAAGGGTCTACACACTTAAGGTTCGGTGACGCTAGAGTTGTTATGGGAAAATGTATGTGGTTACCGAAGGTTGTTCGGAGTCCTGGATGAGATCCCGGATGTCACAAGGAGTTTCGGAATGGTCCGGAGGTGAAGATTTATATATGGGAAGTCTAGTTTCAGTCGGGGGAATAGTTTCGAGGGTTATCGGTATTGTACCGGGACCACCGAAAGGTGTTCGGGAGTCCACCGGATGGGGCCACCTACCCTGGGGGACTTAATGGGATGAATATGGGAGGGAACCAACCCCTGGTGGGCTGGTGGTCCCCCAAGAGCCCAAGGCGCCCAGGGTAACCTAGGGGGAGGGGGCGCCTCCCACCTTGCTTGGGGGGCAAGTCTCCCCCCTGGCCGTCGTCCCCCCTCTAGATGCATCTAGGGGGGCCGCCCCCCACTCCCCTTCACCCTATAAATAGAGGGGGGGTGGGAGAGCAGCCGCACCCCTTCCCTGGCGCAGCACCTCCCTCCTCCAACACCTTTCCTCCTCCGTAGTGCTTAGCGAAGCTCTGCCGGAGAACCACGAGCTCCACCACCACCACGCCGTCGTGCTGCCGGAGTTCTCCCTCAACTTCTCCTCTCCCCTTGCTGGATCAAGAAGGAGGAGACGTCCCCGGGCTGTACGTGTGTTGAACACGGAGGCGCCGTCCATTCGGCGCTTGATCAGATCTTCCGCGATTTGAATCGCCGCGAGTACGACTCCATCAACCGTGTTCTTGTAACGCTTACGCTTAGCGATCTTCAAGGGTATGAAGATGCACTCCCTCTCTCTCGTTGCTATCATCTCCTAGATTGATCTTGGTGACACGTATGAAAATTTTGAATTATTACTATGTTCCCCAACAGTGGTATCAGAGCTAGGTTTATGCATAGATTCTATGCACAAGTAGAACACAAAGTAGTTGTGGGCGATGATTTGTTCAATTTTCTTACTGTTACTAGTCTTATCTTGATTCGACGGCATTGTGAGATGAAGCGGCCAGGACCAGCCTTACACGTACGCTTACATGAGACTGGTTCCACTGACTGACATACACTTGATGCATAAGGTGGCTAGCGGGTGTCTGTCTCTCCCACTTTAGTCGGATCGAATTCGATGAAGAGGGTCCTTATGAAGGATAAATAAGCAATTGGCATATCACTGTTGTGGATTTTGCGTAGGTAAGAAACATTCTTGCTAGAAACCCTTAGCAGCCACATAAAACATGCAACAACAATTAGAGGACGTCAAACTTGTTTTTGCAGCGTATGCTATGTGATGTGATATGGCCAAAAGGATGGGATGAATGATATATGTGATGTATGAGATCAATCATGTTCTTGTAATAGGAATCACGACTTGCATGTCGATGAGTATGACAACCGGCAGGAGCCATAGGAGTTGTCTTAATTTATTGTATGACCTGCATGTCAATGAAAACGCCATGTAATTACTTTACTTTATTGGTAACCGTTAGCCATAGTAGTAGAAGTAATAGTTGGCGAGACAACTTCATGAAGACACGATGATGGAGATCATGGTCTCATGCCGGTGACGAAGGTGATAATGCCGCGCCTCAAAGATGGAGATCAAAGGCGCAAGATGGTATTGGCCATATCATGTCACTTTATGATTTGCATGTGATGTTTGTCATGTTTACATCTTATTTGCTTGGAACAACGATAGCATAAATAAGATGATCCCTCACTAATTTTTATCAAGAAAAGTGTTCCCCCTAACTGTGCACCATTGCGAAGGTTTGTTGTTTCGACGCACCATGTGATGATCAGGTGTGATAGATTCTAACGTTCGCATACAACGGATGTAAGCCAGATTTACACATGCGAAACACTTAGGTTGACTTGATGAGCCTAGCATGTACAGACATGGCCTCGGAACACGAGAGACCGAAAGGTCGAACATGAGTCATATAGTAGATACGATCAACATGGAGATGTTCACCGTTGATGACTAGTCCGTCTCACGTGATGATCAGACACGGCCTAGTCGATTCGGATCATGTACCACTTGGATGACTAGAGGGATGTCTATCTGAGTGGGATTTCATTAAATAATTTGATTAGATGAACTTAGTCTAAAATATCTTTACAATATGTCTTGTAGATCAAATGGCCCACACTAATGTTTCCCTCAACTTCAACGCGTTCCTAGAGAAAACCAAGCTGAAATATGATGGTAGCAACTATACGGATTGGGTACGTAACTTGAGGATCATCCTCATAGCTGCCAAGAAACCATGTCCTTGAAGCACCGCTAGGTGACGCACCCATTTTCCCAGCAACTCAAGACATTATGAACGCTGGGCAGTCGCATAGTGATGATTACTCCCTGGTTCAGTGCGGCATGCTTTACAGCTTAGAACCGGGGCTCCAAAAGTGTTTTGAGCAGCACGGAGCATATGAGATGGTCCAACAGCTGAAAATGGTTTTCCAAGCTCATGCCCGGGTCGAGAGATATGAAGTCTCCAACAAGTTCTATAGTTGTAAGATGGAGGAAAACGGTTCTGTCAGTGATCATATACTCAAAATTTCTGGGTTGCACAACCACTTGTCTCAGCTGGGAGTTAATCTTCCAGATGACTCGGTCACTGACAGATCCTCCAATCGCTTCCACCTAGCTACAAGAGCTTTATGATGAACTACAATATGCAAGGGATGGAGAAGTCCATTCTTGAGTTATATTCAATGCTGAAATCAGCGGAGGTGGAAATCAAAAAGGAACATCAAGTGTTGATGGTGAATAAGACCACTAGTTTCAAGAAAGGCAAGGGTAAAAAGAACTTCAAGAAGGACGACATGGGAGTTGCCACGCCTGGTAAATCAGTTGCCGGGAAGAAGCCAAGGAATGGACCCAAGCCCGAGACTCAGTGCTTTTATTGCAAAGGAAATGGTCAATGGAAACGGAATTGCCCCAAGTACTTAGCGGATAAGAAGACCGGCAACGCCAAAGGTATATGTGATATACATGTTATTGATGTGTACCTTACCAGCGCTCGTAGTAGCTCCTGGGTATTTGATACCGGTGCGGTTGCTCATATTTGTAACTCAAAACAGGAGCTGCGGAATAAGCGGAGATTGGCGAAGGACGAGGTGACGATGCGCGTCGGGAATGGTTCCAAGGTCGATGTGATCGCCGTCGGCACGCTACCTCTACATCTACCTTCGGGATTAGTTTTAAACCTCAATAATTGTTATTTAGTGCTAGCTTTGAGCATGAACATTGTATCTGGATCTCGTTTAATGCGAGATGGCTACTCATTTAAATCCAAGAATAATGGTTGTTCTATTTATATGAGAGATATGTTTTATGGTCATGCCCTACTGGTCAATGGTTTATTTTTACTGAATCTCGAATGCAATGTTACACATATTCATAGTGTGAATGCCAAAAGATGTAAGGTTGATAATGATAGTTCCACATACTTTTGGCACTGCCGCCTTGGTCACATTAGAATGCATGAAGAAACTCCATGTAGATGGACTTGTGGAGTCTCTTGATTATGAATCATTTGACACGTGCGAACCATGACTCATGGGCAAAATGACCAAGACTCTGTTCTCCGGAACAATGGAGTGAGCAATCAACTTATTGGAAATCATACATACTGATGTGTGCAGTCCAATGAGCGTTGAGGCTCGCGGTGGCTATCATTATGTTCTCACCCTCACTAATGACTTAAGTAGACATGGGTATGTCTACGTAATGAAACACAAGTCTGAGACCTTTGAAAAGTTCAAGGAATTTCAGATTGAGGTAGAGAATCAACGTGACAGGAAAATAAAGTTCTTACGATCAGATCATGGAGGGGAATACTTGAGTCACGAGTTTGGCACACACTTAAGGAAATATGGAATTGTTTCACAGCTCACGCCGCCTGGAACACCTCAGCGTAATGGTGTGTCCGAACATCGTAATTGCACTCTATTGGATATTGTGCGATCTATGATGTCTCTTACTGATCTACCGCTATCATTTTGGGGTTATGCTTTAGAGACTGCCGCATTCACTTTAAATAGGGCTCTGTCGAAATCCGTTGAGATGACACTGTATGAATTATGGTTTGGGAAGAAACCTAAGCTGTAGTTTCTGAAAGTTTGGGGATGCGATGCTTATGTCAAGAGACTTCAACCTGAAAAGCTCGAACCCAAGTCAGAAAAATGCGTCTCCATAGGATACCCTAAGAAAACTATTGGGTATACCTTCTACGTCAGATCCGAAGGCAAGATCTTTGTTGCCAAGAATGGATCCTTTCTGGAGAAAGAGTTTCTCTCGAAAGAAGTAAGTGGGAGGAAAGTAGAACTTTATGAGGTACTGCCTCTCAAACCGGAGAGTAGCGTAGCTCGGGAAGATGTTTCCGTGGTGCCTGCACCGACTAGAGAGGAAGTTAATGATGATGATCATGAAACTTCGGATAAAGTTTCTACTGAACTTTGTAGGTCCACAAGGACACATTTTGCACCAGAGTGGTACGACAACCCTGTCCTGGAAATCATGTTGTTAGACAACGGTGAACCTTCGAACTATGAAGAAGCGATGGCGGGCCCGGATTCCAGCAAATGGCTTGAGGCCATGAAATTCGAGATAGGATCCATGTATGAAAATGAAGTATGGACTTTGATAGACTTGCTCGATGATCGGCAAGCCATAGAGAATAAATGGATCTTTAAGAAGAAGACTGACGCGGATGGTAATGTGACCATCTATAAGTCTCAGCTTGTCACTAAGGGTTATTGACAAGTTCAAGGGGTTAACTACGATGAGACCTTCTCACCTGTAGTGAAGCTGAAGTCCGCCCGAATCATGTTAGCAATTGCCGCATTCTACGAGTATGGGATATGGCAAATGGACGTCAAAACGACATTCCTTAATGGTTTCCTTAAGGAAGAATTGTATATGATGCAGCTAGAAGGTTTTGTCGATCCTAAGAATGCTGACAAGGTATGCAAGCTCTAGCGCTCCATCTATGGGTTGGTGCAAGCATCTCGGAGTTGGAACATTCGCTTTGATGAAATGATCAAAGCGTTTGGGTTTATGCAGATATGGAGAAGCCTATGTTTACAAGAAAGTGAGTGGGAGCTCTGTAGCATTTCTCATATTATATGTGGATGACATACTATTGATGGGAAATGATATAAAACTTTTGGAAAGCATAAAGGCCTACTTGAATAAGTGTTTTTTAATGAAGGGCCTTGGAGAAGCTACTTACATATTAGGCATCAAGATCTATAGAGATAGATCGAGACGCCTCATTGGTCTTTCGCAAAGCACGTACCTTGTCAAGATATTGAAGAAGTTCAATATGGATTAGTCTAAGAAGGGGTTCTTGCCTGTATTGCAAGGTGTGAGATTGAGCACGGCTCAATGCCTGACCTCGGCAGAAGATAGAGAAAAGATGAGTGTCATCCCCTATGCCTCAACCATAGTCTCTATTATGTATGCCATGCTGTGTACCAGACCTGATGTGAACCTTGTCGTAAGTTTGGTTGGGATGTACCAAAGTGATCCCGGTATGGAACACCGGACAACGGTCAAGAATATCCTGAAGTACCTGAAAAGGACTAAGGATATGTTTCTCATTTACGGAAGTGACGAAGAGCTCATCGTAAAGGGTTACATCAATGCTAGCTTCGACACAGATCTGGATGACTCCCAATCACAAACCGGATACGTGTACATTTTAAATGGTGGGGAAATCATCTGATGTAGTTGCAAGCAAAGCGTCGTGGCGGGATCTACATGTGAAGCGGAGTACATAGTTGCCTCGGAGGCAGCACAAGAAGCAGACTGGATGAAGGAGTTCATCACCGACCTAGGAGTCATTCCCAATGCGTCGGGCCCGATGACTCTCTTCTGTGACAACACTGGAGCTATTGCCCTTGCCAAGGAGCCCAGGTTTCATAAGAAGACCAGGCACATCAAGCATCGCTTCAACTCCATTCGTGAATATATTCAAGATGGAGACACAAATATTTTTAAAGTGCATACGGATCTGAATGTCGCAGATCTATTGACTAAACCTCTTCCACGAGCAAAACATGATCAACACCAGAACTCTATGGGTGTTCGATTCATCACATTTTAACTAGATTATTGACTCTAGTGCAAGTGGAAGACTATTGGAAATATGCCGTAGAGGCAATAATAAAGTGGTTATTATTGTATTCCCTTGTTCATGATAATTGTCTATTGTTCATGCTATAATTGTATTAACCGGAAACCGTAATACATGTTTGAATACATAGATCACAACATGTCCCTAGTGAGCCTCTAGTTGACTAGCTCATTGATCAATAGATGGTTGTGGTTTCCTGACCATGGACATTGGATGTCGTTGATAACGGGATCACATCATTAGGAGAATGATGTGATGGACAAGACCCAATCCTTAGCGTAGCACAAGATCGTATAGTTCTTTTGCTAGAGCTTTTCTGATGTCAAGTATTGTTTCCTTAGACCATGAGATTGTGCAACTCCCCGATACCGTAGGAGTGCTTTGGGTGTATCAAACGTCACAACATAACTGGGTGACTATAAAGGTGCACTACAGGTATCTCCGGAAGTGTTTGTTGGGTTGGCACGAATCGAGACCGGGATCTGTCACTCCGTATGACGGAGAGGTATCTCTGGGCCCACCCGGTAATGCATCATCATGACGAGCTCAATGTGACTAAGGAGTTGTGAAAGTGCAACTATCCCTAGGTGGTTTTGGTAACTCCTAACAACATATAGCTCATTGAGCTAATGCTATTTCAAGATTAATATCTCAGGAAAGCTCAATGATTGGCATGGCATGCATGAGAAAAGTGGACCCCTCAAAATGCTAAGGACAAAGTATTGGCTCAAGCTCAAAGCTCAAGACTCTACATTTTCCATTTTAGTGATCCAAGATCACATTGAGTCTATAGGAAAAGCCAATACTATCAAGGAGGGATGAGGTGTTGCTTAATGAGGTTCTTGCTCAAAATGCTTAGTGATATGCTCCAAAACCCTCAACTACTTTCTCACATCCACATATGACCTAAACCAAAAGTCAAACTCGGCCCCACCGATTCTTTCTATCCGGCACCGCCGAGTTTCAAATGTCATAGCCACTGCCACAAACCCTAGGCAAATCGGTCTCACCGATAGGGATCTCGGTCTCACCGAGATGGGGTTGTAATCTCTCTGTTCCCCTTCATAACATTTCGGTCTCACCGAGATGAGCGATCGGTCCCACCGAGATTGCATTGTAAACTCTCTGTTTTCCCTTCGTAACGTTTCAGTCTCACCGAAATGAGCGATCGGTCCCACTGAGTTTACCTGACCAACTCTCTGGTTAGCTTATTACCAAAATCGGTCTCACCGAGTTTGTGTAATCGGTCTCACCGAGATTATTTTATGCCCTAACCCTAATCATATCAGTCCTACCGAGTTGCATGTCGGTCCCACCGAAAACCCTAACGGTCACTAGCTTTGCTAAATCGGTGTGACCGAGTTTAATCATTCGGTCCCACCGAGTTTGGGAAGTTATGTGTAACAGTTAGATTTTGTGTGGAGGCTATATATACCCCTCCACCTCCTCTTCATTCGTGGAGAGAGCCATCATAACAAACCTACACTTCCAACCTATATTTTCTGAGAGAGAACCACCTACACTTGTGTTGAGTCCAATCTATTCCATCCCTACCATATGAATCTTGATCTCTAGCCTTCCTCAAGTTGCTTTCCACTCAAATCTTCTTTCCACCAAATCCATATCCCGTGAGAGAGAGTTGAGTGTTGGGGAGACTATCACTTGAAGCACAAGAGCAAGGAGTTCATCATCAACACACCATTTGTTACTTCTTGGAGAGTGGTATCTCCTATATTGGCTAGGTGTCACTTGGGAGCCTCCGACAATATTGTGGAGTTGAAACAAGGAGTTTGTAAGGGCAATGAGATTGCCTACTTCATGAAGATCTACTGCTAGTGATGCAAGTCCTTCGTGGGCAATGGCCATGGTGGGATAGACAAGGTTGCTTCTTCGTGGACCCTTCGTGGGTGGAGCCCTCCGTGGACTCACGCAACCGTTACCCTTCATGGGTTGAAGTCTCCATCAACGTGGATGTATGATAGCACCACCTATCGGAACCACGACAAAACATCTGTGTCTCCAATTGCATTTGAATCCTCCAAACCCTTCCCTTTACATTCTTGCAAGTTGCATGCTTTACTTTCCGCTGCTCATATACTCTTTGCATGCTTGCTTGAACTGTGTTAAGATTGCTTGACTTGTCCAAAGTTGCTAAAATCTGCCAAGAACTAAAATTGGGAAAAGGCTAGATTTTTATTTGGTCAAGTAGTCTAATCACCCCCCCTCTAGACATACTTTCGATCCTACAAGTGGTATCAGAGCCAGGTTTCCATTTGCTTTGATTTCCATAGCTTTTGGTGATCACAGCCCTGGTTTCACAACCTAGGAGAGTATGGCATCTAGCGAGGGAAATTACCACCGTAGAGGTCCTTACTTTGATGGTACTACTTTTGCTAGTTGGAAGCATAAGATGAAAATGCATATTCTTGGACATAACCCCGCCGTTTGGGCTATTGTGTGTGTTGGCTTGCAAGGTGAATTCTTTGATGGGAGAGAACCGAATTGTGAAGCTACCGCGGAAGAGTTGAAGATGCTGCAATACAATGCTCAAGCTTGTGATATCCTCTTAAACGGGTTATGCCCCGAAGAATTCAACAAAATCAGCCGTCTTGAGAATGCAAAGGAAATTTGGGATACTTTGATTGATATGCATGAAGGTACCGACTTCGTCAAGGAATCCAAGTTGGATGTTCTTCAAAGTCAACTTGACAAGTTCAAAATGAAGGATGGTGAAGGTGTCGCTGAAATGTACTCTAGGCTTGCTCTTATCACAAATGAGATTGCCGGCTTAGGAAGTGAAGAGATGACCGACAAATTCATCATCAAGAAGGTCCTAAGAACCTTGGATGGAAAATACGATACCGTATGCACATTGATCCAAATGATGCCAAATTACAAAGATCTCAAGCCAACGGAAGTCATTGGAAGAATTGTTGCTCATGAGATGTCACTCAAGGATAAGGAGGAGCTCCATAACAAGTCAAGTGGTGCTTACAAAGCCTCATGTGAAGCTCCCACATCATCAAGTGAGAAACAAACCTTCAATGAAGAATTGAGCCTAATGGTGAAGAACTTCAACAAGTTCTACAAGAATAGAAGCAAAGAGAGAAGTTCCAAGTCAAGGTCCTACAATGACAAAAGATCTTCTAGTCGAGAGCGAAACTGCTACAATTGTGGAAGACCCGGACACTACTCCAATGAGTGTACGGCTCCCCACAAGAGAAGAGAATATTCTCCCAAAAGAAGAAGTAGAAGAGAAGAATCACCATCGAGGGAGAGAAGGAGTAGGGATGATCGTTATGAACGAAGACCCTCTCGGAGAAGCAAGGATTCAGAAAGGAAGGACAAGTCATCAAGGAGCTACACAAAATGAAGACATCAAGCTCATGTTGGTGAATGGGTATCCGGCTCCGACTCCGACAGTCACTCTGAGAGAAGCTATCACTCCGACTCCGAATATACTCAAGATGAAGGTGTTGCCGGTCTAGCACTTGTGTCAACCAACTCCTACGACATATTTGATTCACCAAATGAATGAATTGTAAGATGCTTCATGGCCAAAGGTCCAAAGGTATCACACCCCGAGTATGTTGATTTCGATAGTGATGAAGATGACCTGTTAGGTGATGATGATTTACTTGTTGAAAACTCTAGTGATGAATACTATGATGAAACATCAATTAATCATGATAATCAAGATGAAACGAATGACAATGATAAGGAGAAGATTGAGTCTCTAACTAAAGAACTAAACACTCTTAAGTTAGCTCATGAAGCTATCTTAGGAGATCATCGAGAACTTTTAAGGACTCATGAGAAATTACGTTTTGAGAAGCTCAATCTTGAGCAAGAGCATGAGTTCTTAAAGGCAATCAATGATGATCTTCCCAAGAAAAGTTCTTCTTACATTGCCAAGTGTTTACTCTTATCCACTTACATGCCTCAAGTCAAGTCTAGTAACAAGAACAAGAAGGATTCTTCCTCTAGTAGTAACAATAATCATGCTAAATCCAATGTTGTTGCTTCTAGTAGTTCTCTTGATTCCACTAATGATTCTCTTATCCAAGTTACACTTGAGCAAGAAATTAGCTTATTGAAGGGAATCATAGAGAAAGGTGTTTACAAGAGCCTTGCCGGGAGTAAGCAATTCGAGGAAATTGTACGCAAGCAAGGAAGGCACCGGAAGAATCAAGGTATTGGTTTTGAACGAAAGTTCAATGCCAATGGAGTTGAGTGGGAAGAAGATCAATACCCCAACACGAAGTTTGTTCCTCAACAAGAGAAGTATGATCCTACTTCTTTCAAAGGGACACAAGCTCAAGATGATCTTCCACCACAAGACCACAAGCAAAAAGGCAAGGACAAGCTTCAAGAGGAAATTGATGCATTTGAAGAAGCTCCTAAGGCCTTGGTCAAGTGGGTTCCCAAGACTACATCAAGTTCCACTTCATCAAGTACAACTACAACTCCGAGGATTCCCATCAAGATGGTGTGGATCCCGAAGAATAAGAACTAGAGAGTTCTTGAGGGTGACTCCGCCAACATACTTCACTCTTATCATTTTGGCAAGAACAAGTGCAATCAACTTCCACATCTTGCACTAGTTCAAGGAGTCACAAACCCTATTGTTGGTAAGACAAGGGACAATGTAACCTAATGCTCTCATAGACACCATCTTGTGTGTGCATCACTCTATGTCTATGGATATCCTTGTTTGTTCCTTGTGGGACTAACCCGTGTAGGTATTGAAAGTGCAACTCACTCCAAAGGATAGCTCCGAATGATCTACATCAACTTAGAGCATCCACATCTTCAACACCTACATGAAGTCATCATCAACAAAACCCAAGGTTAGTTCATCCCTCTTAGGGGGGATATCACATCTAGGGGGAGCTTTACTCTAAGAATTGAGTTAAAGCAAATCTAATGGTGTGAACACAACAATGCTTTATGTAAAAGTGGTAACCCCACTTGTGCTTAAACAATGAGTATGACCTATGATCAAATGTTCTCATTTGACTCCTAAGTCAATATACTCATATATAGATGACCTAGTCATCGCCAATTGCTTGATAGATGCTAGAATTGTTTGTGCATGCTTTGCCACATATTTCATTTGTCATTTTATTGTGTGAGCATGTTGGTTGCATAATTTACTCATTCAAGGAAATCCACTTGTTGTTTTGATTGATTGGTTTCCTTTTCTTTTGGCCAAGTGGATGGACAAGAATGCCTAAGAACCTTCTCTAGCTATCTATGCTTTTCTCGTCTCAAACTCTATTCATGTTGCATCACAAAGTTTGATCAAGTCAGTTTCGAACCACTCTGTGTGAGGAGCACTCGGAGTCCCCGGTTCATCATAGACTTAAACTGCCAAAACTTCTTTGTGTGTTTCGGTCTGACCAATTCATCCATTTCAGTCATACCGAGATCACTAAGTCGATCTAGGTTTTCAATCTCGGTGCAACCAATTTGAACTTTTCGGTCACACCGAGTTTCAGTAACTACTTGTAGTTATGAATCTCGGTGCCACCGAGTTGTTCCACTCGGTCACACCGACAGGGTCAGGCTATATATATCCACGGGTCAAATTTTGGAAGACTTTCCGAACCTCCTTGCCCGCGCTTAGCCTGCTCTGCCTCCCTGGGTCTCCGGATCATCCTCCTCATCGCCAGCCGCCTCCTGTCGCTGGTCTCCTCCGCCGTCAACGTGATCGTCTCCGCCGTTGCCGCCATAGCAAGTTCATCGCCGAACTAGGGTATGGACTTGAACTTTGTGTTGTTCTAACTCCAATTCCTCAGCACATTGCTTTTCCATGTATCTTGCCACGATCGAGATCAATCTATCCATCAAAAACACTCTGTAGTTTAGTCGTGAATTGAAAATTTAGGGTTAGGTTTCCGCCGAAACCATCTCGGACCGACCGAGTTGATGAAATCGGTTCCACCGATTTGGCTCAGGCCATTGCACATGTGATTCTCGGTCTGGTCGAGAATTGCAAATCGGTGTGACCGAGTTCAGCACTTTGTGAAACCCTAGCAGTCTCGGTGCCACCGAAATGTGACTCGGTCTGACCGAGTTCCCTAGTTTAGGTTCCAAAAGCTGCTTCAGCATCACCGAGTTTGCAAATCGGTAGATCCGAAATGCTTTCTGTGGAAAACTAAAACTAAGTTTTTAACTCATTCTTTTGCAAAAACCTATGTACTTTGTGATGCTCATCCACTCTACCTCATCTATAATATATTCATAGGGTCTGCTGTCAGTGTTTGCATCATGTCAGATCAGAGTGACAGTCAGAACAAGTCTGAGGAACATGTTCACTTGAGTGAGGGCACTAGTCCCTCTAGCAGCTCAGATGATGGAAGTAGGAGCACACCCAGCAATCTGCCAAAGGCTGCCACAAGAGCGAGCAAGATAAGAACCTCAGAGTCAGAGGATGAGGACTATGTGGCTGAGGAAGAAGAAACAACCTCAAAGAGGAAAGTGCTCAAAAAGGAATATGGCACAGTTGCTACCACCAAGCCAGGGATGAAGAAAAAGGTTCCTGCCAAGAGAGCTCCAATGTCTAAAGCCAGAACATCCACCCAAGAGACTTTGGGATCTGCACCCAAAGAGCAGGTTGTGGCAGAAAAGAAAAGGAAGGAAAGGGTCAAGAAGACCACTGCCAGAGTTCTTGGGAGATCTTCAATCATGAAAGACTCTGAAGAAGAGGAAGAGGATGCAGCACCAACACCCAAAGCTCAAAAGCTTATGGGAGATGCCATAAGATCAGGGCCTGCTCCATCTAAGCCCGAAGGCACTCCTAAGCCAGCTGCTCCAAAACCCAAAACTGCGCCCAAGAGTAACACTAGGAACATCCCAGCAGTAGAGAAGAACAAGGCCCCAATGCCTGAAGCTACAATGGAAGAAGAAGATGATTCTGTTGTCTTGAGGAAGTTGAAGCCAAAAATTCCAGATCATAATGATGCTCATCCAGTTGCAGAGAACATGAAAGTCAGGAAGGACTTTGGTCTAAGGCTATGGAGAGAGTCTGATCCATATGCCACCAGGAGAAGGACTGCTGTGGACTATAGGTTCCATACAAAGGAACAACAGGACTTCTATGAGACCATCTTGCTTGACAAGAAGCCCATAGTGTGTGACATGAGATGGGTCGATTGGTCATTCATTGAGGAAAATGAGGATCACTTTCCTGGTGTATATGACAGCTTCAAGGCTTGTGGAGTTGATGAGTTTGTGGCTCAGAAGCTCACAAAATGGAATGATGAGCTCATCATGCAGTTCTACTCCACAGCTCACTTCTACCCAGATGGAAGGATTGTCTGGATGTCTGGAGGTACTAGGTACCAGTCCATAGTTGCAGAATGGGATAAGTTGATCAATGCCCCAGAAGAGAGTGAAGATGACTTGGATGTCTATGCCAAGAAGAAGAAGGATCACAACACCATGGCACACATGTACAAGGAGATCCCAGATGCTGCTCTCGAGACACACAAATTTGGATCTGTACATTACCTTCTGTCAGGCTTGCCAACTATCAACTGGATCCTCAGGCACACTCTCTTGCCAAAGTCAGGTGATCACAAGATGATCAAAGGCCATGCAATTAACTTGCTTCACATCTTTGATGTCCCACAGAAGTTCAAAGTCATGAGCCTAATAGTGGAAACCATAAAGAGGACAACTGCAGATCCGAAGAGGAGTTGTGGGTATGCCCCACAGATCTAGGAGCTGATCAACTCCAAGATGGGCACTGGCACATATCTGCTGGACAAGGAGCACCTGCCCATCTACCCAGACTTTGAGGACAACACTATGGTGATGGATGAAAATGAACCATCTTCTGTGCACGCACAAGCCAAGAAGGAGAAGGCAAAGGATGAAAAGGCTGCAAGGATGCCAACTACTGAAGAAGCATCTCAGTATCTTCTGAAGAGCAAGCAAGATCAGCTTGGCTACTTGATTGCCTCCACCCTGAGGATTGAGAAGGGATTGGCTACCCTGACTCAAAACCAGGAGAGCTTGGAGAGGATCGTGGAGCAGAAGTTCTATGACTTAGATGTGAAGGTCAGGGAGATCCACTCAGTCGTTGAGAAACTTCAAGATGAAGTGCAGGAGAAGAAGGGAAAGACAACCACTGGTGCTTTTGCTAGAGTGCCCAGAGGTCAGAGGTCTGCTGCAGTGCCTATTCCAGACACCAGAGCTACTTCATCTGCACCAGCTACAACTTCAGTGCCACCGGCTCCAGCACCTACTCCACCAGCTCCATCTACATCGACTAATGCCTTCGTTCTTGGAGTTCTGTCTACACCACCACCTGAAGACCAAGCCTGAGAGTCGATCTAGCACTATGCATTTTTTATGAACTTTTTGGTAAATTGTTGCCAAAGGGGGAGAAAATGTATAGATCATAGGCTTCGAAAGAGACCATTGCTTTTTATTCTCTCTTTTTGTTTGGTGGTTAAACTTCGTTTATTTGCTTGGTTGAGATACTTTATACTTTGTGCTTTCTTAGATGATCATGTGTTTGATCATATGCTACCTTAATGCTTGTTGGATGACATTATCCTTTTTATGATCATTCACTTTCTTGGTGATGAGTGCATTTTAATTATTATCATTTTGAGCGCTCCACCAAGATGTATAGGACATGGAAGAGTAACCCACGATCCTAACTCTTTGTGCATTTGCAGTCCAAAGCAAATCTTAAACTATGCACAAATTTAGGGGGAGCTCTTGCTTTTCACATACTTCTCAAAGCGACAATGTTTTTCACTCTTATTATCATTTGTTGAAGCTTTGATCTATATGTTGTCATCAATTACCAAAAAGGGGGAGATTGAAAGTGCAACTATCCCTAGGTGGTTTTGGTAATTCCTAACAACATATAGCTCATTGAGCTAATGCTATTTCAAGATTAATATCTCAGGAAAGCTCAATGATTGGCATGGCATGGATGAGAAAAGTGGACCCCTCAAAATGCTAAGGACAAAGGATTGGTTCAAGCTCAAAGCTCAAGACTCTACATTTTCCATTTTAGTGATCCAAGATCACATTGAGTCTATAGGAAAAGCCAATACTATCAAGGAGGGATGAGGTGTTGCTTAATGAGGTTCTTGCTCAAAATGCTTAGTGATATGCTCCAAAACCCTCAAATACTTTCTCACATCCACATATGACCTAAACCAAAAGTCAAACTCAGGCCCACCGATTCTTTCTATCCGGCGCCACCGAGTTTCAAATGTCATAGCCACTGCCACAAACCCAAGGCAAATCGGTCTCACCGATAGGGATCTCGGTCTCACCGAGATGGGGTTGTAATCTATCTGTTTCCCTTCATAACATTTCGGTCTCACCGAGATGAGCGATTGGTCCCACCGAGATTGCAATGTAAACTCTCTGTTTTCCCTTCGTAACGTTTCGGTCTCACCAAAATGAGCGATCGGTCCCAACGAGTTTACCTAACCAACTCTCTAGTTAGCTTATTACCAAAATCGGTCTCACCGAGTTTGTGTAATCGGTCTCACAGAGATTACATTATGCCCTAACCCTAATCATATCGGTCCTACCGAAAACCCTAACGGTCACTAGCTTTGCTAAATCAGTCCGACCGAGTTTAATCATTCGGTCCCACCGAGTTTGGAAAGTTATGTGTAACGGTTAGATTTTGTGTGGAGGCTATATATACCCCTCCACCTCCTCTTCATTCATGGAGAGAGCCATCAGAACAAACCTACACTTCCAACCTATATTTTCTGAGAGAGAACCACCTACACTTGTGTTGAGACCAAGATATTCCATTCCTACCATATGAATATTGATCTCTAGCCTTCCCCAAGTTTCTTTCCACTCAAATCTTCTTTCCACCAAATCCATATCATGTGAGAGAGAGTTGAGTGTTGGGGAGACTATCATTTGAAGCACAAGAGCAAGGAGTTCATCATCAACACACCATTTGTTACTTCTTGGAGAGTGGTGTCTCCTAGAATGGCTAGGTGTCACTTGGGAGCCTCCAACAAGATTGTGGAGTTGAACCAAGGAGTTTGTAAGGGCAAGGAGATCGCCTACTTCGTGAAGATCTACCGCTAGTGAGGCAAGTCCTTCGTGGGCGATGGCCATGGTGGGATAGACAAGGTTGCTTCTTCATGGACCCTTCGTGGGTGGAGCCCTCCGTGGACTCGCGCAACCATTACCCTTCGTGGGTTGAAGTCTCCATCAACGTGGATGTACGATAGCACTACCTATCGGAACCACGACAAAACATCCGTGTCTCCAATTGCGTTTGAATCCTCCAAACCCTTCCCTTTACATTCTTGCAAGTTGCATGCTTTACTTTCCGCTGCTCATATACTATTTGCATGCTTTCTTGAATTGTGTTAAGATTGCTTGAGTTGTCCAAAGTTGCTAAAATCTGCCAAGAACTAAAATTGGAAAAAGGCTAGATTTTTATTTGGTCAAGTAGTCTAATCACGCCCCCCCTCTAGACATACTTTTGATCCTAGAAGTTGGTCATGGGATCATGTGTTACGGAACGAGTAAAGAGACTTGTCGGTAACGAGATTGAACGAGGTATGGGGATACCAATGATCAAATCTCGGGCAGGTAACATACTGATGGAGAACGGGAATTGTATACGAGATTGATTGAATCCCCGACATCATGGTTCATCGGATGAGATCATTGTGGAACATGTGGGAGCCAACATGGGTATCCAGATCCCGCTGTTGGTTATTGGCCGGAGAGATGTCTCGGTCATGTCTACATGGTTCCCGAACCCGAAGGGTCTACACACTTAAGGTTCAGTGACGCTAGAGTTGTTATGGGAAATTGTATGTAGTTACCGAAGGTTGTTCGGAGTCCCGTATGAGATCCCGGATGTCACGAGGAGTTCCGGAATGGTCCGGAGGTGAAGATTTATATATGGGAAGTCCAGTTTCAGTCACCGGAATAGTTTCGGGGGTTATCGGTACTAGTTGTCAACCCGTGCACCTGCACGGGCTAGCAATTTTAATATTAGATATAACAAATTTTTCAGGAAATGGAAATTTGAAACAATAATTTACATATGTTGATATAGGTTATTATTACCACTCATGCACATAGGGTCCAATGAAGTTACATTGCTTCGACTATTTTGTGATTAGATTGTTTGCATCCAATTGTGTCACACGGTATAAGTAATATCTCTATGTGATGGAGAACCACGTAAGATTTATGGCTGATATGTGGAAATATGGATGTCCTACTTTATCAAGATTACATAAAAGTATATGTGTTATGTTGGTACAAAACATGGTTACAAACGTAGAAGTTGGTTCATGTATCATATGTACTCGTAATCTAAAATTTTCTAAAAAGATATAAAGATGAAGTTCCCTATTGTAGTATATATATTACTTTCTTATTCAATCTAAAAAGGACATGCATCTTCCTTTTTGCAACGGAAGCACGATAGGATTAAAAAGACTCTGTTTCTATATAGAATAATGGACACATACACCGTATCGCATGCAAGTTTTTAAAGAATTTCTTTTGTGATTAATCTACATGGGAAGATTTTAATATTTTCTATCTATACTATACATATCTATATCGCATAGACAATGATGTTAATATGAGAGGAAAAGTAGTGGCTGTAGAAAAACTATACTATTTATATGAGATCTTTGTGCCACATGATACAATCAAAACCTTTTTTATTAATAATTCAGCAAGTTATATGTAGATAATGATGTTTTAATAGCTATTATTTCTATCTTTTTTATTAAGATGAAAAATACATGTATATACGTACTATATTTGCAAACACATATTAGGAATTTGCACCTTCAAAGAATCATGTTAATCCTTTTTATAAAGGAATTTTTTCCTTGTTTCTTTTTTTAAGGATGAGGAAGAGATGTTGTTCCTTTATTATGTGATTGTTTTTTTTCTTTCTAAGTCGAAAGAGTATTTTCTTTATAGACTTTTAATGGACATCAAATGGATCTTTTTCTTTTTCTTTGCATGGGTGGAATATCTATGGAAGGAAGCAATCCTTTTTATATAATTAACCCATTGATGATTTTTTTCTTTCCTCTCACTAACGTTACGTGTATGTGTTTTTTTTGCCATGCCATATATATGTTACATATAAGTTTCAGCTGCGAGGAGTCGTGAGAGAAATATTTTTCCTTTTTTGTGTGACTGTTTATTTTTCTTTTCAATCGGGAAAAAGGAAGATTTTACCGATGGACTTTAAAGCGTAATCAAACAGATCTGATTTTTTTCTCATCACTGTAGTTTTTATGGAAGGAGATTATCCCTTATTTAGGAAACCGTGGACTCTTCCCTTGTTTTATTTCACCAAAGTTGAACGTCAGATTTGTTCCTTTTTTATCATTTGAGTTTTTAGCGAAGGAGATTATCCTTTTTTGAGGGAAACGTGGACTCTTTCCTTTTTTTTCCTTTTCAGCGCCCAATTTTTATGGAAGGAGTCTATCTTTTTTATGGAACCGTGGCTGATTTTTTGTTTTGTTTCACCAATGTTAAACGCGTCGAATGAACTTTTTGGACCATCTGTGTTACGTACATTTTTATTTTATCTTAGACGTAAATTCTACAATTCAACGGTGTAAATAATTTTGAAGATGTGGATTAATGAGAAGGCTTGAAAGGTGCCTCCAATTAGTAAATATAAGATTGTACCGGGACCACCGAAAGGTGTCCGGGAGTCCAACGGGTGGGGCCACCTACCCCAGGGGACTTAATGGGCTGAATATGGGAGGGAACCAGCCCCTGGTGCGCTGGTGCGCCCCCCAAGGGCCCAAGGCGCCTAGGGTTGGAAACCCTAGGGGGAGGGGGCGCCTCCCACCTTGCTTGGGGGGCAAGTCTCCCCCCTAGCCGCCGCCCCCTCTAGATGCATCTAGGGGGCCCAGCCCCCTCTCCCCTTCACCCTATAAATAGAGGGGGGTGGGAGGGCATCCGCACCCTTCCTTGGTGCAGCCCCGCCCTCCTCCAACACCTCATCCCCCTCCGTATTGCTTAGCGAAGCTCTGCCGGAGAACCACGAGCTCCACCACCACCACCACGCCGTCGTGATGCCAGAGTTCTCCCTCAACTTCTCCTCTCCCCTTGCTGGATCAAGAAGGAGGAGACGTCCTCGTGATGTATGTGTGTTGAACTTGGGGGCGCCGTCCGTTTGGCGCTTGACCAGATCTTCCGCGATTTGAATCGCCGCGAGTACGACTCCATCAACCGTGTTCTTGTAACGCTTCCCCTTAGCTGTCAGGACCCCGATCCTAAGTCACACCGATCTAGCATGTAACACTTCATATCACTTTGCGGCCTCACGCACGGTATTCCCACGGGTGCTACCTTACCTGGCCCGGGTCCATTTGCGCCATTTGGCTCACGTCTATGATAGTGTCGCTAGCATCCATATGACAGACAACCCGGGCCGACATGACTAGTCATGAACCCAAAGTGGCACTAACTTAAGGGGACATGCATCCATGAAACAACATCAAACATGTCAGTCATCAGCATGTGAATCCGGGCTGTAGCAACTGCGCTAACAGGACTCCGGGAAACCGGGCTGTAGCAGGCTAGCAGGACTCCGGAAGTCACCGCGTGACATTTCCCCGAAGGGACAGACACATGAACGAAGTGAATCACATGCCGGCCAGTCTAAGTGTTCCAGAGCAGTAGTACTGGGCTAGCAGGACTTCGGTAAACCGAGCTATAGCAGACTACCAAGGCTTAGTGGAAGCACCAGACTATATTTCCCCATAAGAGAGGCTACCAAGGATAAACAACTAGGTTGTCGGATCCCACACATACCAAGCATTTCAATCATACACACAATATGCCCGATATGTGCAAATACAACATGGCATCACAACAAGACTCTACGACTCAGAGTATTTATTCAGTAGGCTCCGAGGAGCCAAGTATTACAACCATGGGTCTGATGACCCAACATACAGAGCATACAAGCAACAAGCACATGCGGAAGCTTAACTTTGTCTGAGTACAAACATCTACAAATTAAGAAGGCTGAGAAGCCTGACTATCTACCAGATCCTGCCGAGGGCACAAGATCGTAGCTGAGGTATCAAGCTAAACGTCGAAGTCCACACGGAACTACTAGCGAGACTGACGTCTCTCTACAAAACATAAATTAAGCAAACGTGAGTACAAATGTACCCAGCAAGACTTACATCAGAACTAACTACATATGCATCGGTATCAACAAGGGGAGGTGGAGTTTAACTGCAGCAAGCCAGCTTTGACTCGGTGGCTATCTTAAACTACGAATGCAAGTAACTCTTTTGAGGTGGCGCACATGAGTCCACATATTCACCATATCAATACACCACTATGGATCCGCTCTCGTCTCCCTACGAGAAGGCCATCCATAGCACTCACGCTTATCTTGCGAGTTTTAGAGTATCCACTTTCACTTGTCTATGAACTGTTATAGGCAACCCAGAAGTCCTTTACCGTGGACACGGCTATTCGAATAGATCATTTATAACCCTGCAGGGGTGTACTCCTTCACACACGCTCTCGCCACTTACCACCATGTACACGTCGTGTATCTCAGCAACCTTCAAGTGGAAGCCTGGCGAGGGAGTCGGCCACGACCTGACTAACCACACAAGTCTCTAGTCCAGGTTTATCGCCTATTCGGGTTCCATCCGCAAGGAGATCCGGCCGGAGTTTCGCTCACAGCCCCAAACGATGTGT
The DNA here is from genome assembly GCF_056163025.1 of Triticum urartu. Taxonomy (NCBI): domain Eukaryota; kingdom Viridiplantae; phylum Streptophyta; class Magnoliopsida; order Poales; family Poaceae; genus Triticum; species Triticum urartu. The sequence goes on along the minus strand of NC_141875.1, from coordinate 609,917,355 downwards.
GCAGGGTTGCCGAGACACCAAACGGGTGCCCGGTACACCGTGCCATGGTGTATCTACCGCATCATAGCCCACCCCTAGGGTCAGCACTACGCACGACCGGCAACACATATCCTATAAACACCAGAAACTAGTTGCAACTCCTGGACAGAGGACTAGGGCAGTTAATAAGTCGAGATGGTCAATTAAGGATCCCAATGAGTGGTAGTAGCTGTTCATGGATCACAAACACAGAACTCAGTTCCTAAGAACGGTTTCAATGAGACAACCCACCATGTACTCCTACATGGCCTCTCACCGCTACCTTTACCAAATCGTGTTCACACACTTAGCTCACACACAGTAGGACATGTTCATCACTATTCCAATTCATCCCCGATGAATCAGACCTGACTCAACTCTAAGCAGTAGCAGGCATGACAAACAAACATGAATGAGTAGGCACATGAGGGCTCAAACAACTCCTACTCATGCTAGTGGGTTTCATCTATTTACTGTGGCAATGACAGGTCATGCAGAGGAAAAGGGGTTCAACTACCGCAACATATAACAGTTGAATCATTGTTGTCCTAATGCAGTAAAAGAGAGCAGGAGCGAGAGAGTGGGATTGTATCGGAATGAACAAGGGGTTTTTGCTTGCCTGGCACTTCTGAAGATAGTATAACTCTTCATCGGTGTCATCGAACTCATCGTCGAAACACGTCTACTGAGAGGGGACAATTACCGGCAAAGGAACATAAACAACATTCAATTAATGCAATGCAAAAGCAAATGAATGATATGACATATTGAGGTACTGAATTGAGCTAATGCAACAGCAAGTTATTTTAATTGAAGTGGAATTCAAACTAGATCAAATTCCAACTCCAAACCTATTTTTCAAATTTACCTTAATCATGTTTTATCCTAATCAGTGGAGTTAACTTGCTCAAACATGCATGAACATGGCATAAAAAAATTCTTTGGATTTTTCTGATCATTTTTTATATATAAATTATTTCCATTGAGTTATAGATTATTTTCTATGATTTTTTGAAGTTTTAACTATTTTTTGGAATTTCCTGGTTATTGAAAATGCCAGAAAAGCTTTATGGCGTCAGCAAGGTCAACAGTGACGTCAGCAGGTCAACTGACCCGGTCCAGGTCAAACCTGACCTGTCGGGACCACTGATCAGTGACAGAGGCGCTAATCCCACGTTGACTCGTGCTTTGACTCGACGCGGGGCCCACTGTGAGTGGCTGTGGTGTGGTTAGCTGGCAGAGATTAGTGCTAATGATGGCCACGTCGGCAGTCGCCGGAGTTCGGCCGACGGTGACCAAAACCGCGGCGGCAACTCACCGGACTTGTGCTACGAGCGGCGGCTGGACGTGCGGAGACCACCAGAAGGTAGCTCGCGCTCGACTGCGTCTAGCAGAGCGATCGGGAGACCTCGGGGTCGCTGGAAACGACGACGACGAGCACAGAGGCGGCGGCCAGAGTTCGGCCACGACGAACACGGGGATGTGTTGCACGGTAGGAGCAGTGGGTGTGGGTTTTGGGCTTCTGGCATTGCATTGAGCATGGTGGTGTGCTCGGTCGTGGCCCTAGGTGATGGTGGCCACATGGCCAGTGGAGCCAAGCTCTCGGCCACGAGGCAATGGCGTAGGAGGAAGCAATCGAGTGAGGGGAGAGAGGGGTTCGATGCAGAAGCTCACAGCGGATCTAACGGAGGGGTCCGCGAGCTCGGGGGAGGCTTGGACGTCGTCGGAGCCACGGCGGTGATCGTCGGCACCCGAGGATGAAGACGACATTGATGGCGATGACACAGGGCGCCCGGCGTCTCTTGGCTTGACGGAGAGGATGAGGGAGACTTGTTGAAGCTCTTGGACTCGTCATGGAGGCGAGGCGGTGGCTGTGGCTACGGCAACGACGAGCGGCGGCGACGACGGCGATCGGTTGGTGAGAGAGAGAGAGCCAGGGGAGGGGATGAGCTTGAGGAGGAGGCCTAGGGGGTTCCAGGGGTGTCGTGGCGGCCGTGGACGAGTCAGGGATGACGTAGGCAGGGTGGAGCTGGCCAGGCGCGTGCGTGCGCGGCGGCCACGCATTGCATCTTTCTGGCAGGAGGAGGAAGAAGACCTCCTTGTCCCTAGTGGGCTGGGCCAGGACAGGAGTTGGGCCGGGTGCTTCAGTAACAGGCTACAGAGGTGAGCTACAGGTAACTTTCTGTTCTATTTTATTTTCCTTCTGTTTTTCTTTTAGTTAATCTTTTGCCACTGTTTTGAATTCAAACAAAATTCAACAATGCCAAAACATCCTCTGAGTATTTTTATGTTGCTTCATGGACTTTTCCAGAGGCACATAAATCATCACAGAGCATTTGAAAATATATCCCATATATATTTGAATATATTTTCAAATTCAAATAGAATATTATTTTAAATTCAGAGACCAAATTATTCCTGAAAAATGTTCCAAAATTTTGGTTAGGTATATAACCCTTGCCAAAATTCTCAAAACTATTTCTAGGGCAAGTTGGAATCACTGAATGCAATGTAAAGGGTTCTTGCCCTTCTTTTAAAATAATTTCTGAGGCTTTGAATATTCCTCATTTCAATTTCTTGAATTTAACATGATGCATGCTCACTAATGCAACTATTACACTCAGGTATTCTGGGGCTGTGACATTAGCGATCTTCAAGGGATGAAGATGCACTCCCTCTCTCTCGTTGCTAGCATCTCCTAGATTGATCGTGGTGACATGTAGGAAAATTCTAAATTATTACTATGTTCCCCAACACCGCGTATGATATATCTAAGATGGAAAGTGTTCGGAATTACTCGGTCATTTTCGTTGACGGGAAAAGTATGCCTCTGAAAAAACATCTCTCAATTTAAGCTTTGAGATCTGGCACCTCTACAAATCCCTACTTCCCTCTGCGAAGGGCCTTTCTATTTACTTTATGCAAATTTTATTTTTATTTGAGTCTCCATCTTCTCTTATAAGCATCAAATAAGGGGCACTATGATCATACTTGAGCATTGGATGTAGCTAATATGCGAGTGTGTTTCATGAATGGATCAATGATTGAGCATGATGGGCTAGGGATAACTTGCTTTAGTGTTGATATTTTGAAAGACATGGTTGCTTGTTGATATGCTTATTGAAATCTTCATGTCAAAACTAGACTATTGCTTCAAACCATATAAAAGTCCATATGTCCATGCTACACAAGAAAAGAATATGTGATGAACATGTTAGACAGCATTCCACCTCAAAAATTCTATTTTTTTATCATTTACCTACTCAAGGACGAGCATGAATTAAGCTTGGGGATGCTGATACGTCTCCAACGTATCTATAATTTTTTATTGTTCCACGTTGTTATATTATCATTCTTGGATGTTTTACCATCATTCTATAACAACTTCATATCATTTTTGGGACTAACCTATTGACATAGTGCCCAGTGCCAGTTGCTGTTTTTTGCTTGTTTTTTACTTCACAGGAAATCAATATCAAACGGAGTCCAAACACCGCGAAACTTTTTGGAGAATTTTTATGGACCAAAACACTCAGGATGGGCCAGAGAAGTACCAGAGGGGTGCCCCGAGGGGGGCACAACCCACCTGGGCGCGCCCTGGGCCCCCAGGCGCGCCCTGCAATGTGTCAAAAGAACAAGTGCAGAGCTAGCAAGATAGCCCCGGCAAGCCTTGTCGGGCAACCAGTGATGTGACAATAAGCAATGCATTTAATGCACCCTGTCAGCCCGCAGAGTTAGGTATGATAGCACTGTTTGTTATCTTATCAGTGCATAATGACTACTTTGCCACTGTGGTTACCGCTTGATCTATAAAAGGAGGCCCATGGCAACCCTAGAAAGGGTTAGAAGGTTGGATAACTCACACTCCCCTACGCGCGTAGTCGCCACTGCCCCAAGGCAACCCCTGCCGGGCAAGTGTACTACACTCGCCATCATATTTTCCACCATCAATCCACCAAAGCAGGAGTAGGGTTTTATGCCTCGTGGCGGTCCGAACCTGGGTAAATTGCTCGTGTGATCTCTGCCCCGCTGCCCCACGCTGGTCTGCTCTTTGTACAATGTGTCGCCCCTTGCCGAACTAGCAAGGGACTCCTAGTCCCATAGGTGGTCGTGGTTTCCCGTGACATCTATGGCGCGCCAGGTAGGGGGCTCGCTTGCATGAACCTGAAGGCGTACACAGCGCGTCAACTTCATCACCATAGTCATCTTCGACGACGCCATCAACCATGGCAGCCAAGAAGAAGCCCGGTCCTTCGAGTCACCCATCCACCTCGAAGGCTCTGCCGCCTGCAGCCTCCAATGTTGCGGAGGCATACAAGGACGCGGACGCTGCTGGGGAAGTGGTTGGGGTAGGCGGCGCCATCACCACTTCTCCCGCGGCCGACGCAGGAGTAGGAGGCACCGTACGAGAGCAGCATCGACAACACCCCGACGGCCACGCTCCACAAGGTAGGGGTGAGGTAGCCACTCCATCTGCGCCCCTCTCCCCCACCGACGGGCATAGCCACAACAGCGGCGCTCGGACTGGGGCGAACCGCCGCCCTCCGACCGCTCCCACCACGGGCGCGGTCGCAGTGTGTGCACCTCCCCCGGGACGAGCCGACCAAGCCGATGCGCCCGACAAAGCCATTGGCCCTCAAGCGCCTTTGCCGCACCACGTCCAGGTGGTTGCCCCACAGCAGCAGTGGGGCGCAGTACTACCGCCGCTGGCACCATCAGGAGCCGAGCGACGGTACGATCGACATCATCATCATGCCTGCGAAGTACGGCTTCGGAGGCCATTGCGTGGGCTCAACTACTGTTGACTTTTCTGTCAGCGGTCGAGCAGATGGATGAATGGCATGCCACCATCCAAAGCCTGCTCGATTTTGCCAAAGTTGGGGGCTCACGGCGAGCCGACCCGTCGCGGCCTCCCCTAGTGACAACAACAACTCATGCTACTGACCGCATGTAAGGGGCCATCCCCATGGTGCAGTCCCCGCCATGGCAGCCAATGCGAGCACAACTGAATCAAGACCGTGACGACGTCTCGATGGCTTCTTCTGACCCTCGAGCATGTCCAGGTCAACATCGAGCCTCGGAGGATAGGCGGAGAGGAGACGTGTGCGGGGTCGAGCAACACCGCGGCGACCTTCGCCAGACCGATGGGTACGATGACCTGAACGTCGACGAGCTTGCGCTCGGTGTTGGCTGGTGCCTACCTTTCGAGGTTGGCTGCCCTGCCTTTACACGAGAGTTGAGGCAAGTCTATTGGCCGTTCGTTCACACGTTCAAGCCAGAGATACCCGAGAAGTACGACAGGACGTTGAACCCGGCAGAGTTCCTGAGCATCTACACCATCGTCGTTCAGGCTGCCGGGGGAAGAGATGTGAAGGTGTTTGCCAACTACTTCCCTTTGGCTGTCAAGTCCAATGTGAGGTCTTGGCTGATGCACCTACTAGAGGATATGGTACACCTAGTACGGGCAAGAAGGCCAAAGCCGAGACCCCGGGCAAGGAAGCTGCCACACTGACTGCCGGGAGGCCGCTGCTGCTGAAAAAGCCGGGAAAGGTGATGGGCCATACTGCAAGATTCATCGAACCAAGGGCCACGACCTTCAAGAGTATTATCAGGTTGAGCAGCTTGCCAAGAGACAAAAAGAAGAATATGAGAAGCGTGATAAGGAAAAAGGTCAGAATGTTGCTGGCGGTAAGGGCAGAGGTGGTGAAGCAAACCGCCCCGACAAGCCCTTTCGAAACCATGGAAAGCCCGCCAGAGGTCGAGAGAAGGAAACCTGTGATGATGAGAGTGATGGAAGGAATGAAGAGGAAACCAGTGAGTAAGAGTTTCTGAAGGCCACGGACGCCCTGTGCGTCGATGGTGGCGCGTCTCTGCACACTTCTTACCGCTAGCTCAAGTGGTGGGCGCGAGAAGTCAATGTCGTAGAACCAGCGCCTGAGGCTTGGAAGCCGCTCAAATGGTCCCGCGCGACCATCATCTTTGTCGAAGAGGACCATCCTAGACGCACCACCATGGTAGGATGTTTGTCGTTGTTTGTCTCTCCAACAATCCGCAACCTCAAGGTCACAAAGATGCTGGTGGACAGTGGGGTTGGGTTGAATTTGATTTCCCCGGCAGTCATCAGCAAACTTCAGATTGGAGAGGAAGAGCTGGAGGTTACCGAGATTTCAAGGAGTTCATCCCGACAGGAGCCGTCCTAAGGGGAAGATCACGTTGCCGGTAACGTTTGGGGAAGAGCTGAATTACCGGATTGAGAGGATTGTGTAGGATGTGGTAGATCTCCCCCTGCCGTACAATGGGATTCTTGGACGACTGGCCCTGGCTAAGTTCATGGCAGCATCCACTATGCCTATAACACATTGAAGATGCCTAGGCTACTGGGAGTCATCACTATCCCATCAGATGAGAAGGATGCAATCATTTGTGCAGACAAGATGTACCGGGATGCAGTCGCGGCAAAGGTCATGGCAGCGGTAGCTCCCGCCAAGGGAAATAAAGGAAAGAAGAGAGACGGTAGGGACTCAGGAAAAGAGTCCGGGAAGCGTGCCCCCACCGAGTGCATGTCACCCTTGACGACGTGCCGGAGTGTTCCAACAACAAGAGATCCAAGGTTGCTGCACCCCAAGTGAAGAAGGTCCAGGCAGGGCTGGCTGGCGTTGATGGTACATTTACTACTAGCGCCACCCTTGATGACAAATAGGAAAGCGCGCTCGTTGCCTTCTTGTGGGTGAATATCGATGTGTTCGCCTGGCAACCATCTGATATCCCTGGTGTTCCCAAGGAGGTAATCAAGCACCACCTTGTTGTCTGCCCACATGCCTGACCTGTTAGTGGACAGGTACTGACCCACTGCAGCAAGAGCTTACATTGCGGTTATAGTTGCCTCGCCACCTTTAGAAGGTGGCGGTTCCACCATTTTTTCCATAGCTCGCTGAAAAGTTGAGGTTTTACATTAGTAGTACCAGAACAGAATATATTAAGGAGGTAGCAAAACCAAACAAAATAGCTTTGGTCTATATACAAAACTTATTCTAGTGAACCCATGTAAAATATTAGTTGTATTTTATTGCAAAGTACATAATAAAACCAGGTTCCAAACATATGACCATGTACCATCGCTAATGTATTGTCTATTTCTTCACATTGTATTGAGGGCTAAGGATAAAGAGACAAAGTTTATAATACACTAAGCATAGTATGACGTCATTCATATCACAAAACAACTGAGAATAGACAAACATGCAATTGTAACATTGTGTGGGCAAGTCCAGCACGGAACTAGATTACGGGTCAAGATCAAAGGAACATCACTCCTCTCTTTTAAACCATGTAAGGTGCAATGATACGCTAAGACAATTGTGTATAAAATTGAAAAGAGTAATAGACATTGGCTACAAACCATGCAGTTCAAGGCACAAGTCAGAGTAAGTAGTAGTTAAAAGGCATGAGGATTAAGGACTTACAACATTGGCTTTGACTGGTGTAGTCATGCCCTTCTTCTTGCTGGTGTGACAGTCCTTGAAGATTTCCACATCATTTGGTTCAGGTACTTTTTGGTCCTTGCAGGCTTTCCTCTGCATTTGGAACAAGTCAATATAGATATGATAATATGGTACAACGAAAAGAGTGAAACAACAGCTAATTACAAGAGCCTCGCAGTGTGCAATATAGCTACGAGATCCTGTCGTCTGTTGGAATTTCACTTTCATATGGTTGGCCTTGTTCTTTGAACAATTCACCTACAAGAAGATAGATTTGTGTGGCACATGCGTAAATAGGACTTCAACATGTGATCTGATGACATATATATAATGTACCTGATACTTCGGATCGGACCAGTGTTTAACGAGGCCTCTGCAGTCTTCATCAAATATATTTTCCACTGGAGATGTTTGGGCAAGTTCACTATTAGCCTTGGCTTCAAAGTGAGTTTTCTTCAAGTTATACCGATACTGTCGCAGAGTAGACTTGAAAACATGGGTGCAAGCTTGTCTGGTTGCATCATCTTGGCTATCCAACTTGAACCTCATCTGTTGAAAATTATGGGAGTCTCATTATCAGCAACCTAGAAAGTATTGGACAGAGCAAGACGATATTACTAGTTTCCATACATAACCATACTTACAGATAAATGGTCGAGGAAGATGTTGAACTGGGTTTCGTCTTTGTCATTCCTGTACTGAATCCATGTTGGGAGGATACGTACATGACACCTAATAGCAACCCCTGCCTCCGATACTAACTTGGCTGACTCTGTAGCATCACGTGGCCTTTTTAAACCTACCTCAAAACAGATCTCCATTCTTCCACCTCTAGATTTAGTTAACCTATCGAGCATTATCGCTGATGTTTGTTTCCTCTTGTGCCTAGGTGCTAGTCCAACAACAAACATAGGAAGTGTTAGTGTACATCAAACTGTGAGACTACATATAAAGAAGCATGCAACTGTAAGTTGACTCCAGCAACTACCTTCTTGCTGTTGAAGCTCACAAGGTTCATCTGATATTGCTAACTCGTCTTGTGTCAAGCGTGCTTGGGAAGTAGTGTAAGGTGGCAAGGGAGCTTGGGAACGTGCTGCTAGCTCAGTTGACGCACGAGTACGTCATGCAGCTGGTAATACTGTGGTAGGTGTTGCAAGAACTAGGGCTATCGCTGCTTGTTTGGTGGCAGCTATTTGTTTCTGTTTGTCTTTTTTTGCAGCTCGTGTAGCATGGGATGCCGTGTTTGTAGAATTTTCTGCTGGCCTTTGACCTTCTATTGCACCATCAGTACCAGCAGAATCTGCAGGATTCATCCGCTTCTCATTCCCTGCCATTCTGTGTTTCTTCCTCTTTCTCTATGCCATGTTAAGTCAAGCCGACAAGAAAAATGAATAAATTTTTTAGTTCTTTAGAACAAATTGATGCATGATGCAGACGAACTAAACTTTTGTAACACCCCGGATGTAACTACCTTAATTGTATTCCAGCTCTTGTCGTTTCCGGCACTAAGTTATTCTATTTCATCGTTGTCGGGTTTTTGTCCCTCTGTGTTTTACCTTTGTCATGCATCTCATATCATGTCATCATGTGCATCGCATTTGCATATGTGTTCGTCTCATGCATCTGAGCATTTTCCCCGTTGTCCGTTTTGCATTTCGGCGCTCCTATGTCCTTCGGTGTCCCTTTCTACCTCTTTTCATGTGTGGGTGCTAAACGTTTTCGGATTGGACCGAGACTTGTCATGCAGCCTTGGTTTACTACCGGCAGACCGCCTGTCAAGTTTCGTGCCATTTGGACTTTGTTTGATACTCCAACGGTTAACCGAGGGACCGAAAAGGCCTCATGTGTGTTGCAGCCCAACATCCCTCCAACGTGGCCCAAAACCCACCTAAACCTCTCCCATCACCTAGGCCGTTCGATCATGATCACGTGGCCGCAAACCGCACCTCATTTGGAGCCTCCTAGCACCTCCTACCTATAAATATAGCTTCATCCCCGAAAATCCAGATGAAACCCTAGTCCCCCCTCCTCCACCGCGCGTCGGACACATCCGTCGGGCCGGACATGTCCGACCCTGCGCGCCGCCGCCATGTGGAACGCCAGGGTTCGCCACCTTCACCGCCAACCGCGTGGGCCCGCGAAGCCCAGCACCGGCCCCCGCGGCCCATCCCGCGCCCTGCCGCCGCAAAGTCAACGCCGCCTCTTCCCTGCCGCCAGCGATGCCGTGCGGAGCCGCCGACCGCCTCCTGCCGGCGAGCTCCCCTTCCCACCAGCGACATCGCCGCACGGCGCCCTGCCGCGCTCCTCATCGTCCGGCTCCTCCCAACCGACGCCGCCCCACTCCGCCTCTTCCCCGCGCCGGCGTCACGCCACCTCGCCGTCGCCGGCCGAACCGCGCCCGCTCCCGCCACCTCCACCACCGTCTTCTTCGTCGTTTCCGGCAAGCCCGCCGCCGTGCTTCTACAATGCCTGCGAGGAACCCTAATCCGATCTAGATCTCAGTTGACTTTTCCCTCTCGCTCAATTATTTTTGCACATGTTCACAGCATCATAACTTCCTCATCATGGCTCCGATTCGTGGGTGTAGCATATCAAAATGTTCGTCTCGATGAGTACATCATTTCATTTCATTGCTTCATTTTCATTTGAGCTCATCTTGATGCCCGAAATGCTATTGGAAGAGGGCTATGTGATGTTAGTTTCAGATCTGTTATCAGCAAATGCTCTTTTGTTATTTTTGCCATGATTATTGTGTGCATGCTATTATCTTGAGCTCTACATGTGATTTGAAGTATGTCATGCCATCTTTACAGGGTTGTATGCCATGTATTTTTGTGATCTCTGTGGTGACTAGCACGAGCATGCAAAGTAGCTTACTCAATGATGCTGATTTCAGGGACTTAGTTTTTCACTAAGTCCTTGCCCTGTCATTATTTTTATGCCATATGTTCATGTTGTTTCCTAGTGATCTGTGCCTCTTTTGAGCATGATCAGTAAGGATGTTTTGTAGATATTGTGGTGCTCTATCCATCCATTTCTTTGTTTGCAATTATGGAGCACCCTAGCTTGACTCAATCGAGCTCTACTTTTGCTATAAAATGTTCCTGGCAGATTGCTAACATGTTTAGCAGTTTTGCCGAGGTTGTTGTAGTTGATCCGTGCATGCTATGTTGTTGTTCTTGCCATGTATAGCTTCTATGCCATGTCTACTTGCTGGGTGTATGCTTAGATTATCATGCCATGCTTTGTAGTGAGTGCATCGAGCTCGTAAACATGTCTACTTGTTATCTGTTTTGCATGCTCCAGTTTTTCACTAAGTCTGAATCTGTTTTCGTTAATTGCTATGTTCACATGCTTGCAATTGTATTTTCTAATCCCGTTTGGCTCATGGTCACTAAGGGACTTTTGTTGTATGCTTTGAGTAGCTTCATGCCATGCCTTACTTTGCCATTATATGTTCTTGTAGCATGTAGTTTTCATGCTCTAAAGATTGCTTCCTGATGTTAAATTCCTGACTTGTTATTTTCACTAAGTCTGTAACCAGTAATCTTTTGCTCTTTTGCCATGCTTGTTTGAACCTGTTATTGAGTGAATTAGCGTATGGCACGGAACCTTTTGAATTCGTCATCGATCTTGCTCCTGGCATAGAACCTGTTTGCAATCGTCCTTACAAGCTTGGACCTGAAGAGTTGAAGGAGCTGAAGAAGTAACTCGATATTCAAGAGCGTATGGGTCTCATACGACCAAGTTCTTCCCCATGGGGTTGTGGTGTTCTTTTTGTGAAGAAGAAGGATGGAACGGACCGACTTTGTGTCGACTACCGTCCATTGAACAAGAAGACCATAAAGAATAAGTACCCACTTCCCAACATCAATGAGCTGTTTGAACAACTCAAAGGTGCTCAAGTATTCTCCAAGCTTGATCTCCGTATGGGCTATCATCAGATTCGCATTCATGAACAAGATATCCCTAAGACAGCATTTAGAACAAGCTATGGTTCATATGAATACACTGCCATGTCTTTCGGCCTCGTCAACGCTCCTCCGACATTCTCTCGCATGATGAACTTCATCTTCAACGCCTACACAAATGACTTCGTCTTGGTCTACCTTGATGACATTTTGGTCTTTTCCAAGAACAAGGAGGATCATGCCAAGCACTTGCGTTTGGTGCTGGATAAACTCAGAGAACATCAGTTCTATGCGAAGTTTTCAAAGTGCGAGTTTTGGCTCGATGAGGTTCTCTACCTTGGGCATATCATTTCTGCCAAGGGCATAGCGGTGAATCCTGAGAAGGTGTCTGCAATTATGAATTGGGAACCACCTCAGAATGTGAAGCAACTCCGCAACTTCCTTGGGCTCGCAAGCTATTGTCGAAGGTTCGTTGAGAACTTCCCTAAGATCACGAAGCCTATTTCCAACCTCTTGCAGAAGCATGTGAAGTACGTCTGGTCTCCTGAATGTGACATCGCTTTCAACACCCTGAAAGAGAAGTTAGTCACTGCTCCAGTTCTGACTCCTCCTGATGAATCCAAACCGTTCGAGGTCTTCTGTGATGCTTCCCTTCAAGGTCTTGGTGCAGTGTTGATGCAAGAGAAGAAAGTTGTGGCTTATACCTCTCGCCAGTTGAAGCCCAATGAAAAGAACTACCCCACTCATGACCTCGAGTTGGCGGCAGTTTTTCATGCTCTTTTAACTTGGAGACATCTCATTGGGAAGAAAAGTGGACATCTTCACTGACCACAAGAGTCTCAAGTACATCTTCACTCAGCCTAATCTCAACCTCAGGCAGACTCGTTGGGTCGAGATGATTCAAGAGTATCCGAGTATCGAATATACTCCAGGCAAGGCCAATGTAATTGCTGACGCATTGAGCAGGAAGGCTTACTGCAACAGTTTGATTATCAAGCCTTACCAACCCGAGCTTTGTGAAGCTTTCTGCAAACTCAATCTGCAAGTTGTTCCTCAAGGATTTCTCGCCAACCTCCAAGTCTCTCCTACGTTGGAAGATCAGATTCGCGAGGTTCAACTTCTTGATGCTATGGTGAAGAAGGTGAAGATTGGGATTGCCAAGAGTCAACCCAAGTACAAGTGCTATCGCCTTCATGACAAGGATACTCTATTCTTCGAGAATCGCATTGTTGTGCCTAAAGGTGACCTTCGTAAAGTCATTATGAACGAAGCTCACAATTCACTCCTCTCTATCCACCCTGGAAGTACAAAGATGTACCAGGACCTCAAGCAGTCGTATTGCTGGACTCGAATGAAGCGTGAGATTGCTCAGTTCGTGAATGAATGTGATGTCTGCAGAAGAGTGAAAGCAGAACACCAACGACCAGCTGGTCTCCTCCAACCTCTTGCCATTCCAGAATGGAAGTTTGACCATATTGAGATGGACTTTGTGACTGGATTTCCAAAGTCCAAGCGTGGCAATGATGCTATCTTTGTTGTCATCGACAAACTCACTAAAGTGGCTCATTTCCTTCCTATCAAAGAATCTATCACAGCAGCTCAGTTGGCAGAGCTATATACCTCCCGGATTGTCTCTCTGCACGGCATTCCGCAGTTGATTTCTTCAGATCGTGGCAGCATCTTCACCTCCAAGTTTTGGGATTCTTTTCAGAAGGCCATGGGCACCAACATCCATTTCAGCACAGCTTTTCATCCTCAAACTAGTGGCCAAGTCGAGCGAGGAAATCAAATTCTTTAAGATATGCTCACAGCTTGTGTCATCTCTTTCGGTATGAAGTGGGAAGATTGTCTTTCATATGCCGAGTTCTCCTACAACAACAGCTTCCAAGCGAGTTCGGGCAAGGCCCCATTCAAAATTCTCTATGGCAGGAAGTGCCGTACTCCTCTTAACTGGTCAGAGACTGGTGAACGCCAACTTCTTGGCAATGACTTGATCACAGAGGCAGAAGAGATGTGCAAAATTATTCGTGATAATCTCAAAGCCACGCAATCGAGCCAGAAGAGTTACTATGATAGCAAACATCGTGACTTAGCTTTCGAGATCGAAGACCATGTCTACCTCAGCGTCTCTCCAATGAAAGGTACTCGTCGCTTCGGTATCAAAGGGAAGCTTGCCCCTAGATACGTGGGTCCTTTCAAGATCATCAGCAAAAGAGGCGATCTCGCCTATCAACTTGAGCTTCCCTCCAACTTTGCAAACGTGCACGACATGTTTCACGTGTCCCAACTTCGCAAGTGCTTCAAGACTCCTGACCGCACCGTCAACTTCGAAGACATTGATCTCCAAGAAGACCTGTCTTATCATGAGCACCCAGTTGCTATTCTTGAAGAAACTGAGCGCAAGATTCGCAACAAGTCTATCAAATTCCTCAAAATCAAGTGGTCACATCATTCCGATCGTGAAGCCACCTGGGAACGCGAGGATCACCTCTGTTCTGAGTACCCGGAGTTTTTCCAGTCCTAGATCTCGGGACGAGATCCGTTCGTAGTGGTGGAGTGTTGTAACACCCCGGATGTAACTACCTTAATTGTATTCCAACTCTTGCCGTTTCCGGCACTAAGTTATTCTATTTCATCGTTGTCGGGTTTTTGTCTCCGTGTGTTTTGCCTTTGTCATGCATCTCATATCATATCATCATGTGCATCGCATTTGCATACATGTTCGTCTCATGCATCCGAGCATTTTCCCCGTTGTCCGTTTTGCATTCCGGCGCTCCTATGTCCTCTGGTGTCCCTTTCTACCTCTTTTCGTGTGTGGGTGCTAAACGTTTTCGGATTGGAACGAGACTTGTCATGCGGACTTGGTTTACTACCGGAAGACCGCCTGTCAAGTTTCGTGCCATTTGGACTTCGTTTGATACTCCAACGGTTAACCGAGGTACCGAAAAGGCCTCATGTGTGTTGCAGCCCAACACCCCTCCAACATGGCCGAAAACCCACCTAAACCTCTCCCATCACCTAGGCCGTTCGATCACGATCGCGTGGCCGCAAACCACACCTCATTTGGAGCCGCCTAGCACCTCCTACATATAAATATAGCCTCATCCCCGAAAATCCGGACGAAACCCTAGTCCCCCCTCCTCCACCGCGCGCCGGACACATCCGCTTGGCCGGACACGTCCGACCCAACGCGCCGCCGCCACATGGCACACCGGAGATCGCCGCCTTCGCCGCCGACCGCGCGGGCCCGTGAAGCCCAGCACCGGCCCCCGCGGCCCATCCCGCGCCCTGCCGCCGCCAAGTCAATGTCGCCTCTTCCCCGCCGCCCGCGCTGCCGTGCGGAGCCGCCGCCCGCCTCCCGCCGGCGAGCTCTCCTTCCCACCGGCGACATCACCGCCCGGTGCCCTGCCGCGCTCCTCGTCGTCCGGCTCCTCCCAACCGACGCCGCCCCGCTCCGCCTCTTCCCCACGCCGGCATCACGCCACCTCGCCGTCGCCGGCCGAACCATGCCCGCTCCGGCCACCTCCACCGCCGTCTTCTTCGTTGTTTCCGGCAAGCCCGCCGCCGCGCTGCTACAGTGCCCGCGAGGAACCCTAATCCGATCTAGATCTCGGTTGACTTTTCCCTCTCGCTCAATTATTTTTGCACATGTTCACAGCATCATAACTTCCTCATCGTGGCTCCGATTCGTGCGTGTAGCATATCAAAATGTTCGTCTCGACGAGTACATCATTTAATCTCATTGCTTCATTTTCATTTGAGCTCATCTTGATGCCCGAAATGCTGTTGGAAGAGGGCTATGTGATGTTAGTTTCAGATCTGTTACCAGCAAATGCTCTTTTGTCATTTCTGCCATGATTATTGTGTGCATGCTATGATCTTGAGCTCTACATGTGATTTGAAGTATGCCGTGCCATCTGTACAGGGGTGTATGCCATGTATTTTTGTGATCTCTGTGGTGAATAGCACAAGCATGCAAAGTAGCTTACTCAATGATGCTGATTTCAGGGACTTAGTTTTTCACTAAGTCCTTGCCCTGTCATTATTTTTATGCCATATGTTCATGTTGTTTCCTAGTGATTCGTGCCTCTTTTGAGCATGATCAGTAAGGATGTTTTGTAGATATTGTGGTGCTCTATCCATCCATGTCTTTGTTTGCAATTATGGAGCACCCTAGCTTGACTCAATCGAGCTCTACTTTTGCTATAAAATGTTCCTGGCAGATTGCTAACATGTTTAGCACTTTTGCCGAGGTTGTTGTAGTTGATCCGTGCATGATATGTTGTTGTTCTTGCCATGTCTAGCTTCTATGCCATGTCTACTTGCTGGGTGTATGATTAGATTATCATGCCATGCTTTGTAGTGAGTGCATCGAGCTCGTAAACATGTCTACTTGTTATCTATTTTGCATGCTCCAGTTTTTCACTAAGTCTGAATCTGTTTGTTAATTGCTATGTTCACATGCTTGCAATTGTATTTTCTAATCGCTTTTGGCTCATGGTCACTAAGGGACTTTTGTTGTATGATTTGAGTAGCTTCATGCCATGCCTTAATTTTCCATGATAAGTTCCTGTAGCATGTAGTTTTCATGCTCTAAAGATTGCTTCCTGATGTTAAATTCCTGACTTGTTATTTTCACTAAGTCTGTAACCAGTAATCTTTTGCTCTTTTGCCATGCTTGTTTGAACCTGTTATTGAGTGAATTAGCCATAGCTCAGTGTTCATCTTTTGTCAAGCATCTTGAGGGGATCCCTGCCATGTATTTTATTGCTATGTTAGAGTGCTATAGCTTATTTATCTTGATGCATTTAGGTGGTCTCGTGCTGATTATCGCAGACCGACGCCAAATTTGTTTTGCTTGTCATTTCCAAACTGTGCATCCGATTCCGATGATATTTATATCGATTTCAACCGAAATCAACTCCTCTTTCCAGTGGAACTCTTGGTTTTCCAAGTTGAGGCCAGGTTCAATCATTCTTTTCCAAATCTTGCATATGCATCACATATCGCATCTCGCATATCATACCATGTTTCCATCATGTTGCTTGAGCATTGCACGTGGTTGATTGTGTTCCTTTTTGCTTGTTGTTCTTGCTTGGGTAGATCCGGGAGACGAGTACGTGATTGAGGAGCCCGTTGAGTACGCTTACGAGGATCAAGTCAACTCAGAGAACTTTCTGTCAAGATGACCATACCCTGGAAATCACTTCTATCTTTGCTTGCTAGATGCTCGCTCTTTTTCTATGCCTATGCTACGATACCTAACACTTTCTTATCATGCCACCCATATTGCTATGTCAAGCCTCTAACCTACCTTATCCTAGCAAACCGTTGTATGGCTATGTTACCGCTTTGCTCAGCCCCTCTTATAGTGTTGCTAGTTGCAGGTGAAGATTGGAGTGTGTTCCTTGTTGGAACATGTTTATTGTTGGGATATCACCATATTATCTTGTTTATCTTAATGCACCTATATACTTGGTAAAGGGTGGAAGGCTCGGCCCTATGCCTGGTATTTGGTTCCAATCTCGCCGCCCTAGTTTCTGTCATATCGGTGTTATGTTCCTGGATGTTGTGTTCCTTACACGGTTGGGTTATAATGGGAACCCCTTGACAGTTCGCCTTGAATATAACTCTTCTAGCATGGCCCAACATTGGTTTTACCATTTTCCACCTAGCCTTTTCCCTTGGGTTTCGCGGACTCAAGGGTCATCTTTATTTTAACCCCCCGGGCCAGTGCTTCTCTAAGTGTTGGTCCAACTGAGCGATGTTCGGGGCTACCAGGGGCAACTCTGGGCTGGCCTACCCGACGTCTGGCTCATCTGAGTGTGCCCTGAGAACGAGATATGTGCAGCTCCTATCGGGATTTGTCGGCACATTCGGGCGGCTTTGCTGGTTTAGTTTTACCATTGTCGAGATGTCTTGTAACCGGGATGCCGAGCCTGATCGGGTTGTCTTGGGAGAAGGAATATCCTTCGTTGACCGTGAGAGCTTGTGATGGGCTAAGTTGGGACTCCCCTGCAGGGATTTGAACTTTCGAAAGCCGTGCCCGCGGTTATGGGCAGATGGGAATTTGTTAATGTCCGGTTGTAGAAAACCTGAAACTTAACTTAATTAAAATGCATCAACCGCATGTGTAACCGTGATGATCTCTTCTCGGCGGAGTCCGGGAAGTGAACACGGTGTTGGAGTAATGCTTGACGTAGGTTGGTCTAGGATCACTTCTTGATCATAGTTCATCGACCGTGCTTTTGCCTTCTCTTCTTGCTCTCATTTGCGTATGTTAGCCACCAAATATGCTAGTCGCTTGCTGCAGCTCCACATCATACCTTTACCCTTCCTATAAGCTTAAATAGTCTTGATTGCGAGGGTGTGAGATTGCTGAGTCCCCGTGACTCACAGATTACTTCCAAAACCAGATGCAGGGACCGATGATACCTCTCCAGGTGATTCAACTAAGCTCAAGTGGCTGTTCAATGAGGACTCAGGACGATACTACGTGTCTTTCCCAGATGATCAGTAGTGGTGCCCAGTTGGGGTGATCGGGGACTATGTTGCATTTGGGGTTTATCTTCATTTTGGTTCCGTAGTCGGACCTTGAGTATATCTGGATGAATGTAATGTTGTTTATGCTATTTGTGTGATGTGGCGAGTGTAAGCCAACTATGTATCCTTTTCCCTTATTGTATTACATGGTTGTTATGAAGATTACCTCACTTGCGACATTGCTTTCAATGCGGTTATGCCTCTAAGTCGTGCTTCGACACGTGGGAGATATAGCCGCATCGATGGCGTTACAACTTTGACGTTAGACAACCACATGATAGGAGGATGTAATATGTATGAAAAATAGGACGGAAGAGATAACTAGAACTATGATGTGTAAACTAAGAAGAAGACATTTCACCAAATTAGAAGCAATGCAATGGAAGGTAGACACCATATGAAAGATGCTACAAATATCGCTCTGCCAAGTTAACAGTGTCTCATCATAAATGGCGTTTAAACAAATGTGAAGCAATACAAGAAATAAATCATATGCAAGATGCAAACAACATCACACTACCATGTTAGAGGTCTCTCGTCATTAGTGCCATCGCATATTCACAGCATTGCATATTCATAGCTTATGATGTGTAAACTAAGGAGAAGGCATTTCAACAAATTAGAAGCAATGAAAGCTAGACACCATATGAAAGATGCAACGAATATCACTCTACCAAGTTAAAACTGTCTCGTCATAAGTGCCATTTCAACAAATTAGTAATAAAAGCTAGAAAATAATGTGAGATGTAACCTATATCACACTCCGAAGTCAAACGTGTCTTATGATAAGTGATTGTTGCAGGTTACACAATAGTAGTAATTTGATGTAAGAACATGGTGTGATAGACATATATTGTATGTTCTAGAAACAGGAACACGTGTCTTATTCAAGTATAATGTGTAAAGTAAGCAGATGGAATTCAACAAAGTTAGAAGCAATACAAGCTAGACATCACACATAACATGCAACCACATATAACAATGCCAAGTTAGAGGGAGCACCCGTGATGCTGCACTAGGGGAGACGTGCTCATCATAAACACAACTTTGTTGAGTGTCTATGCATGTGTTGTCTTGGAAATCATCTTGGGGTTGTGGAGGAGTAGAAACTGTAGAGGCCCTCCGTTCAGAAGGAGCACCTTTATCCGTTGCCTTGCTAACTTCCTTCCGCTTTATTGATTTTGAATTGTCAAGTAAAACCGACAAGAAAAAGCAATAAAATTCTCTCTTCAAAACTCATTCATGCATGATACTGACAATCACTACTTTGATGTAAGGCAAACACATGATACCAGGATGGAATATGTACGAAAAACAGGATTGCATGGCATGTTCACAACTGTTTGTGTAAACTAAGCAGAAACCATTCTAGCAAATACGAAGCAATGCAAGCTAGACGCCACATGAAAGATGCAACCAATATGACTCTGCCAAGTTAAAAGCGTCCCATCATAAATGGAATTTCAACAAATTAGAAGCAGCGCATGCTATAAATCTTATGAAAGATGCAACTAATATCGCACTGCATATACTAAAGGTGTCTCGTCATGTTTATTGATGCGTGATACAAAAAAACAATAGTTTTATGTAAGGACATGCTTAATAGATAGATGTACTATGTACTAAATACTGGAAGGCATGTCACATTAACAGGTATAATGTATAAGCTAAGCAGACTAGCACATGTAGTTTAACCAGATTGGAAGAATTACAATCTAGACACCATATGCAACATGCAACCACATATCACGCTGCCAAGTTAGAGCAAGCACCTGCGATGCTAGTGTAGGGGAAATGCTGTAATCAACTACAGAGCTACGTTCACTATCTTCATCTAGCATTTCTGTTTCTTGAGAATCATGTCGGGAGGCTGACGCTGCATTCTTTAAATGAGGAGTAGTCCCCTTGCCTGCCTGCCTCGTCATAAGTGATTGATGAGGGATACACAAGAACATTAGTTTGATATAAGAACATGGTCAATACACAGATGTACTAGTATGTACCAAAAACAGAAAGGCATGTCATATTCAAAGGTATAATGTGTAAGCTAAGCAGATGCAATTTCACCAAATTGGAAGCAATACAAGCTAGACATCCGGCTGGAGTGGTGAGCATGATCATCTAGGACCTGAGAGCCTGGTGGGAGGCGGGCTCCTTTGCCACCATCGCAGCTTTTTAGTTGGCTTCCAGGTGATGCCTATCTTTGCTGGGCTTGTCACTAGCTCGGCCAGTGCCCTGACTAGCTATTTGTCTTCTAGTACTCACTGGATGGTGGTTCATGTAAAAAAAATATCTTTCCTTATCTTACCAACTTCGGCCTTTTGAATACAAGCTAGACACCATATGGAACATGCAACCACATATGACACCGTGAAGTTAAAGCAAGCACCTGGGATGGTGGTTCATTCCGAGCGAGGTCATCAACTCCAGAGCTACGTTCCCCATCTCCATCTGCTGACACTACACCCTTTAAAGCGTTGAAACGTGTCTTGCCTAGCCGCACACCAAACTGGAGTGACTTCTCTCTTTTCTTTTTGGCTTCTCTCATGGCAGCAGAGTCCGAAATACCCTTGCATAAAAACACAACAGTGAGAGTAAGGGTGAAGTGTGTGCAGAACTAGTGCACTGTAAAAGTAGCAGATAGCAGGTGGCTGAAAAATAAATGACAGGAGACATATGATAGCTCTACAACATTGCATGGCAAACAAAATTAGATTCTACTATGTATGATTTTGTAATATATGAGCACGTGAAATGCAGGTACTCCTCCAGCACACCACCACATGTGGTCATATCTAAGATAACAGTTGACTGAAAATAAATAGGTCAGTCGATTTTTTTAATGAACCGTCCGATCTATAAGGAACGGGCAGATGGCCTTCGTCTACCTCCCGCCAGTCACTGTTGACGATCTTTCTCGAACCGCCAGCGACCATCGGCCCAGACCCCTGCCTCGGCCACCCCGCCCTCCCATCGACCTCACACCACCGCCGTGCTTGGTAGCGCCCCCAAGCCATCCCTTTAATCCCGGCTGACCTCCAGATCAGGCGCCAGTAGCTCTAGGCCGCACACGCCCCTAAGATAAACACCAAGGCGCTGCTTCCCCGGCATAATAGGCGTACTAGCGCCTGTTACGCCGGGGAATGCTTCCATTAATTGGGAATCAAGTGGCCGGAAATTGAAATTCAGGGGGGCGACGGACCTCTAGCTAAGGTGAAATAGTATATGAGGAGAAACCTTGTGCATCGCGAGTTACTAGGAACATCTAGTATCTAGAAGCAGCGGTCAACTAGTGTCTTCTGTGGGATGAATACCGTGCAAGAAGAGACATAATATTTGCACGAATAAGGGAAGAGGAGTACCTTTTTCAGTTGCCGGTGTGGTCACCTCCACAAGTCGCGCCGATTTTCTTCTTTTTACCGAGGAAACCGATGTTCTGGAGGGTGCAGGCTTGGACGAACCCATGGCCAAATTGTTGACTGTGTTGCCGTGGCCGTATGTCGGCGGAGGGGAAGCAGATCCCAGGCGGCGAAGGACGGCGTAGCAGGAACAGCTCCGGTGCGATGGAGGGTGGCGAAGTTGGAGCAGCAGCGGTTAGGCGCAGGACGGTGTGGTTGAACTGGCTCGGGTACGGATGGCTCGGCCTCGGCTTCAACTACTAGCCGTGGAGGGCGTTGCGGTTGAGGTTGCGGTGGACGACGACGTCCGGGTATCGACTCCGGCGTGATGGAGGAGGGCGGCGGTTGATGGGTGGGATGGGGTGGCGGACGGAGGACGCCGAGGTTTCGCGGCTGGTGGAGAGGTAGTTTTGGTGCCCACGGAGTACGAATGGGGAATCAGATGGGTGGGGGGAACCATGTTTCGGTTTGGGACGCGCTTGTTTTTGGCTTTTTTGAACAGAAGATGGGACGCGCTTGTTTGAAATTTGGGGAAAGTACAAACTTTGCCCCCCTCTTAAATTTCGGACCTACTACGGGTCGGGGGTAGGATGGTAATCCCAGGTGTCCCAAATAGTGGGCAGGAGCGATTTCGGCCGCGCGCATGTGTGCTTAGGCGGCCATTGTGTATGAATGTTTTTCGGATGCGGTTGCGTGGCGTCTAGATGAAGCTACAAACCTACCCCGGTTTAGACCTTTGGACGTCGGGTCGGTAGGTTTCACGGGTCGGAGTTATTAGAAAAGTAATTTCCTTGTACTACCAAACATTGGTCTCACGCGGTTTCGGGTGAGTAGAGGCTCTTTTGGTGCTTCATTCGAAATTTTGAAACATAAGCATTCACGTTTAGAGTACTCTTGAACTATGAGGATTGACATAAATATACAACGTTATATTTGACCTTGTATGTTTCAAAACCTCATTAAATTATCCGCTTCTTTTTGAAATTTTGACACTTGAAAATCCTATAACTACGATTATTTTGGAATGGAGGAGCTAAATTTGAATCTATTTTGTACACGACTACATATGCTATTATGTACAAAATCAGAGCAAAGATTGGTGCCCCCATAATTTAGGTATGGTTTACAAATGACATGATATGAAATTCAAATAATTGAATGGACTTCATGTTGAATTCGATTTTTTTAAACCATTTTAAGTTGATTTCAAATGTATGCTAGTTCATAGGTAGTAGCTATTTATAATGTCCATTGTGTAACTTTCGTATGTATAATGTGCTTTACACACACAACATGAACTATACTCACGTTTATATTCGATTGCTAAAGCGATGCATTGTCTGGAGTTCAAAATACTAACTATGTGGATCAATTGTGTCGAATAATAACATAGACATGCTCAAATTCGATAGAATCTAGATGTCTGATGGATCAATGACCGCTCCTTACGCGAATTGCAAATATCATGATCCCATCCTAATATTTGGATACAATTTATATCTTTAATCAATGTGTAGAGCAGTCTTTTACATGTAGTTTCACTCTCCATCGGTGGTCTCTCACACATGCTCACACACTCTCTCTCCCGAGGTGTCTTTCTCGCACACATGCTCTAGATATAACCCTCCCTCCCTCTCGTAACCATTTACAACTGTTTTCACTAACCTTTATCACAAGCACTCTTCCTCTCGCAAACATACACATGCACAATCCTCATCGACCCTCTCTATATACATGGACCTGCCTACGTGTCTCATGTACGCACATTATCTTTACGCCTGTCTCTCATGCATTGTCTCACACCTCTCTTCCTAATCGACGAGTATGATTCTAGCAGAGCATTCTGTAGGATGCCTGAGGGAGTCCTGGATTAGGGGTTGTTCGGATAGCCGGACTATACCTTCGGCCGGACTCCTGGACTATGAAGATACAAGATTGAAGACTTCGTCCCGTGTCCAGAAGGGACTTTCCTTGGCGTGGAAGGCAAGCTTGCCAATACGGATATGTAGATCTCCTACCATTGTAACCGACTTTGTGTAACCCTAACCCTCTCCAGTGTCTATATAAACAGGAGGGTTTTAGTCCGTAGGACAACATGCACAACAACAATCATACCATAGGCTAGCTTCTAGGGTTTAGCCTCTCTGATCTCGTGGTAGATCTACTCTTGTACTACCCATATCATCAATATTAATCAAGCAGGACATAGGGTTTTACCTCCATCGAGAGGGCCCAAACCTGGGTAAAACTTCGTGTCCCTCGCCTCCTGTTACCATCCAGCCTAGACGCACAGTTCGGGACCCCCTACCCGAGATCCGCCGGTTTTGACACCGACATTGGTGCTTTCATTGAGAGTTCCTCTGTGTCGTCGCCGTCAGGCTTGATGGCTCCTACGATCATCGATAGTGATGCGGTCCAGGGTGAAACTTGTCTCCCCGGACAGATCTCTATCTTCGGCGGCTTTGCACTGCGGGCCAATTCACTTGGCCATCTGGAGCAGATCGAAAGCTATGCCCCTGGCCGTCAGGTCAGATTTTGAAGTTTAAACTACACGGCTGACATCCGCAGGGACTTGATCTTCGACTGATTCGAGCCACTGCCGAGCGCGCCGCACTGCCACGACGAGCATGATCTAGCTCTGCCGCCTAACAGTTCCCTGAAGGCCGCACCCGCATCGGCTTCGACCCTTAATTCGGAGCCAACCACGCTGATCGAGGATGGGTGTTTGGATGCCGCCTCGGGGGCTGCGATCCTAACGGCGATCGAGCCGAACACCAGCCCCACACTCTGCGAGACTCATGATTCCAAGGAGCCAGACTCCTCTCCGGACTCCGAACCATTCGCGCCTCTGCCGATCGAATCCGATTGGGCGCCGATCATGGAGTTTACTGCCGCGGACATCTTTCAGCACTCGCCCTTTGGCGATATTATAAAATCACTAAAGTCTCTCTCTTTATCAGGAGAGCCCTGGCCGGACTACGGTAAGCGAGATTGGGATGCGGACGATGAAGAAATTCAAAGCCCACCCACCACCCACTTTGTAGCCACTGTCGACGATTTAACCGACATGCTCGACTTCGACTCCAAAGACATCGACGGTATGGACGCCGATGAAGGAGACGATGAAGAACCAGCACCTATTGGGCCCTGGAACGCCACCTCGTCATATGACATATACATGGTGGACGCACCAAAAGATGACAACGAGGAGCGGAAGGACGCACCGACGGCTTGTTCCCTCGAAAAGCAGTCAAAGCGGCGACACAAGCGCCGCCCCAAATCCCGCCTCGATAGAAATAGCAATCACACAGACCCAGCGCTGGAGTAGGGTGAACCGCTTCCGGACAACGGCAATCCGGATAATCAAACCAAACAAACAAATCCTATCGAGGATAATGGTCCGGACGACATAACGCCGGACAGACACCCGGAGCAGCAGAATGCCCGTAAAAGGCTTGTTGCCACCGCGAGGAGTCTGAAAAAGCAGAATCAAAGGCTCAAGGCCGCGCAAGACACACTCCAAATCAGATGGAGTAAAATACTCAACACTGCAGCAAGGTACGGCGACAATCGCCCCTCCAAGAGCTACCCAAAGCGGAAGCTGCTACCCGAATTCGATGAGGAGGCCTTAGAACCCCCACAACCAAATATCAAAGCAGCCACCTGGTCGGATAGACGACCCCTCTACCAACACAGAGCGGCATACAACGCCGCTCACAATACAATATGCGACCCATGCGAGGGCTCGCACCCAAAGGACGGCGCAACAAGATCCATCTATGGACCACGCAAGCGCGCCCCAGCATATAATGCAACACAACAAACATCCGAACAACGCGGTACACCCAGCTACAGGGGTGCCGCACACCCCCTATGTTTCACCGATGAGGTGCTGGACCACGAATTTCCAGAGGGATTCAAGCCCGTAAACACAGAGGCATACGACGGAACAACAGACCCTGGGGTCTGGATTGAGGACTACATCCTTCATATCCATATGGCTCGAGGAGATGATCTCCACGCATCAAGTACCTACCCCTCAAGCTCAAAGGGCCAGCTCATCACTGGCTCAAAGGCCTCCCCGAAAGCTCCATTGGAAGTTGGGAAGAGCTCGAAGACGCCTTTCAGGAAAATTTTCAAGGGACTTATGTCCGACCTCCCGATGCGGACGATTTGAGTCATATAACTCAACAGCCCAGAGAGTCAGCCCGAAAGCTTTGGAACAGGTTTCTTACTAAAAAGAACCAGATTGTCGACTGTCCGGACGCCGAAGCCTTGGCAGCTTTCAAGCATAGCGTCCGTGACGAATGGCTCGCCAGACACCTCAGCCAAAATAAGCCGAGAACGATGGCCGCATTAACAAACCTCATGACCCGCTTTTGCGCGGGTGAGGTCAGCTGGCTAGCCAGATGCAGCACCAGCAACCCCAGTACATCTGAAGTTAGAGATGGAAACGGGAAATCACGGTGCAACAGCAATAACAAACGCTGGAATAAAGAAGATAGCACGAAGGGCACGACAGTAAATGCCGGATTCAAAAGCTCTCGGCCAGGTTAAAAGCCGCCCCCTAAAGGCACCAGGGATGAATTGTCCAGCCTCAACAAAATTCTGGACCAAGTATGTCAGATTCATAGTACCCCTGGTAAACCTGCTAATCATACCCACAGAGAATGTTGGGTCTTCAAGCAGTCCGGCAAGCTCAACGCCGTAGACAAGGGGGAGGATACACCAAGTGAAGACGAGGACGAGCCCCCCAAGCAAGACACGGGGGAACAAAAGAAATTTCCACCGGAAGTCAAAACAGTAAACGTGTTACACGTAATCAAGGGAAAAAACAACGCGGCACTCCCAGGAAAATATACCCAAGTGCCTGTCACCACGAAGTCCTACCACTGGTCATCTCAACCGATCACTTTCGACCATCGCGATTACTCAGCAAGTATCCGACATGCAGGATGGGCTGCCCTAGTATTAGACCCAGTAATTGGCGGATATCACTTCAGAAGAGTCTTGATGGACGGCTGCAGTAGCCTAAACCTAATATATCAGGATACAATCCACGAGATGGGGTTAGACCCAACACAAATTAGCCATAGCAATACTACCTTTAAAGGAGTAACGCCAGGCCCAGGGGCTCATTGTACGGGCTCCCTCCTACTACAAGTTATATACGGCTCCCCCGATAACTTCCGTCGCGAGCATTTAACTTTCCACATCGCTCTGTTTCAAAGTGGCTATCAAGCACTGCTCGGACGCGAAGCTTTCGCTCGGTTTAATGCAATACCACACTACGCCTCCCTCACACTCAAGATGCCCGGTCCACGTGGCATCATTACAGTGCACGGAAATATCAAGCGATCTCTGCGCGCCGAAGAGAGTGAGGCTGCCTTGGCAGCCGCACACTAAAGGCGCCCGGACAAGCGAAAGCATCCAATAGGTCGTCAAGACCTCAGATACAACTAATCGAGTCCGGCGCCGCTACTTATACCGAATAAATGGTCACACTCCTATTTGTCAATACAAGGGGCTCAACACGCGCAGACGAGTGGCAATTTCTTCTCATCTTGAATTATACATGGTTTCTTTAACAAACTATCTTTTTGCATGACAACGTTTTCACCTAAATTCCTCTCTTTTACAGACGATCATCGTGCCACACCCGTCCAGGATACGGCACAATGGAGACACAGGCGTAAACGTGCAGCAGGGACCCGCTCCAAGGATTCTTTTTAGATTAAGACCCTACGTAAACCTTTTTTACTGTCTCTTGTTGATACATATCCACCGTTGAGAAGGATGCTGGCGTCTTGGCATGTGGCCACGCCAGAACAATGCACGTACCTAGACACAAGGGGCTTCTTACAAAGGCCATTATTTAGGCCCGGTTTATACCACAAAGACCGAATACCTTAGGGAGTGTTCGGCGTCGCGAGTTTGGCCCTATATGCATCAGCTCCGAATCATTGTCTTTGGTCAAATGTTGGGTTTGCCTGGCTCCTGTGTTTTGGTGCCTTACATTCCGCTTTACCGGCTAAGGCGGCACCAGGAGAACTACTGTGATTGTGCCCTGGTTCATCCGGACGAGCACCTCAGTAGAGAAAGCCGAAAACTGACTGTCATGATATAGCATGAGACCGGTCAACCACTCAATGACCTGTTGGAATGTCAGAATTCCTCCGCCTTAAAAAAGGGCCGTTTTCCAGCCAGGCATGTACGCACCCCGGGATCGGGAAAGTGCGGAGCCACCAGGGGCTATTTAGTAGCCCCACTGTCAAACTCCTATGGCTAAGTGAAAGTGCTAAAGCATTATAGTCCGGTTGCCTCGCTCGCTCCGCTATCACCTCCTTAATAGGACCAAGACATTGGGTTAAGTGTGAACGCGTGTTTTTGCGAGCACCTCCGCATTATATGCGTGAGGGTTGAAGCCGACGGCTGCAATCTTTCAGGTTATACACATGTATACATAAACGGCCGCCCAAGAGGCATCATATTACTTGTCGGAGTAATGGGCCACGGGTAGGCCAACCCGAAGCCCATAACCTTTCAAGACATCGGGGCAGGCTGCGCCCCTCAAGACCATAGGGCGAAGAGCCGTCTCCTGGGGAGTCTACGGCAAGGCGGCCGACTACCCGCTCACGGCCGAGTCCCAGGGGCGACTTCCAGAGAAGCCGGCTTTGGGGATTCGGCCGGCGACTCCAACAAACCATGACCTCATCGAGGGGGACGGGGCAGGGGCGTAGCTACAATGAAGCCCACTCCCCGCCCCTTACCAAGGGCAGGCATGGCTACAGCGCGCCGTACTAGGGAAGATCTCCCTGCAGCGTGGCACTGTTGCCCATCCAGCCCTGACATCAGCATCACTGTACCTGGTCCTGCACCCACGACGGCTTGTCTGTACGGCCTGGAGGCAGCGGGGCCCACCAGTCAGCGAGACCTCGGGAGACGGCGGGAGAACCGCCAGTCAGACCCGTCGGGAGTCGGCCCGGGGGAGTCAGCCGAGCCCTCCCCCGGGGCCCACACGCCATTAATCAAGAAGAGATGGGGAGTGGCCACAGTGATCGCCCGCCAGGCGGCGGGGCTGTTGCCACGACCCCATGACCGAGCTTGCATCATCAGGAGCACGGCTACAGTAATCAGCAGCTGGCAAGACCCGCCCGCAGCGGACGCGGCCTGTCGGCTCCGTACCAGACCAGTCGGCGAGGCCCACGAGTCGGCTGGCCCCAGCAGTCGGCGGAGAAGCCGGAGGTCAGAGGCACTAACGGCTAGGCCCGCGCCCAGTCGAATTACCATTGTACCCCTGGGGAGTAGGCCTATATAAACCCCCCAGGGCACCCACGCAAAGGTTGGATCCTAGTAGTTCTATACCACACCAGATAGAGGGAGAGAGCTAGCCTTGCCCTCTCCCACCACCAGACCCAGCTCAAGGAGCAACCGTGTAAACACTTGACCATAGTGATCATGCGGAGACCCCGCAGAGCAGCAGTAGGGGTGTTATCTCCCCGGAGAGCCCCGAAGCTGGGTAAGATTCGCCGGCGTGCATGCCTTCGCCTCATCCCGTTTCCAGGCACCGGCGACGTTCTACTCGCCCCCACCATGATAAGCCATCCGTTGGCATATGTCGCACCAAACCCCCGACATTACTTTCAGGCAAAAGTATAAAAATAGCCTTATAAAAATTTATAAAAGCATTTCACTTACAATGAGATTACATATCACTCAAACATAATATTTTTTGAGCACTGGGTCTCTATCAAACGAGCACCCTCAAGAACTTCTTCAAAGTAGTGCTTAGCAGCCCTTCGTCCTATGGCCGAATCTCGTGTTGCAACAGTGGTAGCATCCATCTCCGCCCAGTATGCTTTAACACGGGCAAAGGCCATCCGTGCGCCCTTATGCACGCCGACCTCTTCATCGCATTAATGCGCGGCACCACGTCAAGGAACTGCTGCACCAAGCTGAAATAGCTGTTCGGTTTTGACCTTTCCGTCCATAGCTGATCCACAACAAACCTCATGGAGAGTCCGGACAACCTATTTAGTTCGGCCCATTCGGCTAATTGGTCAGTCAATGAAAGCGGACGCTCGGGAGAATGGAATTGTCTCCAAAACAGCTGGTCTACTTCACGGTCCGTCTGACCCTAGAAATACTTGGCCGCATCGGCAGCGCTCGCCGCCCAAGTATACCGGCTCCGTGAAGCCGGAAGACTGGCTAGTCAACTACTCCACGGCTGTCAGCATAGCAAATGGCAACAAGCGTGTCGCCGTAAAGTATGTTCCGCTCATGCTCTAGGGCACAGCCCGGACATGGCTGAACAGCCTAAAGCCCCGCAGCATCAATAGCTGGGTCGACTTCACTGAAGCATTCGTCCGCAACTTCACCAACACGTACAAGTGCCCTCCCAAGCCTCGTCAGCTCTCCTTGTGCATGCAAAGTCCTGACGAGTCAACTTGCGACTACCTCACGCGTTGGGCTGAGCTCCGGAACTCCTGCGAGGGCGTGCACGAGGTGCAGGCCATCGAGTACTTCACAGCCGGGTGCCGAGAAGGCACCCTCCTCAAGCACAAGCTCCTCTGCGACGAGCCAGAAACCCTCAACGAGCTGCTGATCATAGCGGACAAGTACCCTACGGTCGACTCCTCCATGAAGATGGAAATTCAAATCAGCACGACTGGCAAAGTAGCTCCTCCGTCTCCAAGAACTCCAGCGGCAGACGCCGGCCAGTGACAACAGCAGGGCGACAACAAGCGCAAGGCCCCGCAGCCGGCTTCCAGCAGCCGGCAGGTCACGACCGTTGAAGCCCAGCAGCTAGAAGAGCAGCCTCCGCCCAAGCGGCAGAAAGGCGGCAAGCCGAACTGGTTGCCGGCCTTCTCCTACGAGCAGACCTTGGATGGACCTTGCAAGTTCCACAGTGGCGCGAAGCCGTCGAATCACACCACCTGGAAGTGCCACTGGCTCACTAGGATCGCCAAGGGAGACGGCCTCCTGCCACCCCCGCCTGCTGGGCAGCCGCCTCCGCCTTCGCCCCAGCAGCCGGCAGTCAGGCCAGTCGGAGCGGTACAAGACAAATACCCTGAAGAGAACGGAGCCTACGTGGTGTTCACCAATGTGGCTGATGATCGACGCAGCAGGCGGCTGCAGCGACAAGAGGTGAACGCAGTAGCCTTAGAGACGCCAGAGTTCATGCACTGGTCTGAGAGGCCCATCAGCTGGAGCAGGGCTGACCACCCAGAAGCGATGCCGAGTTCGGGCTCCTACGCCTTGGTCCTGGACGCCACCTTTGCCATGGACAAACGGGCCGCGCGTTTCTCGCGAGTTCTGATGGATGGGGGCAGCAGCATCAACATCCTGTACAAGGACACCATGGAGAAGTTAGGAATCAAGCAGAGACAGCTTTAGAACAGCCGGACTGTGTTGCACGGCATCGTTCCTGGGCTTTCCTGCTCACCAATCGGCAAGATCCTGATTGACGTCCTCTTTGGGGACAAAGATCACTTCTGAAGAGAGTCTGTTTGGTTTGAGGTAGTGGATCTTGAGAGCCCATACCATGCGCTACTTGGCCGGCCCGCCTTGGCCAAGTTCATGGCGGTCCCCCACTACGCCTACCTCAAGATGAAGATGCCCAGTTCCAGGGAATTCTGACTGTGGCCGGCGACTACCGGAAGTCGTCCGCTTGCGCGGCCGAGAGCAGTCGTCTGGCTGAGTCCCTAGTGATTGCAGCCGAGAAGCAACTCCTTGAGCAAGTTGTGGCGATGGCCGGCAAGCAGCCGGAGATATCGCCCGACCCGAAGGAGTCGGAAGCCGAAGGTTCGTTCAAGCCGGCCAAAGAGACAAAGAAGATACCCTTGGATCCGGAGCACCCAGAGAGGTACGCCGTTGTAGGTGCAAACCTCGACAGCAAATAGGAAGGCGAGCTCGTCGATTTCCTCCGTGAGAATTGGGACATCTTCGCATGGTCTCCCAAGGACATGCCAGGTGTATCGACGGATTTCGCCGAGCAAAAGTTACACGTCCAATCCGATGCGAAGCCGGTCAGGCAGCCCCTGCGCCGCTTATCAGAAGAGAAGAGAAGAGTTGTCGGAGAAGAGATAGCCCGACTCCTAGCAGCCGGCTTCATTATGGAAGTTTTCTTCCCAGAGTGGCTGGCAAATCCGGTCCTGGTGCTAAAGAAGAACAAGCAATGGCGAATGTGTATTGACTACACGAGCCTCAACAAGGCCTGCCCCAAGGACCCGTTTGCTCTGCCGAGAATTGATCAGGTGATAGACTCCACAGCCGGATGCGAGCTGTTGAGTTTCTTGGATGCGTACTCAGGATATCACCAGATCAAGCTGAACCCGGCTGACAGATTGAAGACCGCCTTCATCACGCCGTTTGGAGCATTCTACTACCTCACCATGACGTTCGGCTTGAGGAATGCCGGCGCCACCTTTCAGCGTTGCATGCAGAAGTGCCTCCTCAAGCAGCTCGGCAGGAACGCCCACGTTTACGTGGATGACGTGGTGGTGAAGACGGAAAAGCGAGGAACATTGCTGGAAGACCTCAAGGAGACCTTTGAGAACCTGCGCCGATTCCAGATCAAGCTCAACCCCGAAAAGTGTGTCTTCGGAGTACCAGCCGGCCAGCTGCTAGGTTTCCTGGTCTCTGAACGCGGCATAGAATGCAACCCAGTAAAATCAAGGCCATCGAGAGAATGGAGGTACCTAGCCGACTGCTGGATGTGCAGAAGTTCACCGGCTGCTTGGCGTCCATCAGCCGATTCATCAGTCGGCTGGGCGAGAAAGCTCTCCCCTTATACCAACTCATGAAGAAGACCACTTTTTTTGAGTGGAACCAAAAGGCGGACGAAGCTTTCCACCAGTTGAAGAAGATGCTGACTACTCCACCCGTCCTGGAGGCTCCAACTCCCAAGGAACCTATGCTCCTGTACATCGCCGCCACCAACCGAGTAGTCAGCACAGTCATTGTAGTAGAGCGCAAAGAGGAAGGCAAGGCGCTACCTGTCCAGAGACCAGTATATTACCTGAGCGAGGTACTGTCGACCTCCAAGTAGAACTACCCCCACTACCAGAAGATGTGCTATGGCGTGCACTTTGCTGCCAAGAAATTGAAGCCTTACTTTCAAGATCATCCAATCACGGTGGTCTGCACGGCTCCACTTGCTGAGATCATTGGTAGCCGAGATGCCTCTGGTCGAGTGGCCAAGTGGGCCATAGAGCTGGCTCCTTACACCATCTACTACCAGCCCCGCACCGCCATCAAATCACAAGCACTGGCCGACTTCCTCGTCGACTGGGCTGAGACCCGGTACCTGCCTCCAGCGCCTGACTCCACCCATTGGCGGATGCACTTCGACGGCTCCAAGATGCGCACCGGCTTGGGAGCCGGCGTCGTCCTCACCTCTCCCAAAGGAGACAAACTCAAATATGCACTGCAAGTCCATTTTGCCGCCTCCAACAACGTGGCCGAATACGAGGTGCTCATTCACGGGCTCCGGCTTGCCAAAGAACTTGGCATCTGCCGGATCTTGTGTTATGGCGACTCGGACTTAGTGGTCCAGCAGTCATCTGGCGACTGGGACACGAAAGATGCAAACATAGCGAGCTACAGTTTCCTCGTGCAGCAACTCAGCGGGGATTTCAAAGGGTGCGAGTTCCTCCATGTGCCAAGAAACGACAACGACCAAGCAGACGCCTTGGCACGAATCGGCTCTACCCGCCAAGCAATACCATCTGGCGTCGCCCTTCAACGCCTCCTCAAGCCATCTGTCAAGCCTTCACCAGAATCAGACTCCATTTTTGTGCCGGCTCCTCCCGAAGACGGCGGATCCGACTCCAGAGTTCCGGCAGTCGGAACGGGGACTTTGGCGGGCGACTCCAAAGCTGCCATAGTCGAGCCCGGCCCGGGGACTGCGGTGACGGACTCGAAGATTCCAGAACTCGGCCCAAGGACCGAGCCAGTCGACCTGGGGACTTCATCAGCCCAGCAAGCGGCTGTTGACTCCAGCCCGCCGCCTCCCAGCCCAGCCGCCCTCGTCCAAGTCGCAGTTTTGGTAGTCGAAGAAATAGCAGCACCCTCATGGGCCCAGTCCATCCTCAAATTCCTGGTGAACAAAGAGCTACCAACTGATGAGACCTCAGCTCGGCAAGTACAACGCTGGGCATCAGCCTATACTATAATCAACAGAGAGCTGGTCAGGTGCAGCGTCACTGGTGTCTACCAGCGCTGCGTAGAGCTAGAGCAAGGCCAGGCGATCATCAAATACATCCATCAAGGCGAATGTGGCCACCATGCGGCTTCAAGAGCACTCGTCGCCAAAGCTTTTCGGCACGGTTTCTTTTGGCCGACTGCCTTGGAAGAGGCCAAGGAGTTGGTCCAAAAATGCAAAGGGTCCCAGAAGTTCAGCTCCAAGCCGCACCAGCCGGCTTCCGCGCTCAAGACCATCCCCATTGCTTGGCCTTTCGCAGTTTGGGGTCTAGACATGGTGGGACCATTCAAAACAGCACAAGGTGGCCTAACTCACCTACTTTTCGCAGTGGACAAGTTTACCAAGTGGGTGGAAGTGAAGCCAATTAAGAAACTGAACGGTCCGACTGTTGTGACCTTCATCACCGATATCACAATTCGGTACGGCATACCACACAGCATCATCACCGAAAACGGCACAAATTTTGCCAAAGGCGCCTTGGCCCGTTTCTACGCAACACAGGACATCCGACTGGACCTAGCGTCCGTCGCCCACCTGCAGTCAAACAGCCAAGTGGAGTGAGCAAACGGCCTCATCCTCTCCGGCATCAAGCCTCGGTTGATCGAGCCTATGGAGCGCTCGGCTGGCTGCTGGCTCGACGAGCTGCCAGCCGTCCTCTGGAGTCTGGGCATGACTCCAAACAAGTCAACCGGCTTCACGCCCTTCTTCCTCGTCTGCGGTGCCGAAGCCGTCATCCCAACAGACATAGAGTTCGACTCCCCACGAGTCACCATGTACACCGAGGAGGAAGCAGAAGAAGCACGACAAGACGGCGTCGATTTGCTGGAAGAGGGCCGGCTGTTGGCACTCAGCCGGTCCAGCATCTACCAGCAGAGCTTGCGCCGATACCACAACAGGAAGGTCAGGCCAAGATCTTTCCAAGAAGGCGACCTTGTACTCCGGCTAATCCAGCGAACAGCCAGCCAGCACAAGCTGTTGCCGCCTTGGGAAGGCCCTTTCATCATCAGCAAAGTACTAGGTAACGACTCCTACTACCTGATCGACGCTCAGAAGCCCCGAGCACGCAAGAGGGACGACTCCGGCAAGGAGACAAAGCGGCCATGGAATGCAAATCTTCTCCGAAGATTTTACAGTTGATGCAGTATGTACCACGCTACCTTTTGTATTAAAGTACCAAGACTTCGGGCCCCCCGAGACGAGCTCGGGGACTGCCCTCTTTTGTCTGTATGATAAAAATTATGCCTACAAGTATATTACTCTTTGTCATGCCGCTTGGCACCGGGCTCGACAAGTCAGCCCGGGGACTTGCCGCCTTGCACTATGAAATGCTTCCTGCAGCCGGACAAGTAGTGTGTAACACCTAAGCCGTCTTTTGTCAGAAGCTGCAGCTTGCAGAGCGACTGTACGGTGGGCGGAGGTAAGGTAGAATGGGTGCTCGCACGAAAAATGGCTAAGGACTCAAAGTGTAAAACATAGCTCAAGATGGCTTCCAGCCTTTCTCGCAAACCGACTCTCGGATAGTCGGATTGTCGTTTTCTATCCAATTTGCTCAAACAATCTTGAAATCGGCTAAGTACTTGCTTTCCCAAAGTAGCCTAGCACTTGACCCAGCAACAGTCCGCAGAAGCGGCTGTCCGATTGGCAAGACAGGCAACTAAGAGAAAGCGGCAAAGGAAAACAGCCAAAAGAACAATGAGCAAGAAAAGATATATATATATATATATATATATATATATATATATATATATATATATATAACATAGGCCCTTGGCCGAATTGTCGAGTAGAGGTTCAAAATAGGGCCATTTGCATTTCTGTCCCTAACTCGAACCACCTAATCAGATATACCCCTAATTCGAAAGCCTGCTCAAATTTGCCCCTCCGCCGTTAGGTGCCGTTATATAAATGCCCTTTTGCACCGTTACCATCCGGTCAAACAGCTTTGACTGTCCTGAAAAAATAGCAAAAAAATCTAAAAAATCTAAAATTTTGTGAGATCGAAGATACTCATGTGCCCAAGGTGTGTGCAAATTTTCCTGCTATTTGGACATTCCAGGAGCTCGTGGCGAGGAAAGACAGTTAATCTGCACGCTTCTGAACAATAAATTTGAAATAAAATAGCAAAAAAAATTAAAAAATATGAATTTTTTTGGCATCAAAGTGGCTTGGGTGCTCAAGGTGCTTGCAAGTTTTTGTGACCAAATGACATACGAGGAGCTCTAGCAAGAAAAAACAAAATAGTCATTTTTCCCAAGTTTTTTCCCAAGCCAAATTTTGTTTTTTTCTCCACAAGCCCCTCCAATGTCCAAACACAACAAAAATTTACACGCAGCTTGCAGACCCGAGCCTCTTTGATGCCAAAAAATTTCATATTTTTTGAATTTTCTTACTATTTTTTGAATTTACTGTTCACAGGCTTACATATTTATTGTTTTTCCTCTAACATGAGCTCTTGGAATGTACGAACAGCACGAAACTTTGCACGCACCTTGTGAACCTGAGTATCTTTGATCCCACAAATTTTCAGATTTTTTAGAATTATTTTGCTATTTTTTTCAGGATGGTCAAAGCCCTTTGACCGACTTTGACCTGCTTTGACCGGACGGTAATGGCACAGAAGGGTATTTCTGTAAGTGCACCTAACGGCGGAGGGGCAAATTTGAGTAGGCTTTGAAATTAGGGGTAAATCTGAGAGTGGGCGCAAATTAGGGGCATAGATGTAAATGTCCCTTCAAAATACACCCCGTGGGTGGAATTGTGCGAATTAACAAGTTCTTCAAAAGACTACTGAAGCAGATAAAACAAAAGACACAGCGGCAGCTTAGGAGGTGGCAGACGGATTCGGGGGGTCAGAGTAGGCGCCAGCGTCAGGCATCGGGGCGGTCGGCCGGCTTGTCTCGGCTTGATCGCCTCCGGCAGCAGTTGGGTCGGTCGCACGCGGCTCGTTGCTGGAGGCACGGTCGGGCTGAGGCTGGCCGTCTGCTCCGTCTTCTGGTGCCTCCGCCTCTCGCCCTCATCCTCCGCCTCGTCCTCCCCCTCGACGCTGGAGCCAATCACCTCCACCAAGTGTTCGCCGTAGTCTGGGTTCATCCCAAACCACTCCGGCGGTACCTCCTCGCCGTCTTTAGACCGCTCGGGGACGAAGATGCTCGTGTCGGTGTACTCGACGATCGCCGCAGCACGCTTGACGAGGGCGTCTTCCATAGCCGCCAGCTCCGGCTGGGCCTCCGACCGAAGCATGGCCAACCAGTCGAGATCCAGCCTCGGGTACCACGCCTTGACGAACTCCAAGGCCTGGCGCGCTCCAGCCCGGGCCGAAGAGCCCTTCTAGGCCTCGAGGCGACCAGCTGCGACCTCCAACCAGTTGGCCGTCAGGCTGGGGGGTGCGCGGAGCCTGCATATCCGGCCAAAGGGCAGAAATCGCCTGGGCACCGACGCGCTGAAGCCGACGCAGCATCCGGTGAGCCGGCCGAAGGCGAGCCTCGATGCTCAAGATGTGCTCATCAAGAGTCCGAGGGGCATCGGCGGCGATCTCCGCGCTCTCCGCCCTCCGACTTTCGCGATCGGCCTCGATGGCCTGGATAGCGGCCTGCGACTGCCCAGGGAATAAGTCTACAAAAGACATGAAGAAACGAAGAAGCAAGTCAAAAACCAAGAATCGGCACGATCTAAGTCGGCAGCTCGAAGAAAGAAAATAAAGAGACTCACCATCAACGATGTCTTCAATCTCATGGAAGCCGGAGGACAACAGCGCCTCCTTGTCAGACCAGGAGGAGCGCTCGCTCGCGAACTCGGCCAAGAGGGAGGTTTCCGTCTCCTCCGCCTCCCGCTGCGACTTCGCAAGCAGCTCCTTCTGCTCCGCCAACTGAGTGGCCAGCAGATCGCGCTCTGTGGCGAGCCTGCTGCACTCCTCCCCTTTGGCGAGCAGGGTAGAGTTGGCTTCGCTCAGCTGCTATTGAAGAGCAGCATTGGCTCCTGAAGGAAAGAAAGAAAGACAACAGTCGTCAATAAAGAAGGTTGCCGGGGAGATCCGGCCTGACTGCTCAGCAGTCGGCCCGAATCTCAGGGACTACAGCCCGCGGGTGCGCTAGCACGCCACCGCAGAGAAGAAAAAAGAGGGAAGGACTTACTCCGGCTCTCCGCCAAGTCGGCGGTCCGCTTGCCCAGCTCCTCAACATTACGGTTGAAGGCAGTGACGCGGAGGTTGTGGTAATCCTGCAACAAGCATTTCGGACAAAGTTAGTACCCAGAAGTTCATCAATTGGAGTTCCGGGCCGCCTGCTCAGCAGCCGGCCCAAAACTTGGGGACTACACCCAGTGGGTGCGCTGGCGCGCCCCCACAGAGAGGAACAAGAAAAACAAAGGCCCAAAGAAAAGACATACCCGGACGGCTGCCCACGACGCTAGGAACGCCTTGGTGCAGCTCTGGAGGGCGCCGCCCTCAGCGCGGAGCTTCGCCTGGACGTCCAGGAGCGCCCAGTTTAGCGGCCCTATGCCGCCTCCCCGCACCCACCCAACAGGTGCGGCGCTCGTCGCTTCGGTGTCTAGAGCCGCCGAGCTGGCGGTGCCGGCTTCCAGGGGGCGGGGTGCCGAAGTCGCCTTCTCCCGACGACGGCGCGCTGGCGAGCCGACCTGGAGGAGTAGCCTCGCCACGGCCTCGTCTTCGTTCGGCGGCACTGGAGGGTCCGCTGGCTGCTCGCCTTGCATGTCTCCAGACGGCGGCGGAGGCGGTGGCGGAACGTTCGCGCCCGGAGTAGAGGGCTCGCCGCCTTCCCTCTCCTCGATGAGGTTCTCCCCGCGGGATTCTCCAGTCTGCCCCGTGAACTCTGGGGGCGGCGGTGCAGAGTTCAGCGGGGTAATAAGCAAGGCCGACTGGCGGCGTGCGGCTTCCTCAGCCCGCTGCTTCGCCGCGGCGACGGCTTTGGCCTCCGCTAGTTTTTTCTTAGCAGAGGCCTCCGCCCTATCGGCCTCCGCTTTCTCCAGGCGGAGGGCTTCGTCTTCATTGCGCTTCTCCTGCGCATTCCGCTCCATCGCCTCCGGGAGGTTGGCTGTGGGGTCTATCCGCCGAGTGGTGGCGGGCGTCTCCGCTGACCCCATGACGGAGGCGGCGATGACCCGCTCAAGAGAGAGGGGAGCCCTGAAGAAAGAGGGGCGAGCAGAGACTCAGACAAAACACGAAGAAACAATAAGCTTTGAAGTCAGAATACTTACGCAGAGACCAACGGCGGCTTCTTCACTTCCTTACGGAAGCGGATGGCCTTCGCGGCTGCCTCGTCCCACCGGGTCACCGCAACCAAGCCCTTGGGCTTCTTCGGCCGGCTGCCGAACAAAGTCGGCACAGCCCGACGCTTCTTCCCGCCGCCTGGAGCGCCCGACGCGGCAGAAGAGCCCGCACCCGGCTGGCTGGCTCCTGGCCGATAGCCAGGGGCGACTCCTCCCTCGGCGTCGTCTTCAGGTCAGTCGGCAAAGGTAGCCGAGGGCCTGAAGTCGCCTATCGTCCCTCCTCCTCCCTCGGCGTCGTCTTCCAGAGCCGCCGCCTCCAGATTGGGGTCGTCGACGTCGCTCTCCGCCCGATCGGCGATGAACTCACGGGCCGGCCCCGAGGTGCCGACTGGTGGGTGAAGAAGGGGATTCTAACCAAAAGCAGACTGATCAGAACAAAACTCGGCAAGAAGAAGGCAATCCAAAGAAAGAAAAGAAAGGCGACTCACCACGGGCGGGGGGTTGGCGCGGGAGTATGGATCCTTGCCGAATCGCCAGTCCCCCGGGAGCCTGCTGTCCAAGAGGTAGTTCACCATAAGGGCCACCTCTCCGTGAGGCATGTCCTAGGTGCACATCCGACTCGGGTCGCGGCCCCCGCTCATCTGGCACATCAGGTGAGGGCGGACTTGGAGTGGGAGAACTCACCGCGAGACGAAGGCGGCCAACAGGTCCGGACCAGTCAGACGCTCCGACTGCGTCAGCACTCGGAGTCGCGTGATGGCGCCGGCTCCCGCAGGCGTCAGCGACCTGGCCCGGTACGACCAGTTGGGCAGTCTACCAGCCGGCGGGCCGGCTTCGAAAGCCGGCAGATTGACCCAGTCGCCCCTCATGGCGACGTTCCTGACATAGAAGTAGGATCGCTGCCACATCTTCACCGACTTCAACAGCGCGATGGAGGGAAAGTGGTTGCCGGCTCCTGTCCTTCGCACGGCGATGAAGGCGCCGCACTGAGCCGGCACGCCCGCAGCTTGGGTGCCGAGCTTGGAGAAGAAGAACTCCCCCCAGAGCTCGAGGGTGGGGAGGACTCCGAGGAAGCCTTCGCACAGAGCCACGAAGGCGGACAGCAACACCACTGTGTTGGGGGTGAGGTGGTGCGGCTGGAGGCCGTAGAACTCCATGAACGACCGGAAGAAGCTGCTTGCCGGCAGCCCCAGCCCGCGCAGGCAGTGCGAGCGGAAGATGACCTGCTCGCCCTCCTGCACGGCGGGGGAAATCTCCCCCTCCGGCGCGAGACGCACCTGCACGCGGTCCTCGCCGGGAAGCCGACGGGTCCGGCGGAGGAACTCGATGTGGTCTTCATGGACTTCGGAACCGTCCCAGGTGCCGGAGCGCACCGAGCGAGGCGCGGCCGCAGAGGAAGAGCTCATCGCGAGCTGTCGCTGCGGTGATCGCCGGAGCTTGGGCGTGCGGTAGGGCGAAGAGGAGAAGAGGAAGCAGGAGAGCGAGGAGCTGCGAGGAGGAAGAAAGCAAGGGGTAGTGGGAAGGAGGGGCGCGCGTGCCCCCCTCTTCCCCCTACTTATAGCCCCATGGGCTGCAAAGCCGAGGGGGCGGACATGGGGATTTACTGTGCCCGCAACCCCACGCCCCCCATGATCCACGTAAAGTTACTACGCGCAGTAACTTCACGGGAATCCCAACCGTCCACCGGGCCGCAGCGGATCCGCTCGGGGGCCGAGGTGCGGTAGTGGCGGGCCCCGCCTACAGGCCTGTCCCGTCACGCGCGTGGGCTGGCAGGATGGCCTGGCCACGTGCCCTCGCATGACAGGCCAAGAACGGGCGGCGGCCTGGAAGCTTAGCTAGCACGCCACTTGAAATCCCGCCGAGACGTTCGAACTACTGAGCAAGACGGAATTGAGTGAGTCTGAGTTGGGCGAGTCTGACTCCTTCTAGTCAGCCCGGCAGAAGTCAATCAAGACCGTGTGTTGAGCACCCGGAAAGAGAAACTGCTGAGGCTTCTCGGCCGATTGTCCGCGGCGCCTCACCAGCTTCGGGGAGTACTATCGGAGTAATGGGCCACGGGTAGGCCAACCCGAAGCCCATAACCTTTCAACACATCGGGGCGGATTGCGCCCCTCAAGACCACAGGGTGAAGAGCCGCCTCCTGGGGAGTCTACGGCAAGGCGGCCGACTGCCCGCTCATGGCCAAGTCCCAGGGGCGACTTCCAAAGAAGCCGGCTTTGGGGAGTCAGCCGGCGACTCCAACAAACCGTGACCTCATCGAGGGGGACGGGGCAGGGGCATAGCTACAATGAAGCCCACTCCCCGCCCCTTACCAAGGGCACGCATGGCTACAGGGCACCTTACTATGGAAGATCTCCCTGCGGCGTGGCACTGTTGCCCAGCCGGCCCTGACATCAGCATCACTTTACCTGGTCCTGCGCCCATGACAGCTTGTCTGTACGGCCTGGAGGCAGCGGGGCCCACCAGTTAG
This sequence comes from Triticum urartu, assembly GCF_056163025.1. Lineage (NCBI taxonomy): Eukaryota > Viridiplantae > Streptophyta > Magnoliopsida > Poales > Poaceae > Triticum > Triticum urartu. The sequence goes on along the minus strand of NC_141875.1, from coordinate 609,876,106 downwards.
CGAGACCTCGGGAGACGGCGGGAGAACCGCCAATCGGACCCATCGGGAGTCCGCCCGGGGGAGTCGGCCGAGCCCTCCCCCGGGGCCCACACGCCATTAATCAAGAAGAGAAGGGGAGTGGCCACAGTGATCGCCCGCCAGGCGGTGGGTCTGTTGCCACGACCCCATGACCGAGCTTGCGTCATCAGGAGCACGGCTACAGTAATCAGCAGCCGGCAAGACCCGCCCGCGGCGGACGCGGCCTGTCGGCTCCGTACCAGACCAGTCGACGGGGCCCACCAGTCGGCGGAGAAGCCGGAGGTCGGAGGCACTGACGGCTGGGCCCGCGCCCAGTCGAATTACCATTGTACCCCTGGGGAGTAGGCCTATATAAACCCCCAGGGCACCCACGTAAAGGTTGGATCCCAGTAGTTCTATACCACACCAGATAGAGGGAGAGAGCTAGCCTTGCCCTCTCCCACCACCAGACCCAGCTCAAGGAGCAACCGTGTAAACACTTGACCATAGTGATCATGCGGAGACCCCGCAGAGCAGCAGTAGGGGTGTTATCTCCCCGGAGAGCCCCGAAGCTGGGTAAGATTCGCCGGCGTGCATGCCTTCGCCTCATCCCGTTTCCAGGCACCGGCGACGTTCTACTCGCCCCCACCATGATAAGCCATCCGTTGGCATATGTCGCACCAAACCCCCGACATTACTTTCAGGCAAAAGTATAAAAATAGCCTTATAAAAATTTATAAAAGCATTTCTCTTACAATGAGATTACATATCACTCAAACATAATATTTTTTGAGCACTGGGTCTCTATCAAACGAGCACCCTCAAGAACTTCTTCAAAGTAGTGCTCAGCAGCCCTTCGACCTATGGCCGAATCTCGCGCTGCAACAGTGGTAGCATCCATCTCCGCCCAGTATGCTTTAACACGGGCAAAGGCCATCCGTGCGCCCTCTATGCACGCCGACCTCTTCATCGCATTAATGCGCGGCACCACGTCAAGGAACTGCTGCACCAAGCTGAAATAGCTGTTCGGTTTTGACCTTTTCGGCCATAGCTGATCCACAATAGACCTCATGGAGAGTCCGGACAACCTATTTAGTTCGGCCCATTTGGCTAATTGGTCAGTCAATGAAAGCGGACGTGTAACAACCCGGATATGATTTTCCCAATATGTACTCCAACTCTTGCCGTTTCCGGCGTTAAGTTATTTTATTTTTTCGGGTTCGGGTTTTTGTCTCCGTGTGTTGTTATCATTGTCATGCATCTCATACCATTTCATAATGTGCATTGCATTTGCATACGTGTTCATCTCATGCATTCGAGCATTTTCCCCGTTGTCCGTTTTGCATTCCGGTGCTCCGTTCTCCTCTGGTGGGCACTTCTACCTTTCTTTTGTGTGTGGGGATTAAACATTTCCGGATTGTACAGAGACTTGCCAAGCGGCCTTGGTTTACTACCGGTAGACCACCTGTCAAGTTTCGTACCATTTGGACTTCGTTTGATGCTCCAACGGTTAACCGAGGGACCGAAAAGGCCTCGTGTGTGTTGCAGCCCAACACCCCTCCATTTTGGCCCAAAAACCCACCAAAACCCTCTCCGTCATCTAGAGTGTTTGATCACGATCGCGTGGCCGAAAACCGCACCTCATTTGGACTCTCCTAGCTCCCTCTATGCCTATTTAAAGACACCCACCACGCGCGCCGCCGGACGTGTCCGGATCCGTGCCGGACAAAAATCCCCGCCGCCAATCGCCGCCTGACACCTGTCCGCCCCGCTTCACCGCGCCGCCCGCCGGCCCAGAACCGGCCCGCGCGGGGCCGATCCGGGCCAGATCCCGCGCCGCCGCCCGAGCGCCTCTTCCTCCCCGCCGCCTCTTCGCGCCGGAGTTGCGCCGCCCGCCATCGCCGGAAGTCGTCTTCGCCGCCGCCTCAGCTTCCGCCGGAGTTGCACCGCCGCCTCCGCCGCGTGTTTCCGCCGCCGTCGCCTGCACCTCCCCGTGCCGCCATCGGGGTCCGCGCCTCGCCGCCTGGGCTCGCCGAGCTCCGCCGCCGGAGCTCCTCCTCGCTGGCGTTCGAGCTCGCCGGAGCTCCGCTCCGATCGGATCCGAGGAGGGTGGACGAGATCCACCCATCCCTCCAACCAAACTACGTCCTCCGTCCCGGATCCGCGCCGTCCTGCTTCTTTCCATCCCGGATTGACTTTTGCGAGGTTGTAATTCTTCTAAGTCCCCGAGATTCCCAGATTCAAATGCTCATGTTCATCACATCGTAACTTTGCCCCCGTAGCTCCATTTTGGGCTTATAGCATATCAAAATGTTCATCTCAGAGAGTACATCATTCCATCTCATTGCATCATTTTCATTCGAGTTCATCTTGATGCCCGAAATGCTGTTGGAAGAATGCTATTTGAGATATTTGTCAGATCTGCTGCTCAAATTAGATATTTGTCATTTTTGCCATGATTATTGTGTGCATGATATGCCCAGGAGTTCTACATGAGTTTTTGTTATATGTTTTGCCATCTATCCAGAGGTGCAATCCATGTATTTTTGTGATGTGTGTGGTGACTAGCACAAGCTTGCAAAGTGGAGCATTCGTTAATGCTGATTTCAGGGACTTAGCATTTCCACTAAGTCCTTGATCTAGTTATCTCAATATGCCATATGTTCATGTTGTTTCCTAGTGATCCGTGCCTCTTTTGAGGATGATCAGTAAGGATGTTTTGTTAATCATGTAGTGCTCTATCCATCCATGTCTTTGTTTGCAATTATGGAGCACCCTAGCTTGAGTCAATAGAGCTCTACTTTTGCCATTTCATGAATCTGGGAAGATTGTCTACTTGTTAGCAATTTTGCCGAGGATGTTGTAGTTGATCCGTGCATGCTATGTTATTGTTCTTGCCATGTCTAGCTTGTATTTTGTGTATTCCTGATGGGTGTATGCTTAGATTGTCATGACTTGCTCTGTAGTGAGTGCATCGAGCTCATAAACATGCCTACTTGATATCTGTTTCAGCATGCTCCAGTTTTCACTAAGTCTGAGAACTGATTATGTTTTTGCCATGTTCACATGCTTGCAAATGTATTTTCTGATCCCTTTTGGCTCAAGGTCACTAAGGGACTTTTGTTAAGCTCTTTGAGTAGCTCCATGTCATGCTTTACTTTGACATGTTCAGGTCCTGTAGCATATAGTTTTCATGCTCCAAAGAGTGCTATATGATCTGAAATTCCAGACAAGTGTTAATTTCACAAAGTCTGAAATCTGTTTGCCAAATGCATTTTTGCCATGCTTGTTTGAACCTGTTAATGGATGAATTGGACGTAGCTCAGTGCTAGTCTTTTGTTAAGCATCATGAATGGATCCCTGCCATGTATTTTGATGCCATGTTTGGGTGCTGTAGCATGTTCATCTTGTTGCATTTAGATGGCTACTTGCTGTAAATCGCAGAACGTGGTCATATTTGAATTGCTTGCCATTTCGAAACCGTAACTCCGATTCCGACGTTCTTTATATCGTTTTCAAGCGATTTCATCTCATATTTCCAGTGGCACACTTGGATTTCCAAGTTGAGGCCAGGTTCATGCATTCCTTGTCAAATCTTGCATATGCATCACATGTCGCATCCCGCATAGCATACCATGTTTGCATCATGTTGCTTGAGTTTGCACGTGGTTGATTACGTTCCGTTTGCTTGTTTGTCTTGTTTGGGTAGAGCCGGGAGACGAGTTCGCTAACGAGGAGCCCGTTGAGTTTGCTTTCGAGGATCCAGTCAACTCTGACAACTTTGCAGGCAAGATGATCATACCCTCGAAATCACTACTATCTTTGCTTTTCTAGATGCTTGCTCTTTTGCTATGCCTATGCTACGATGCCTACCACTTCCTTATCATGCCTCCCAATTTGCCATGTCAAACCTCTGACCCACCATGTCCTAGCAAACCGTTGATTGGCTATGTTATCGCTTTGCTCAGCCCCTCTTATAGCGTTGCTAGTTGCAGGTGAAGATTGGAGACCATTCCTTGTTGGAACATTATTTACTTGTTGGGATATCATTATATTATCTTGTTATCTTAATGCATCTATATACTTGGTAAAGGGTGGAAGGCTCGGCCTCTCGCCTAGTGTTTTGTTCCACTCTTGCCGCCCTAGTTTCCATCATATCGGTGTTATGTTCCCGGATTTTGTGTTCCTTACGCGGTTGGGTGATAATGGGAACCCCTTGATAGTTCGCCTTGATTAAAGCTTTTCCAGCAATGCCCAACCTTGGTTTTACCATTTGCCACCTAGCCTCTTTTTCCCTTGGGTTTCCGGAGCCCGAGGGTCATCTTATTTTAAACCCCCCCGGGCCAGTGCTCCTCTGAGTGTTGGTCCAACTCGTCAGCCGCCGGTGGCCACCAGGGGAAACTCTGGGCTGGCCTACCGGAAGTTAAGACAATCTGAGTGTGCCCTAAGAACGAGATGTGTGCAGCTCCTATCGGGATTTGTCGGCACATTCGGGCGGTGTTGCTGGATTGGTTTTAACTTGTCGAAGTGTCTTGAATAACCGGGAAACCGAGTCTGATCGGAATGTCTCGGGAGGAGGTCTATTCCTTCGTTGACCGTGAGAGCTTGTCATGGGCTAAGTTGGAACTCCCCTGCAGGGATTTGAACTTTCGAAAGCCGTGCCCGCGGTTATGGGCAGATAGGAATTTGTTAATGTCTGGTTGTAGATAACTTGAACCTTAACTTAATTAAAATGAATCAACAGTGTGAGTTACCGTGATGGTCTCTTCTCGGCGTAGTCCGGGAAGTGAACACGGTGTTGGAGTAATGCTTGCCACAGGATGTCCTCTAGTTGCTCGTTCGCGCTTTTCCTCCTCTTCTTGCTCTCTTTTGCGAACAGGATAGCCACCATATATGTTAGTCGCTTGCTGCAGCTCCACATATATTATACCTTGCCTTACCTACAAGCTTAAATAGTCTTGATTGCGAGGGTGCGAGATTGCTGAGTCCCTGTGGCTCACAGATTACTTCCAAACCAGATGCAGGGCCTGATGATTCCGTTCCAGATGACGCGCTTGAGCTCAAGTGGGAGTTCGACGAGGACTCACACCGTTACTACGTGTCTTGCCCTGATGATCAGTAGTGGTGCCCAGTCGGGGTGATCGGGACCGTGTCGCATGTTGGGTTATCTTTTATTTTGGCGCCGTAGTCGGGCCATGAGTGTTTGATTGATGTAATGCTATTTATGTATTTTGATTGACGTGGCGAGTGTAAGCCAACTATGTATCTCCCCTTTTTATTATCTTTATTACATGGGATGTTGTGAAGATTTCCTAACTTGCGACATTGCTTTCAATGCAGTTATGCCTCTAAGTCGTGCCTCGACACGTGGGAGCTATAGCCGCATCGAGGGTGTTACAGGACGCTCGGGAGAATGGAATTGTCTCCAAAACAGCTGGTCTACTTCACGGTCCGTCTGACCCTGGAAATACTTGGCCGCATCGGCAGCGCTCGCCACCAAATCCATATATACATCCTCCGAACTCCACAGCCGATCCAGAGGGGCATACCGTGGATCTCCGAACTTCCTCCACAACATAAAGGATTTCCTAGCTACAATATCCCCGGCTTCCCGCAGCTCCTCCTTCTTTGCCCTCATAGCAGAGCGGAGGTCCTTTTTCATCGCAGCAGCCTTCTCAAGGTCCGATGCCTTCGCATGGTTTTCCTTTTCAAGAACCCGGCAACAGTCGACGGCGACTTTTAATTCTATGGCCATCTTGGCCATCTTGTCTCGGCTCTCGCCATGCGCGGCCTTCTCGGCTTCCAACTCTTCGGCCGCCTTCAAAGCAGCCGCATTACCCAACCTTGCTTGTTCCTTGGCTCAGGCAAGTTCTGCCCGCAAGGCTTCAACAGTGGCAGCTCCATCTGCAGTCACAACATATTAAAGATACTGGCATCATGCTGCTCTTCCTATGTGGCGTTTACCAGATACTGACACTTACCCTGTGCCTCGTCAAGCCTTTTGTTAACAAGCTCGATGTCGGCATCTGCCGCATCCAACTGCCGTTCTAAATGGGCAAACTCGCTAGTCCGGCTAGCCACCGGAGCTTCCATCACCTACACATAGAGGCAGTATGGTTATTACCTGGGAATATGATCCTCTGTTCGTCGTCGTTTCTGACGACAACCAGAGTCTCATGGGCTACTATCTACACAGGGCACACCTAGCATGTGCAGGACTATCATACATTCTTTTACGTACCTCAAAGCCTGTCAATAGACTCATAAAAGCTTCATGCAATCAGCTTTCAGCAGACGATATTCTCTCCATCACCGTATTCATCAGCACACGGTGTTCATCTGAGATGGCCGCTCGCCCCACCAACTCCCTCAGAACATCCGATCGCACACTAGACGGTGTCGGACCCTTTTGTCTGCTCTCTTCGGGATCCGGACACTGGGAGCTTCGGGGGTCAATGGGATTATCTTCTAGCCTCAGCGGACTCGGAGAGGTCCTCCGCGACGACACTTCAGGGTCGCCCGCTTCTGGAGCGGAGGAGTCCGGAGGAGGCGTTTCGCTCTCCATCATCTCTGGAAGAAGATCCCCCGAACACGAGCTCATTTGAGAGGGGCTAAGGCCCGAACTGCAAAGACATATGCGGTGGTTATTTTCTCAGAAGAAAAAGATGGAATATCTGTACTATTAAAGTATTTCGGGTCACTTACGACTCGCGGGAGAATTGATCCCCCCGCGGATTTTGTGCGGCAACAGCTCCCCCCAAGGTGGGACCCTCTGTGGGAGACTTCTCCCGTTTGGAAGCTTTAGCTTCCGAATCCCCGGGCACAGTCCTTTTCCTCTTCTGGTCGTCTTCCTTCATGGAGACGCTCGCTCCCTCGGTTAGAATGGGCAGCATTGGGGGCCCGCGTCTGCCCGTATTATCCTCCATAGTATCTTCCTCCAAGGGCTCCGGGCAAGGTGCGGTCTAGAGCATCTTTTCCAATACCGGATTTTCCGAACCCTCAGGGAGGGGGGCCGAACACCGAATCAACTTTGCCTTTGTTAGCTAGTCCTGGTCAAAAAGCGAACCGTCAGAAATAACTTCGTAACAAAGGAGAGATAGTATGTTCGGCCGAAAGATGCCTTACCTGTTCGGCGGCGCGGTTACTACTCAGGCCCACGTCCTCGGTGATTTCCGGACACTCCACCTGAGGTCCGAAGAATGACTTGTACATCTCCTCGTGCGTCAGGCCGAGAAAATTTTGAATGACACGCGGTCCCTCAGGATTGAACTCCCACAGGCGAAGAGGCCGGCGTTTGCAAGGCTGGACTTGACGAACCAGCATAACTTGTATTACCGCAACCAAACTGAAATCTCCATTGAAGAGATCTCGAATGCGGCTTTGCAGTATAGGCACGTCCTTGGCTAGACCCCAGCTCAGACCTCTGCTGATCCATGACATCAGTTGTGGTGGAGGGCCCGAGCGGAAAACAGGGGCGGCCGCCCACTTGGCACTTCTAGGAGCCGTGATGTAGAACCACTCCTATTGCCACAATTCAGACACCTCTGGGATGGAACCTTTGGGCCACGGAGCTCCCGTCATCTTGCGTATTGAGGCACCTCCACACGCTGCATGTTGCCCCTCGATCATCTTCGGCTTTACTTCAAAGGTCTTGAGCCATAGGCCAAAGTGAGGGGTAACCCGGAGGAAGGCCTCGCACACGACAATGAATGTCGTGATATGAAGAAAGGAGTCCGGAGCTAGATCATGGAAGTCTAGCCCGTAATAAAATATCAAACCCCTGACAAAAGGATCCAAAGCAAGGCCTAGACCTCGGAGGAAGTGGGAAATGAACACGACATTTTCATTGGGTTCGGGGGTGGGGACGGCCTGCCCTCGGGGAGGCAGCCGATGCAAGATCTCGGCGGTCAGATATCTGGCCTCCCTCAACATTTTGATGTCTTCCTCCATGACGGAGGAAGGCACCCATCGGCCTTGAAGGCTAGATCCGGACATGACTGAAGGTTCGGAGCACCTGACCTGAACTTTGGGTGTTTGAGCTTGAGGTGGGGGAAGGATTCGATTGAGCACGGGAGGGAAAAATAAAAGCCTTGTCCCTTTATAAAGAGGGTGAATATCAAGCGTCCTCTCCGTGTCCGTTTGGACTTGCCTATAATCTAGGAGTCCTAGAAGCGGTTGGGTTACCCACGCCCGTATTGATGAGAATCCCGGAAATAAGGGGACACGATCTCTGCTTTAACAAGACGTGCCAAGGAAACTGCCTCGCATGACGCGCTGAGGTGGGATAATAAAACGACTCGGATAAAGGCTTGGCCATGGTGTGTCACACTACGGAATATGTCAGCAGATTAGATTTGTGTGAATATTAATCTCTCTATGGCAATATGTGGAAACTTATTTTGCAGAGCCGGACACTATCTTTGTGTTCAAAATCTTCTATCAAGTACTTGGAGGAGGAACCCGCCTTGCAATGCCGAAGACAATCTGCGTGCCGGACTCGTCGTCATTGAAGCCTGGTTCAGGGGCTACTGAGGGAGTCCTGGATTAGGGGGTGTTCGGATAGCCGGACTATACCTTCGGCCGGACTCCTGGACTATGAAGATACAAGATTGAAGACCACGTCCCGTGTCCGGAAGGGACTTTCCTTGGCGTGGAAGGCAAGCTTGGCGATACGGATATGTAGATCTCCTACCATTGTAACCGACTTTGTGTAACCCTAACCCTCTCCGGTGTCTATATAAGCCGGAGGGTTTTAGTCCGTAGGACAACATACACAACAACAATCATACCATAGGCTAGCTTCTAGGGTTTAGCCTCTCCGATCTCGTGGTAGATCTACTCTTGTACTACCCATATCATCAATATTAATCAAGCAGGATGTAGGGTTTTACCTCCATCGAGAGGGCCCGAACCTGGGTAAAACTTCGTGTCCCTCGCCTCCTGTTACCATCCGGCCTGGACGCACAGTTCGGGACCCCCTACCCGAGATCCGCCGGTTTTGACACCGACAATGCCCCTTAAAGTTAGGTTGGATGAATAGTAATATCAGAGATAAAGGGGTTACCTTAGTCCGAGAACCTAGGGTTACAAATCCTAGCTGGCTTTGTCAGTGGACACAGAGTCCTTCACAATTCTGCTATCTTTGTCTTGTACGACTAGTCATCCATGGGTCTTCCTAAATGCGTCACGGGCCGACCAATGTGGCGCAGGACGGAACAGAACGAAGGGCCTCACCTCGACCCACCGGACCTCACGCGGTGACACACCCTCTGCCCCCACGTCTCATTATCTTCTCACACCCAAACATACCAACACAAACACCACACACACAGAAAATTTCTCCTGGTGCCTCTATTCCCTCCCCCCTTGCATATACACACTCAAGGGAATGGAATCTCTTGTCGTGACGTCATATTCGTCTCTCTCTCTAGACCACTCTCATTTCTCGTGCTATCTCTCCCACGCCCCCCCCTGTCGGCCCCTCTATCCATGCCTCTCTCGAGTACGTAATACACACACATACCTCTCTAGGCCCCGCCAAATGCATCAACTACACATTCACACATGTTACATCACGTACCCCATTGATCTAAAAAGCCCTCTCTTCACGTTTATTTCGCATACAACATTCCTTTTGAATAAAGTGTGGCCAAAAAATTATTTTAGAGTTTCTACATATATACAACATTACAAAGTTATATGGAGGAGTACAAACGCTAATTTGCATTGCATGGTGCCCACAATGATATTTATTCCGCACTGTGAATTTGTATATTTTTATACTATATACAAAGTTAGTCATAATAAAGAGAAACGAAGAGCATCTCTCTCTCCATCGCGTACTCCCCCCCCTGTACGCCCCTTTCACGTATGCACACAAAACTATCTCCAGGTCCTCTAAAAGTAATCCCCCAGAAAATTCACGCATGTTTCATCTTTCTCTCGCGATATATGCAATGACGATCATTGTATTTGAAGCGAAAGCACGATACGTACATTGGACTTCAGAATCCACTCATTATGGTCACCATTTACGTTTAGTGGTTGTTATGCAGTCACGGGCTCACCGTACAACTCTCTATTTGCTCATGACATGACTAGTTGACTAGTTAAACGCTCCACGTGGCACCTCTAGTGTTGCATCACATTATCTCACTACCATCGTGCCCACCTGTCGACTTGTATCTACTCTACATCTACACTCTTATAAAATACATAAAATACACTCTTATAAAAACGGAGTTGGTGATGATGGTGTGTCTGCCATCCTGCAATATAGGCCATCCGATTTATATCTGGCGGATAGGAAAGAAACTATGGCAATTTTGCAAAAAGGTACCCACACACCTCTCCACATTTGCAAATAAGGCCTTCCCTCGTTCATCCTTTTCTCTCACAAGATAAACAAGTCATACAAATGCATCCTGATATTACATGCAACGCACGGGCATCTTGCTAGTAAGAATGAAAACAAACGACAAAAAAATATTTGGACGGTGGTTCGAAGTCATGACCGCGGGCACAACGGACAAGGTGGCCTTGTATTGGTATGCTGAGCCGTCTGTTTTAACACACAGGAGCTGGTGGTGATTATACACACACGCACACATGCACACGAACTGCATCCACGCAACACTCACACAAACACATGCACCCGCGCACGCACGCAACACTCACACGTACACACGCAGCCAAGCACGCACGCGACACTCACACGCACACACGCACGCATGCATGCACACACCAGTACACACCACACGACCAACACACACTCTCACACTCAAGTGCTCAACCTACACGTGCATGTGCACACATCAGGCCCTGACAGACACATACACAACCAGGTGATTCCCGTGCCGGGTTGGAGCCTTGTCGCACCTGCGTAAATTTGTGTTTATCTGACCTTTTGCCTATGCGAACTGACAGGTGGGACCCACAACGAATGTGGTCAATTTAACTAGTCAACATGGCGCCATGCAGACTATTTGGCCGGTCAACAGAGTGCAATCCGATGCTGAGCTATGAGCAAGTGACCGTATAATCACCGCAAAACGTATATAGTGACCGTAATCAGCTTATTCTGTAGTTCGGTGACCGTATTACGCTTTTCTCTCTGTAGGCCCTCCAAAACTACATCTCTACACGTTCTTGCTAGTTACATCTAACAACTATGCAATACAGCACTACTACTACACTCTAACACAATAAATCATATGTGTTTTTAGTTTTACTAGATATCATATTGTTACTTATAATTATTCAGTTTGCATACATTAAAATTGCCTTTGAAATGTATGGCCAGTATCATCTACCACGCGGGAAAAATCCCGCCCTTTCCTGTTTAATCGGGTTTGTATCGATGGATCGTGCGAAACAGCAAAACTATAGTACTATACAGTACAAGTGACAGTTCACTGGGCCGTCATGTCGTCTACTCCTCCGATGTAAGAGTGGAGCGCTCGCTTTCATAAATCTTCTAGTCCCTTTCGCCGACATGTGGGACATCAAGCTATCGGGTCCACGTGCCATACCGGAATACAGTGCAGAGTAGTCGGGTGAAGCACCCCAGTCATGCCGCCGGCGTAGTAATGAGCAATGAGGCGTCAAATCACAAAGCTGCACCTTTCCCGCAGTTAAGTTGGAGGGACGAAGCAACCATCATTTCACTCGTTGCTGAATTCGCTTCTCCCTCAGCTTCTTCAACTTAACCACATGTTGCTTCTGCCGTTGTTCTGCCTCATGTGGGACGCGGATCGGCTTGGTAAAGCACTGACACGTGGGACCACATGTTAGCAAACCGCCAGGACAACGTCCTCTGAAAATAAGAAGCCTAATCCTAGACTTACAAAGGGCTACGTAGCTGCTACGTATACTTTCCATCTAATCTATATATGCCCCCCTGATTTTCAGGTGGGGTGGGCCTAATCCTCTCCTTTAATCCAATCAAATAGTCCCACATCACATCAATTCGTAACTTTACGTAAAGCATTACGTGGATGTAGCATTGCTCAAATAATAAACCTCCCCCACCATCCGCGTGGCAAAATCACCTCCTTTTTACTAATCTCGATTCTATAATTTTTTAGATCAATATAATTGAGATTTGTATAGATAGCACATAGGAGTAAAACCAAGTGGTACGGTTAAGGGCATCCACAATGTGTAGACAAATGTGAAAATTGCTTTTGGCATCGTGGGAACCATTGTGGACGGTGTTGCCAAAGCCAAAAATACGGAACCGAAGCTCCCTGATTGATTGATTGAAGGAATAGAAAAATGCAACGTCTCTCCTCTTTCTCCCATGCTTGGACGCATGTAGTACAGTATAGAGCACAGAGTCTACTCCCCTGTCCCTTCTATGACAAATCACAAAGCAGTGAGGCGTCAAATCACAAAAGCACGGACGAAGCAACCATCATTTCACTCTTCGCTGACTCCGCTTCTCCATCGTCTTCTTTGAGAAGCCATCTCACCACATTAGTTACTCCTAGTAGTACTAGGAAAGGACTTCCTGGATGCAACTAAGGCGGTTGTCTCGTCTTGCAGGCGGCACTTGCGAATGACTTACCGTGGTCTCCCTCAATGGTGTTCTCCGTCGAATGCACTTCGCCAAACCACCAAAAAAATATCGTCGACGTCACCGCAATGGGGAAGGAAGTCAATTATAGTTACTACCTCCATTTTTTGTACACAAGGCCAGTATATCAAAATTACAATTTGCAAAGGGCCACTAACACTAATCGAGGCAAAATTGATGGGGTTAGCAACCAAGGACATTAATATCCCCTGCATGCATGCGGAAGTGGAAGGTTGGTTTGCATGGCGCTGCATTAATCAAGCGATGAGGAGTGAGATGGTTAGCTCTTTGGTCTTTGGAGAAAAAATACGCATTAATTGACACGTGAAACGAGGATTTGTATCGATTAAATCCCACGAAGGAAAACACAGCCTTTCTTTTTTAACACTAGTACTCCTAGTACGTACGTACTTATCCTGTTTGGGTCGAGGCCTTGCATTGCCAAACTTCGCCACACATTTTTGCCAAGCTTGCCTAAAGTTTTCAAAATGAGAAGGAGGTACACTTGCGCTCGACTATCGCGGTTGCATCGCACCCTCACACGGTCGCTCCTGCACGCCGCGGTCGCACCGCACCCTAACACAGTCGCTCCTGCACGCCGCAAAGCCAACCAAGGGAACGCACCCTCACTGACCCATGATGTCACATGTGAACACACCAAACTCAGCCATCCTATCACTGACACATAATTTTCATTCATAGAGTATGTTTATCCAACCGCATGTCGGGGAGTATCCGTACGGCCCGTGCGGTGGTCTGTTGGGGAAGAAGAAGAGGTGAGGAAGAAGGAAAGAAGGGTTAGTGTCACGACCGGTTTTCCGGACATAAATTTCCAGAAAAGACCGTCGTGCTCATCAGCCCCAGGATTACTGTTAGCTGATGAGGCTCAAACTGGATACAGAAATTCCAAGCAAAAGTACAAAATGTGTAGTACAAGACCATTGTGGCCTATGAGTACATCAAATGGTTTTCTAGTGGTTGATGGCGGAAGCGGTTTGTGAGACATCAGTGTCTATGGGACTCCATTTCCCACGGGAACAGCTGACCAGGTTAACTCCTATCTTCGCGAGGCTGCTATCACCGTTACTTAGTTTCCGGGGCTGTCACCGCAACGCTCCTCTCCATGCAGAAATCTGGCCAAGACAATAGCCAGGGACAAGCCAGTGAGTACTTTGAATGTACTCGCAAACATTAAGAACACAGGTATAATATAATTGATAATCATGCGCGAAAAAAAATTTATGATCACATCGTCAGTCATAAATAAAATATCTTTTATGCATGCAAGCAGGTTATTATCATGCAACATGAATAAGCGGTAATAGAGTGGGAATAAAAATGCCACAGTCGGGCGTCTGAGCGACACCACATAAAGGGCTTTAAAAGAAATGCCATAGTCGGGCGTCTGAGCGACACCACATAAAGGGCTTTAAAAGAAATGCCACAGTCGGGCGTCTGAGCGACACCACATAAAGGGCTTTAAAAGAAATGCCACAGTCGGGCGTCTGAGCGACACCACATAAAGGGCTTTAAAAGAAATTCCACAGTCGGGCCTCTGAGCGACACCACATAAAGGGCTTTAAAAGAAATGCCACAGTCGGGCGTCTGAGCGACACCACACAAAGGGCTTTAAAAGAAATGCCACAGTCGGGCGTCTGAGCGACACCAGATAAAGGGTTTTAAAAGAAATGCCACAGTCGGGCGTCTGAGCGACACCACATAAAGGGCTTTAAAAGAAATGCCACAGTCGGGCGTCTGAGCGACACCATATAAATGGCTTTAAAAGAAATGCCACAGTCGGGCATCTGAGCGACACCACATAAAGGGCTTACAAGATAAATAATCACAATGAATATCCAGGAGGTAGAACCATCCCAGGGATACTCAATAATATAATTAATGCAACGGGTTAGTCCATTACAAGATAATAATCATAATCTTCACAAGTCACAAGTCACGGTCCAAGTTCTGGTTTAACAATTTCTCCTCCGAAGACCGACACTAAGACCAACACTTGACCCATCCCAGACTGTAATCCTTAACCATGGACACGGCTATTCGAATAGGTTTTAATCTCTGCAGAGGGTGTACTCTTTACCCACAAGTAATGGATTTCCTTTAGTCCATCGGGACTAATTCCGTTTACGGTCTTTTAGTTGAAAACACGCCTAACTTGCACACACCAGCTTAACTCACCGGTGTCTGGAATCACCCATGACACATGTTAAGCAAAACTCTAAGTGGGGAGGCTACAACCTCGCGTAGCATGGGATCAAATTTATATCGCGCGCTCTAAGGGGTGGCCTCCCCTCTCGGTCCCAACCGGAAACACCCATGCTCCCGGACCAGGTGGCATGCCTACCGGCTACAACCAATATCTTCCACCATGGCCTCTCTGTACGGTGTGTGCTTGAAAGGGGTTGACGACTTACTGAACCATACCCTACCTGCGGCAGGGACAAATGGTAGTACATAGCAAGTATGGGGGTTACTGGAAACAAGACTCGGTCTACGGTCGACTCAGGAGGTTTATAAGTTCCCTGCATGACATGTAAACAAATATATTTCAATCAACAAAATCACCACTCAATATACCTTACCATGCCATACCGGACATAACCGTCCCGACGGGGACCGGCGACAAGCTCACGCCTACCCAAGGCCGAGGCTTTCCCGGATTCCTTTCCGGCATGCATGCAAGGCACATGAGGATGATTACCATCACAATTATATGCATTTCCAACAGCAAGGAAATCACTAATATGCTTCCATGCAAATGATCATGTCACATGAAATAACAAGACCTCTGAAATAAGGTGGTGTTATAAACGTGTCAAATAACACACCAAAAACATTATGCCAGGGTTCAGAATGCTTGCCTTTAAGTTGTGGAGGGGTGAGGTGCTCTCCAAAACTTTTGAAAGTTTCTTCTCTCTCCCCAAAATCCTATTTAAAAATATATTTGAATTAACACACATTTCAAAAACAGTACAAAAAAGTTGTTTGAAATTTTTTCAAATAAATCGTAAAATAAACTAGACCAAATTTGAGGAAGGTAGGAAAAAGAATCAACTCATTTGGAGTTATATTTAAAAAGTTATAGCTAGTCAAAGATTTGGTCAAATCTGTTTTAAAAAAAATAGAAAAAGAAAACGTTTCAAAAGAGATTACGCTTTTGGTGCAGAGGAGGCGTACTTGAGGCTTTACGCCTCCACTTAACCACGTGGACCGGCGCTGGGTCTCTGACGGTGGGCCCGCCTGGCCCACTGGTCAGGTTTGACCAGTCGCCCGCATCGTCTCCCTCCTCTGCCCGAGTGGAGCGGGGCTCCGGCGATCATCGCCGGCGAACGGTGGCTCCGTTCGGAAAGCTGAGGCCACCAGTGGATTCAGGGGGCCGAGGTGGTTACTCCGGTAGTCGTAGGGTCATCGGAGGTGGAGGATATCGCCGGCGGCGAGCTCCACGGCGGAGCGAAGCTTCGGGAGCAAGATGGATTTGGGGCTACGGTGGTTCCCGATCAAAATTGAGTAGGGGGATGGGTTCACGGGAGGATGAGGAAGTTTCTGGCGAAGAGAATGGAGAGGGGGAGGCCCTGGTGGTGCCGGAATGGCCGGGGCAGTGGCGGCGGCAGGAGTTACCGGAGATGGGGAGCAAAGCTCTCCTGGGTCGATTGGTGAGCTGGGGAAGCGTCATTGGGGTGGCCTGAGGTTGCCAGTGTGCGGGAACGGCCCGGGGCGTCCATTTATAAGAGAGGCAAGGCGGTTCCGCGGCGGCCGTGGATAAGCTTCCGGCGAACCGACGTTCTGTAGCAGCAGGGCATCGTGGCGGCGACGAGCGCTAGAGGACATGGCTGCGGATGAGCTCGCACTGCTCCAGGGGCCAGGTGGCGAGTGGGAGGGGTTTGGGCGGCGCTGCCCGTGGCTGGAGCCACTGCGGACGCCGGAGTGCCGCCAAGAATGCCCTGGCGGCGGCGCTGTAGCGTGCCAGGGTGGTTTGGCGCGATGCTGCGAGGCGGGGAGTGCATGGCGAGGTGCTGCCGTGTGGGCCAAAGCCAGGGGGGCAGCGTGTCGGCTCGGGCGCGGCATCGTGCAATACGCGCGCTCTGGGCGCGTCCAGTGCACGCACGGGAGATGTTCGACACAATGCCGCGGCATGCTACAGGTCGCAAGTGAGGTTGGGGTTTACCAGATCGAGGTTAGGAGCAACTGGGAGTCTAGTGGACATGCTAGTTTGATCAGAGGTGCAAGCTCACAGTGAAATGCCAAAACTCATGTCAAAACTGGTCATGCCGACAGGGTGCTCGATAGAATGCCACATGCACCTAGGCAACTCTTGGGGTGGCCAAAACTTCCAGATTGGGGTCTCTTCAGATGTACAAGAGGGTGGTGGGGTTAGTTGGTCAAATGCAGCAACTTGTTAGTGCAAGTTTTACAAAACTTCAATTCTGGACAGGAAATAAATGGCATTATTTCATGAACCAAAATTAATCCAATGGGTGCATGCTCCTGGATTTAGGGGTTTGGTAGGGCTATCTACAAGTGGGAGAAAGCACAAGATTATTGGAGCAAAATTAAATAGGGTTGCAGTAGAAATCACAAGGCTGGACCAGAATGGAAAAGAGGTTGATTCACTCAATATTTTCAAAGAACAGCACTATGTTTTTGCATAAAGTTGAATCATATGCTACTACCAATATCCCATAATTTTGGTGGAGGCTAGAAAGAATTATTTAAATGGGTTGTAGTGCAAAATGCACTCTGGACCAGAGAAGAAAAATTGAGTGTAGAGCTCAAAATATTTCATGAAAAAAATATATTTTTGCATAAAAGTGATTTAAAAACATCACATGACATCTCCAAATTTTGGTTGGAATTTTAAGTGAATTTGTCAAATGGTTGTAGTTCAAATATGGCCATTTAACCTTGAAAAACCATTTTCAAGAAAGTAAATATTAAGCAAATTAATTATCTAATTAGTTATACTGATAAAAGGGAAGTTTTTCTTGAGAGGTTAAACAAGCCCAATAACATATTTGAAAGGTTTTCACTTTGGGAAAAACTCATCATAACAGGGAAGGAAATGATTTAAAAATCAAAATGGAGCTCAGAAATTCAAAGTTTTAATTCCTGGCAAAAATTTTAATTCATTAAAACAAGGCCAAATTTTTGGGGTGTCACAACACTACCCCCCTTAAGAAAAAAAATCTCGTCCTCGAGATTTGTTAAAAGCTGTTTTAAGAAGAACAATAAGCAGTAAAAATGTGGCTACAGTGAGAGGGCAATAGGTGGTGAAAAACCACAGTGTGAAAACTGGTGTCGCGTGGAAAAAATCTACGGTTCGGGACAAAAACGTGGGATTCTATGCTAGATATAAATTTAGAATAACTTCTAAATTTAAATATACGCTGGTCGTACCCGAGAGCACAGTGCTCTCTCTGGCCGACAGGTGGACCCGGGGTCCACTGTCAGTCTCTTCTTCTCCCTCTGGTTCTCTCTTCTTCCTCTCTTCCGCGCGCTTCCCCGCGCTTTCTCCACCGGCGACGTTTAGCGCGTAGGGTATCTAGGCCGTACCGCGGTAGTGCGCGGCGTGCTAGCTGCCGGTGCAGCGTGCACTCACCTCGCGGGCCAGCGCGCTGTCGGCACTGCTCGCGGATTCGTCTCCAAACACCGGCGATCGGCGAGGAGCGGCGTTGGTGGACTTCGCCCACCGTACACCGAGCTCGAGCTATAAAACGGCCGGGGTGTTCTCCTCTTCTTCCTCACACCTGGCCTCACTTCTCCTCCTCCTTCTTCCTCCATTACTGCTTACAGAAGCTCGGGTGAGGCTCTAATGGCGGAGGCGATGCCAGACTGGTTTGCGATCCTGATATGCGTAGGGCTGGCGACACTGTTGGGGCTCTCCGTGCTCCTGTGGGCGATGATCCTCGACGATCGTCGCGATGCTGTTGCTCGGGTGTTGGCTCTCCGTGGTGGTGGTGATCACGAGGAGTAGATGGGGTGTGCCGGGTGCTAACCGTTGTTAGGGGGTGATTAGCTGGATGCAACACTGTTGCAAAGTTTTGCAAACAGGGTATGTGTCCGAATGATTATGGTTGTGAGTCTGCTGCCATGGTGCTGTGTGAAAATAATAAATCCACGCTGCGAGAAAGTGTAGATGTAGCAACTCAGGGAAAGGAAATCTCACTCCAGGATTTTGCGAGGAAAGCAGTTAATTTTAAAAGAGCATAAACCACAACAAAAACTACATCCATTAGTAGAAGCCAATTAATTAACTTGTCGTACAAACTCAGGGCATTAGGCATAAGTCACACACATAAATAAATGTTGCAATAGTGAACACCGCAGCGACGTCTAAAATGGAAACGGTAATTGGACGGGGTCCCTGGAAAACGTCTTTGGTACTGGGATACACTCCTCTTCTATCGCAGGAAGTGGATTGACCAGTCGATGTACGTGTCTCTCCTGGTTGGGCCTTAGTGCTCTGCTGATGGCGATCTGAGGATTTAAATCTGCGAGGCTCTGGAGATAACCCATCACACGTTGGGTTAAATGCTCTTGAGCAATGACGTACTGGACAAGGTTGGCCAGGACTGGGTCTCTCTCAATGCGTCCACCAGGAAAAGATGTCACTCCTCCGGGTGTTGCATGGCTCAGGAAGTAATAATACCCTCGTTCGCTGGCATAGGGTACCGCGAATCGAAGGCGAGCAAGCGCTTCGTATGCAACAGCTTCTATGGCCATATGTGGGGTTGGCATAGATTTCCCCACGAAGGAGACCTCCGTTGGATCTTGGTTTGAGTTTACGGGAGGGATGTGTACTGCTGCCCAATATCTCGAGGTGGAAGGGGTAATTCTTGATTTGAACAGCTCGTACTGGGGTGGCTGGGTAGCGCCCATGGTACTGCAGGTAAAATCCCGCAATATCTTGACAAAACTACCTGGGGTTGCATCTGGGGTTCTCAGATAAATGCTAGGGCTCGGCATGGCTAGGAAATGGTTGTGAGGGTGGTGCACAAGGTGAGAGATGCTTGGCAAGGTCACGCGGTGGCCTTTTTATAGCACCGGAGCTGGGTAATTTTTTTACCGAGGTGAATGGTAAAGAAAATTTTTCAGCTCTGTTCCAAGGGTCGGGGTCAAGCCACAGATTCACACATTTCACTATAGTGATGTGTTACTGTGGGGTTGACGGGGTGATTTTTGGTAACTGTGCCTGGGATAGAAATCTTATACTACATACTGGCGCATCCAGGCAAGGCTACTATTAAAATAGAGGCACGACAACAGGCGGCATTTAATTACAAGACCACACGATTACAAAGCGAGGGTACACTGGGACTCGATACGACTCGGGTGTCTTAGTCTACCTCGTTTACATCCAAGCGGGCGTGCCTTGAGGCTCCTCCACGGGTCTCGTCGTCGGAATTAGCTGGAGTGGGTTGAGGGGCTGCAGGCTCTGGGTAGCGATGAGGACCATCTCGGGGATTGTTGGCCACAATCCCGTTGGAGTGTGCTCCCAATATGCGACGAAGCACTTCTGGGGTTATCGCAGCTCCTTGGCCGATGGCTGGGGCAGTCCTCAGGGACTCGATCGGGTGTCCAAACAGCACGACTGGGTTGTCGGCGTTGGGCTCGTTCTCTTCTCTTGCCGGGGCTCGACGAACCAGCTCTCCACGAGCTGCGATTAGATCGATAGTGATTTGATCGCACAGTTCCTCTAGTGCACTTACATAGCGCACTAGGTGCAACAATGCAGGATCCGACTCGTGATCTCCGTTGGCAACTCGGGGTGGTCTACCATACCCTTCACGTCTGGGGTAGTAGTGGAACGAGCGACAGTTAACTCTGGGCGACAAGTGCCGGAGATGAACTATAGCCTCTCGAGCAGCTAGCTGGATGGCTTGAAGCTCAAAGGAAGTTGTTCTTCCGGTGAACCTGTAGGGGCGCTCGGGCTCTAGACCCCTACCGTAGATGTGTACAGTGGCCCAGAATTGACGGTTCTCACCGCTCATGGGTCCTTGGTATACAAGATATTCTGGGGGCTCTTCTAACGCATAGGCACGACGGGTGAGGTTTGCGAGTATGGTCACAAAACCTCCAAGGTTGGTTGCTGTGGTCTCATTGTGCACGACAGGGCCAGGCATTGTGGCTTGGTTTGGGGTAGAGGCTGTGCTGTGCTGTGTTGGGACTAGTGTGCCCCTTTTTATAGGAAAAGGGGACGGAGTCTTCCTTCGCACGCTTGCGAGAAAGGACTATTTAGGGGCCGGTCACTGGCGGATGAGTGACAGGTTAGGTTGATAGGTTGGGCACCGACTGCCAAAAAGGTGTTGGGTCGCTGTGTGGCTATCTTGCACGAGAAGCTTGGCTGGGGTTTGGTTATGGTTTGGTGGGTCGGTTTGCCTAAGTTTATAGACCCGGCTAAGATAGGATTAGCCAATGGTCAGCCTGGCTCTGATACCAAGTCTGTCATGACCGGTTTTTCGGACATAAATTTCCAGAAAAGACCGTCGTGCTCATCAGCCCCAGGATTACTGTTAGCTGATGAGGCTCAAACTGGATACAGAAATTCCAAGCAAAAGTACAAAATGTGTAGTACAAGACCATTGTGGCCTATGAGTACATCAAATGGTTTTCTAGTGGTTGATGGCGGAAGCGGTTTGTGAGACATCAGTGTCTATGGGACTCCATTTCCCACGGGAACAGCTGACCAGGTTAACTCCTATCTTCGTGAGGCTGCTATCACCGTTACTTAGTTTCCGGGGCTGTCACCGCAACGCTCCTCTCCATGCAGAAATCTGGCCAAGACAATAGCCAGGGACAAGCCAGTGAGTACTTTGAATGTACTCACAAACATTAAGAACACAGGTATAATATAATTGATAATCATGCGCGAAAAAAAATTTATGATCACATCGTCAGTCATAAATAAAATATCTTTTATGCATGCAAGCAGGTTATTATCATGCAACGTGAATAAGCGGTAATAGAGTGGGAATAAAAATGCCACAGTCGGGCGTCTGAGCGACACCACATAAAGGGCTTTAAAAGAAATGCCACAGTCGGGCGTCTGAGCGACACCACATAAAGGGCTTTAAAAGAAATGCCACAGTCGGGCGTCTGAGCGACACCACATAAAGGGCTTTAAAAGAAATGCCACAGTCGGGCGTCTGAGCGACACCACATAAAGGGCTTTAAAAGAAATGCCATAGTCGGGCATCTGAGCGACACCACATAAAGGGCTTTAAAAGAAATGCCACAGTCGGGCGTCTGAGCGACACCACATAAAGGGCTTTAAAAGAAATGCCACAGTCGGGCGTCTGAGCGACACCATATAAAGGGCTTTAAAAGAAATGCCACAGTCGGGCGTCTGAGCGACACCACATAAAGGGCTTTAAAAGAAATGCCACAGTCGGGCGTCTGAGCGACACCATATAAAGGGCTTTAAAAGAAATGCCACAGTCGGGCGTCTGAGCGACACCACATAAAGGGCTTTAAAAGAAATGCCACAGTCGGGCGTCTGAGCGACACCATATAAAGGGCTTTAAAAGAAATGCCACAGTCGGGCATCTGAGCGACAGCACATAAAGGGCTTACAAGATAAATAATCACAATGAATATCTAGGAGGTAGAACCGTCCCAGGGATACTCAATAATATAATTAATGCAACGGGTTAGTCCATTACAAGATAATAATCATAATCTTCACAAGTCACAAGTCACGGTCCAAGTTTTGGTTTAACAATTTCTCCTCCGAAGACCGACACTAAGACCAACACTTGACCCATCCCAGACTGTAATCCTTAACCATGGACACGGCTATTCGAATAGGTTTTAATCTCTGCAGAGGGTGTACTCTTTACCCACGAGTAACGGATTTCCTTTAGTCCATTGGGACTAATTCCGTTTACGGTCTTTTAGTTGAAAACACGCCTAACTTGCACACACCAGCTTAACTCACCGGTGTCTGGAATCACCCACGACACATGTTAAGCAAAACTCTAAGTGGGGAGGCTACAACCTCGCGTAGCATGGGATCAAATTTATATCGCGCGCTCTAAGGGGTGGCCTCCCCTCTCGGTCCCAACCGGAAACACCCATGCCCCCGGACCAGGTGGCATGCCTACCGGCTACAACCGATATCTTCCACCATGGCCTCTCTGTACGGTGTGTGCTTGAAAGGGGTTGACGACTTACTGAACCATACCCTACCTGCGGCAGGGACAAGTGGTAGTACATAGCAAGTATGGGGGTTACTGGAAACAAGACTCGGTCTACGGTCGACTCAGGAGGTTTATAAGTTCCCTGCATGACATGTAAACAAATATATTTCAATCAACAAAATCACCACTCAATATACCTTACCATGCCATACCGGACATAACCGTCCCGACGGGGACCGGCGACAAGCTCACGCCTACCCAAGGCCGAGGCTTTCCCGGATTCCTTTCCGGCATGCATGCAAGGCACATGAGGATAATTACCATCACAATTATATTCATTTCCAACAGCAAGGAAATCACTAATATGCTTCCATGCAAATGATCATGTCACATGAAATAACAAGACCTCTGAAATAAGGTGGTGTTATAAACGTGTCAAAGAACACACCAAAAACATTATGCCAGGGTTCAGAATGCTTGCCTTTAAGTTGTGGAGGGGAGAGGTGCTCTCCAAAACTTTTGAAAGTTTCTTCTCTCTCCCCAAAATCCTATTTAAAAATATATTTGAATTAACACACATTTCAAAAAAGTACAAAAAAGTTGTTTGAAATCTTTTCAAATAAATCTTAAAATAAACTAGACCAAATTTGAGGAAGGTAGGAAAAAGAATCAACTCATTTGGAGTTATATTTAAAAAGTTATAGCCAGTCAAAGATTTGGTCAAATCTGTTTTTTAAAAAAATAGAAAAAGAAAACGTTTCAAACGAGATTACGCTTTCGGTGCAGAGGAGGCGTACTTGAGGCTTTACGCCTCCACTTAACCACGTGGACCGGCGCTGGGTCTCTGACAGTGGGCCCGCCTGGCCCACTGGTCAGGTTTGACCAGTCGCCCGCGTCGTCTCCCTCCTCTGCTCGAGTGGAGCGGGGCTCCAGCGATCATCGCCGGCGAACGGTGGCTCCGTTCGGAAAGCTGAGGCCACCAGTGGATTCAGGGGGCCGAGGTGGTTACTCCGGTAGTCGTAGGGTCGTCGGAGGTGGAGGATATCGCCGGCGGCGAGCTCCACGGCGGAGCGAAGCTTCGGGAGCAAGATGGATTTGGGGCTACGGTGGTTCCCGATCAAAATTGAGTAGGGGGATGGGTTCACGGGAGGATGAGGAAGTTTCTGGCGAAGAGAATGGAGAGGGGGAGGCCCTGGTGGTGCCGGAATGGCCGGGGCAGTGGCGGCGGCAGGAGTTACCGGAGATGGGGAAGAAAGCTCTCCTGGGTCGATTGGCGAGCTGGGGAAGCGTCATTGGGGTGGCCTGAGGTTGCCAGTGTGCGGGAACGGCCCGGGGCGTCCATTTATAAGAGAGGCAAGGCGGTTCCGCGGCGGCCGTGGATAAGCTTCCGGCGAACCGACATTCTGTAGCAGCAGGGCATCGTGGCGGCGACGAGCGCTAGAGGACATGGCTGCGGATGAGCTCGCGCTGCTCCAGGGGCCAGGTGGCGAGCGGGAGGGGTTTGGGCGGTGCTGCCCGTGGCTGGAGCCACTGCGGACGCCCGAGTGCCGCCAAGAATGCCCTGGCGGCGGCGCTGTAGCGTGCCAGGGTGGTTTGGCGCGATGCTGCGAGGCGGGGAGTGCGTGGCGAGGTGCTGCCGTGTGGGCCAAAGCCAGGGGAGCCAGCGTGTCGGCTCGGGCGCGGCATCGTGCAATACGCGTGCTCTGGGCGCGTCTAGTGCACGCACGGGAGATGTTCGACACAATGCCGCGGCATGCTACAGGTCGCAGGTGAGGTTGGGGTTTACCAGATCGAGGTTAGGAGCAACTGGGAGTCTAGTGGACATGCTAGTTTGATCAGAGGTGCAAGCTCACAGTGAAATGCCAAAACTCATGTCAAAACTGGTCATGCCTACAGGGTGCTCGATAGAATGCCACATGCACCTAGGCAACTCTTGGGGTGGCCAAACCTTCCAGATTGGGGTCTCTTCAGATGTACAAGAGGGTGGTGGGGTTAGTTGGTCAAATGCAGCAACTTGTTAGTGCAAGTTTTACAAAACTTCAATTCTGGACAGGAAATAAATGACATTATTTCATGAACCAAAATTAATCCAATGGGTGCATGCTCCTGGATTTAGGGGTTTGGTAGGGCTATCTACAAGTGGGAGAAAGCACAAGATTATTGGAGCAAAATTAAATAGGGTTGCAGTAGAAATCACAAGGCTGGACCAGAATGGAAAAGAGGTTGATTCACTCAATATTTTCAAAGAACAGCACTATGTTTTTGCATAAAGTTGAATCATATGCTACTACCAATATCCCATAATTTTGGTGGAGGCTAGAAAGAATTATTTAAATGGGTTGTAGTGCAAAATGCACTCTGGACCAGAGAAGAAAAATTGAGTGTAGAGCTCAAAATATTTCATGAAAAAAAAATATTTTTTCATAAAAGTGATTTAAAAACATCACATGACATCTCCAAATTTTGGTTGTAATTTTAAGTGAATTTGTCAAATGGTTGTAGTTCAAATATGGCCATTTAACCTTGAAAAACCATTTTCAAGAAAGTAAATATTAAGCAAATTAATTATCTAATTAGTTATACTGATAAAAGGGAAGTTTTTCTTGAGAGGTTAAACAAGCCCAATAACATATTTGAAAGGTTTTCACTTTGGGAAAAACTCATCATAACAGGGAAGGAAATGATTTAAAAATCAAAATGGAGCTCAGAAATTCAAAGTTTTAATTCCTGGCAAAAATTTTAATTCATTAAAACAAGGCCAAATTTTTGGGGTGTCACAGTTAGGAAATGTAGGATATTCATGCAACTACCTGAAATGGTAGACTGACCCAAGTTAGGCGACTTGCATAACAAATATATGTTTTTACACAGCAAAAGATCCATAAAAACAACAACATAAAGAAAAACTATCACTCCTCGCGGAAAGAGACGACCTCGTCGTCTTTGGCTGCCGGCGCGAACCAGCCGTCGCTGCTGACGTGTGTCTCCGCACCATGGTTGTCCTCGGCCTCTAGCTACTCGTTCAAGTGGAGCGTGTGGGCGCTCTGCACGGACGAGAGCACAGCCCGGTTCAAGTCGAGGACGTCCGGTTCCGCCTGCAGGAGGGCCTCGATGGCAGCGGCATCCGCGCGCTCCGCGTCGAGTCGAGCCTCCGCCACCCGGTTCAAGTCCAGGACGTCCGCTTTCTCCTGCAGGAGGGTGTCGATGAGAGCGGCATCCGCGTGCTCTGCGTCGAGTCGAGCCTCTGCCGCCCGGTTCAAGTCCAGGACGTCCGGTTCCGCCTGCAGGAGGGCCTCGATGGCAGCGGCATCCGCGCGCTCCACCTCAAGTTTAGCCTCCGCCGCCCGCTTCACATCCACGACATCCGGTTCTGCCTGCAGGAGAGCCTCGATGGCAGCGGCATGCACGTGCTCCGCGTCGAGTTGAGCCTCTGCCTCCAGGTCCTCCTTTAGTATCGCAATGTTGAACCGCTGGTCCGCCTGCACCATGGGGGACTCGGACGCCGGCACGAAGTCGACGTCCATCGTCTCATACCCATCGGGGGCCTTCTGCGCCGCGACCTCCGCCATGAACATTGGATCGGCTTCCTCCTCCTCGTAGCTTGGCTCCAGAGAACTCGAGGATTGGCCCGCCGCAAAGCGAGCTTGGGAACGGAGGTCTATGGCGCCGACCGCCGCCGCGATTTCTGCGCGGCGCTCCGGCGTCAGCATCTTGTAGTAAGTGATCTTGCGGCGCACCATGGCTTTCCGGCGAACTAGGGGACACTTGATGCGGGCTAGGGGATCAAAAGGTGGGTGAATGGGCTGGAGATTTGGTGTGGATTTAGGGCAGTGGCTGGCGTAGGCCGAGCAGCGAAGGTTCTGGTGTGAATAGTGGTTCCGGTGACGACCGGTCAATCGGTTTTGACTGTACATCGCTCTTGTCGCGTTCGCGTTGCAGCCCGGCACGCTGGACCCTCCATGTCGCTCACCGAATGGAACTCGCTTCGTCTTGCGTTTTCGCTCGCTTGTGGGACCGCAGTTGAGAGCAAACCGACGTCCCTCCCCCTCCCCCGCCCGCGTCATTTATTATACCACCACTCCCTCCGTTTTATGCGGAGTAAATAAAAATAGAGGGAGTATACTGCAGATGAGGATCCCCTGACGTGGCCGAGCCCATTGAGTAACTGACATGCGGGGCCTAGCAAGCATGGGGTCCGCCAGTAAGTGACCGAAAGGGAGGGTAAGGCAGGGATACCTACGTCAGAGGATCCACTTCCACTATACTACTTTGACCAAATATTAGAGTAATAATATATGACATGCAACTTACACAAATGTTAAGAGTAATAATATATGACATGCAACTTACACAAAGCATACAGGGTCTAATGCGTTTTTCGAGGCTAACTTTGACCAAATGTTAGAGTAATAATATATGACATGCAACTTACACAAAGCATACAGTCAAATTAGTATGTGAAAGGAGTTTCCAATGATATAATTTTCACATTATACATCTCATGTACTATTAATCTTGTCAATAGTCAAATTGGAAACCATCTCGAGTACAAATCTAGGAGTACGTACGAATCTAACAATATTGATTGGGCATTGTTGAATGTTGATACCTTTTTGATCAAAGTAGATATACTTTGACAACACATAAAACTTATATGTAAACTAGAAAGGATAGGAGGGAGTATATTGTACGTTCAAAAACGAAACGAACATTGAATACCCTTTATATATGATTTGCGGATGCTATGATCACTGGTTCAAAATTTTGAATCCGCCTTAGGTATCGCGTGCCCCCACTCATTCCCTCTCGATTTCATCGCGGTGTCCGGAGATCTATTGAAAGAGGACTAGGGTGGGTACATGTGAATGATACTCGGCGGAATGTTCAAATGAGGCATGCGGGAGGATGGACTCGATTGGAGGGCGACATGATCGATGGAGAAGAGGGTTGGAGAGGAATGAGAAATAAGTAAATGCCACATGATTATACTTGAACGGCTCAAATAAACAATAAGTTGTCTCGCTTGGCCTACATAGTGAAAGGCCTAATGCGCAACGCGGAGCACTGACGCTCAAATATGGCCGGGAAAACAGGGAAACAGACATGTGGGGCACACCCGTCGGGACGATGTAGCGCAGACTAGTCCAATGGAGGAGCTAGCCCACGACCTTCTCACCACAGACAACCGTTCATGTGGGTCATTGGGGCCAACAACGGGGCGCAGCTCCAGCACCGCCTCTGGATACGGCGACCGCGGTGAGCGACACGCTCATATCATCGCTAGACACGGTCGGTTTCAGTTTGCCGAGGGTGGCGCTAGTGTTGTGGCACGACCAACGGTATGTTTGGTTTGTGCCCAAGGTTGCCCCATCAAAGCATTGGGTAGCCAAAATTTTGGTTGAGGTATTGGTTGCCCATGATTTGGTCAACATTGGCAAGAAAAATGAACTTGAGTTGGCTAGAGTTCATTGGCATGCCAAAGAAATGGCAACCATCCAAACAAAGACCAATCTTTGGGTCATGACCAAAATTTTGGTTGAGGTATTGGTTGCCCATGATTTGGCCGACATTGGCAAGAAAAATGAACTAGAGTTGGATAGAGTTCATTGGCATGCTAACAAATGGCAACCATCCAAACAAAGACCAATCTTTTGGTCATGACCAAAATTTTGGCAAGGTGCACTTTGGCCACAATCCAAACACACCCCAACACCCGGCTCGTCGAGGATGCACAGGGCGCCGCGATGCACCCGTGGAGTGGTGTAGCGCGGCCAACTGCATCCTCTGGACCTGAGACCATGCCGGGTCGTTTTGCTTTTTCAATGACATGCGGGGATCGCATGTGAGCAAAGGGCATCTCCAACGTTGCCACGACCGCAACTGACTACCCTGGCACACCAAAACCCTCGTCCCTCGTGCCGTCACGCGGTGCGTTCCCAGCCGGCGCCAGCTGCCCGCATTCATGTCGTCCGTTCGTATGTCGTCATTAAGAGGCTCGGTGCCCGCGGAACCAACTCCGGTGACTTAATGACGCACCCGGACGCTTGGCCTCACTGGAATGCGCTACTTAAAGCGGCAACGCCCAGCTAACCTCCACACCATAGCGCATCGTCCTCCTACCTGGAACCACATCCACCATGACCGCAAGCACAAACGCTCTGTGGGAGATCTTGTCTTCGGGGATGGAGCTCGAGGTCGCCGCCCTCGCTCAAGTCGCCGCACAAGTGGTGGCCACGCTGGCGGCCGACGACGGGAGCACCGTCAGCCACGCGTCCTACTTGCCGCCGTCCAACGTCCAGCACCGCCGAGGTCGGGGACTCCTCCGAGGATGAGTAGGGCATGGGAGGCGGCAGGGCATGGTGTGCCAACTGGCCGGTCCGTCCCCCGTCTTCTACTTTTCCTCGCCGGAGACCGCACCTTCACTTCCCGGGTCTTGAACCCCGCCCTCGTACATGGAGATCACAGATGGAGGACGTCGGTCGCCGCCGTAGAATAGGTTTAGGGTTGGGTTTCTTTTATTTTTTTGTCCTATAAAAGTTCGAAATGTAATGAAAATCTTCCATGTTTGTATTAATCTCGGCCGGTGTATATGAACTTTCACAATAATATACATATTGTAGGAGTACTAGCAAGATGCCCGTGCGTTGCACGGAAGATCAAGATCTTGTGGGAGAAAAGGATGAACGAGGGAAAGCCTTATCTACAAATGTGGAGAGGAGTGCGGGTAAATTGTCATAGTTCTCTCCTATCCGTTAGATATAGATCGGACGGCCTATATTGCAGGATCAGACACATCTTTCTACTTCTACGAGAACCTACGAAAGGGTTAACATAAATTGCCCCTCTCTCTCCTCCCCTGATTTTCATGGTGGTGGGCCCCTCCCTCCCCCCAATCTACAATCAACAGCTCACACGTTTCACATTACGTTAATTATGTAACTGGGATTATGTAGGTGTAGCATTACTCATCCTAAAAAACCCAACTAAGCCAACCTCCCAACATATCGTGCGGGAAAAGACCCGGCCGTGCCGTTTTAGTCGGGATTACCGGATTACTAGTAGTAGTATCGATGGATCGCGCGAAGGAACATATTTTTTTGAGGGGGTGAAGCACCTAGTTTAAAAAGGAAAAAATGTGGTACACTCACAGCACTCCTGTCGCGGTCGCATTGCACCCCACACACGTTCGGTCCTGCACACGGCTCACGGATACAGAACGCGCTTCGGCTTGCCTCTTCACTGACATGTGGGACTGCACTTGGAGAAACTGACCATGCACCAAACTCCCCCCGCCCACCGCGCGAGAATCCTCCCCCCACACCCAAAAATTCCCCCAAATCCGATTCAACCGCCCTTCGGCCATCTAGCCAATAATATTCCCCAAACCCCCCTCCCCCTGTCCCCCTCCACTCCATTCGCTTCGCCAAAGCCGCCCTCCCCGCCGTGCCGATACGTCGGCGCCGCGGTTCGGTGATCCTCTCGCTCCCACAGTACGCTCTCATAGACTGCCGTCCTCTAGCCGCACCGCCACCTCTGGCTACGTTCTTGTGGAGGCGCACGGCGGTCAGCACCGCCACCGCTGGCGACATTCGTGTGGAGACGCATGGCGGTCAGCTTCTCCCAGGGTACGCGCATTCTAGACTGAGGCCCCGTTCATGTCGGTGTAGCGCTGAATGTTAGCTGATAGACACTGTTAATCTCACTGTTTGCCGAAGTAGTTTACTGTCAATATGCTCTGCTTAAGAAGCTTCCTTGCCCTGTTCTGCACTCAATATGTTAGCTGAGATGGCATGCCAAAGCCGATTAGTTGCTAAAATATCCTGCCATATATTTATTGTGACGTAGATTGCCATGGTCTAGTAGCCAATCTGTTAGCTGAAATAGCTCTACACCATTTTATACTCGGTCTTTGTTGCTGCGATGGCCTTCGATAGTTCGATGGCTGTGTGCTCGGCCTCATTGACTGCTGAAACAGCCTTCCATAATTTGGCACTCAAATCTGTTTGCTGAATTAGCTTTACATATATTTCGTTACTTAGATCTGCTCGTCCAAATATCTTGC
This sequence comes from Triticum urartu, assembly GCF_056163025.1. Lineage (NCBI taxonomy): Eukaryota > Viridiplantae > Streptophyta > Magnoliopsida > Poales > Poaceae > Triticum > Triticum urartu. The sequence goes on along the minus strand of NC_141875.1, from coordinate 609,845,316 downwards.
CATTGCTTTAGACATCGACCTAGGTATTTTTTTCTAGACTTCATAAAAAAGCATATATGTTTTTCCTGTAATATCTAGTAGAAGAACTAATTTGTATGTCTAACAGATGGACATGCCTTGGATAACTTGTGCTCGAAGATTCTCCGTTGCATATGTCGAGGGGGTTAAAAACTTCATGAACTTTATCAGAGCTGAGTACGATGGTCCGAAATCAGATGTGCTCTGCCCGTGTAGTAGTTGTATGAATTCAGTTACAAGACCCCAATGAACTATGCAAAATCATCTACACTTGTATGGGATGTCGGTCACATATCCTAGGTGGGTTCATCATGGTGAAGCTGTGAACGTCAATGTTATTGACTACGTGGAAGCAGCAGATCACCATCTTGATCTGCCTGATGCTCAGGTGGAAGAGGAGGAGTAGGTGGTGGTGGCGGAGTCAGTGAGTTTGACCAACATTGAAACAATGCTACGAAATGCTTGTGCATTCCGTGAACTTTCACCTGCAGAAGAAAAACGATGGGTCCGCATGTTGGAACAATAGAACGTTGCTGTCACCCCAGGAAATAAGCTGTCTGTATTCTCAGCTATGGTCACCTTTCTTCAGGTGAAGACATCTGAGCGGATGACCAAATAATCATTCTATGCGATGTTGGCTGCTTTCCGCGAATCTTTCCCAGATGCGTCTGAGCTGCCACACACCTACAGTAAAATGAAGAATTTCCTTCGTGCAGTTGGAATTGGATATGATATGATCCGTGTTTGTAAGAATAATTGTGTTTTGTTCCAGAAGGATTATGCCAACTTAAGTGAATGCCCGAAATGCAAATCATCAAGATTGAAAGATGGTGATGCTGTGAAGAGGATCCCTCATAATGTTCTAAGACATTTTCCAATTACACCAAGATTGCAGAGGTTGTTTCATGATGCTGAAACAAGAAAGGATGTACTGTGGCATTCTAGGAACCAGGAGTACAGAGATCGGAATGTAATGAGCCATCCATCTCATGGCAGTGAGTGGAAAAGCTTTAATGATAAACACAAAGAGTTTGTTGCTGACCCGAGAAACATTAGACTTGGCTTAGCTTCAGATGGATTTAACCCATTTGGCCACCAGAGCGCCACATATAGCATGTGGCCACTGCTTGTTATCCCTTATAACATGCCTCCAAATGTCTGCACCAAAGAATCAAACTACATGATGGCCTTGCTCATCCCAGGTCCAAAAAGTCCTGGAAAGGATTTTCATTTGTTCATGGAGCCTCTTCTGGAGGAACTTCAACATCTATGGAAGGGTGTTCTCACTCGAGACGTATATAGCAGCCCACCAGCTGATTTCTTTCTACGTGCTGTTATAATTTGGTGCATCCATGATTATCCGGCTTTGGGCACTATGTCAGGGCGAACGACACATGGTTACAATGCATGTGTTCGCTGTGACAGGAATCCGCTGTCATACGCAATACTTAGCAAGATCTGTTACATTGGACACCGCCGTTTCCTTGCCAAGGACAAGCCGCATCCTAGACAATACCGAAGACACGTGTTCAATGCAAAGCATGAAAACCGTGATGCGCCAAAGAGGCTCACCGCCGATGAGTTGCAAGTGGAATTAGAGAAGGTCAGGCATATTACACCAGGAAACCATCCTGTTAATGGTAGCGGGAAAAGGAAGCATGGCAGGGTAGAAGAGAGATTATTGTTTACCCGCAGGTCCACTTTGTGGGACTTGGAGTATTGGAAAGATTTGGATCTGCGGCATAATCTTGATGTGATGCACATCGAGAAAAATATATGTAACATCATTATCGGCACACTTCTTGATATTGAAGGCAAGACGAAAGATACCTTAAAATCTAGGATTGATTTGACACACATGGGTATCAGAAATGATTTGCAGGTGCAAGATGAAGGTAAACCACGGGATATGGCACCAGCTGTGTACGTCTTGGACAATGTAAAAAGAAAAGAATTCTGCGAGGTCCTGTCATGTGTGAGATTCCCACATGGATTTGCTTCCAACCCTGAAAGGAGAGTCAGTGCAGATGGAAACAAGGTACAAGGGTTGAAAACTCATGACTGCCACGTCCTACTTCAAAGGGTTTTACCTGTTATCCTTAGAGGATTGGGCCGCCTTGACTTATACAGAGCAGTTGCAGAGTTGGGACAATTCTTCAGGGAACTCTGCAGTAGGAATATCAGGATAGATGCTTTGGAGTGTCTTAGAGACAAGATACCAACTATCCTATGCGACCTTGAGAAGATATATCCTCCAGCCTTCTTTGATGTGATGGTGCATTTGGCTGTTCATCTACCTGATGAGGCACTACTTAGAGGTCCAGTACAGTATGGCTGGATGTACCCTATTGAAAGGCGGCTAGGCACTTTCAAGGGCTATGTTAGGAACAGAGCTAGACCCGAGGGTTCCATTGCAGAAACAGCTGATCAGCTTAGCAAAGAGGTGGGTGAAGACAATCCCGGGCTCAATGTTTTCGATTATTCTGTTCGAGTTATAGGGAAGAGTTGACAAGAGGACAAACCTAAAGATTTGGACAAAATGGTTTGGTATGTGTTGAATAACTGTCCTGAGATACTACCTTATATCAAGTAAGTGCAGTACTGCAACTTATACATCGTAATCTACTAAACTTGTAGCACATTCTTATATATTTAGATGTTTGACGCGATCACTATGTTGTGCAGCATCTATAAAGAGGAGTTACTGCCGCAAAATCCAAGAAACATTGACATACTTGTTATGGCAGGATTTGCGAAATGGTTCAAGAACCATGTAAGCTTTTGAAGTGCACTGTCAGTTTTTTTTAATATATTGAGTACATAAGATGATCAACTTGTCTATTTTCTAACCATAGGTTAAGAAGATGCGGGAGGATGGGCAGGCGGTTGATGATGCCCTTTGCTCACTAGCAATGGGTCCTAATACTCGGGTAAGACATTATGAATCTTGCATTGGTGGAGATGTGCGCTACAACACCCTTGCACGAGACGAAGGCAGGAAGACACAAAGCAGTGCCATCATGAGCACGGATATGTATGACAAAGAGACAACTAAAATGTATGCTAACATAACAGATATTATTCAGTTGCAGTATATCTCCAGTTTCGAGGATCATCGGTGTGTGGTTCTGTTGTGCTATCGTTGGTATAACCTGTTTTCCAGGAGCGCAAAACCCAGAGCTGATGATTATTTCAAATCCATCAATGTCAAGGCGGCGTACTAGACCAACGAGCCTTTTATTTTGGCAAATCAAGCAACACAGATATTTTTCTTGGAAGACACATTTGCACGTAGCGATGACTGGAGAGTATTGCAAAGGTTTGAGCAGAGGAATTCGTTTAATGAAGTTGCACAACAAGATGATGCTTACACTGCTCCTGATGTACAAGATAACATAGATGTTCCCCCTGTTCAAGAATTCATCCAATTAACCAGTTAACTTGTCGATTAATCCCTACTCATAGGGTCCCCGAGTAGCCAATTACCCGATAAATCATCCGACGATTAATTGATTAAATGGCCGATTAACTTGACGATTAGCCTATTAATCCCCTACTCACCAGCCGACCGAGCAGCTACCAGTTAACGATTTCCTCAACAATGGATGTTCCTAATATCTTTGAGAACCATCACGTCAATGACGCCGGCGAAAATATTGCCTATCGTGTTGTGGACATACAAGAGTTGATCAAGAAGAAGCCAACGTTCGAGGACGTTGAGGACGAAGAAGAAGATGACACCATGGGGAATTACGATTCAGACTGACGCACATGGCGAAGATGTTGACGCTACTGCTGCGGATGATGATTACATTGCTTTTGTCGTATTTGCCTGTCAGAAGACGTTTTTGATCTACTATGTGAAATTGTGTTTGCTATGACAATTGAAACCTGATGAACATGTTGTTTAGTATTTTGTTGTGAGAACATCACTTGTTATGTATGCTGATTTGTGTTTGGTGATTGTATGACAACTAAAACATGATGACATTGTTGTTTAGTTGTACTCATATTTGGCTGTGAAACTTGAATTTGATGACATAGTTTGATGTTGGACTGCAATTTGCTCGACGTCTTCGAATGAGAACAAAGCTGACCCGACAGGGCCTCTGCTATTTATTTATTTATTTATATGAGCAAAAGGGGATACCCCCTGATTTCCGCTAATAGAAATCATTAGATGTTCACAACACTACGTCCAGCCTGCTACACATGTTTCATTCATTACTAGTTTCAGCAAAGTGCTCATGTCGTAGCCACTGAATACATCACGAGTGCTACATACACTGCAAATAAAGAGACAATCATCCTACAGAGCACATCATTTTTCCCCATTATCTTCACAAGCTCTTTCATCTCCTCATTGCTGTCAAGGCCGTTCAGCAGCTGTTGCTTGGCCATGATCAGAGGAACTGCATCTTTAACCTTCTGCTCTGCATCTTCCTCTTCTATCGTTCCTTCAGTTACTTGTCCAACACCCCAACCTGCTGGTATTGGGATTCCTCGGCTAACCAAATAATCAGCATAGTTGCATTCCCCCACATCAGCAACTTCCCAGAAATACAAATCACACGAATCTTCACTTTTCTGCACGAATCAAATTGGTAGATCATCAACCAAACTATTAAAAAAAATCAGCAACTGAAAGCAGCAGAACAACACTTAAACAAATTATTACCCCAAGATTTGGGCATTTGTAGAAGACTCGGCCAGGGTTGCGGATTGTGGTTGAGACGCGACGAATGACTCTACGTGATTTGCAGCAGTGGCACCACACCAACGGCAGCGGGTTGCGATGAGCAATCGGCTGCGGTGCGCGTGCCGGCGAGGGTGTGATGAGACCCACGGGCGATGGTACGGGTTGTGACTTGGCGCATATCTGGTTGTTGCCTGCTGAAGAGCAGGTGGACGAGCAGCCAGCGGGCATGGTTGTTGCGGCCAGTGCTTCTGATGCTAGGCAGAGTAAGTAGAGAAGAGGAGAAGCGAACACTGGATATGTCAGTTTCATTACTTGCAGAGTAGCATAGCACCATATATAGTCATAGTCTAGGTTTGGATTCGAACCAGCTACAGGAGCACGTCTTTCTTTTTTATAAAACTCGGCAACGTCTCTTTACTGGTACACTAGCTTGTTCTGTATGCCTTCCCAAGTCTTTGATTTTCTTTCCCTTTTTTGCGAGGAAGGAAGGAGGACAAAATTGAGAGTTCCTGGGACTCAAACCCAAGACCTCTCGGTTGAAAACCAAGGGTGCTAGTCACTTATGTGGCGAACGTTCCCTGTGAGGAGGACGGCAGACGAACACATTTTCCTCGCAGTTTTCTTCCTATATATAAAAAAGTATGCTACTTGGTGTCCGCTTAGTCAACAAATGATTGTGCCAACCTTGACCGTTGGATTGAAATTCAATGTCTGTCGCGTTTCTTCAGTCTCTTCTTCCTCGAGCCGCCAAAGCCAAACCAGCGCCGGCGGGACCGCCTCCCACGGCTGGCTGTGATCTGCCCCGGCTCTTGTTCGTTCCCATCCGAGGCCTCACCATCGTCCTCCGCCTTGGTTCGCTCGCCGCGGCGCCGCCCTCCGGTGTTTTCAACATGGTCAACAACCGAGAGGAATAAGGAGATGACTGTACATGGTGAGGATGACAGTAGGGACCCAGCAGCGCGTGCAGTAATTTTGTTTTTTCGGGACGGAGAAGGGTATCAACTGGGTTGTGCGGGACCCATGGCCCGTCTAGCCCAGGCTTTTATTTCATATGTTTAGCACATGACCAGCCCAGTTTGTTTTTTTCCTTTCTGAAAATTGCTAGCCAGCTATTTTGTTTTTTGCAGAATAACCAACATAGGCCTACTTGCTTTTCTATGCCCTGCTGGGCCGGAAATCTTTCAAGACGAGTAGGGATGCATTTTGCCCAGAAAATGCGCTATAAGTAATAAGAAATGGGCTATAAGTAATAATAAATGGGCTGTAAAATGAAAAAATACAGCAAACAGACAATTAGTTCCAAAATATTGTTTTCTTTCGGATTTTGATATTTTAAATTTCATTGTTTTTGTGCGGGTAAATTTTTATTGAATTTAAATTAAGGTATATTTAGATTTAAAATTAGTTTGAATCTGGCTAGAAATTTCGGGCTGTATACTGTTTGGGACAGATTTGGAGGCTGACTTGTGGGTCTACTAGGTTGACGTGTACTTTGGCTTTGTCAACTTAGTCCACAAATGATTCTAGCAGCAGTGAACGTTGGATGTTAATCCAACGGCCGTGCTGCTTCTTCAATATCTGATCTTCTTTCTCCAGCCGCCCAAACCAGCTCCGGTGGGACTTCCTGCTCCCGCCTCCCGTGGCCGGTTGTGCTGCCACACAGGCCGCACCGCCCCACCCTACTTCATTGCTGGCCAGGCCATTCCTCTACTCACCCACACCTCCTGTTATTTTCCAGCGACGGCAGCCGGACCAGTAAACCCTCGTACTCCCCACTGCGTGGGCAACCATTGCTGAGTCTTCCCCGGTGCCGTGTCGTTCCCTTCCTAGGCCTCGCCGTCGTCCACCGCCATGGTGCTCTCGGCGCGGCCTGGTCAACTTGGTCAACGAACGACATCCATCGGCCGTGGACTGTACGCGCAAAATAATGATTCCTCCACCTGACAGCTGGGACCCACCAGAAGGGCCTCTGTATTTCACAAAAAAACGTTCCCCTCACTGACATGCCGGACCGACCAGCTATATCTTCGCACGCAAGGAAGTGCCTCCTTATTACGCACAAAAAATGAATACCCCCTGCTAGCTGGGACCCACCATAGTGGGAGGATGACTTCTGGGCCAACAAAGTTGACGGGGACGGAGGGCTTTGTCAACTTAGTCAATGTGAACGATTCTAGCTCCAGTGACCGTACGATGTCCATCCAACGGACGTAGTGCTTCTTCAACCTCTAGTCTTCTTGCTCCAGCCACCCAAAGCAGCGCCAATCGTGACGCATGCTCTTGCCTCCCGTGGCCGGCTGTGCTGCCGTGGAGGCCTCACCGCCCCCTACTATTCCCACAGCTGGCCAGGCCCTGTGGCGATGGCAGCCTCACACCGCAGCTAAACCAGTGAACCCTCGTACTCCTCTCCGCACGGGCTTCCACTGCCGCGTCTTCCCCGGCTACGCGTCGTCCCCTTCCCAGTCCTCGCCGTCGTCCACCGCCGTGGTGCTCTCTGCGCGTTGTGATCAACGTGGTCAAGGAATGACTTCCATCGGAAGAGTACTGTACGTGGAGAGGCTGACAGCTGGGTCCACGGCTACAGCCCAGTTTTTTTGTCATTTGCCAAGTAAGTCGCTTTGTCAGGCATGTTAGGCTGCAAATCTTTCAAGACGAGGAGAGCTTTCATTCGGCTGGCCGAGAAAATGGCCCATCAGTAATGAGAAATGGGCTGTACATTTTTAAAACACATCAAACCGGCAATTAGTTTCAAATATCTTTTTTTTCATTTCAAGATTTTTAATTACATTAATTTTTATGCATGGAGAATTTGTTGGATTTTATATTGATATACATTTATTTTTGAAATCAGTTTGAATGTGAGTCGAAATTTCGGGATTAAGAACAGTTCGGACCGCACCGAAATATGCAAAATTTCGTATAATTTTTTAACTGTGGCCACAATTTGGGCTGTAATGCTAACAAAAAGAATATCAGCTACAAAAAAACCTTAAGAATTAGCAAATGGGCTGAAAATTATTAGAAATAATGGCAGATGGGTTGTATGCTGTTTTCCACAGATTTGAGGCTTTCCTAAAAAAAGGTTGACGCACATGCAGTGACTGTTGGATGTCCATCCAACGGCCGTCGTGCTTCTTCAATCTCTACTCTTCCTGCTCCAGGCGCTCAAACAAGCACCGGCGGGACTGCCTGCTCCCTCCTCCCCGCGGTCGGCTGTGCTGCCGCGTAGGCCTCATCGCCCCACCGTACTCCCATCGCTGGCCTAGCCATCCCTCTACTCACCCACACCTGCTGTTATTCTCCGGCGACGGCAGACGAACCAGTAAACCCTCGTACAGTCATACTCCCCTCCACGTGGGAAACAATTGTCGAGTCTTCCCTGCCACCGTGTCATTCCCTTCCTAGGCCTCGCCGTCGTCCACCGCCCTGGTGCTCTCGGCGCAGCCTGGTCAACGTGGTCAAGCATCTGAAGTGGACTGTACGTGGAGAGGACGACAGCTGGGTCCACGACCGCACGCATGGAAATGCCTCCTTATTACGCACAAAATAATGATTCCTCCACCTGACATCAGGGACCCACCGAAAGGGCCTCTGTATTTCACGAAAAAAATGTTACCGCCACTGACAGCTCAGACCCACCAGCTATATCTTCGCATGCAAGGAAGTGCCTCCTTATTACGCACAAAAAATTGAATACTCCCCCTGTTAGCTGGGACCCAGTATAGTGTCAGGCTAACTTGTGGGCCTACTAAGTTGACGGGGATGGAGGGCTTTGTCAACTTAGTCAATATGCACGATTCTAGCTCCAGTGACCGTACGATGTCCATCCAATGGCCGTAGTGCTTCTTCAACCTCTGGTCTTCTTGCTCCAGCCGCCCAAACCAGCGTCGGTCATGCCTCGTGCTCCTGCCTCCCGTGGCTGGCTGTGATGCGACGGAGGCCTCACCGCCCCCTACTACTCCCACCGCTGGCCAGGCCATCCCTCTACTCACCCACACCCCCTGTTACTCTGCGGCGACGGCAGCCTCACACCGCAGCGAACTAGTGCCCTCGTACTCCTCTACGCGTGGGCATCCACTGTCGCGTCTTCCCCGGCTCCGCGTCGTCCCCTTCCTAGGCCTCGACGTCATCCACCGCCCTGGTGCTCTCGGCACGGCGTGGTCAACATCGTCAAGGAACGGCTTCCATCGGACGTGGACTGTACGTGAAGAGGCTGACAGCTGGGTCCACGGCCGCAGCAAGGAAGTTCCTCCTTATTATGTGCAAAATAATTATTCCTCCACCTGACAGCGGGGACCCACCGGACGGGCCACCGTATTGCGCCCCCCTGACAGCTGGGACCCACCAGCTACATCTTCGCACACAAGGAAGTGCCTGACAGTCGGGATCCACCTAGTCGAAGCGTACATAGCATTGTCATTCTGGTCGCAAACGTGTACGTACATATATACTGGTGGATGTAGAGGCGCGCACGTGTCGTAGTAGAGGCGGCCAGGGTGCAAGAAAGAAAATAGGGCCACGTATGTGTACATACGGGCGGGGTCTCGAACACCTACTTGCGCATACGTACGGCGAGGGCTCGTTGACATGGCTGGGTCGGAACAGAGAAACATCATCGTCGTCGTGTTCATGGGGAGGCAACGGAATGCGTCATGTTCATGGGGAGGCAATGGAATGCGTCGTGTTCATCGAGAGGCAACGAAACGCGTGGGAGCCAACCGGCTGGGTCAGAAGGGAATGCGTGGTCGTGTTCATCGGGAGGGCTTGGACGGAACAAGCGATGGAAACGAGGCCTGGCGTACCGCACAACGGAGGAAACGGACCTCCTACATTCGGAATGGGGTCCTGTTGATCGGGAGGTGTCTGGCATACCGCAAAACGGAGGAAACGGACCTCCTATGGTCAAAACGGTGGTCCTATTCATCGGGAGGGGTGTGGCGTACCGCAAAACGGACGAAACAGACCTCCTATGGTCGAAACGGGGGTCCTGTTCATCGGGAGGGGTGTGGCATACCGCAAAACGGGACTCCACGGGATACTGTTCATCTCCAGCGTCGACCCCCTCCAGCCTCCACGAGCTACTGTTCATCCACCGTCGACCTTCTCCGGCCTCCACCTGCGACTGTTCATCCACGGGCTCCTGTTCATCCAGCCTCCACACGCGCGCGTACATGTACGAGAGAAACGCGCATCACTCGGCCCCCGACCTCCCACCGTAACCGGGAACTCCCCGAAATTTTCCTCGCCCTCGCTTCTACCACGGTTTTTTTCATCGTGGAAGGCCCAAAGAATGTCATGCAGCTGCATCTCCGGCCCGCCCAGGACGAAAAGCCCATTTTCTGTCATGATTTTTTGTCATAGAAGTAGGAGCCCACCACATCTATGATGATACCGGGTTTTGTCACAATTATCGTCATAGAAGTGTCATATGTATGATAGAAAAAAATTTCGTTCAGCCAAAATGTCACGATGTGTCTTTTTTTGTAGTGAGACGCTCCAAGCAAAACACATATCATGTGATGAATAAAAGTATAGCTCCAAGTAAAGTTACCGATAGAAGTAGACAAAAGAGGGGATGCCTTCCGGGGCATCCCCAAGCTTTGGCTTTTAGGTGTCCTTAGATTATCTTGGGGGTGCCATGGGCATCCCCAAGCTTAGGCTCTTGCCACTCCTTGTTCCATAATCCATCAAATCTTTACCCAAAACTTGAAAACTTCACAACACAAAACTTAAAGTAGAAAATCTCGTGAGCTCCGTTAGCGAACGAAAATAAAAGACCACTTCAAGGTACTGTAATGAACTCATTATTTATTTATATTGGTGTTATACCTACTGTATTCCAACTTATCTATGGTTCATAAACTATTTTACTAGCCATAGATTCATCAAAATAAGCAAACAGCACATGAAAAATAGAATCTATCAAAAACAGAACAGTCTATAGTAATCTGTAGCTAGCGCAAGATCTGGAACCCTAAAAATTCTTAAATAAATTTCTGGACGTGGGGAATTTATCTATTAATCATTTCAAAAATAATTAACTAAATATCACTTTCCAAATGAAAATGACAGAAGTTCTCATGAGCGCTAAAGTTTCTGTTTTTTACAGCAAGTTCAACAAGACTTTCCACAAGTCTTCCGAACGGTTCTACTTGGCACAAACACTAATTAAACACAAAAAACACCACCAAAACAGAGGATAGATAAATTATTTATTACTAAACAGGAGCAAAAGGCAAGGAATAAAAATAAAATTGGGTTGCCTCCCAACAAGGCTAATTTTTTAAAAATAATACAATTTTTATATTAAATTTCAGAAATATTACGCCGTAATTATATTTTTTAAAATATTATCCAGTTAGCCCACTGCTGGCCGATTGGATCCACTCGGCCTACTGCTAACCAATAGGCCCCCAGTCAGCCCACCGTCGGCCGATTGGCCCACTGCTGGCCGATTGGCACCCAGTCTGCTTCCTCTAGGCCGACAGGTGCAAGCACCCATCTATCTGTTGAATAGGTATTTGAAAAATGTTGAAGAAGTATTTGAAAAAATGTTGATCATGCATATAAAAATGTTAATCAAGCATTTTAGAAAATGTTGCACAAGTATTTAAAAATGTTGAACAAATATTTGAAAACTGTCGAATAGGTATGTGAATAATGTTGAAGAAGTATTTTAAAAAATATTGATCATGTATATATAAAAATGTTAATCAAGCATTTGCAACAAATATTGAAGACGTATTTAAAAAAATGTTGAACACGTATTTGAAAAAAATATTGAACAAGTATTTTAAAAAATATTGATCATGTAAATAAAAATGTTGATCATGTATATAAAAATGTTGAACAAGTATTTAATTTTTTTGAACAAGTATTTGAGAAAATAATATAGAAAGAAAAGAAAAAAAGAATGAAATAATGGAGAAGACCGGCTCAGTCACCTCTAGTTGGTCGCGATCCCTTTTCTAACCAGCAATTGGAAACTAATGGGGTGGTTAGCTGATCTGGAGATTGCCATGGAGACCAGGCATCGATCCCCAACGCGGCTAATAACTACCCCACCAGCTTCCAGATGTTAAACTTTTTTAAATACTTGTTTAACATATTTTAAATACTTGTTCAACATTTTTGATCAACATTTTTACAAATATTTGTTCAACATTTTTATATACATGATTAATATTTTTTCAAATACTTGTTCAACATTTTTACAAGTACTTGTTCAACATTTTTATATACATGATTAATATTTTTTCAAATACTTTTTCAACATTTTTTGAAATACTTGTTCAACATTTTTTGCAAATGCTTGATTAACATTTTTATATACATGATCAACATTTTTTAAAATGCTTCTTTAATATTTTTCAAATACCTATTCAACATTTTTCAAATACTTATTCAACATTTTTCAAATACCTATTTATCAGATAAATGAGTGCATGCACCTGTCGGCCTAGAGGAAGCAGACTGGGTGTCAATCTTCCAGCAGTGGGCCGACTGAGGCCAATCGGCCAGCAGTGGGCCGAGTGGATCCAATCAGCCGGCAGTGGGCCGACTGGGGGCCAATCGGCCAGCAGCAGGCCGACTGGATCCAATCGGTCAGCAGCAGGCCGATTGGGTAATATTTTTAAAAAATGTAATTACGGCGTAATATTTCTAAAATTTAATATAAAAATATATTATTTAAAAAAATTAGCCCCAACAAGTGCTATCGTTTAACGCCCCTAGCTAGGCATAACAAGCAAGAATAGATCTAGGTATTGCCATCTTTGATAGGCAATCCATAAGTAGCTCTCATAATAGCTTCATAAGGTAATTTAATTTTCTTTCTAGGAAATTGTTCCATGCCTTTCCTTAATGGAAATTGGAATCTAATATTTCCTTCCTTCATATCAATAACTAGTGTTGTGACCCACGCATTTGTGCGGCTAGATTTGTTTGTACATGAGGTGCATATTTATAATATAAAAGCATATACCACCGTAATGTACATCTTAGGGAAACCTTGCAGGATTTGAATGGGGGTATTTCCATCAAGTATATTATGTTGTTGGTTAATGCCTTGGTCTAAGTAGACCATGTGATCATTGCGATCAGTAGATTTTAATGAAAAATTAAATATTAGCACCTAATATTGTCCATCTATGATCTTTATAAAACATCATATTGTAGCCATAATTTGTTAAAGCTAACATCATTTCTTTTGGAGGAGGAATTAACATCATATTGTACGTATATAGTTTAGTTTTAGACATAAGTGTTTTCTAATATCTTTGCCGCACTCTCTTTGGTATGTATATGGAGACGTCTATGTTCAATCAACGTAGAGAGTTTCTTGTTTGGTCTGTGCTACCGCACCATGACCGAGCCATATAATTATGTGAATTCAACCCAGACACTACATATTTTTATTTATTCAAACTAAATTTTTTGGCTGGGTGGTCCGACTCCTCCCCGTGTTTTTGTCCGAACAGGACTGTTCATTGTTTGGCTGATGTACTTTCTTTATTTGGGCTGCCGTTCTTTACAATATCAATATCACAATGTTAGCTTATATCTGATTGGGCAATATCTCAATGCAAGCTTATATCTGATAGGGTGGAAAGGCATATAATAAGCAAGTCGAACCAAAGTCTGGTTGAACATTTGGTACGTGACATGCGACATGTTAAACTGTTTGTACGTGATAGTATTTATTTATATGTAACACTATATCTTTTATATCTCAACCGTTAATTTCTAATATTGACCGTCAAGATAATTTAATCTATATGGAAAACCTTCACAATTTAATCTATTAGGTTTGCTTGTATGACGTCAGATTTTTTTATCTTTAATCTTCCATGTTGTACCATAAAAAAAATTCCTTGCACCGGACAGCATGCTTTTCTTTCGTATGGACAGCCGATTCTGTGTTTCTATTAAATTTTTGGATGACAGAATTTTTCCTAACAAACCACTTTACATTTCAAAGATAACTTTCCATCTGATTCCAAATCTAACGAAACGAATTTTTATTTTTTCTGTGGTGCACTAAAATGAGATCTTACACATTCAACCATGTAGAATTTGACTTGATATAAAATTGTAATTTGGTAATATTAAGCCCATAATTCATTCATTGCCAATAGTATTTTGAGTGCAGATCATCAATTATGGGGAGAAGCATTTTATGCATACGTAGTATTTTCTTTCTACTTTCCCGCAAAAAATGTATTTTCTTTCTACTGAAGTTTCTGTTTGTTTTTATTTTTATCTTCACTATCCTACAATCATTTGGTTTGCTTGCATCACGAGGTTTTTTATTATTTTAACCTTCTATATTGGAGCATCTTTTTTTCTTTTGTTGGGCATTATGCTTCGCTTTCATATGAACCCTTTGATTCATTGTATTTTTATTAAAATTTTAGAGGATCAGAATTGTTCCTAACAAATCGCTTTATGTTTCAAACATAATTTTACATCTGACTAAAAAAACATGGAATTAAAATTTGTTTTCTCTGTGGTGTAATATATTGTTTACAATGTCGACCATGCAGAATTTGAGTTGATGTCAAATTATAATTCTATGTCTTTTTTCTATTAACCATGCAAGTTGAAAGATGCTCTAATTTTGGCAATGTGCAAGTATATATGCCGTACAAAGTAAATTCCATGTGCATTGAGCCCAGTCTAATTAATATGATAAGGACATATGCTTTATGCATGAGGTGCTTCATACGGACGTCTTATCATGCATGTATCTATTGAAGCCTGGTCCTATCGGTGTTAGAAAAGAAGCACTAAAGAATCAAGCTGGGCTAATACTGCTTGACGTACATACACTGACACTCAAACTAACATGCATGTAGTGTACTTCAAAAGAAAAAAGATATACACAAAGGGCCTCTATTCCAGACTCCACCTTTTTAGCGTCCGTTCCGGACTCCACTTGGGCTCTTGGCCCACAAGCATTTTTTGGATGTACATGATGTCAATCTCCTACACATACACGGTACATCCAATAAACCACATCTCTAATTAGCTTTCCTCTACTACACGTCTCCTTCCTTTTTTTGAGAATCCACGTCTCCTTCTTTTATAGTATGTGATTGTGATTGCACCTTTTCCATCTAATATGTAATACGTGACAGATTTTTCATGTCCAAAAAACATCTAGACATGTAGACTATATTTTGTATGTAACGTTGACATCTTTAAATCTTGACCGTTTATATCTAAAATTAATGGTTTAGATAATTTAACATATGTGGACGAACGTGATGGCTTGTTTGCCTCTTGTCTTAATTATATAATAGATTGCACCAATCGTTCTAAGGAAAGGTCTACCAAGAATAATATGACATGAAGGATTGCAATCTATGTCAAGAACGATAAAATCTACGGGCACATAATTCCTATTTGCAACAATAAGAACATCATTAACTCTTCCCATAGGTTTCTTAATAGTGGAATCTACAAGGTGCAAGTTTAGAGAGCAATCATCAAAATCACGGAAACCTAACAAATCACATAAAGTCTTCGGAATCGTGGAAACACTAGCACCCAAATCACATAAAGCGTAGCATTCATGATCTTTAATTTTAATTTTAATAGTTGCTTCCCACTCATCATAAAGTTTTCTAGGGATAGAAACTTCCAATTCAAGTTTTTCTTCATAAGATTGCATCAAGGCATCAACGATATGTTTAGTAAACGCTTTATTTTGACTATAAGCATGAGGAGAATTTAGCACGGATTGCAACAAGGAAATACAATCAATTAAAGAGCAATTTTCATAGTTAAATTCCTTGAAATTCATAATAGTGGGTTTAGCAACATCTAGGGTTTTAATTTCTTCAATCCCACTTTTATCAAATTTAGCATCAAGATCAACAAATTCCGAATTCTTGGAACGCCTTCTAGGTAAAGGTGGATCATATTCAGTCCCATCATTATCAAGATTCATATTGCAAAACAAAGATTTAATAGGGGACACATCAATAACTTTTAGATCTTCATCTTTATTTTCATAGCAACTATAAGAACACGCTCTTATAAAGGCATCTTTCTTAGCACGCATCCTAGCGGTTCTTTCTTTGCACTCATCAATGGAAATTCTCATGGCTTTGAGAGACTCATTGATATCATGCTTAGGTGGAATAGATCTAAGTTTCAAAGAATCAACATCAAGAGAAATTATATCAACGTTCCTAGGCAAATCATCAATCTTAAGCAATTTTTCTTCAATCATAGCATTAAAATTCTTTTGCGAAGTAATAAATTCTTTAATATTAGATTCAAAATCAGAGGGCATCTTATTATAATTTCCATAAGAATTGTTGTAGGAATTACCATAATTATTAGAGGGATTACTAGGATAAGGCCTAGGATTAAAATTTCCTCTATACGCGTTGTTACCAAAATTGTTCCTACCAACAAAATTCACATCCATAGATTCATTATTATTCTCAATCAAAGTAGACAAGGGAATATCATTAGGATAATAAGGAACACTCTTATTAGCAAATAATTTCATAAGTTCATCCATCTTTCCACTCAAAACACTAATTTCTTCTATCGCATGCACCTTTTTATTAGTAGATCTTTCAGTATGCCATTGAGAATAATTGACCATAATATTATCTAGGAGTTTAGTAGCTTCTCATAAAGTGATTTCCATAAAAGTTCCTCCCGCGGCCGAATCTAAGAGATTTCTAGAAGCAACATTCAATCCGACATAAAAATTTTGTATAATCATCCACAAATTTAAACCATGAGTAGGGCAATTACATATCATTAGTTTCATTCTCTCCCAAGCTTGTGCAACATGTTCATGATCAAGTTGCTTAAAATTCATAATGCCGTTTCTAAGAGAGATGATCTTAGCGGGAGGAAAATACTTAGAGATAAAAGCATCTTTGCACTTTTTCCATGAAGCAATACTATTTTTAGGCAAAGACAAAAACCAAGCTTTAGCACGATCTCTAAGCGAAAAAGGAAATAACTTCAATTTAACAATATCATTATCCACATCTTTGTTCTTTTGCATGTCACATAAATCAACGAAGCTATTAGGATGGGTAGCGGCATCTTCACTAGGAAGGACAGAAAACGGATCTTTCATGACAAGATTCAGCAAAGCAGTATTAATTTCACAAGATTTAGCATCGGTAAGAGGAGCAATTGGAGTGCTAATAAAATCATTGTTGTTGGTATTGGTGAAGTCACATAATTCAGTGTTATCTTGAGCCATCGTGACAAGCAAGCAAACTAACACACAAGCAAACAAAAAGCAAGCGGGCAAAAAGAGGCAAATAGAGAAAGAGAGGGAGGATAGAGAGAGAGGGCGAATAAAACGGCAAGGGTGAAGTGGGGGAGAGGAAAATGAGAGGCAAATGGCAAATAATGTAATGCAGGAGATAAGGGTATATGATGGGTACTTGGTATGTTGACTTTTGCGTAGACCTCCCCGGCAACGGTGCCAGAAATCCTTCTTGCTACCTCTTGAGCACTGCGTTGGTTTTCCCCGAAGAGGAAGGGATGATGCAGCAAAGTAGCGTAAGTATTCCCCTCAGTTTTTGAGAACCAAGGTATCAATCCAGTAGGAGGCTACGCGCGAGTCCCTCGTACCTGCACAAAACAAATAAATCATCGCAACCAACGCAAATAGGGGTTGCCAATCCCTATAAGGCCAGTTACGAGAGTGAGATCTGATAGATATGATAAGATAATTTTTTTGGTATTTTTTGTGATAAAGATGCAAAGTAAAGTAAAGGCAAAGTAAATAGCAAATGAAATAACTAAGTAGTAGGAGATTAATATGATGAAGATAGACCCGGGGGCCATAGGTTTCACTAGTGGCTTCTCTCGAGAGCATAAGTATTCTATGGTGGGTGAACAAATTATTGTTGAGCAATTGACAGAATTGAGCATAGTTATGAGAATATCTAGGTATGATCATGTATATAGGCATCACGTCCGAGACGAGTAGACCGACTCCTGCCTGCATCTACTACTATTACTCCACTCATCGACCGCTATCCAGCATGCATCTAGAGTATTAAGTTAAAAACAGAGTAGCGCCTTAAGCAAGATGACATGATGTAGAGGGATAGACTCATGCAATATGAAGAAAACCCCATCTTTTTATCCTCGATGGCAATAATACAATACGTGCCTTGCTGCCCCTACTGTCACTGGGAAAGGACACCGCAAGATTGAACCCAAAGCTAAGCACTTCTCCCATTGCAAGAAAGATCAATCTAGTAGGCCAAACCAAACTGATAATTTGAAGAGACTTGCAAAGATAACCAATCATACATAAAAGAATTCAGAGAAGATTCAAATATTATTCATAGATAGACTTGATCATAAACCCACAATTCATTGGTCTCAACAAACACACTGCAAAAAGAAGATTACATCGAATAGTTCTCCACAAGAGAGGGGGAGAACATTGTATTGAGATCCAAAAAGAGAGAAGAAGCCATCTAGCTACTAGCTATGGACCCGTAGGTCTGAAGTAAACTACTCACACTTCATCGGAGAGGCTATGGTGTTGATGTAGAAGCCATCCGTGATCGATGCCCCCTCCGTCGGAGCTCCGGAACAGGCCCCAAGATGGGATCTCGTGGATACAGAAAGTTGTGATGGTGGAATTAGGTTTTTGGCTCTGTATCTGATCGTTTGGGGGTACGTAGGTATATATAGGAGGAAGGAGTACGTCGGTGGAGCAACAGGGGGCCCATGAGGGTGGAGGGCGCGCCTGGGGTAGGCAGGCGCGCCCCCTACCTCGTGGCCTCCTCTTTTCTTTCTTGATGTAGGGTCCAACTCTCCCGGATCATAATCTTCCTAAAAATCACGTTCCTGAAGGTTTCATTCCGCTTGGACTCCGTTTGATATTCCTTTTCTTCGAAACCCTAAAACAGGCAAAAAACAGCAATTCTGGGCTGGGCCTCCGGTTTATAGGTTAGTGCCAAAAATAATATAAAAGTGGATAATAAAGCCCAATAATGTCCCAAACAGTAGATAATATAGCATGGAGCAATCAAAAATTATAGATACGTTGGAGACGTATCACGTCCATAATTATGCACTCATGATACCATGGGCATAGGCGGAGGCACGGCTATGGCACGGCCCACAATGCGGCTCCACCGCCACAGGACCCGTATATCTTTACCATTTTCTCCCTTTCAGGACCCTATTCTCCGGAGGCCCTCTTCGATACCCTGATTATCGGACCCATCACGGGAAGGAAACACCAAGGAAGCAAGAAGCTTTGATGTACAAGGGAATCCCTAGGTGGTCTCTGATAATGATTGCTATACCTGTTTTACATACCCACACCTAGCCTGCCCTTGGATAGGACATGTCAAATAGTCCTATTTTTGCTTATTTGCACTACTTATATACATACGCTTTGACGTATCATTTAAATAACAATGCATAGCGTTAGCTTATTATTGCCTTTTTCCCTGTCTGCTCATTTACGACAAATTGCAACCGTACATTCTGGTACGTTCAGTGTGCTAGGGGCTTCAGTGTACCCCATAACACAGCAAGAAAAGTCCGAACACTTTCGACAGTGCGGCACCCCGAACTTATAGCATTATATGCATCAACTCTGAATCATGTCTTGGGTCAATAGTTGGGTTTGCCCGGCTCCCATGTTTTGGTACCTTACGTTCCGCTATATCGGCTAAGGTAGCACTGGGAGAACTACTGCGATTGTGTCCCGGTTCTTCCGGACGAACACCTCAGTAGAGAAAGCCGAATACTGACTGTCATGATGCGGCGAGAGCCGGTCGCTGTTTGGGAGGTCTCAAATCCTTAAAGATTTTTTCCGCTTCGGGCGAGGAATCGGCCTTGTCCGATTTAGGCATATATAGCACCCCAAGTTTGGCCTTCTGAATACTAGGGGCGTCGCCAAAATATAAAATTGTAGACTTTTATGGCTAAGTGAGAGTGATAAAGCTGTATAGTCTGATTGCCTTGTTCGCTGTGCTAAACACCTGCTTAAAGGACCAATTTTTTTTGGATAATGAGTGTTTAAGATTTATCCCGAACACCTCAATACTAGTTACATGGGGGCAGAAGCCAACGACTGGCCAACTCTCAGATTTTATAAATGGCCGCACAGAAGGTAATATTTTAAATCGACAAGCATTATATAGCGCACATGAACTCGTTTTCATATTACAGGATCACATGAGTACATTCATTCAAATATTACATCCTTAGCACATTACTCCGCGACATGGCGGGCACCCTTGAGGACACTGTCATAATACTTTTCGGGGTGGCGATGCTCCTTGCCCTCCGGTGGCCCCTCCCTCGCCAGCTTTTCGGCGTCCATCTTCGCCCAGTGCACTTTCGCATGGGCAAAGGCCCTACGCGCACCTTCAATGCAGACGGACTGCTTTATGACTTCAAGCCGTGGGCAGGCATTCACAAGCCGCTTTACCAGGCCGAAGTAGCTGCCAGGCAGGGGCTCGCCAGGCCACATCCGGACTATGAGACCCTTCATGGCCAGTTCAGCCGCCTTGTGAAGCTCGATCGGTTGCTTCAGCTGGTCTCTCAAGGGCATCAGATGTTCGGTCCCAGTATATTGAGATCAGAACAACTTTTCCGTCGAGCTCCCTTCCTCGACCCGGTAGAACTCCGCGGCATCCGATACACTGTTGGGTAGATCTGCGAACGCTCCTGGAGAGCTCCGAATTCGGGTAAGTAAAAGGAAAGTTTCCTTCACATGCTTGCTTTGCATAATGAATGCCTTACCCGCCGCTATCTTCTTGACCACCTAAATCTCCTGGAGGGCCTTTTGAGCTTCGGCCTTGGCATTTTATGTGTTCTCGAGGGCCTTCCCAAGCTCGGACCCCTGCGTCTTAGAGTCACGCTCCAAGGACTCGTATTTTTTGACGAAATCCTGGAGCTCTTGCTGAACATCGCCGACTCGAGCCTCTTGCTTCTCGCGCTCGATGCGCTCCTGGGCCGCTCTGTCTTCGGCCTCGGACATCGCCTTCTTCAGGGCCGCCACTTCAGTCGTGGCCCCTAGCAAAATTCATGATGATCCCATGATCTAGTAACCACTTCCTTTTTCTTTATCAATATACAGACGTGGTATCACTTACCTTTGTTCTCTTCGAGCTGCCTCTTGGTAAGGCCGAGCTCTTCCTCGGACCGCTCAAGGTCCCGCTTTAGTCCGGAGACCTCCGCAGTACGACCGGCAGTGGCCAGCAGCGAAGCCTGCTTATTCACATAGACATATTCTGATTAGACTCTTGTGATTATTTGATCCTCTGTTCGGCCTTTCTTTGCAAACGCCAAACAGAGCATCAGGGGCTACTGCCTATACTGTGATATTTTCTCATAATTTTATTACTTACGTCAAAGCCTGTTAGGAGTCTGGCACAGGCTTCGGTCAGTCCGCTTTTGGCGGGCCGAACCTTCTCGACCACCGCACTCATCATAGTGCGGTGCTCTTCGTCAATGGAAGCTCCGCGAAGCGCTTCCAGCAAGTCGTCCGATGCCTCTAGATGGACGAAGGCCATCGGCACAGACGGCTTGCCCCCCTTAGCGAGGGGTCGCCTGACAAAATCCGGAACCATAGGAGGTACTGACGTAGTATCCGGCTGGGGGCCAAACTTGTTGCGGCCCCCGTCATTAGAGCCCATGGGGGAGAACTTTCCTCTTCCTCCTCCTCGTTCTCGTGGGAGGAATGCGCCTCGCTGTTTTCGGACGATGAGTCCGATATAACCTTGCGTCGGAGACCTTTTCTGGTTCCCGCGGCCTTCTTCTTGGCCTTCTTCTCCGGCGCCTCATAGGGCGCCGAAACCAGCATCTCCGTTAAGAGAGCCCTTGCTGGATCTTCGGGCAGTGGGGCCGGGCAATCGATCTGCTCCGCTGTCGCTACCCAGTCCTGTTTGGCGTGGAGGCTCAGATCCCTCACATGATTATACTGGGGAAAGGAATATATTATGAGATATAAAGAGCTTACCGGATTGGGAGGGCACTTTGCGCTGAGTCCGTGATCCTCGGTAAGGGGATGAGGTACCTCGGCGGCCTTGAACAGCACCCTCCAGATGTCTTGGTGCGTCGTGTTGAAAAGCTCTCGCAGCGTCTGGTGCTTGGCCAGGTCGAACTCCCACATATTGAATGCCCGTCTTTGACACAGAAGGATCCGGCGGAAGAGCATGACCTGGACCATGTTGACAAGCTTGATTTTCTTGCTTATCATATTTTTAACACAGTTCTGGAGTCCGGTCAGCTCCGCCGATGAACCCCAGGATAAGCCCTTCTCTTTCCAGGAGGTGAGCCGGATCAATATTCGGGGGCCGCCACCCAGTTGGTGTCACGCGGCTCGATGATGTAGAACCACCCCGATTGCCACCCCTTCACGGTCTCCACATAGGATCCTTCGAGCCAGGTGACGTTGGGCATTTTTCCCAGCATGGCGCCTCCGCACTCCGCTTGCTGGCCGACCACCACCTTCGGTTTCACGTTGAAGGTCTTCAGCCACAGGCCATAGTGGGGCTTGATGTGGAGGAAGGCCTCCCACACGACGATAAACGACGAGATGTTGAGGATAAAATTGGGGGCCAGATCATGGAAGTCTAGCCCGTAGTAGAACATGAGCCCACGGACAAATGGGTGGAGGGGAAATCCCAGTCCGCGGATGAAGTGGGTGAGGAATACAACCCTCTCATGGGGTTCTGGAGTAGGGATGAGCTGCCCCGCGTCTGGGAGCCGGTGCGCGATGTCTGTGGCTAGGTATCCGGCTTCCCGGAGCTTCATAATGTTCTCCTCTGTAACGGAGGAGACCATCCACTTGCCTCCAGCTCCAGACATGTTTGGAATGGCTTTGCGGAGAAAATGAGAACTTGGGCGCTGGAGCTCGAGTGCGCGAGAATGGATGGGCAGGGGAAGAAGAAGGCGTGGGTGAAAAAGAGAGTCCTTGTCCCTTTATAAAGGCAGTGGAAACTGTGCGCCTCCCTACTTGCCCCATAAAATCACTTATTCCCCAAGCGCCGCGATTGATGGCGCGGTTGGGCTACCCATATCCGTATTGATGAGAATCCTGTGATAAGGGGGACACGATCTCTACTTCAACAAGACGTGCCTATAAAACTGCCTCGCAACACGTGTAGTGGCAGGCAGGGAAAAACGGTTCGTAATGACCGGGCCACAGCAAGACGTCACGTTATGAAAATTGTCAGCAGATTAGATTTGTGGAATAATATACTCTCTACGGTGGCATGTGGAATTTATTTTGCAGAGCCGGACACGATCCTTGTGTTCAAAATCTTCTATGGAGTATTCGGAGAAGGAACCCGCCTTGCAATGCCGAAGACAATTTGCGCGTCGGACTCATCATTATTGAAGCCTTGTTCAGGGGCTACTGAGGGAGTCCTGGATTAGGGGGTCCTCGGACAGCCAGACTATATACTTTGGCCGGACTGTTGGACTATGAAGATACAAGATTGAAGACTTCGTCCCGTGTCTGGGTGGGACTCCCCTTTGCGTGGAAGGCAAGCTTGGCAATTCGGATATGTAGATCTCCTCCCTTGTAACCGACTCTGTGTAACCCTAGACCCCTCTGGTGTCTATATAAACCGGAGGGTTTAGACCGTAGGACAACAACGATCATAATCATAGGCTAGCTTCTAGGGTTTAGCCTCTACGATCTCGTGGTAGATCAACTCTTGTAATACTCATATCATCAAGATCAATCAAGCAGGAAGTAGGGTATTACCTCCATCGAGAGGGCCCGAACCTGGGTAAACATTGTGTCCCCCGCCTCCTGTTACCATCAGCCTTAGACACCTAGTTCGGGACCCTCTACCCGAGATCCGCCGGTTTTGACACCGACACCGTCCGCTCCCGGCAGAGACCTTGGTGGAAACAACTCCTCACAGCCTGTCAGACCACCCCCTCCAGCCGGGTCCATGCACCCCGTGAACGAGGCCAGTGCTCCCGCAGCCAAGGAGGTGCCGCTAGTCCTTGTTGCTAAGCCCCAGGCTCCAACTTGGGCAAGGCACATTGTCCGCTTCCTCCAAAGAGAGCTTTCCGGCGACCAAGATGAAGTTGAGGAAGTGGCCCAGAGGGCCAGTATGTACCAGTTTGTCGATGACACTCTATACACAAGGAGGCCCAACGGTGTGAAATTGAAGTATGTCTGCCGTGAAGAAGGAAAGGAACTGCCAGCTGAGATTCACAGAGGAATGTGCGGCTCCCACATTGGATCAAGGGAATTAGTTGGGAAAGCATTCCGGAAAGGATTCTATTGGCCCATAGCCCTCCAAGATGCGGTCGAGCTCGTCACGACATGTGAAGCCTGTCAGTTCCATTCCATGAAAACACACCTGCATGCACAAGCTCTTCAAACAATCCCTCTATCATGGCCATTTTCGGTCTGGGGGCTCGATATCCTCGGCCCATTTCCCTGAGCAATTTGGGGCTTTGAATTATTGTCCGTTGCCATCGACAAGTTTACAAAGTGGCTGGAAGTGACTGCCGTGAGAAAGGTGACTGCTCAGTCAACTATCAAGTTCTTGAAAGAATTGGTGTGTCGTTTTGGAGTTCCGGCAAGGACCATCACCGACAACGGCACCCAGTTCACGAGCCACGCCTTCATGTAATATGTTCATGCCCTCGGATGCAAGATCTCATTCACCTCTGTGGCACACCCCCAGAGCAATGGACAAGCTAAGAGGGCGAACGCTGAAGTGCTACGTGGACTCAATACAAGAACTTTCGATACGCTACAGAAGCACGGCACGCGGTGGATCGAGGAGCTGCCGGTAGTTCTCTGTTCCCTCAAAACGACACCAAACCGAGCTACCAAGTAGACTCCCTTCTCCCTGGTCTATGGGGCAGAAGCAGTTATCCCCACGGAACTCATTTATGGGTCGCCTCGAGTGCTTGCCCATGACAAAGTAGTGCAAGATCAGCACCGGCGTGACGACATTGTGCTACTCGAGGAGAACCGTCTCTGGGCTGCTACGCATGCTGCACGCTATCAGCAAGCCCTGCATCGCCATCATAGCCGAAGGGTTCATGCCCAGTGTTTTGAGGAAGGTGACCTTGTCCTTAGGCGCATTCAGTCCGCCAAGGGTACACGCAAGTCATCACCGAAGTCGGAAAGCCCTTACCGAGTAGTACGAGTCACCAGACCTGGGGCAGTTCGTCTGGAGACCGGAGATGGCACTCAGTTGCAAAACTCATGGAATATTGAGCATCTCCGCAAGTTCTACCCGTAAGGCGCGGCTATCGGGTCCTGCCCGGCAACCACCCTTTTGTACAGGCCTTGCCTCAGCTGCATGTAACCCCTTGTACAAAGCTAGGTGATCACCCCGTGCAAGAGAAAATAAAGAAGCATTGTGGGGGGGGCGACCTAGATCGCATGCATGCATGAGCATTCGAAAGATCACTACATAAGCATTTCATGAGCATTTGCATATGCATATAGATAGGATCGCATCCTGCATTCATTCTCATCTACATGAAGTTGCAAGTTCCTACCGTGAACTTGGCTTCGACAAGGAGTTGAGTAGATTGCCCGGCACAACGATCCCCGGCAAGCCAAACAGATAAGTTTTACCTCCTGTCCATTAGTGTTTTGTAAAGCTATAACTTTGCATGAGAAAACCTCGCCTCTCTTTTGAGACTTAGGTGCTCTCATCCATGACTCGAATGTTGCTTTGGTCAGGTTGTTCGCAGTGGCCTTTGATAAAAAAAGTTGGCAGGGGGCTGGCCCCTCTGTCTGTTCCCCGGCAGACGCAGCTCTCCGACAGACAAAAAGGGGGTCGGCAGGATAGCCTACCGGGGAATACTCGTTTATTCACACTAAAGAGGCATCTCACCTTTGCATGGACATACACATGCATGAGTTCCCGACAAGGTTCATCTTTTTCATTCATACGCTAATACAAGTACAAGCATTAAAGAACACAAACATGGACTCGAGGGATTGCATTATTTGAATTAAAATTTGGTGATTGCCTACAGGTTTATGATTCAAAAAGGATAAGTGCTCCGTAAACTCCTCTCCCTATCCCTGTTGTCCCATGTAGTACGATGTGAAGAGAAGGGGACGGGCGACGCGCCGGCACAACACCACCCCGATCCTTGTCAGGAGCTGGCAAGCATAGCCTGGCAAGATCGGGAGTGGCAAGGCTGCGAAGGAGGAAGACATGCATAGGACCTCGACGGTCCCCTGGTCACCACCTCTAGGGCTGAGCAGGGGACTCCAGAACAAGCATCGGCAGAGGAGGACGTCGGCGCCCAGCCAGAATACCCCTCGGGGGAGGCGGAAGTACCAGGGGAACGAGCCTTTCCCCGGCAACTGAGAAGATGGTGATGACGGTGCCGAGGAAAGAGGAGGAGAGCCAGGCAGACGGGCAGCAGGTCGCCGATACGAGACGAACGCGTTAATGCATTCGTGCTCCCACTGGACGACCCGCCTCCCGTCTTCTCCTTCTCCGTGGCTTCATCTTCATCAATACCGTTCCAGAGGAAGGCTGAGACTCCAGTCCGGTGCCCCCTCAGGAAGACGGCGAGCGGCCAAGATGGCTAGGGGGCTGGAGGCGCACGGCTCCCCACCTTGGTGGGCAGGAAGGCTCACCTCTCGTAGGCATCAACCCCAAGACTTCCGGGAGCGGCAGTGCCGGGATTACCAATGATCTCCAGCCACGCCTCCCGGCCGAGCCTCGAGGGAACCAAGAAGTTCATCACACCAAGGACCAGACTCACTCCCCGAACCTTGACACCAGCGTGTGGCGGCGTTAGCCCCGACCAAGAGCCCGGTGGTAGGCCCCAGGCTCTCCCCTTCGACGTCACTAGTGGAAACATAAGATGAGAAGAGGAGAACTGCGGGGATGAATGACTCTGCCCTCCTCAGCCCTCCCCTTTTATAGGTGGGGCAAGGAAGGGCAGCTGCCACTAAAAAAAGACACATCAGTGACATTTTGGGCCGAATGAATTTTTTTCTGTCATGCTTATGACACTTCTATGACGATAATTGTGACAAAACCCGGTATCATCATAGATGTGGTGGGGTCCTACTTCTATGACCAAAAATCATGACAGAAAATGGGCTTTTCATCCTGTGCGGGCCGGAGACGCGGCTGCATGACATTCTTTGGGCCGTCCATGACGAAAAAACCGTGGTAGAAGCGAGGGCGAGGAAAATATCGAGGGAGTTCCCGGTTACGGTGGGTGGTCAGGGGCCGAGCGATGCGTGTTTCTCTCATATGTACGTGCGTGTGTGCGAGGTGTTGCGCTCTAACTGAACCCGAGCGAGGCGTTGGGCTCTAACTGAACCTAAGCAATTGCACTGCGGGCCACGCGTTACTGAACCCGAGCGATCTATCGATCCCTTGCTGTTAACTGAACCCGAGTGATTCCTTCGCTACTACTGCTAACTGAAGCCGATCAAACACTGCTGCCTCCTTCCCTTGATGAACAATGAGCGTTGTTGGGGGGGGGGGGTTGGATGAACAGTTCCCAGTGGGGGGTTGGATGAATAGGACCCCATGGTAGTAGAGGCCGTTGCCGCTGGATGAACAGGACCCCGGTCGATTGAGTCGGTGGATGAACAGGACCTCGTGGAGGGCTGGATGAACAGGACCCCATGGAGGGTTGGTTGAACAGTAGCCGGTGGAGGGCTGGTTGAACAGTAGCTGGTGTTGGGCTGGATGAACAGTAGCCCGTGGAGGGGTGGTTGAACAGGACCCAATGGAGAGGGCTAGTTGAACAGTAGCCGGTGGAGGAGCGGTGGAGGCTGGATGAACATGAGCTCGTGGATGAACAGTCGTAGGTGGAGGCTGGAGGAGGTCGACGGTGGATGAACAGTAGCCTGTGGAGGCAGTCGACGGTGGAGATGAACAGTATCCCGTGGAGTCCCAATTTGCGGTATGCCACACCCTTCCCAATGAACAGGACCCCCGTTTTGACCTAGCGCTCCAACACAAGTTCGTTTCCTCTGTTTTGCGGTACGCCACACCCCTCCCGATCAACAGGACCCCGTTTCGACCGTAGGAGGTCCAAGAGAAGTCTGTTACCTCCGTTTTGCGGTACGCCAGACCCCTCCCGATGAACAGGATCCCGTTTCGACCGTGGCCGGTCGAACACAAGGTTGTTTCCTCCGTTCTGCGGTATGCCAGGCCTTGTTTCCATCGGTTGTTCCATCCAAGCCGGTTGGCTCCCGATGAACATGATGTATTCCGTTGCCTCCCGATGAACACGACGCATTCTGTTGCCTCCCCATGAACACGACGATGGTGCAGCTTCTTCGTTCCAACCCAGCCATGTACACGAGTCCTGGCCATACGTATGCGCGAGCAGGCATTCAAGACCCCGCCCATATGTACGTACGTGGCCGTATTTACTTTCTTGCACCCTGGCTGTACGTACGTGTACATGCTACGTGCGCGCCTCTACGACGACACATGCGCGCCTCTACTACGACACGTGTGCGCCTCTACATCGACCAGTATGTACGTACATGTTCGCGGCCAGAATGACAATGCTATGTACGCTTCGGCCAGGTGGGTCCTGACTGTCAGGCACTTCCTTGCGTGCTAAGATGTAGCTGGTGGGTCCCAACAGTCAGGGGGCGAATCATTTTTTTTGCCCGTAATATGGATGCACTTCCTTGCATGCGAAGATATAACTGGTGGGTCCCAATAGTCGGGCAGGAAATGTTTTTTTCGTGAAATACGATGGCCTGTCCAGTGGGTCCCTGCTGTTAGGTGGAGGAATCATTATTTTCCACGTAATAAGGAGGCACTTCCTTGCTGCGGCCGTGGACCCAACTATCAGCCGCTCCACGTATAGTACTCTTCTGATGGAAGTCGTTCCTTGACCACGTTGACCATGCCACGCCAAGAGCACTAGGGCGGTGGACAACGGCGAGGCCTAGGAAGGGGACGATGCGGAGCTGGGGAAGACACGACAGTGGATGCCCACGCGGAGAGGAGTACGAGGGTTCACTGGTTTGGCTGCGGTGTGAGGCTGCCGTTGCTGCAGGGCCTGGCCAGCGGTGGGAGTTGTAGGGGGCGGTGAGGCGTTCGTGGCAGCACAGCCGGCCACGGGAGGCAGGAGGAAGTAGCAGACCGGCGCTACTTTGGGCGGCTAGAGCAAGAAGACCAGAGGTTGAAGAAGCACTGCAGCCGTTGGACGGACATCGTATGGTCACTGGAGCTAGAATCGTTCATATTGACTAAGTTGACAAAGCCCTCCATCCCCGTCAACTTAGTAGGCCCACATGTCAGCCTCCCACTATGCTGGGTCCCAGCTAGTAGGGGGGTATTCATTTTTTTGTGCATAATAAGGAGGCACTTCCTTGCGTGCGAAGATATAGCTGGTGGGTCCGACCTGTCAGCAGGGGAACGTTTTTTTCATGAAATACAGAGGCCCTTGAGGGAGTCCTGGATTATGGGGTCCTTGGGTGTACGGGCTATGTAACATGGGTCGGCCAGATGGGCCGTGAAGATACAAGATAGAAGGCCTTCCCCCATGTTCGGATGGGACTCTCCTTGGCGTGGAAGGCAAGCTTGGCGTGCGGATATGAAGATTCCTTTCTCTATAAACCGACTCTGTACAACCCTAGCCCCCTTTGGTGTCTATATAAACCGGAGGGTTTAGTCCGTAGAGGCAAGAATAATCATACAGGCTAGACATCTAGGGTTTAGCCATTATGATCTCATGGTAGATCAACTCTTGTAACCCCTATACTCTTCAAAGTCAATCAAGTAGGAAGTAGGGTATTACCTCCATTAAGAGGGCCCAAACCTGGCTAAACATTGTGTCCCCTTCCTCCTGTTACCTTCGATCCTTAGACGCATAGTTCGGGACCCCCTACCTGAGATCTGCCGGTTTTTACACCGACATTGGTGCTTTCATTGAGAGTTCCACTGTGTCGTCATCAAAGGGCTCGATGGCTTCGCTGATCATCTACAACAATGCTGCCGGGAAGGAGGCTTTCCTCCTTGGCCAGATTTTCGTATTCGGCGGCTTCGCACTGCGCGCCAACTCGGTTGGCCACCTGGAGCAGATCGACAGCTACGACCCTTGTCACCAGATCAGTTTCGGAAATCTGGACTATGTCGCTGATATCCGAGGAGACTCGATCTTCCAAGGGCTCGCGGCCTCAACCACCGTTCCGGCCTTAGATCCAGAGCGCGTCACCAAGTCCAAAGACGGGGGTCTAGAGCCCGCCGGACTCTCTGCGGCCTTAGAGCTCAATACCGGAAAGCTGGAGAGAATGGTGTCTTCGGCAATCATTACAAAGCCGGACCCTTCTCCGGACACCAACTCCGAACCCAGGAAGCCCGCGTCATGTGAGTTCGGCCAGGGACCCTTTGTCCCCATCCAAACCTTGCTCTTTAACGAGGCTCTGGATTTAATGCGATCCCTCGTCATCACAGAGGAACCGCTTCCGAATTGCACCCAGCCCGGACTAGGGGCTGAAAACTGGGAATTTTGCTTCCCACCCACCACCCACTTCATAGCCACTATCGAGGAACTTACCAACATGATCGATTACGCCTCCGAAGACATCGATGGTATGGACGACGATGCGGCAGGAGACAGGCCCGAAACCCATCGTTCACCAGATGCTGGACGACCACTTCCTCATATGATGTATACATGGTGGACACACCTAAGGAAGGCGACGACGATGGTGAGAAGAACCCAGTCGAGGACGAACCTCCTGAGATACCACCGAAGCGTCGACGTCAGCGGCGCCGCTCTAAATCGCGCCACAGAAAAGACAGCAATACCGGCAATGGAGACAATGATACTCTGGAAAAAAACAAAGACCAAGAAGACCCCATCGAATCAACATCCGAACAGGATGATTGGGAGGACGGGCAAGTTGACCCTGACAAGCAAGTAGGGAACGAAGACTCGGAGGACATCAACTATTTGCCACTCTCCAAGGACAACGTAAGCCTCGGCAACGAAGAATTTATCGTGCCAGAGGAACCCCTAGAATAAGAATGCTCTAAGCGCCGGCTAATAGCTATCGCAAGAAGCCTAAAAAAGAAGCAGCAACTGCTTCAAGCTGACCAAGATCTGCTCAACGACAGATGGACTAATGTCCTGTAAGCCAAAGAATACGACCTCGAACACCCAACAAAGAGTTACCCAAAGCGTAAGCTGCTACCCCAATTCAATGATTAGGCATTGGAGCCTATACCACACGCGCGTAAGGCGGCAGACGAACCCGATCGACCACCACGTGGCCGGGATAGAACAGCAACTCAAGCCAAACACCAGCCTGCACCACCGCACCGTAAAAGCAGAGAAACAACAGCTCGGGGATACACATATGACCTACAACAGGACCTGGAAAATAGAGCAGGTCAGACAAGATCAATCTATGGATCGTGGGGGCACGCCCCGTCGCAAGAGGACGGTTACCAATCCCGGCGCGGCAAGTACAACCACGCCCCGGCCGAAAACCTCATACGGACTTCATCCGAACTACGCCATGACACGACCCAATATAGGGGCGCCGCACACCCCCTATGCTTCACCGATGAGGTAATGGAGCACTAGTTCCCAGAAGGGCTCAAACCCATGAACATCGAATCATACGACGACACAATAGATCTCGTCGTATGGATTGAAGACTTTCTTCTCCACATCCACATGGCTCGCGGTGACGATCTACACGCCATCAAATACCTTCCCCTCAAACTTAAGCGACCAGCACAGCACTGGCTAAACAGTCTACCCGAAAATTCTATTGGTAGCTGGAAGGACCTGGAGGATGCATTCAGAGACAACTTCCAAGGTACCTATGTTCGGCCCCCATATGCCGATGACCTTAGCCACATAATCTAGCAACCTGGGGAATCGGCCCGATAGCTTTGGACAAGGTTCCTAATAAAAAAGAACCAGATTGTGGATTGCCCGAACGCAGAAGCCCTCGCGGCCTTCAAACATACCTTCCGAGACGAGTGGCTTGCCCGACACGTCGGCCAAGAAAAGCCAAAGTCCATGGCAGCCCTCACCACACTTATTACCCGTTTTTGCACGGGAGAAGACAGCTGGCTTGCTCGCAGAAGCAATAGCACCAGCGACCCTGGTACCTCCGAAACCAGGGATGGCAATGGCAAGCCACGGCATGACAAGCACAAGCGTCGAAACAACAATGAAGGAACGCAAGACATGGCGGTTAACACCGGATTCAGCGGCTCCAAACCCGGTCAACGAAAGAAGCCATTCAAGGCAAACACAGACGGCCCATCTAGCCTAGACAGAATACTATATCGGCCTTGCCAGATTCACGGCACCCCTGATAAACCAGCCAATCATACCAACAGAAATTGTTGGGTCTTTAAGCAGGCCGACAAGCTTAACACCGAACGCAAGGGAAAAGCATCGCCAAGCAACAACGATGACCAAGAGCCTCGTCAACCGAGCACAGGGCGACGGAAGCAATTTCACCCCGAGGTAAAAACAGTGAATATGATATATGTCACACATATCCCTAAGAGGGAGCGCAAGCGTGCACTACGGGACGTCTACGCCATGGAGCCGGTCGCCCCAAAATTCAACCCATGGTCGGCTTGTCTGATCATCTTCGATCAGAAGGACCACCCAACTGTTGGAAATATGCCCTAGAGGCAATAATAAATTGGTTATTATTATATTTCCTTGTTCATGATAATCGTTTATTATCCATGCTATAATTATATTGATAGGAAACTCAGATACATGTGTGGATACATAGACAACACCATGTCCCTAGTAAGCCTCTAGTTGACTAGCTCGTTGATCAATAGATGGTTACGGTTTCCTGACCATGGACATTGGATGTCATTGATAATGGGATCACATCATTAGGAGAATGATGTGATGGACAAGACCCAATCCTAAGCCTAGCACAAAGATCGTGTAGTTCGTATGCTAAAGCTTTTCTAATGTCAAGTATCATTTCCTTAGACCATGAGATTGTGCAACTCCCGGATACCGTAGGAATGCTTTGGGTGTACCAAACGTCACAACGTAACTGGGTGACTATAAAGGTGCACTACAGGTATCTCCGAAAGTGTCTGTTGGGTTGGCACGAATCGAGACTGGGATTTGTCACTCCGTGTAAGCAGAGAGGTATCTCTGGGCCCACTCGGTAGGACATCATCATAATGTGCACAGTGTGATCAAGGAGTTGATCATGGGATGATGTGTTAAGGAACGAGTAAAGAGACTTGCCGGTAACGAGATTGAACAAGGTATCAGATACCGACGATCGAATATCAGGCAAGTACAATACCGCTAGACAAAGGGAATTGTATACGGGATTGATTAAGTCCTTGACATCGTGGTTCATCCGATGAGATCATCGTGGAACATGTGGGAGCCAACATGGGTATCCAGATCCCGCTGTTGGTTATTGACCGGAGAGTCATCTCGGTCATGTCTGCATGTCTCCCGAACCCGTAGGGTCTACACACTTAAGGTTCGGTGACGCTAGGGTTATAGAGATATTAGTATGCCATAACCCGAAAGTTGTTCGGAGTCCCGGATGAGATCCCGGACGTCACGAGGAGTTCCGGAATGGTCCGGAGGTAAAGAATTATATATAGGAAGTGCTATTTCGGCCATCAGGACAAGTTTCGGGGTCACCGGTATTGTACCGGGACCACCGGAAGGGTCCCGGGGGGTCCACCGGGTGGGGCCACCTGCCCCGGGGGGCCACATGGGCTGTAGGGGGTGCGCCTTGGCCTACATGGGCCAAGGGCACCAGCCCCAAGAGGCCCATGCGCCAAGAGAAGAGAAAAAGGGGAGAGTCCTAAAAGGGGAAGGCACCTCCGAGGTGCCTTGGGGAGGATGGACTCCTCCCCCCCTTGGCCGCACCCTTCCTTGGAGGAAGGGGCAAGGGCTGCGCCTCCCCCCTCTCCCTTGGCCCTATATATAGTGGGGAAAAGGAGGAGCAACGATACCTAAGGCCTGGCGCCTCCCTCTCCCTCCCGTGACACATCTCCCTCCTCCCGCAGCGCTTGGCGAAGCCCTGTTGGAATCCCGCTACTTCCACCACCACGCCGTCGTGTTGTTGGATCTCCATCAACCTCTCCTCCCCCCTTGCTGGATCAAGAAGGAGGAGACGTCGCTGTTCCGTACGTGTGTTGAACGCGGAGGTGCCGTCCGTTCGGCGCTAGGATCATCGGTGATTTGAATCACGACGAGTACGACTCCATCAACCCCGTTCTCTTGAACGCTTCCGCGCGTGATCTACAAGGGTATGTAGATCCAATCCTCCCTCGTTGCTAGATGACTCCATAGATTGATCTTGGTGACACGTAGGAAAATTTTGAATTTATGCTACGTTCCCCAACACCAACTAGTATCCATCACGGAGGTTCGACAGCTTTGGTCCTCGATCCAATAATCGACGGATTCCACCTTACGCGAGTCCTCATGGATGGCGGCATCAGTCTCAATCTACTCTATCGAGACACTGTCTGCAAAATGGGCATTGATCCATCAAGAATCAAGCCCACTAGAACTACCTTCAAAGGAGTAATACCTGGCGTAGAGGCCAGCTGTACAGGCTCAATCACGCTGGAGGTTGTCTTAGACTCGCCGGACAACTTCCAAAGCGAAGACTTGATCTTCGACATCGTCCCGTTTCGCGGCGGCTATCATGCACTGCTCGGACGAACCGCTTTTGCCTGCTTCAATGCGGTCCCACACTATGCCTATTTGAAGCTTAAGATGCCCGGTCCACGTGGCTTCATTACAATCAATGGAAACATGGAGCGTACCCTCCGGACTGAGGAGCATGCCGCGGCCATTGAGGCCAAAGTACAAAGCGGCCCTGTCAAGCCGCACAACTCATCGGCTATTAAGCCACCGGACTTCACTGCGCAAGGTCGGTCAGTTCTGCATACTGGCAATCCGGCAACTTCAGGGCTGGATTAGCAGCTTCGCCTCCATCGACTGCCACGAACATCGGAGAAATTCATACCATGCGTGCATAATTATGCACTCAAAATACCTTGGGCATCGGCGGAGGCAATATACAGACAGGCCTATAACACGGTTCGACCTTACACGGCCTTCCCTTTTTTTAATCATCTTTTCCTTTTTACCACAGGTAAATCAAAACGTACTCGTTCTGTGGACTCACAAGGACTCTCTTTGAGCCCGGTTCCATATACATAGCTGAAGATCATTCCTCTAAAGGATTCTTCCTTATTTGGGCGAAAGCGGCGCAGACGTGCGGCGGGAAGGTGCAAAGCATTTTGAAGACCACAACTTTACTCAAAAAACCTGTATAGAGCTTTTCCCTTAGCCCAAGACCCCCGGCATGTAAAATGGCCTAGGTGATTATGGTACCTTCTTTAAGATTGCGTTTTGACGTATCAATCAGATTCCAGTGATCCAAAATTCTTATTCGGTATCTTCTTTACCTATAGACCTTATTCTGCCTGTTAAAGTTGTTTCACGCACGCACCTCAGCATAAAATTTCCAGAGGCTCTATAAGACAACATATGTGTTATCAAACAAAAGTTCGAACAGCTTCACAGCAAACTTCGGCGTCCTGAGTTCGGCATTATATGCATCAGCTCCGAATCATGTCTTTGGTCAATAGTTGGGTTGCCCGGCTCATGTGCTTGCTACCTTACATTCCGTCTGATCGGCTAGGGTAGTAAAGGGAGAACTACTGTGATTGTGTTTCTGGTTCGTCCGGTTAAGCACCTCAATAGAGAAAGCCAAAAACTGACTGTCATGATGCGATGACAGTTGGTCAGCCAATCGGCGATTCATTACAATCCTTAGCGATTTTTTTGTATTACACGAAGGACTGCTTCCCGGTCAAACATGTAGCGCATCCGCATCAAGATAGCCGTGTACATACCAGGGGCTACCTAATAGACCCATTGTGAAACTCCTACAACTAAGTGAGAGCAATAAAACCGAATAGTCTGATTGCCTGGTTCGCCGCACTGACACCTCCTTCAGGGACCAAGACGTTGGATTAAGAGTAGTCATGTCCAATTCCGAACACCTCAGTAGCATCTACATGGGGGCTGAAGCTGACGACTGGGAACTCTTTTATTCATAATAAACGGCCGCACAAGAGGATCAAACTTTTCAGCAAGAAACGAATATATTACAAAAACTTAGTTCATAATACAAATCCCCGGACAGTTTGGACTCTTTTATTCGAACACTACGTCCTTAGAGCATTGGCCCTCTACTAGGCGAGCACCTTTTAGCACGTCTTCAAAATAGCGCTCCGGTGTGTGGTGGGCCTTGCTTTCGGGAGGGCCCTCAACTACCACCTTTTCAGCACTCATCTTCAGCCAGTGCATCTAGACACGGGCGAAAGCCATACGCGCTCCTTCTATACAGCACCACCTCTTGACGGCGTCAATCCGGGGCAGCGCATCAACAAGATGCCACACGAGGCCAAAGTAGCTGTCTGGAATGGCTTCGGCAGGCCACAATCGAACTATGACGTCCTTCATGGCCGCACTAGACATCTTATGCAGCTCCGCCCATTGTGCCATTTGGCCATTTAGTAGTATGGGCTCCTGCCCCACACACAGCGACCAGAAGAACTTCTCCGTAGCATACCCCTCCTGGGCTTGGAAGAATTGGACGGCGTCTGCGGCACTCTTCGGCAGATCCGCATAAACATCTGGAGAACTCCACATTTGATTAGGCAAGGCATACTTCAGATCCCCAAATTTAGCCTGTAAAAGAAAGAGCTTACCAGCCGCTATCTGTCCAGCTTGAAGGATTTCCTCGCGCACGACGCGGGATTCGGACCGCGCCTCCGAAGCATCATGAAGGGCCTTGGCGAGTTCGGTCCCCTTTGCCTTATTTTCCGATTCCATGGACTCACACTTGGCGGTAGTGTCCTTGAGCTTTTGCCCCATCTCGATCACCCGTTCCTCAAAACGGCGCCGAGCGGCCTGTTCGGTCGTTAAGTTCGCAGCCGCCTCATCAACAGCTGACTTGCTTACCCGTGCTTGCTCCTTGGCTTGAGCAAGCTCGCCCTGGAGGTTCTCCACCGCGGCGGCACCATCTGTACAAACATACACATGGCAGCTTTTCAACTTCCACAACAGCACAGACTTAAGCTTTTATACAATAAGATGTATATTATACCTTGCGCTTGGTCGAGCCACGTGTTCACAAGGGCTAGATCCTCATTGGCTTGCTCCAGCTTCCGTTTGAGTTAGGAAATTTCCGCTGACTGGGCAGCCGCCGCTAACAGAGAAGCTTGTTTTACACCCAAATAACATAGCATGTTACCACCTGGCATCTGATTATTAATCCTTTTGCTCGTTTTTTTCCAAAAGCCGAACAGAGCCTCCGGGGCTACTATCTATATACAGGCATATTTCTCACAAAAAATATTAGAAAAATGAAACATTACATTGCGTACCTTGAAGCCTGCTAGCAGGCTAGAGAAGGCTTCGTTCAGCTCGCCCTTGGCGGACTGAATCTTCTCAGACACCACACCCATTAGGATGCGGTGCTCGTCCAGGACGGATGCACCTTGAAGTACATCCGCCATGGTATCCGGCGCCTCCTGTTTAGTGCAAGTCGTCGTTCTCTCTTCTCCTGCAGGGGGTCGCTTGTCAGACTCCAGAGCCTTATGGATTTCCAGGGTAGTATTCGGCTGGGGGATAGACTGAAAGGGCCCCCATCCCCGGTCTTCGGAGCGGTCGTATCCCCCAGGCCTTTGGCAGCAGAGGTATTTCCCTCCGGCGCCGTTACATTGCCCCCTGTACCTCTTCAAGGCCCGAGGAGGGCCTATGGGATGACACCTCAGCGTCATCTGCTCTAGGCGCGCGGGGAAGCTAGTGGAGGCGACTCACTCTCCATCATCTCTGGTGGTAGATCCCCCGAGGATGAGGATAGCTGGGGGAGATCGCGCGCCAGACTAAGAGATAGAACTTAGAGTTATTACCACATTGCATAAAAGATTGAATGAGTGTGATAAATCCTGGACTACTTATGAATCAGCCTGGGGCTTAGTCCGGCGATGATGCTTCGGGGTGACCTCGGTGTCTGACTCCGAGTCATCGGGGAGGGTAATTTTGTCCCTCTTGGACGCTTTGGCTTCTAGGTCCTCAGAGGCCGCCCTTGTCGGCATTCTGGGAATGGGGGTCCCTAGACTTGCCTGCCTGCGGCCCATGGCGTGGCTGTGCTGGCAGCTCTGTGCGGCCCATCATCATCAACAAGGCATTCAAGACCCTCGCCAGGGGCCAAGCCTCACGAGGCGGACGACGCAAGACCTCCTCAGGAGCGGCCTCACCAGGCTGCCTCACGAGGAGTGGAGATATCAAGGCGGGGCAAACCTCGTGAGGCTCTCGTGACGTGAGCCATGACGATCGACACCAGGCGGGCGCGAGCGCACGCAGCGTCCTTGTTTCCTCTTTGGTGCCAAGGGGGAAAGCGCAGGCGCGGAGTACCGAGGCATCAGGCAAAGGTTTCCATATCGGTGCAACGAGACAAAGACTAGAAGGACGGCGGGATGGAGGTCACCATGGAGCCTAGGACGGCGTCACCACCAGAACCTTTGGCAGGCAAAGACAACCTTTTGTCAGTATAGCTTGTACTAGCTGTCACCTTTCAAATTGTCCGCCCTTTTTGGCTCCTTTCCCGCTCAATATTTGGGGAGAGGACCAGTGCCTATATAAGTAGGACTAGCCACCACCAGGGGGGCTGATCTGATCTGATCAAAGGGGAACCCTTAGCCACACCAAGCACAAGAACACCTCAACCTCAGGAGGCTGTTCTTCCCCTTGTACCGTTCTTCATCAGCCCAAGAGGCAATCCACCACCACCACACTAGAGTAGGGTATTACACCACATCGGTGGCCCGAACCAGTATAAACCTTGTGTCTTTGTGTTGCGAGTGCGTCGAGTTCGTCCACGAGACCTTAGCGAGCTAGGGCGTAGATCGGTAGGAGGGAAAGAACTTCGCGCGCACCCCAGAGTTCGAACCTCAAGGGTTTGCCGGAACCCGTGATCTGACATTTGGCGCGCCAGGTAGGGGTGCGCCATAGCTCCTCTCCACCGGCCTGCGCTCCACGCCACCGCACTTCGCCCTCATGGTAGGTGCCCCGCCACCGGATCCAACGGCCGGTGCTGACGACGGGGCCAGGGGGCTCCAAGCCCTGGCCCCCGCCCTGTGGCAGGTGCGATGGCCACCCAAGTTTAGGACGGAGATGCCGCCGCACTATGACGGCACGGCAGACCCATCTGCATTCCTGTTGGCATACGAGGAGGCCGTCCTCGAGGCCGGGGGCGACGACAAGGTCATGGCCAACTGGCTCCCCATGGCCCTCGGCGGCGAGCGACGCGCCTGGCTGCTCAACCTCCCGAGATCCACGATGGCATCCTGGGGGGAACTCCGCGACCTCTTCACTGCTCGCTACACGGTACCGGCACACCACACAATCGCGGCCCTACTAGGCGGTTCTCAAGAACCGCCTTCAGATCGCCACGTCAAGCCGTTCCTCCGCTAGATTGGTGTCGCTTCCAAGCGCCTGGGGGCTCCGCCAGGCTGGGCTGCGCTAGAGGCCGACCTCACCTTCGGCTCAGAGGACCACCCCGACTCCACCGCCTGCTCGGGCATGCTCCCAATGGTCTGCACGCCCACCATCTGCAACGTGGCTATTACCAGGACCCTCATCGATGGCGGTGCTGGCCTCAACTTGCTCTCCGTGGAAGCCTTCAGCCTTCTTCACGTGCCACTCGAGCGGCTCAGCCTCAGCAAGCCTTTCTCAGGAGTTAGTGGTGGCACTGCCTGCTCTGTGGGACAGATCCACCTTCCCATCACCTTCGGCACGCGCGACAACTACCGCACCGAGCTGGCCGACTTCGACATTGCCCGCATTGGCCTCCCGTACAACGGCATTCTCGGGTACCCGGCTCTGGCCCAGTTCATGGCAGCGACTCATCCGGCCTACAACCTCATGAAGATGCCTGGGAGCAAGGGCGTCCTCACTATCAAAGGGGACGCCAAGGAGGCTCTAGCGGCGCTCAGGCTCTCCCTCAAAACCGCCACGGCGACGCAGCCTGCCAACGCGGGCACCTCCGTGCCCAAGGGAGCCGTACCGACCAAGAAGAAGCAGTTGTTCACACAAGACAAGGCGGAAACCAAGCATGTGCTAGTCAATGAGGATGGGCCCTCAGAAGCCACCTTTACCATAGGTGCCAGCCTCGATCAAGGTCAAGAGGAAGCATTGGTGAAGTTCTTGCGTGCAAACAAGGATATATTCGCATGGGAGCCCAATCAGCTGGTAGGAGTCCCGAGGGAAGTGATCCAGCATCATTTAAGGGTATGCCCCAATGTACGCCCTCTGAAGCAGCGGGCGAGATGGCAGTCCACTGAGAAGCAGGCCTTCATCGTCCAAGAGACCCGCAAGCTAGAGGCGGCGGGCGCCATTCGCGAGGTTTGGTATCCCAAATGGCTGGCGAAGCCCGTCGTAGTACCGAAGAAAGGAGGGAAGGAACGGATGTGTGTTGACTTCACCAACCTTAACAAGGCCTGCCTCCAAGATCCATTCCTGCTCCTGATCAGATCGTTGACTCCACCGCCGAGTGCGACCTGCTGTGCTTCCTAGATGCATTCTCAGGATATCACCAGATCAAGATGGCGGTAGAAGATGTGGAGAAGACAGCCTTCCTGACCCCGTGTGGGGTGTACTGCTACACCTACATGCCTTTTGGATTGCGCAACGCAGGCACAACCTTTCAGCGACTGATGCACATCGCCTTAGGGCGGCAGCTCGGGAGAAACACAGAGGCCTATGTCGATGACATTGTGGTGAAGTCTTGGGAAGCGAGGACCTTGATTCAAGACCTGGAGGAGACCTTCTCGAGCCTGCGCCAAGTGAGCTTGTGGCTTAACCCGGAGAAGTGCGTGTTCGGCGTCCCTTCCGGCAAGCTGCTGGGCTTCCTCATGTCCCACAGAGGGATCGAGGCGAATCTAGAGAAGATCAAGGCCATCGAGGACATGAGCCTGCCACAGACCCTTAGGGAGATGCGGAAGCTGGCTGGCCGGATAACTGCACTGGGACGCTTCATCTCCAAGCAAGGGGAACGCGCCCTACCCTTTTTCAAGCCGATGACGAAGAAGGGCCCATTCGAGTGGACCTAGGAGGCCGACCGAGCTTTTCAAGACCTCAAGAGATACCTGACCAGCCCTCTGGTGATGGTGGCGCCACGGCCCCTCGAGCCCCTAGTACTCTACCTTGCTGCTACCCCGTACTCCGCCAGCGCAGCACTGGTGGAAGTTTGGGAGGAGCACCAAACCAAGGGCGCGTTGTGCCGAGCTACAACTGAGGCAATGCAAGATCAGGAAGGCACTGTAAGAGCCGTGGCAGCATCGACAGAAGACCAAGCTCAACAGGACGATGCCACCAAAATTCCCGCAAACAATCAGGCGTCAGGAGCCCCGTCACCTCACGAGGCGTCTCAACTTCCACAAGATGCAAGCCCAGACACCACACGAGCCCTCGTTGAACACCCGGTGTATTTCATCAGCACCGTGTTGCGAGATGCGAGGGCGTGATATCCCATGCCTCAGAAGCTTCTGCTCGCACTCTTGGTAGCCTCGCACAAGCTGCGGCACTACTTCCAGGGGCACCCCATCAAGGTTGTCTCAACCTACCCATTAGAGAGGGTGCTCAGGAGCCCCAATTCTGCTAGAAGGGTCACCGAGTGGAACATCAAGCTACAAGCATTCCAGTTAGAGTTCAGCACTACCAGGGTCATCAAGGGAGCCGCGCTCGCTGATTTTGTGGCGGAATGGATGGACGTCCCGACACTTGAAGTAGGCGAAGACTGGTCCACCTCGCTAGGAAGTGAGGCACCATATGGTTGGGTCCTGTACTTCGATGGCGCCTCCGCGCACCAAGGCGTGGGGGCTGGGGCAGTACTCATCTCGCCCACTCAGGATAAGCTCTACTACATCGTGCAACTCTGCTTTCAGCAAGGCGAGAAGGTCTCCAACAACATCGCAGAATACGAAGGCCTCATAGCTGGCCTGAAGGCCGCGGCAGCTCTGCATGTGAAGCGCCTTACCGTTAGAGGCGACTCGTAGCTCCTCATCAACTTCTCCAACAAAGTATATGAGCCAAAGTGACGAGCATATGGAGTCATACCTCGCGGAGGTGCACAAGATGGAGAAGCAGTTCTTGGGCCTGGAGCTGCAGCACGTGCCCCGAAGCACCAACAAGGAAGCCGACGACATTGCCAAGAGAGCATCCAAGCGGCAGCCACAAAAGCCCGGTGTCTTTGAGGAACGGCTCTTCAAGCCATCGGCGACACCACCACCTTCAAGCAATGCTCAGCCTCGGGAGGAGCTCCCACAGCCTCCTGCCATAGGAGCCCCGTCCTGCGGCCCGACCTCAGGAGCTCGCTTGCTCTTGGCACTCGAACCTCAGGAGGAATGCTGGACCAAGGAATTCAAGGAATATCTGATGCAAGGGGTACTGCCAGAGAAGGAGGAAGATGTAGAGCGTGTGGTTTGGCAAGCCACGGCGTACTGCATCCAGGATGGTGAGTTGTGCAGGAAGCGGCCAAACGATGTTTCCCTGCGCTGCATTTCCAGGGTCCAAGGGAAGGAGCTGCTAACTAACATACACTGTGGGGACTGCGGGCACCACTCGTCATCACGAACCCTCGTCGGCAAGGTATTCTGCAGCGGGTACTACTCGCCCACTACGCTCAACGACGCATCTGAGCTGGTGAAGTCTTACGAAGCCTGCCAATTCCACGCCAAGCAAATTCATTAGCTGGCTTAGGGCCTCTAGACCATTCTGCTCACGTGGTCGATTGCGGTCTGGGGGCTGGACATCTTGGGACCGTTCCCTCGAGCGCCTGGGGGCTACCGTTAACTCTACGTCGCCATCGACAAGTTCACCAAGTGGGCGGAAGTGGAAGCTGTCCATACCATCCCAGCTGGCTCCACTGTCAAGTTCATCAGGGGTCTCGTGAGCCGCTTCGGAGTCCCCAACCGCATCATCATAGATAACGGCTCACAGTTCACTAGTAACCTTTTCAAAACCTATTGTGCTAACCTTGGGACGCAGATCTGCTATGCTTCGGTGGCGCACCCCAGGAGCAATGGTCAGGCCGACCGCGCCAATGCGGAGGTCCTGAGAGGCCTCAAGACCAGGACCTTCAAGAAGAAGCTCGAGGCATTTGGCTGGGGCTAGCACGACGAGCTCCAGTACGTGCTATGGTCTATCAGCACCACCGCCACCAAACCAACGGGCGAGACCCCATTCTTCCTTGTCTACGGAGCTGAAGCAGTCCTTCCTCACGAGGTTAGGCATCGCTCAGCACGGGTCCTGGCGTTCGATGAAACGCAGCAGGACGCCACGCGGGGGATGGACCTCGTGCTGGGGGAGGAACGTCGTCGCGAAGCTGCACTGAGGGTGGCAAGGTACCAGCAGGCGCTGCGGTG
This sequence comes from Triticum urartu, assembly GCF_056163025.1. NCBI lineage: Eukaryota > Viridiplantae > Streptophyta > Magnoliopsida > Poales > Poaceae > Triticum > Triticum urartu. Next base: position 609,802,152 of record NC_141875.1, on the reverse strand, counting down.
ATACCACTATCGCAACATCTGCTCTGGGACGCTCGAGGTGGGTGACCTCGTCCTGAGGCGGGTCCTCTCCAGGGAAGGGCTGCACAAGCTTTCACCCATGTGGGAGGGCCCGTTCAGGGTAGTCCATGTCTCCAGGCCTAGCACCGGGCGCCTGGAGATGCAGGACGGGATACCTATCTAGAACGATTGGAAGATCCGGCACCTCCGGAGGTTCTACCCATGAAGCAAGGCCTAGAGCCCGTGAAGAAAGGCCCAGAGCCTGTGAAGAAGGCCCGATGCCTATGAAGAATCGCCGCCTGTGACACTCTCACGTAATAATGAGTGGGGTTGTACACGCCCCGGAGTCTCAGGAGCGCTGGCCTCAGGCCTTGGGGCTCCCTCCCACGCCTAGTGGCAGCACTTAGCTCCGCGCTGGTGAGAAGACTTGAAGACTAGATTAGCTACCGGACACAGCTTTTAATTTGCTTTCCATAGTTGGCTTGCTTTTCCTTAATCGAAGTTAGCCTTCGGTGTTCCTTGCTGATTTGATTCCCTCGCCTCTTCCCGCATTTTCCGGCTCTGGTTTGCTCGTGTTCTCTCTCTCTCGCGTACCTCGCAAGGGGGGCTAGGCAGGTGCCCTCGCGAGCATTTTTCTTCTCTCCGCCTCCTCGCGAGCCACAGTCGTTCGAGCCCGAAAGCTGGCACATCTCTCCTAATCCGTGCCCCACGGGTATCGCGATACAAGGCGCCGGGTTAAGGCTTGGGTGAACGGCAAATCTCCTAGCAAAACTCCCTAATGAATTTTTTCGTAGTTCCTGATCAATCGCAGACCACAAGGTCAAGATGGACATGAGGAAGTAAACGCCTCGTGAGGAGGAGGGCGCCCCGAGTGCACCAGGCTAAGTTATCTTTGCGCAAAATAGCCGCACAGCACTGAAACAACAAGCGTAGCATAATGGATAATAAGTTATGGTTCGATATACGCCCCTCTGGGCCCATGCTGACTTCATTCCGATAGAGGAAGGGAAAGGGGAACATAACAAAAGCGGCGCTCGCCCCTGCAGCAGCTGACGGGGGCAGGGCCTTTGCGACGTCCCGGGTCTAGTCAGACCCCTCCTCGCGCTTCACCGGTGCGCGGCGACGAGATGACCCGCTACCACCTTCGAAGAGGGTGCGGCGGCATGGCGGCTGATCAAGGCCGCCGTTGCTGGAACTGTCGCCAAGGGAGGAGCCACCATAGCCAGACGAGGTGCGGCCGGCGGGTTCACCCTCCTCCTCGTCCCGACCATCACCAAGGCCAAGCACCTCCTCGCCGTCGTTCACCTTGGGGCAGCATCCGGTGCGGCGTCCGTCTTCCCCAAACACCCTCACGAAGAGGGTCACGTCGCCGTCGAACTTGAAGTGGAGGGTGCACCGCCTGCCTAGGCCGCGCGCGTGGGCGAACATCTTCCAACCACGGGCCAGAGCAATGTTGCCCATGATGGAGACCTCGACCGCGACCCAAGAAGCTCGGCTGCAGCAACTGTCTGCCTGCAGCCAGAGCCCGCCTGGACTGGAGGCCGGCAGCTCGTCGGCAAGGAAGTGGGGGAGCTGGAGCCAGCTACCGGCCGGATCCTCCGACCAGACAACGAACTCCGGTAGCACCTCTGATGCATGGAACCGTGGTCGGGGAGGTCGCACAACCATGGCGCGTCTCCTCTCGTCGACGGGACTGCCGCGTCTAGAGCGACTCCTGTCGCGCATCACAGCACCACCCCGAGAGCTGGGGGCCACGACAAGGGTCGCGGCATGCTTGCGGGGACAGCCACATGCTTTCTTGGGTGCTAGGGAGCTGGGTCCCTCCTGAGGGGCCTTGCCCTTCTCCGCGGCGGAGAACCTCTTTGGCGGCGCCATTGCTGTTAGCGGTGGAGCAAGGAGGAAGAAGCAAATGAACCAAGAAGAGATGGGCGACGGGGGCTCCGCCCCCTCCCCATTTATAGCGGAAGAAGGCCAACCGGCGCCTCCCACGATCACATGTAATGATGATTTTCCTTGCATGTCGCAGGGACTTGTCAAATCGAGCAGTTGCTGATATGGTTTGGGGAAGCGGAGACGCCCATGTCCAATCAACCGCCACGCGTCAATCGAGGCCGCGGGCTTTTGGGCCCACGGCGCTCCGTGCTTGATCCTTTGGCTTCGCCTCGAAGCCAAGCCCGAGTGCGCCTTGGGCCCGGGGGCTACTGTCGGTGTTCTGGGAACGGGGGTCCCCAGACTTGCCTGCCTGCGGCCCATGGCATGGCTGTGCTGGCAGGTCTGTGCGGCCCATCATCATCAACAAGAAATTGAAGACCCTCGCAAGGGGCCAAGCCTCGCGAGGTGGACGACGCAAGACCTCCTCAGGAGCGGCCTCACCTGGATGCCTCGCGAGGAGCAGAGATATCAAGGTGAGGAATACCTCGTGAGGCTCTCGTGACGTGAGCCATGACGATCGATACCAAGCGGGCGCCAGCGGGCGTAGCGTCCTTGTTTCCTCTTTGGTGCCCGGGGCAAGCGCAGGCGCGGAGTACCAAGGCATCAGGCAAAGGTTTCCATATTGATGCAACCAGACCAAGACCAGAAGGATGGCGGGACGGAGGTCACCATGGAGCCCAGGACGGCATCACCACCAGAACCTTTGGCAGGCGAAGACCACCTTTTGTCAGGATAGCTTGTACTAGATGTCCCCTTTCAAATTGGCCGCCGTTGTTGGCTCCCTTCACGCTCAATATTTGGGGAGAGGACCAGGGCCTATATAAGTAGGACTAGCCACCACCAAAGGGGGGGTGATCTAATCTGATTCGATCTGATCAAAGGCGAACCCTTAGCCACACCAAGCACAAGAACACCTAAACCTCAGGAGTCTGTTCTTCCCCTTGTACTGTTCTTCATCAGCCCAAGAGGCAATCCATCACCACCACACCAAAGTAGGGTATTACACCACATCGGTGGCCGGAACTAGTATAAACCTTGTGTCTTTGTGTTGCGAGTGCGTCGAGTTCGTCCGTGAGACCTTAGCGAGCTAGGGCGTAGATCGGTAGGAGGGAAAGAACATTGCGCGCACCCCAGAGTTCGAACCTCAAGGGTTTGCCGGGACCCGTGATCAGACAGCCCTCTTCTTGCCCTTGCGGGGAGGATCTTCCTCTTCCTCCTCCTCCTCGTCATCGTCGTCCTCGTGAGAGGACTGGGCATCAACCTCTCCGGACACTGTGTCTGAAGTGCCCTCTTATTTCTTTCTCTTCTTCTTCTTGTCCCTCTTGGCTGACGCGTGGTATGGCGCCGAGACCAACATCCTCATTAATAGAGGACTGGCAGGGTCTTCGGGAAGTGGAGCTGGACATCGGATTTGCTCCGCCTTCTTAGTCCAGACCTGTTTGGGGATGGACTATTCAATACTTCTCTGTTGGGTTGACAAAGTCACTTGGTGTTCGGAGGTTTAGGAATTTACCTTGGAGGCCGGATGGTTGCAATCGATTCCGGTGTCGTCTGAGGACTTGGGCCACAATTTCTGCTTCTAAAAAAGTAGCTTCCATAGCCCCTTGTACATTGTGCCGTAGAACCGTTGTAGGGTCCGCGAACCTTCTGGATTAAACTCCCACATTTTGAGGGGTCACCGCTGGCAAGGAAGTACCCGGTGGATTAGCACCACTTGGATTACACCAGCGAGGGTAATGTTCTTCTCCATCATGATCTTGACACGCTTCTGCAAACACAGCACCTCAGGGACTGACCCCTAGTCCGGACCTTTGTCGGTCCAGGATGTGAGCCTTAGCGGGGGTCCGGATCTGAATGTCGGGGTGGTCTCCCACCTGGAACCGCAGGGTTCTGTGATATAGAACCATTCTTGTTACCATATCTTGACAGTGTCCACAAAGACTCACTTTGGCCAATTGACTTTGGGGAGCTTGCTCACCATGGCTCCACCACAGTCCGCGTGTTGCCCGTCGACCACCTTCTGCTTCACATTAAAAATCTTGAGCCATAGGCCAAAGTGTGGTGGGACACGGAGGAAGGCCTCACACACAACGATAAACACCGAGATGTGGAGGAATGAATTTGGGGCCAGATCGTGAAAATCCAACCCATAGTAGAACATGAGGCACCTTACAAAGGGGTGAAGGGCGAATCTGAGTCCGCGGAGGAAGTGGGGGATGAACACCACCCTCTCGCCGGGCTCCGGAGTGGGGATAACCTGCTCCGGATCGGGAATCATGTGCTTGATTTCCGCGGTTAGGTACCACACTTCCCGCAGCTCCTTAATGTTCTCCTCCGTAACGGAGGAGGCCATCCACTTGCCTTGAGAGCTGGCCATGGTCGGAGGAGTTGCGGAGAGGAGGAAGGTTTGGAACTTGGGCGTTGAAGCTCGAGGATGGAGAGGCGGAGAAAGAATGAGGCATGGGGCGGAAGAGTTGGATTCTATCCACTTATATGGACTGTGAATATGGAGCGTCCCCCTCTCTCAAGCCTTAAAACTCGCTTATTCCCAAGGGGTCATGCAAACGACACGATTGGGTTACTCAAACCCGTGTTGACGAGGATCCCGCAAATAAAGGACACGATCTCTGCCTTGACGAGACGTGTCAATAACGGCCACGCCTCGATACATGAGGCGGGAGGCCCAAAAAACACTTCGAGTTAATAATGATGAGACTTGAACTTGATATCTTACCTTTGTGTTTAAGGATTATAACTATTGTACAGAGCCGGATATAGTACTTGCGATCAGCTGCTCTAAAGTATTTAGAGGAGAAACCCACCTTGCAATGCCAAAGACAATCTGTGTGCCGGACACATCGTCGTTGAAGACTGGTTCAGGGGCTACTAAGGGAGTCCTGGATTATGGGGTCCTCGGGTGTCCGGGCTATGTAACATGGGCCGGACAGATGGGCCGTGAAGATACAATATAGAAGGCCTTCCCCCATGTCTGGATGGGACTCTCCTTGGCGTGGAAGGCAAGCTTGGCGTGCGGATATGAAGATTCCTTTCTCTATAAACCTACTTTGTACAATCCTAGCCCCCTCCGATGTCTATATAAACTGGAGGGTTTAATCCGTAGAGGCAAGAATAATCATACAGGCTAGACATCTAGGGTTTAGCCATTATGATCTCGTGGTAGATCAACTCTTGTAACCCCTATACTCATCAAAGTCAATCAAGCAGGAAGTAAGGTATTACCTCCATTAAGAGGGCCCGAACCTGGGTAAACATTGTGTCCCCTGCCTCATGTTACATTTGATCCTTAGATGCATAGTTCGGGAGCCCCTACCCGAGATCTGCAGGTTTTGACACCGACAGCCCTTCCGGTGGGTCCCAGATGTCACATGGAGGAATCATTATTTTGCGCGTAATAAGGAGGCATTTCCTTGTGTGCCGTCAGCCTCTCCACGTACAGTCCACATCTGATGGATGTCATTCGTTGACCATGTTGACCATGGCGCGCCGAGAGAACCAGGGCGGTGGACGACGGCGAGGCCTAGGAAGGGAGAGACACGGAGTCGGGGAAGACTCGGCAGTGGTTGCCCACGCGATGGGGAGTATGAGGGTTTACTGGTCCGGCTACCATCGCCGGAAAATAACAGAAGGTGTGGGTGAGCAGAGGAATGGCCTAGCTAGCAATGGAGTAGGGTGGGGCGGTGCGGCCTGTGCGGCAGCACAGCCGGCCACGAGAAGCGGGAGCGGGCAGTCCTACCGGTGCTTGTTTGGGCGGCTGGAGCAAGAAGATCAGATATTGAAGAAGCAGCACGACCGTTGGATTAACATCCAACGGTCACTCCTGCTAGAATCGTTTGTGGACTAAGTTGACAAAGCCTTTCGTACATGTCAACCTAGTAGACCCACAAGTCAGCCTCCAAATCTGTCCCAAACAACATACAGCCCGAAATTTCTAGCCAAATTCAAATTAATTTAAAAACTAAACATACCTTAATTTAAATCCAATGAAATTTTACCTGCACAAATACAATGAAATTAAAATATCAGAATCCGACAAAAAAAAGTATTTTGGCACTAATTGCCCGTTTTCTGTATTTTTTCATTTTACAGCCCATTTAATATTACTTATAGCCCATTTTCTGGGCAAAATGCATCCCTCCTTGTCTTGAAAGATTTCCGGCCCAGCAGGGCGTAGAAAAGCAAGTAGGCCTACATTGGTTATTCTGCAAAAAACAAAATAGCTGGGCTAGCCATTTTTAGAAAGGAAAAAAACAAAATGGCCTGGTCATGTGCTAGACGGGCCACAGCTCCCGAACAACCCTGTTGATACCCTTCTCTGTCCCGAAAAAACAAAATTACAGCGCGCACTGCTGGGTCCCTACTGTCATCATCACCATGTACAGTCATCTCCTTATTCCTCGGCTGTTGACCATGTTGACAACACCGGAGGGCGGCGCCGCAGCGAGCGAACCAAGGCGGAGGACGATGGTGAGGCCTCGGACGGGAACGAACATGAGCCGAGGAAGATGCGCAGAGATTTAGGGTGCGATGTGGCCACTATGCGTGCACGGTAGCACAACCAGCCGTGGGAGGCAGGAGCAAGCGGTCCCGCCGGCGCTGGTTTGGCTTTGGCGGCTAGAGGAAGAAGAGACTGAAGAAACACGACAGACGTTGAATGTCAATCCAACGGTCAAGGTTGGCACAATCGTTTGTTGACTAAGCTGACACCAAGTAGCATACTTATATATATATACCAATATAAAAAGACCCAATGGGGCAGATCCAATTAATCTCGGCCATCAGATCATGTCAATCCAATGACCTAGACTGCTTCAATGTCGAGTGCTCAACACGTTTAACGTGTAGTTAATTTCATGCCAAAAATAGTGCTAATCACATAATAACATGCAAATAATATCCTACTTAATATCTGCATGCACTTAATATACTTCCAAATTAACGTGCATTGCACGTACACATTGACTAGTAGGAAGAAGAAAAACTGGACTCGTTCGCCTGATAACATTCGCGAAATTGTGACTGTTCAAACTTGCGTTGCAACTAATTCTGTGAGGAAAATGCGTTCGTCTGCCGTCCTCCTCCCAGGGAACGTTCGCCACATAAGTGACTAGCACCCCTGGTTTTCAACCAAGAGGTCTTGGGTTTGGGTCCCAGGAACTCTCAATTTTGTCCTCCTTCCTTCCTCGCACAAAAAAGAAAGAAAATCAAAGACTTGAGAAGGCGTACAGAACAAGCTAGTGTACCAGTAAAGAGATGTTGCTGAGTTTTAGAAAAAAGAGATATGTGCTCCTATAGTTGGTTCGAATCCAAACCTAGACTATGACTATATACGGTGCTATGCTACTCTACAAGTAATGAAACTGACATATCCAACGTTCACTTCTCCTCTTCTCTACTTACTCTGCCTAGCATCAGAAGCTTTGGCCACAGCAACCATGTCCGCTGGCTACTTGTCCACCTGCTCTTCAGCAGGCAACAACTAGATATGCGCCAAGTTGCCACCCGTACCATCGCCTGTGGGTCTCATCACACCCCCGCCGGCACACGCACCAGAACCGATTGCTTAACGCAACTCGCTACCGTTGGTGTGGTGTCACTGATGAAAATCACGCAGAGTCATCCGTCGTGTCTCAACCACAATCCTCAACCCTGGCCGAGTCGTCTACAAATGCCCGAATCATGGGGTAATAATACGTTTAAGTGTTGTTCTGCTGCTTTCAGTTCCTGAGTTTTTAATAGTTTGGTCGATGATCTTCCAATTTGATTCGTGAAGAAAAGGGAAGATTCATGTGATTTGTATTTCTGGGAAGTTGCTGATGTGGGGGAAAGAAACTACGCTGATTATTTGGTTAGCCGAGGAATCCCAATACCAGGAGGTTGGGGTGTTGGACAAGTAACTGAAGGAACGACAGAAGAGGAAGATGCAGAGTAGAAGGTTAAAGATGCAGTTCCTCTGATCATGGCCAAGCAACAACTGCTGAATGGCCTTGACAGCAATGAGGAGATGAAAGAGCTTGTGAAGATAATGGGCAAAATTGATGTGCTCTGTAGGATTATTGTCTCTTTATTTGCAGTGTATGTAGCACTCGTGATGTATTGAGTGGCTATGACATGAGCACTTTGCTGAAACTAGTAATGAATGAAACCTGTGTAGTAGGATGGGCGTAGTGTTGTGAACATGTAATGATTTCTATTAACGGAAATCTCGGGGTATCCCCTTTTGCTCATAAATAAATAAATAGCAAAGGCCATTTTGGTAATACATGAATAAATTAGCAGAGGCCCTGTCGGGTCAGCTTTATTCCCATTCAAAGACGTCGAGCAAATTGCAGTCCAACAGCAAACTATGTCATCAAATTCAAGTTTCACAGTCAAATATGAGTACAAATAAAAAACAATGTCATCATGTTTTAGTCGTCATACAATCACCAAACACAAATGAACATACATAACAAGTGATGTTCTCACAGCAAAATACTAAACAACACGTTCATCAGGTTTCAGTTGTCATAGAAAACACAATTTCACATAGTAGATAAAAAACGTCTTCTAACAGGCAAATACGACAAAAGCAATCTAATCATCCACAGCAGTAGCGTCAACATCTTTGCCATGTGTATCAGTCTGAATCGTAATTCCCCAGAGTGTCTTCTTCTTCTTCATCCTCAATGTCCTCAAATGTTGGCTTCTTCTTGATCAACTCTTGTATGTCCATAGCATGACAGGCAATCTTTTTGCCAGCGTCATTGATGTGATGGTTCTCAAAGATATTAGGAACATCTGTAGAATCTTGTACATCAGGAGCAGTGTAAGCATCATCTTGTTATGCAACTTCACTAAATGAATTCCTCTACTCAAACCTTTGCAATACTCTCCATTCATCGCTATGTGCAAATGTCTCTTCCAAGAAAAATATTTGTGTTGCTTGATTTGCCAAAATAAAAGGTTCGTTGGTCTGGTACGCCGCCTTGACATTGATGGATTTGTAATAATCATCAGCTCTGGGTTTTGTGATCCTGGAAAACAGGTTATACCAACGACAACACAACAGAACCACACACCGATGATCCTCGAAACTGGAGATATACTGCAACTGAACAATGTCTGTCATGTTAGCATACATTCCAGTTGTCTCTCTGTCGTACGTATCCGTGCTCATGATGGCACTGTTTTGTGTCTTCCTGCCTTCGTCGCGTGCAAGGATGTTGTAGTGCACATCTCCAACAACGCAAGATTCATAATGTCTTACCCGAGTATCAGGACCCATTGCTAGTGCATAAAGGGCATCATCACTTGTCTGCCCATCCTCCCGCATCTTCTTAACCTATGGTTAAAAAATAGACAAGTTGATCATCTTATGTACTCAATATATTAAAAAACTGACAGTGCAATTCAAAAGCTTACATGGCTCTTGAACCATTTCGCAAATCCTGCCATAACCAGTTTGTCAATGTTTCTTGGATTTTGCGGCAGTAACTCCTTTTTGTAGATGCCGCACAACATTGTGATCGCGTCAAACATCTAAATATATAAGAATGTGGTGCAAGTTTAGTAGATTATGATGTATAATCTGCAGTACTTAGCACTTACTTGATATAAGGTAGTATCTCAGGACAGTTATTCAACACATACCAAACCCTTTTGTCCAAATCTTTAGGTTTGTCCTCTTGTCGACTCTTCCCTGTAACTCAAACAGAATAATCGAAAACACTAAGCCTGGGATTGTCTTCACCCACCTCTTTGCTAAGCTGATCAGCTGTTTCAATGTATTTTGAGCAGAATGTCAATGCTTTTGTAGCAATGTAGGCCTCTGCAATGGAACCCTTGGGTCTAGCTCAGTTCCTAACAGAGCCCTTGAAAGTGCTTAGCGGCCTTTCAATAGGGTACATCCAGCCATACTGTGCTAGACCTCTAAGTAGTGCCTCATCAGGTAGATGAACAGCCAAATACACCATCACATCAAAGAAGGTTGGAGGATATATCTTCTCAAGGTCGCATAGGATAGTTGGTATCTTGTCTCTAAGACGCTCCAAAGCATCTACCCTGATATTTCTACTGCAGAGTTCCCCGAAGAATTGTACCAACTCTGCAACTGCTCTGTGTAAGTTAGGGCGGCCCAATCCTCTAAGGATAACAGGTAAAACCCTTTGAAGTAGGACGTGGCATTCATGAGTTTTCAACCCTTGTACCTTGTTTCCATCTGCATTGTCTCTCCTTTCAGGGTTGGAAGCAAATCCATGTGGGAATCTCACACATGATAGTACCTCGCATAATTCTTTTCTTTTTACCTTGTCCAAGACATACATAGCTGGTGCCATATCCCGTGGTTTACCTTCATCTTGCACCTGCAAATCATGTCTGATACCCAGGTGTGTCAAATCAATCCTAGATTTTAAGGTATCTTTCATCTTGCCTTCAATATTAAGAAGTGTGCCGATAATGCTGTCACATATATTTTTTCTCGATGTGATTATGCCGTAGATCCAAATATTTCCAATACTGCAAGTCCCACAAAGTGGACCTGTGTGTAAACAATAATCTCTCTTCTGCCTTGCCACGCTTCCTTTTCCCGCTACCATTACCAGGATGGTTTCCTGGTGTAATATGCCTGACCTTCTCTAATTCCACTTGCAACTCATCGGCGGTGAGCCTCTTTGGCGGATCACGGTTTTCATGCTTTGCATTGAACACATGTCTTCGGTATTTTGTAGGAGGCGTCTTGTCCTTGGCAAGGAAACAACGGTGTCCAATATGTAACAAATCTTGCTAAGTATTGCGTATGACAGCAGATTCCTGTCACAGCAAACGCATGCATTGTAACCATGTGTCATTCTCCATGACATAGTGCCCATAGCCGGATAATCATGGATGCACCAAATTATAACAACACGCAGAAAGAAATCAGCTGGTGGGCTACTATATAGGTCTCGAGTGAGAACACCCCTCCATAGCTATTGAAGTTCCTCCACAAGAGGCTCCATGAATAAATCAAAATCCTTTCCAGGACTTTTTGGACCTGGAATGAGCAAGGCCATCATGTAGTTTGATTCTTTGGTGTAGACATTTGGAGGCATGTTGTAAGGGATAACAAGCACTGGCCACATGCTATATATGGCGCTCTCATGGGCAAATGTGTTAAATCCATCTGAAGTTAAGCCAAGTCTAATGTTTCTCGGTTCAGCAACAAACTTTTTGTGTTTCTGATTGAAGCTTTTCCACTCACTACCATGAGATGGATGGCTCATTACATTCTGATCTCCGTACTCCTAGTTCCTACAATGCCATGATACATCCTCTCTTGTTTCAGCATCATGAAACAACCTCTGCAATCTTGGTGTAATTGGAAAATGTCTCAAAACATTATGAGGAATCCGCTTCACAGCATTGCCATCTTTCCAACTTGATGATTTGCATTTCGGGCATTCACTTAAGTTGGCATAATCCTTCCGGAACAGAACACAATTATTCTTACAAATATGGATCACATCATATCCAATTCCAACTACACAAAGAAAATTCTTCATTTTATGGTAGGTGTGTGGCAGCTCAAACGCATCTGGGAAAGCTTCGGGAAAGCAGCCAACATCGCATCGAATGATTTGTTGGTCATCCGCTCAGATGTCTTCACCTGAAGAAAGGTGACCATAGCTGAGAATACTGACAGCTTATTTCCTCGGGTGACAGCCATGTTGCATTATTCCAACATGCGGGCCCACTGTTTTTCTTCTGCAGGTGAAAGTTCACGAAATGCACGAGCATTTCATCTCATTGTTTCAGTGTTGGTCAAAATCACTGGCTCCGCCACCACCTCCTCCTCCTCCTTTTCCACCTGAGCATCAGACAAATCAAGATGGTGATCTGCTGCTTCCACATGGTCAGTAACATTGACGTTCACAGCTTCACCATGATGAACCCACCTAGTATATGTGAGTGACATCCCATACAAGTGTAGATGATTTTGCACAGTTGACTGAGGTCTTGTAACTGAATTCATACAACTGCTACACAGGCAGAGCACATCTGATTTTGGACCACCGTACTCAGCTCTGATAAAGTTCATGAAGTTTTCAACTCCCTCGACATATGCAGTGGAGAATCTTCGAGCAGAAGTTATCCAAGTCCTGTCCATCTGTTAGACATACAAATTAGTTCTACTAGATATTATAGGAAAAACATATATGCTTTTTTATGAAGTCCAGAAAAAAATACCTAGGTCAATGTCTAAAGCTATGGCAAGATATTTGGATGAGCAGATCTAAGTAACGAAATATATTTAAAGCTAATTCAGAAACAGATTTGAGTGCTAAATTATGGCAGGCTGTTCCAGCAGTCAATGAGGCCGAGCACACAGCCATCAAACTATCGAAGGCCATCGCAACAACAAAGATCGAGTATAAAACGGTGTAGAGCTATTTCACCTAACAGATTGGCTACTAGACCATGGCAATCTACGTCATAATAAATATATGGCAAGATATTTTAGCAACTAATCGGGCTTGGCATGCCATCTCAGCTAAGCAGATTGAGTGCAAAACAGGGCAAGGAAGCTTCTTATGCAGAGCATATTGACTGTAAACTACTTCAGCAAACAGTGAGATTAACAGCGTCTACCAGCTAACATTCAGCGCTACACCAACATGCACGGGGCCTCAGTCTAGAATGCGCATACTGTGGGAGAAGCTCACCGTCGTGCGTCTCCACATGAACGTCGCCAGCGGTGGCGGTGCTGACCGCCATGCGCCTCCACAAGATCGTCGCCAGTGGTGGCGGCGCGGCTCGAGGACGGCAGTCTACGAGAGCGTACTGTGGAAGTGAGAGGATCACCGTGCATCGCCTCGATGAACCGTGGCGCTGATGTATCAGCGCTGTCAGGACCCCGATTCCAAGTCACGTCGATCTAGCCAGTAACACCTCATATCACTTTGCAGCCTCACGCACGGTATTCCCATGGGTGTCGCCTTACCATGGCCCGGGACCGTTTGCGCCTTTTGGCTCACGTATATGACAGTGTTGCTAGCATCCATATGACAGGGAACCTGGGCCGACATGGCTAGTCGTGAACCCAAAACGGCACCAACCTATGGGGACAGGCATACATGAATCACATCGAGCATGTCGGTCAGTAGCGTGTGAATCCGGGCTGTAGCACTGGGCTAACAGGACTCCGGGAACCCGGGCTGTAGCAGACTACTATGGCTCATGGAAGCACTAGACTACATTTCCCCATAATAGAGGCTGCCAAGGATAAACAACTAGATTGTCGGATCCCACACATACCAAGCATTTCAATCACACACACAATATGCTCGATATGTGTAAATACAACATGGCATCACAACATAACTCTACAACTCAAGTATTTATTAATTAGGCTCCGAGGAGCGAGATATTACAAACATGGGTCTCATGACCCAACAATCATAGCATACAAATCAAACACATACGGAAGCTTAACATGTCTGAGTACAGACATCTACAAATGAAAAAGGCTAAGAAGCCTGACTATCTACCAGATCCTGCCAAGGGCACAAGATCATAGCTGAGGTATCAAGCTAAACGTCAAAGTCCACGTGGTACTACTAGCCAGACTGAAGTCTCTCTGCAAAACATAAATTAAGCAAACGTGAGTACAAATGTACCCAGCAAGACTTACATCAGAACTAACTACATATGCATCGGTATCAACAAGGGGTAGTGGAGTTTAACTGCAGCAAGCCAGCTTTGACTCAGTGGCTAACCTGAACTACGACAGCAAGTAACTCTTTTGAGGTGGCGCACACGAGTCCACATATTCACCATATCAATACACCACTATGGATCCGCTCCTGTCTCCCTACGAGAAGGCCATCCATAGCACTCACACTTATCTTGCGAGTTTTAGAGTATCCACTTTCACTTGTTTATGAACTGTTATAGGCAACCCAGAAGTCCTTTACCACGGACACGACTATTCGAATAGATCATTTCTAACCCTGCAGGGGTGTAATTCATCACACATGTTTCCACCACTTAGCGTATGCACACGACATGTGCTCGGCAGACTTCAAGCGAAAACCGACGTGGGTGTAGACCATGACCTGACTAACCACACAAGTCTCTAGTCCAGGTTTATCACATATTCGGGTTCCATCCGCAAGGAAATCCGGCCAGGGTGTCCTCAACGGCCCCAAACGATGTGTACAGGGTCCCGAGACGCCAATAAGTCGAGCGGGGTCATATTTCAGGGCCCAATGTGTGGTAGTAGCTGTTTCATGGATCACAAACACAGAACTCAGTTCCTGAGGACGGTTTCAGTGAGACAACCCACCATGTATGCCTACATGGCCTCTCACCGCTACCTTTACCAAATCGTGTTCACACACTTAGCTCGCACACCGTAGGACATGTTTACACACCTCCGATTCATCCCCGATGAACCAAACCTGACACGACTCTATGCAATAGCAGGCATGATAAGCAAGCATGAATGAGTAGGCACGTCAGGGCTCAAACAACTCCTACTCATGCTAGTGGGTTTCATCTACTTACTGTGGCAATGATAGGTCATGTAGAGGAAAGGGGTTCAACTACCGCAGCAAGTAACAGATGAATCGTTGTTGTCCTAATGCAGTAAAAGAGAGCAGTAGCAAGAGAGTGGGATTGTATCGGAATGAACAAGGGGGTTTTGCTTGCCTGGCACTTCTGAAGATATCATTGGGTCTTCATCAGTGTCAACGATCACAGCGTCGGTACAACGTCTATCGGGAGGGGACAAACACCGGCAACTGAGAAAGAACTCAATAAACACATGACGATATGCAACAATATGATGCATGCTATGACATGGCAATATGAATGTGTTTTGCACTAATGCATCTAGCAACAATTTAAATGAAGTCCATATGGACCAAGGGTTCATATGCAAACTCCATATTTAGCATTTAAAATGTCATTATCATGTTTTCACTTATACAGTGGGTACAAGTTGGTTGAACATGCATTAAAGTAGTATAAATGGATAGATTGGATTTTTTTGATAATTTTTCATATATAAATTATTTCATTTGGAGTTACGGTTGAATTTCTATGATTTTTGGAAGTTTTGGACATTTTCTGAATTAAATAAATCATTCCTGATTTATTTAAAATCCAGAAAGCATTACCGCGTCAGCCTGACGTCAGAATGATGTCATCAAGTCAACAGCGTCAGCCCAGGTCAAACCTGACGCTGGGACCCACTGGTCAGTGTCTCAGGCTGGTTTGGGTCTATGACAAGTGGGACCGGTCAATGTTGACTTGACCAAGTCAAACCTGACACGTGGGGTCCATACCGATTAGCACTAACATAAACAGGGAGTTAGACTAAACTAGTTGGGCCCAGGGACCCACATGTCATCGACACAGGCACTAACTAAACGAGTTTAGCGCCTAAGCTAATGGCGCCACGTCAGTAGGTGACGCCGGCGACCATAGCAGCGACGGAAACTCGCCGGAGGTGGTCGGGGCGGCGCTACAGACTACGGCTGGGCGTGCTGAGGGCATCTACGCGGAGCTGGGAATCGCCCGCATTCACTCGTGGCAGCGGCTAGAGCAGGGGTGGCCGGAGTCCACCCAAATGGAGCTCGCGGCGGTGGCTGGAGTTCGGGAACATACGGGTACAAGGCTGCGATGCACTAGGGGGCCAACTAGTAGCTGCGTTGGCCTCTCCGTTGCTCCAGGAGCACGCCGGAGGCTCAAGCTCGAGTGGAGACACACGGTGGCTGTGAGAGAAACGTCCATGGCGGACGACGACGCTCGGATACGGCGGCTGGCATAGCTAGAGGACGGAAACGATCTCGGGGAGGAGGGGGAAAGGTGTCGGAGCTCACAGCGATCTCAAGGGAGGGCTAAGCGGGCTCGGGGAGGCGGAGACGGCGGCGAATCACCGGTGAGGTTGCCGGCGGCCGGAGGTTGGGGATGAGCTCGGGGAAGACGCTACAGGGCCCCCGCGGTCGAATGGGTTGGTGTAGATGATGCAGAAGGCGATGGCGGTTCCTCTGGACCCATTGGGGAGGCACGGGATGGACGGTGGCCATGGTAAATTGCGTCGGCGACGACGAGCTCCGCTTGGGTGTGCTCGGGAGAGGGAGCATAGGGCAAGGGGGAGAGCAGAGAGTGAGGGAGAGGAGCGAGGGGTCACGGGGCGTCTCTGTGGCGTCGCTAGAAGGCCCGGGGAGGAAGCAGGAGGTGGCCAGGGGCGAGCACGCGCGCGGTGGCACGCCCTCCTGCCCACTGGCAGGTGGTGGAAGACGACAGGAAGGTGGAGGTGGGCTGGCTTTGCCCGGCTGGGCTGCTACAGTGGTGGGCCGGTTGGCCCACCAGGTAGGTTCTCCCTCTTTCTCTTTTAATTTTGTTTTCTATTATTCTGTAGTCTTTAGGGCTTTATTAAAAATACTTAGACACTTCCAAAAATCACCAAACTGCTCATGCTCACTGTATGGAATAAACCCAACATCGAACATTTCAGTTTAGGATTATTTGGACATTATTTCTTGTAGAACAGAAATAATTCCAACCCAAATATATTATTGATTTAAATCAAAGGCCCAAATAAATTATTTCTGTGACTCCAAAAATATTGGTTTGAATTTCACCTCATGCCAATATTTTCACAGAATAACAGGAACATTTTCTTGGACTCATTTGATGAGATTTAAATGTTGGTTATTTTTAGAGGTTTTCTGAGGCTTGGAAAATTCCTCAATTCAAATTTCAATTGAATTTAAACATGATGCAGCAACCAAACTAGTCCAAGGCCAAGGTAAAGCTAGGGCTGTGACAACTCACCCCCACTAAACAAGAATCTCGCCCCGAGATTCAAGACGTGAGGTAAGAAGACAGAGGGGGCACAAGACCAACACAATCTTCACGATCCAAGTTGCACCTCATAAGGTTGTTGATTCGTAGCATACGTTGATCTTGACATCCTCGCTTTTGAGATCTTCATCTACGAGATGATGACGGAAAGAAACTCTACTAGGATTGATCTTCTCGAAGATCGAGTTATACAATATCAGCTTGCGGAATGAGATGTTGAAACATCTCGAGTTGAGACACAAAACACATCGAGAGGGATGGAAGAACAATGACAGGGTTTAATTTGGTGGGCAACAATTCCACGCTTAGAAAGATGGTGGATGGTGTCAAGGTGGGGAGGAAACAATTGTCATGATCCCATAACGGGGCACCTTGGGAAAGGTGACTCGTTGGACTATTCCCTTAAGTGGCAAAAAGAATTACTTTTGATCCATAGATCATTGAAATTCTTCATACCAGCTTAAGGCAAATTACAATTGATTGTTTGAAAGAGCTCGAAGAAATTGCATACTCGGACTAGGATGGATGATGTGGACTACCTTGTTGAAGACAACACAATGGATGACTTTGCTTATCATCAGAAATTGATGGAACCCATGGTAGTACCACTTTTGAAGATGATCCTAAACAGTAATTACTGAGGTGCAAGCTGGGAACAAATGCAAATGCTGGGAATGATTCTGGTAACTGGGAATAACTCAACGAGAGTGATTACACCGTTCGAATGGTTATAGCTTAATCGAGGAAACCAAGAGCACAAGAATCCCTAAGGAACAACTTATAGGATAAGCCGCATGAAATCCTCGTGGAGAAAATGGACAAATTGCCCAATCAAGATACTATAGTGATAGATTCTCCGGCTAGGTGCGTCGGCCAGAACATCAACCTTGTCGGGACCTACATCATAGATCTTGGA
Source organism: Triticum urartu (assembly GCF_056163025.1). NCBI lineage: Eukaryota > Viridiplantae > Streptophyta > Magnoliopsida > Poales > Poaceae > Triticum > Triticum urartu. Next base: position 609,784,454 of record NC_141875.1, on the reverse strand, counting down.
GAAGTTCCAACCATCATATCTGCCTGAGATTCAGATCTGGTTGGTAACGGGATATTTCAGACAACATGTCCGGAAAGAAAGTTTGCAACACAAACCAACGAGACGATGTTGCGAGATTCTCGGGATTTGAACTACGATAGTAAACTCCAAAAGATGAGCGGGTTCTGCTACACACATGTGAACACGTTGTCCAAGACAAGAATGGCCACATAGTAGTCTTATAATAGAACACTATCGAGTTCAGGTGGGGAACCATCATCGAGGATATCAAAGTCCTTGCCTAAGGCATGCTCTTAAGAAGGAACTTCTTCTCCTTGAACAATTCAATCAGTGGCTTCGTGTGCTAGGGACACATATAGAATGAAGGTTGCAAGTCTCCAAACCACAGAATACTTTGCACGTATACATGACTGATTTGGGATGATTCCAGAGGAAGCAAAACAAACTTTCTCAAATCCACGGCAGCAACTTGCATCAAATGCACGTGATTCAAAGGAAGTCACTTCTTTCATCCAAGCGTATGCTTCATGAGCTAGCATGAAGAAATGCTTACAAAAGTTTCCAACACTAGCTTAATGTTCAACATGAATCATGGAGGAGATAAGATGCTACTGATGGGCTCAACAACAACTCATCGGGATTTCCATATCACTGGAATTCCACCATTATGTGAACAAGGTGATAGCACTGGTCAGACCCAAAGCTATAATGGTGCATGTTCGAGGGGTCAACCACGAGTAAGACAACATTACGAATATCGTTGGTTCTGATTTGATTTGATAATAGCCCATACTCAAATCAAGGTTTGGACAAGACAATAGATCCAATAACTGATCACGAGGACCAATCGATAAAGATACCATCTTTCTTCAACACACACACACAAGGATATCCCTTTGGAATGAACTAATTCAGACAAGCTTTTCTTCCAACTCTCCAAGTTGTTGTTTGGCTTAACCAACTAGCTCAGGGATATCCAACATAGATTCTTGGAGAAAGAGTGGTTTATTGGAAAACCAACTTGATCACGAACTCAACATATCAGTCACGTGACAACCTAGTAATACCTCCGAGAAGATATTCGGAACATCACGAACCACCGATATGTTATTAAGCTCGAGAACAATCTTGCTTTTCAGAGCAAGGTGATATGATCAAATAAGCAAGGGATTGAATAATCCTAAATCATTGATCGAAGAATGCACTGGAGATAAGGACTAGGTGGCACAATCTATCTTAGAATGATGATTCAATAACCAACACGCTAAGAATGAGAATATTGTCCATTTACTACCAAGCAACGGGGTTGCTAGTAGTATTGATTTCACACATCATGGTTCACTTGTTGGCATTCCGGTTGCAACAACACGGGACCAGGGAATGAGACAATGATAGCGAGAAGTATCACTGTGTCAAGAATTCATAAGAGATGGTGCAATTCTCATGACAATCCTGACATAAAGGGGGTAATACTCCAGGGTAGAACGGAGCAAAAGCTGGATTGGCATTTGATCTGCAGAGCACAACTACTTTGACCCAATCATGGAAATGGACGAGGTACTGGAGTTTGTTTCTCCTAGTCATTCCAGAATAGAACGACTTGTCGAACCACAAGAATAAAAGGCATCGATGAACAGAAACGCACACACACTCTTGGCTATCAACTGATAGAGGATGGTCGGAATACAACTGAAGAGGAACAACTCAAGGAACATATAACTTTCTGAGTTATGGATGCATAGATTAGTATGTCGAGCAAAACTCAACATTTCTTCCGGACAACCCATGTAGAAAGGTAGGACTGGCAGATTCACAATGCAGAATGGAGAACTCATCAAGAGCACTCTTATTGTGATCTTTTGGTTCAAAAGAACTCCTGCCAAGAATGGTTCATGGTAATTGGAAGAAGGATGTACCACGAACCTCGAGGACTATCGCAAAGGTTACTAATATCCTAAAGGAACTAGCAACACTATCAACATGAGGTAAGTAGGGTGAATCTTGGGTCAAGAACCCAGGAGTAGAATACCTACTACTAAATGGCATCGGGGATGCTTTCGAGAATGGTGGCCAGAATCATCACACCAGGAACACAAAGCATTGCTAGATTACTAGGTGACTCCCTAAAACACCTAGGGCCATAAAAATAGCTCCAACATATATGTCGAGGCAACAGAGTACCTCAACTCACCGATTAGTGTGATTAATCTGGCCCAAATGGACATCAGGAACAGGAGGAAGGGGTTTGCAATTGCATCAGACTATTTGGAGACCTGGGATGACTCGGACAGCATAACGGCTATAAATGCTCAAAAGATTTGAGACATCCTGCAAAATGGTGGCATACCCACTCAACAACACAATATCAAGGTTCTGAGGCCATCTATGAACATATGGAAGTAGTAGGAACTGAACTGAGGCTTAAACTCAACAATCCTAGGCAACTACGGTTTAGTAACACGTCATCCTAAGAGATAGAAGAGAAGCCTAGTTCTTAACCCCCGCAGAAAAGAAGAGGGTGACTCAGATCAGAAGGCATAAGGTATAAGGAGTAAAAAGAGCCTTACATTCCCTTCCACAATCAATTCCCCAACATAACTAAAGCATTTCTAGGCACAACTTCGACCGGTTTGGCTTGGCAATCCTACAGGTAGTCAGGCTCTGATACCAACGCTGTCAGGACCCTGATTCCAAGTCACATCGATCTAGCCAGTAACACCTCATATCACTTTGCGGCCTCACGCACGGTATTCCCATGGGTGTCGCCTTACCATGGCCTGGGACCATTTGCGCCTTTTGGCTCAAGTATATGATAGTGTCTCTAGCATCCATATGACAGGGAACCTAGGCTGACATGGCTAGTCGTGAACCCAAAACGGCACCAACCTATGGGGACAGGCATACATGAATCACATCGAGCATGTCGGTCAGGAGCGTGTGAATCCGGGCTGTAGCACTGGGCTAACAGGACTCCGGGAACCCGGGCTGTAGCAGGCTAGGCAGGACTCCGGATGTCACCGCGTGACATTTCCCCGAAGGGACAGACATAGGAACGAAGTGAAACACATGCCGGCCAATCAAGTGTCCTGAGCAGTAGTGCTGGGCTAACAGGACTTCGGTGAACCGGGCTGTAGCAGACTACTATGGCTCATGGAAGCACTAGACTACATTTCCCCATAAGAGAGGCTGCCAAGGATAAACAACTAGATTGTCGGATCCCACACATACCAAGCATTTCAATCACACACACAATATGCTCGATATGTGTAAATACAACATGGCATCACAACATAACTCTACAACTCAAGTATTTATTCATTAGGCTCCGAGGAGCGAGATATTACAAACATGGGTCTCATGACCCAACAATCATAGCATACAAATCAAACACATACGGAAGCTTAACATGTCTGAGTACAGACATCTACAAATGAAAAAGGCTAAGAAGCCTGACTATCTACCAGATCCTGCCAAGGGCATAAGATCGTAGCTGAGGTATCAAGCTAAACGTCGAAGTCCACGTGGTACTACTAGCGAGACTGAAGTCTCTCTGCAAAACATAAATTAAGCAAACGTGAGTACAAATGTACCCAGCAAGACTTACATCAGAACTAACTACATATGCATCGGTATCAACAAGGGGTAGTGGAGTTTAACTGCAGGAAGCCAGCTTTGACTCAGTGGCTAACCTAAACTACGACAACAAGTAACTCTTTTGAGGTGGCGCACACGAGTCCACATATTCACCATATCAATACACCACTATGGATCCGCTCCCGTCTCCCTACGAGAAGGCCATCCATAGCACTCACACTTATCTTGCGAGTTTTAGAGTATCCACTTTCACTTGTCTATGAACTGTTATAGGCAACCCAGAAGTCCTTTACCGTGGGCACGGCTATTCGAATAGATCATTTATAACCCTGCAGGGGTGTACTTCATCACACATGTTTCCACCACTTAGCGTCTGCACACGACATGTGCTCGGCGGACTTCAAGCGAAAACCGACGTGGGTGTAGACCACGACCTGACTAACCACACAAGTCTCTAGTCCAGGTTTATCGCCTACTCGGGTTCCATTCGCAAGGAAATCCAGCCGGGGTGTCCTGAACGGCCCCAAACGATGTGTACAGGGTCCCGAGACGCCAAACGGGCGCCCGGCATACCCGGACATAGTGTATCTACCGCATCATAGCCCACCCCTAGGGTCAGCGGTACGCACGGCCGCCAACACATAACCTACAAACACCAGAAACTAGTTGCAACTCCTGGATAGAGGACGAGAGGGATCAATAAGTCGAGCAGGGTCATATTTCAGGGCCCAATGTGTGGTAGTAGCTGTTTCATGGATCACAAACATAGAACTCAGTTCCTGAGGACGGTTTCAGTGAGACAACCCACCATGTACTCCTACATGGCCTCTCACCGCTACCTTTACCAAATCGTGTTCACACACTTAGCTCCCGCACCGTAGGACATGTTTACACACCTCCGATTCATCCCCGATGAACCAGACCTGACACGACTCTATGCAATAGTAGGCATGATAAGCAAGCATGAATGAGTAGGCACGTCAGGGCTCAAACAAATCCTACTCATGCTAGTGGGTTTCATCTATTTACTGTGGCAATGACAGGTCATGCAAAGGAAAGGGGTTCAACTACCGTAGCAAGTAACAGATGAATCGTTGTTGTCCTAATGTAGTAAAAGAGAGCAGGAGCGAGAGAGTGGGATTGTATCAGAATGAACAAGGGGGTTTTGCTTGCCTAGCACTTCTGAAGATATCATTGGGTCTTCATCAATGTCAACGATCACAGCGTCGGTACAACGTCTATCGGGAGGGGACAAACACCGGCAACTGAGAAAGAACGCAATCAACACATGACGATATGCAACAATATGATGCATGCTATGACATGGCAATATGAATGTTTTTTGCACTAATGCATCTAGCAACAATTTAAATGAAGTCCATATGGACCAAGGGTTCATATGCAAACTCCATATTTAGCATTTAAAATGCCATTATCATGTTTTCACTTATCCAGTGGGTATAAGTTGGTTGAACATGCATGAAAGTAGTATAAATGGATAGATTGGATTTTTCTGATAATTTTTCATATATAAATTATTTCATTTGGAGTTACGGTTGAATTTCTATGATTTTTGGAAGTTTTGGACATTTTCTGAATTAAATAAATCATTCCTGATTTATTTAAAATCCAGAAAGCATTACTGCGTCAGCCTGACGTCAGAATAATGTCATCAAGTCAACAGCGTCAGCCCAGGTCAAACCTGACGCTGGCACCCACTGGTCAGTGTCTCAGGCTGGTTTGGGTCTATGACAAGTGGGACCGGTCAACGTTGACTTGACGAAGTCAAAGCTGACACGTGGGGTCCACACCGATTAGCACTAACCTAAACAGGGAGTTAGACTGAACTAGTTGGGCCCGGGGACCCACATGTCATCGACACAGGCACTAACTAAACGAGTTTAGCGCCTAAGCTAATGGCGCCACGTCAGCAGGTGACGCCGACGACCATAGCAGCGGCGGAAACTCGCCGGAGTTGGTCGGGGCGGCGCTACAGACCGCGGCTGGGCGTGCTGAGGGCATCTACGCGGAGCTGGGAATCGCCCGCATTCACTCGTGGCAGCGGCTGGAGCTGGGGTGGCTGGAGTCCACCGAAATGGAGCTCGCGGCGGTGGCCGGAGTTTGGGAACATGCGGGCACGAGGCTGCGATGCACTAGGGGGCCAACTAGCGGCTGCGTTGGCCTCTCCGTTGCTCCAGGAGCACGCCGGAGGCTCAAGCTCGAGTGGAGACGCATGGTGGCTGCGAGAGCAACGTCCATGGCGGACGGCGGCGCTCGGATACGGCGACTGGCATAGCTAGAGGACGGAAACGATCTTGGGGAGGAGGGGGAAAGGTGTCGGAGCTCACAGCGATCTCAAGGGAGGGCTAAGCGGGCTCGGGGAGGCGGAGACGGCGGCGAATCGCCGGTGAGGTTGCCGGCGGCCGGAGGTTGGGGATGAGCTCGGGGAAGATGCTACAGGGCCCCCGCAGTCGAATGGGTTGGTGTAGATGATGCAGAAGGCGATGGCGGTTCCTCTGGACCCATCGGGGAGGCACGGGATGGACGGTGGCCGCAGTAAATTGCGTCGGCGATGACGAGCTCCGCTCGGGTGTGCTCGGGAGAGGGAGCAGAGGGTGAGGGGGAGAGCAGAGAGTGAGGGAGAGGAGCGAGGGGTCACGAGGCGTCTCTGTGGCATCGCTAGAAGGCCCGGGGAGGAAGCAGGAGGTGGCCAGGGGCGAGCGAGCGCGCGGTGACACGCCCTCCTGCCCACTGGCAGGAGGTGGAAGACGACAGGGAGGTGGAGGTGGGCTGGGCTGGCTTTGCCCGGCTGGGCTGCTACAGTGGTGGGCCCGCTGGCCCACCAGGTAGGTTCTCCCTCTTTCTCTTTTAATTTTGTTTTCTATTATTCTGTAGTCTTTAGGGCTTTATTAAAAATACTTAGACACTTCCAAAAATCACCAAACTGCTCATGCTCACTGTATGGAATAAACCCAACATGGAACATTTCAGTTTAGGATTATTTGGACATTATTTCTTATATAACAGAAATAATTCCAACCCAAATATATTATTGATTTAAATCAAAGGCCCAAATAAATTATTTCTGTGACTCCAAAAATATTGGTTTGAATTTCACCTCATGCCAATATTTTCACAGAATAACAGGAACATTTTCTTGGACTCATTTGATGAGATTTAAATGTTGGTTATTTTTAGAGGTTTTCTGAGACTTGGAAAATTCCTCAATTCAAATTTCAATTGAATTTAAACATGATGCAGCAACCAAACTAGTCCAAGGCCAAGGTAAAGCTAGGGCTATGACAAGCGCGGCAGGGAGGGCGGCTTTGGCGGAGCGAATGGAGTGGAGGGGGACGGGGGCAGGGGGTTTGGGGAATATTATTGGCTATTAGGCCGAAGGGCGGTTAAATTTGGGATTTGGGGGAATTTTTTTGGTGGGGGGTCGCGCTGTGGGTGGGGGGAGTTTGGCGCATGGTCAGTTTCTCCAAGTGCAGTCCCATGTGTCAGTGAAGAGGCGAGATGAAGCGCGTTCCGTTTGCATGAGCCGTGTGCAGGACCGAACGTGTGTGGGGTGCAATGCGACCGCGACACGGGTGCTATGAGTGTACCGCCTTTTTTCCTTTTAAACTAGGTGCTTTGCCCCCTAAAAAAACTTGGTGCTTCGCGCGATCCATCGATACTACTACTAGTAATCCAGTAATCCCGACTAAAATGGCGCGGCCGGGTCTTTTCCCGCGCGATATGCTAGGAGGTTGGCTTAGTTGGGCTTTTTGGACAAGTAATGCTACACCTACGTAATCCCAGTTACGTAATTAACATAATGTGAAATGTGCGAGCTGTTGATTGTAGATTGGGGGGAGGGAGGGGCCCACCACCATGAAAATCAGGGAGGAGAGAGAGAGAGGCAATTTACGTTAACCCTTTCATAGTTTCCCGTAGATGTAGAAAGATGTGAAATGCGTGAATGTGTAGTGGACGTACTATTGGAGTGCCTAAGATAAATTGTGTATGTAGACCCTATGTGTTTATTTACTTCGCAAGTTAGCTTTGTCTCAGTTCAATAAAAAGCAGAGTTGGTGATGATGGTGTTCCTGCCATCTTGCAATATAGGTCATCCGATCTATATCTAATGGATTGGAAGGAGACTATGACAATTTACCCGCACACCTCTCCACATTTGCAGATAAGGCCTTCCCTCGTTCATCCTTTTCTCCCACAAGATCTTGATGTTCCGTGCAACGCATGGGCATCTTGCTAGTACTCCTACAATATACTATATTATTCTAAAAGTTCATATACACCGGCCGAGATTAATGCAAACATGGCAAATTTTCATTACATTTCGAACTTTTATAGGATAGAAAAAAGAAACCCGACACTAAACCTATTCTACGGCGGTGACCGACGTCCTCCATCTGCGGTCTCTGTGTACGGAGGCGGGGTTCAAGACGAAGGTGCGGTCTCCGGCGAGGAAGAGTAGAACACGGGAGACGGACCGGCCAGTTAGCACACCATGCCTTGCCGCCTCCCATGCCCTACTCATCCTTAGAGGAGTCCCCGACCTCGGCGGTGCCGGACGTTGGACGGCGGCAAGTAGGACGCATGGCTGACGGTGCTCCCGTCGTCGGCCGCCATCGTGGCCATCGCTTGTGCGGTCGCGTCCGCGTCCGGCTATGCCGCTATTGCGTCACGAGCGGCGACTTGAGCGAGGGCGGCGACCTCAAGCTTCATCCCCGAAGACAAAGCTCTCCCGCAGAGCATTCGTGCTCGTGGTGCCAGGTAGCAGGATGATGCGCTATGGTGTGGAGGTTAGCTGGGAATTTCCGCTTTAAGTAGCGCATTCCGGTGAGGCCAAAGCGTCCGGGCGCGTCATTAAGTCGCCGGAGTTTGTTCCTCGGGCACCAAGCCTCTTAACGATGGCATACAGACGGACGACATGAATGCGGGCTGCTGGCGCCGGCTGGGAACGCACCGCCTGACGGCACGAGGGACAAGGGTTTTTGGTGTGCCAGGGTAGTCAGTTGCGATCATGGCAATGTTGGAGATACCCTTTGCTCACATGCGACCCCACATATCATTGAAAAAGCAAGACGACCCAACATGGTCTCAGGTCCTGGGGATGCAGTTGGCCGTGCTACACCACTCCGCGGACGCGGCGCGCGCGCACTTCGGCGCCCCGTGCATCCTCAACGAGCCGGGTGTTGATCTGCTGGTCGTGCCACAGCGCTAACGCCACCCTCGGCACACTGAAACCGACCATGTCTAGTGACGATGAGCGTGTCGCTCAACGGTCGCCCTGTCTAGAGGCGGTGCTAGAGCTACGCCATGTTGCTGGGTCCCACGACCCACATGAACGGTTGCCGGTGGCGAGGAGGTCGTGGGCCAGCTCCTCCATTGGACTAGTATGCGCCACGTCGTCCCAACAAGTGTGCCCCACATGTAGGTTTCCCTGTTTTCCCGGCCATATTCGGGCGCCAGTGCTCTGCGTTGCTCATTAGGCGCAGAACAGATGGTTTTTGTGCCCTGGTTCAAATGTGGTACAATACCAATTTGTTACCCTAGCCCCAAGTGTGGTGGTTTTGGGTACGGTACCACCCTTTTCCTTTTCAAGTAGTGAAGCGTAACACTTGATTAAGTAGCCGGATGGTGTGCTAAATGTAGGTGTCTGACTGTTTGAAAGAATAATTGAAGTGTGCCCGGTCTGTGCCCGCATTTAGGGGTCCAACTTACCATGTCCCGGCAGTAGTAACTATACTAGTCCGTGCGTACTCCCTCTGTTTTTATTTACTCTGGATTTTAGCTTTGCTCAAAGTCAAACTTTGTAAAGTTTGACAAAGTTCATAGACAAAAATAATAACATATACAATAACAAATCAATACCATTAGATTCATTATTGAATATACTTTCACATCATATATATTTGCTATTGTAAATGTTCATATTTCTACTCTTACTAGCAACATGCCCATGCGTTGCACGTAACATCAAGATGCATTTGTATGACTAGTTTATCTTGTGAGAGAAAAGGATGAACGAGGGAGGGCCTTATTTGCAATTGTGGAGAGGTAAGTGGGTACCTTTTTGCAAAATTGCCATAGTTTCCTTCCTATCCGTCATATATAAATCGGACGGCCTATATTGCAGGATGGCAGGCACACCATCATCACCAACTCTGTTTTTTATAAGAGTCCGTCTGATTTATATCTGACAGATAGGAAGGAAACTATGGCAATTTTGCAAAAAGATACCCACAACCCTCTCCAAATTTGTAAATAAGGCCTTCCCTCATTCATCCTTTTCTCCCACAAGATAAACTACTCATACAAATGCATCTTGATGTTCCGTGCAACGCACGGGCATCTTGCTAGTGTACATAAAAAGCAGTGTTGGTGAGGATGGTGTGCCTGCCATCCTGGAATATAGGTGGTCCGATCTATATCTAACGGATAGGAAGGAAACTATGACAATTTACCCGCACTCCTATCCACATTTGCATATAAGGCATTCCCTCGTTCATCCTTTTCTCCCACAAGATCTTGATGTTCCGTGCAAGGCACGGACATCTTGCTTGTTTTCTATAAACTTGGTCAAATTTCATGAAGTTTGACTTCAGTCAAACCTAATATGCAGAGTAAATAAAAACAGAGGGGGTATCTTACTCCGTGACCAAGACAAAAGGGAAAATGAGACAACTTATTGTTTATTTGAGTCGTTCAAGTATAATCATGCGGCGTTGCTTATTTCTCATATCTCTCCAACCCTCTTCTCCATCAATCATGCCGCCCTCCGGTCGAGTCCATCCTCCCACATGCCTCATTTGAACATTCCGCCAAGTATCATTCGCATGTGGGCCTAGACCATGCTTGTATTTCCAATGTTGTAATTTGTCTGACATGCATACAAACAAACGGTTCATTTAAAGTTTCACTTTGCCTCCACTACGTGTCGCTTCCTGTCTTAGTTTTGACATCCCATTCGGTGCATGCCCCGACACATCTTGACGAGATCGATTGATGTTGAGAGATCAATTGCGTGTCGTGCAAGGAGATAAAGGTTTGGTCTGTTTCTATGATAGAAATGACCCGTGGGGGGGGTCTGTGGGGATCAGAGGGAGTATATTATACGTGCATAAGCGAAACGAACATATTGTACCCACACTAGTCCTCTTTCAATTGATCTTCGGACACCGAGATGAAATCGAGAGAAAACGAGTGGGTGCATGTGTGATACCTTAGGCGGATTCAAAATTTGGAACCGGTGATCATAGCCATCGGCTGGCTATATTATTAACCATGCTCTAATGCGTTTTTCAAAACCGCCTTTGACTATTGACAAGATTAATAGTACATGAGATGTATAATGTGAAAATTATATCATTGGAAGCTCCTTTCACATATGAATTTGACCGTATGCTTTGTGTAAGTTGCATGTCATATATTATTACTCTAACATTTGGTCAAAGTTAGCCTCGAAAAACATATTAGGCCCTGTATAGTAGATGGAAGGAGGGAGTAGTAGTGGAAGTGGATCCTCTGACATAGGTATCCCTGCCTTACCCTCCCTTTCGGTCACTTACTAGCGGACCCCATGCTTGCTAGGCCCCGCACGTCAGTTACTCAATGGGTTCGGCCACTTAGGGGGATCCTCATCCGTAGTATACTTCCTCTGTTTTTATTTACTCCACATAAAACGGAGGGAGTGGTATTATAAATGGCGCGGGCGGGGGAGGGGAGGGGACGAGGATCCCTTGCCGTAGCCTAGCCTACCTTTGAGTCATTGACAAATGGTCCCATAGAGCATGGGACCCACCTGTCAGTGACTCAAAGGCAGGGTATGGCAGGGATTGCAAAGTCAGAGGATCCACGTCCGGGGGAGGGATGTCGGTTTGCTCCCAACTACGGTCCCACAAGCGAGCGAAAGCGCAAGACGAAGTGCGTTCCATTCGGTGAGTGACATGGAGGGTCCAGCGTGCCGGGGTGCAACGCGAACATGACAAGAGCAATGTACGGTCAAAATCGATTGACCAGTCATCACCGGAACCACTATTCACAATAGAACCTTCGCTGCTCGGCCTATGCCAGCCACTGCCCCAAAACCACATCTCCTCTCCAGCCCATTCCCCCACCTTTCGATCCCCTAGCCCGCATCAAGCATCCCCTAGTTCGCTGGAAAGCCATGGTGCACCACAAGATCACGTACTACAAGATGCTGATGCCGGAGCGCCACGCAGAAATCACGGCAGCGGTCGATGCCACAGACCTCCGTTCCTAAGCTCGCTTTGCGGTGGGACAATCCCCGAGTTCTCTGGAGCCAAGCTACGAGGAGGAATCCGATCCAATGTTCATGGTGGAGGTCGTAGCGCAGAAGGCCCCTGATGGGTATGAGACGATGGACGTCAACTTCGTGCCGACATCCGGGTCCCCCATTGAAAGGATCGAGAAGAGGTGTCTAGAGGGGGGTGATTAGACACTAGGTGCTAAAAGTTACAGTTTTTAAATTCTTTAGGTTGAAGTGGATTTTTGGCACAAGTTTAACAAACACAATAGATATCAAGCAAGCATGCAAAGAGTATATGAGCAGCGGAAAGTAAAGTATGCAAATTGCAAGAATGTAAAGAGAAGGGTTTGGAAGATTCAAACGCAATTGGAGACACGGATGTTTTTTGTCGTGGTTCTGATAGGTGGTGCTATCGTACATCCACGTTGATGGAGACTTCAACCCATAAAGGGTAACGGTTGCACGAGTCCATGGAGGGCTCCACCCATGAAGGGTCCATGAAGAAGCAACCTTGTCTATCCCACCATGGCCATTGCCCACAAAGGACTTGCCTCACTAACGGTAGATCTTCACGAAGTAGGCGATCTCCTTGCCCTTACAAACTCCTTGGTTCAACTCCACAAATTTGTCGGAGGCTCCCAAGTGACACCTAGCCAATCTAGGAGACACCACTCTCCAAGAAGTAATAAATGGTGTGTTGATGATGAACTCCTTGCTCTTGTGCTTCAAATGATAGTCTCCCCAACACTGAACTCTCTCTCACAGGATATGGATTTGGTGGAAAGAAGATTTGAGTGGAAAGCAACTTGGGGAAGGCTAGAGATCAAGATTCATATGGTAGGAATGGAATATCTTGGTCTCAACACAAGTGTAGGTGGTTCTCTCTCAAAAAATATAGGTTGGAAGTGTAGGTTTGCTCCGATGGCTCTCTCCACGAATGAAGAGGTGGTGGAGGGGTATATATAGCCTCCACACAGAATCTAACCGTTACACATAAATTTCCAAACTCGGTGGGATAGAATGGTTAAACTCGGTCAAACCGATTCAGCAAAGCTAGTGACCGTTAGGGTTTTCGGTGGGACCGACATGCAACTCGGTAGGACCGATATGATTAGGGTTAGGGCATAACGTAATCTCGGTGAGACCGATTTTGGTAATAAGCTAACCAGAGAGTTGGTCAGGTAAACTCGGTGGGACCGATCTCTCATTTCGGTGAGACCGAAATGTTACAAAAGGGAACCAGAGAGTTTACATTGCAGTTCCGGTGGGACCGATTGCAAGTTTCGGTGAGACCGAAAGTATTGCAATAGGCAACAGAGAGTTTGCAATCCCATCTCGGTGAGACCGAGATCCCTATCGGTGAGACCAATTTGCCTAGGGTTTGTGGAAGTGGCTATGACATTTGAAACTCGATGGCGTCGGATAGAAAGAATCGGTGGGGCCGATTTTGACTTTTGGTTTAGGTCATATGTGGATGTGAGAAAGTAGTTGAGGGTTTTGGAGCATATCACTAAGCATTTTGAGCAAGAATCTCATTAAGCAACACCCCATCCCTCCTTGATAGTATTGGCTTTTCCTATAGACTCAATGTGATCTTGGATCACTAAAATGGAAAATGTAGAGTCTTAAGCTTTGAGCTTGAGCCAATCCTTTGTCCTTAGCATCTTGAAGGGGTTTCACATCCTCTAGTCCATGCCACTTCACTGTTGAACTTATCTGAAACATACTAGATAAAAAAATTTAGTCCAATAAGAGATATGTTAACATTAATTACCAAAACCAACTAGGGAGCACTTTTGCTTTCACCCATGGTGCAGGCGGACCAGCGGTTCAACTTGGCGATACTAATGGAGGACCGGGAGGCAGAGGCTCAACTCGACTTGGAGCGCGCACATGCCACTGCCATCGAGGCTCTCCTGCAGGCGGAACTAGATGTCGTGGATGTCAACCGGGTGGTGGAGGCTCAACTCGACGTGGAGCGCACGGATGCTGCTACCATCGAGGCCCTCCTGCAGGCGGAACCAGACATCCTGGACTTGAACTGGGCGGCGGAGGCTCAACTCGATGCGGAGCGCGCGTATGCCGCTGCCATCGAGGCCCTCCTGCAGGCGGAACTGGACGTCCTGGACTTGAACCGGGTGGTGCTCTCGTCCGTGCAGAGCGCCCGCATGCTCCATGTGAACGAGTAGCTGGAGGCCAAGGACAACCACGGTGCGGAGACACACGTCAGCAGCTATAGTTGGTTCGCGCCGGCAGCCAAAGACGACAAGGTCGTCTTGTTCTGCAAGCAGTGATAGTTTTTCTTTATGTTGTTGTTTTTAGGGATCTTTTGTTGTGTAAAAACATATATTGTTATGCAAGTTGTCTGACTTTCATCATTTGGGTCAGTCTACCATTTCAGGCGGTTGGATGAATATCCTACGTCTCCTAACCCTTCTTCCTCACCTCTTCTTCTTCCCCAACAGACCACCGCACGGGCCGTACGGATCCTCCCCAACATGCGGTTGGATAAACATTCTGTATGAACGAAAATTATGAGTCAGCAGTAGGATGGCTGAGTTTGGTTTGTTCACATGCGGTAGCACGTGTCAGTGGGTTTGCAGCGTGCAGGAGCGACTGTGTGAGGGTGCGGTGCGACCGCGGTGTGCAGGAGCGACTGTGTGAGGGTGCGGTGGGACCGCGGCAGTCGTGCGCAAGTGTACCTCCTTTTCATTTTGAAAAATTTAGGCAAGCTTGGCAAAAATGTGTGGCGAAGTATGGCAATGCAAGTCCTAGACCCAAACAGGATACAAGTACGTACGTACTAGGAGTACTAGTGTTAAAAAAGAAAGGCGGGGTTTTCCTTCGTGGGATTAATCAATACAAATCCTCGTTTGACGTGTCAATTAATGCGTATTTTTTCTCCAAAGCCCAAAGAGCTAACCATCTCACTCCTCATCGCTTGATTAATGCAGCGCCATGCAAACCAACCTTCTCACTTCTCCATGCATGCAAGGGTATATTAATGTCCTTGGTTGCTAGTACGAGGCAAACCCCATCAATTTTGCCTCGATTAGTGTTAGTGGCCTTTTGCAAATTGTAATTTTGATATATTGGCCTTGTGTACAAAAAATGGAGGTAGTAACTATTTTACTTCCTTCCCCATTGCGGTGACGTCGACGATATCTCGAACGTTGAGGCTTGGCGAAGTGCGTTCAACGGAGAACACCATTGAGGGAGACCACGGTAAGTCGTTCACAAGTGCCGCCTACAAGCTGAGACAACCGCCTTATTTGCATCCAGGAAGTTCGTTGAACCAAAGGACCCGTAAATGTACTACTACTACCTCCGTCCGGGTTTTTAAGTCCCCTCGATAGAAACTCATGGACCAAGGCATGATCTACTTTTAACCGTGCGAGATTTTCCAGCGGAGGTGCAGCCAACGAGCTTCACGTGCATTTAATGCATGCACTGGGAACGCTTCGGTTTGCCTCGCACGCATGCATGCAGAACAGTACTACCTCCCCTTCCTTCCGCTAATAAAGTTGGCCGCTGGGTATGCATTGGCTGCATGCAGCTTTGTATTGGCTGTTTTTGCTGCCATTAATTACCTCGTGCATGAGCCAATAGGAAGGGATGGATGTTTTGCATGCGTCCTCTTAAAACCGGACGTGCCAACACTGCTCACAGGACTAAAAATCCCGGACGGAGGTAGTCGTACTACTAGTACTAGTAAGGTACACGTGCATTGCACGCATGAGATTTCGTAACAAAATTATGAATAAATACCACACTATAGCATGTAATCTTTGAGTCATATATGCAAGATGTAGATGTTTGTTTAATTCTTATAGTTCATCTCATCCAAAATCAATTAGTTTTATAAAAAAATCTATTTTAAGATTCATGGAATTGTGCATTGTAAAGCATAAAGTAAAAACAAAAGGTGACAATTCATTTTGGGAAATTAAGATATGGAAGATTCTAGAACAAAGGAGAAGTGCTAGTGTTTTGTGGTTTGTGCATTATGCTTAAGTTCAACCATGGAGTCTTCTAGATTGTACATGTGGCAGAATCTGGTGGAATGTAGATGATATCCAATGGCCAGTAGTGCCTGGATTACCCATCTCTGTACTGTCGGATTGGCTTCATCCAACGACCAACTTTCAAAGTTATTCACACACTATATAGGGGTATAGATACACAATAGCGTCGTTCGTCCAGCTTAGTGCGGTGAGGTGGTTTCTCGTACAAGACGATGGAGAAGCGGAGTCAGCGAAGAGTGAAATGATGGTTGCTTCGTCCGTGCTTTGTGATTTTATGCCTCACTGCTTTGTGATTTGTGATAGAAGGGACAGGGGAGTAGACTCTGTGCTATATACCGTACATGCGTCCAAGCACGGGAGAAAGAGCAGAGACGTTGCATTTTCTATTCCTTCAATCAATCAATCAGGGAGCTTCGGTTCCATCTTTTTGGCTTTGGCAACACCGTCCACAATGGTTCCCATCGATGCCAAAAGTTATTTTCACATTTTGCTACACACTATAGATGCCCTTAACCGTACCACTTGGTTTTGCTCCCGTGTGCTATCTATACATATCTCAATTATATTGATCTAAAAAATTATAGAATCAAGATTAGTAAAAAGGAGGTGAATTTGCCGCACGGATGGTGGGGGAGGTTTCTTATTTTTAGAGGACGTTGGCCTGGCGGTTTGCTAACATGCGGTCCCACGTCTCAGTGCTTTACCAAGCCGACTCGTGTCCCACATGAGGCAGAACAACGGCAGAAGCAACACGTGGTTAACTTGAAGAAGATGAGCGAGAAACGGATTCAGCAACGGGTGAAATGATGGTTGCTTCGTCCCTCCAACTTATTTTTTTACTAGCATTATTATAATTTCATCCCTCCAACTTAACGGCGGGAAAGGTATAGCTTTGTGATTTGACGCCTCATTGCTCATTACTATGCCGGCGCCATGACTGGGGTGCTTCACTCCTGCTGCTCCGCACTGTATTTCGGTATGGAACATGGACCCGGTAGCTTGATGTCCCACATGTCGGCGAAAGGGACTAGAACATTTATGAAAGCGAGCGCTCCACTCTTATGATGGAGGAGTACACGACACGGTGGCCCAGTGAACTGTCACTTGTACTGTATAGTACTATAGTTTTGTTGTTTCGCACAATCCATCGATACAAACCCGATTAAACAGGAAAGGGCAGGATTTTTCCCACGTGGTAGATGATACTGGCCATATATTTCAAAGGCAATTTTAATGTATGCAAACTGAATAATTAAGTAACAATATGATATCTAGTATAACTAAAAACACATATGATTTATTGTGTTAGAGTGTGGTAGTAGTGATGTATTGCATAGTTGTTAGATGTAACATGCGAGAAGGTGTAGAGATGTAGTTTTGGAGGGCCTACAGAGAGAAAAGCGTAATACGGTCACCGAACTTCAGAATACGCTCATTACGGTCACTATATAGGTTTTGCGGTGATTATACGGTCATTTGCTCACCGTTCAGCATCGGATTGCACTCTGTTGACCGGCCAAATAGTCTGCGTGGCACCATGTTGAGTAGTTAAATTGACCACGTTCCTTGTGGGTCCCACCTGTCAGTTTGCATAGGAAAAGGTCAGATAAACACAAATTTACACAGGCGCGACAAGACTCCAACCCGTGCACGGAAATCACATGGTTGTGTATGTGTCTGTCAGGGCCTGATGTGTGTGGATGCACGTGTAGGTTGAGCACTTGAGCGTGAGAGTGTGTGTTGGTCGTGTGGTGTGTGTCGGCATCCTGGGAACGGGTGTCCCCATACTTGCCTGCCTACGGCCCATGGCGTGGCTTCACCAGTGGCCCTGTACGGCCCATCTTCATCAGCGAACACTCAAGACCCTCACGAGGGGCCAAGCCTCGCGAGGCGGACGACACAAGACCTCCTCGAGGGCGGCCTCACCAGGCTGGATCGCGAGGGCGGAGAGATCAAGGCGAGGGGCACCTCACGAGGTCCCTGTGACGCAAGCCATGACCACCAAGGCCAGGCGGGCGCCAGCGCACGCAGCGTACTCGTTTCCTCTTTGGTGCTAAGGAGGCAAGCGCAGGTGAGGAGTCCCGAGGCATCAGGCAAAGGTTTCCATATCGGTGCAACAAGACCAAGACCATCAGGATGATAGGACGAAGGTCACCATGGAGCCCAGGGCGGCGTCACCACTAGAGCCTTTGGCAGGCGAAGACCACCTTTTGTTAGGATAACTTGTACTAGTTGTCTCCCTTCAAATTTGGCTGTTGTTGGATCCCTTCCCGCCTACATTTGGGAAGAGGACCCGGGCCTCTATAAATAGGACTAGCCACCACGGTAGGAGGCAACTGATAGGGAGAGACCATTCAGATCACCCTCAACCACACAAGCTCTCCGAGCTCAAGGACGCCTCTCCTCAGGAGGTTGTTCTTCCCTTGTACTTGTTCATCCTCAGCCCAAGAGGCAATCCACCACACCACACTGGAGTAGGGAATTACACCACATCGGTGGCCCGAACCAGTATAAACCCTGTGTCCTTTGTTCTGCGAGTTTGACGTGCTGAGCTTTGAGATTGTGGTGAGAGCGTGAGCTAGGGGGAGGAGAGATCTTCGTGCGCACCCCAGAGTTCGAATCTCAAGGGTTTTGCCGGAACCCGAAATCTGACATTTGGCGCACCGGGTAGGGGTGCGCTGAAGCTTTCCTTCCGTTGATCCATGTTCCACCGCTCCACTGCATCCATGGCAGACGCGCGTCGAGCCCGCGCCGACCGCCGAGCAGCCCTCCCGGCCTGTGTCGCTCATATGGCCCCTGTCAGCGGGCCTCCCCGTCTTTCTCCACACCTGTTGCCAATGCTGCTACCGGCCCGGCAGCAAACAAGGAGCAGGCATCATCACTACACCCCTCCGTGCAGCGGGACAGCCGCACCGCCACCCCGTCGCTGACTCCGGCTGGCTCATCGTCTCACGCTCGCCGCGCACCCACGGACGCGCAGGCCGCGCTGCTCATAGAACGTGAGCTCCTGCGTTACCGCCCGTTTGACGACCTCTACGAGGACTGGTTAGACTGCATCGCTGAGCTCGTTAGCGCGGCTGGGGGTCTCCTGCACCATCCCTCTCGCTGCCTCGCCCACCTCCAGCCACGGGCAACATAGCTCACGGAGTGCCTCCGCCACCCCCGCATCAAGACGGCACCCTCACGCCGAGACGCGCAGCTCACGGAGCGCCACCACCTCCTCCACGTCAAGACGGTGTCCTTGCCCCAAGACGCGCGGTCCCGCGACATGATCCGCCATGTCGTGTGCCCGCGCACGAAGAAGGAAGCTGCCAGGAGGTCCCTCGACTGCAGGAAAACACTTCTGCTCTCCCGGCGCCACCATGACAAGACCGCGTGCCGCCTGCGGCAGCGGTGCGCGGACATCAAGGGCAGGCTCCACCTCTGTAGAGGGCCTCGGTGACCACAGCAGGCTACCGCGCCTTCACTCCCGAGTTGTGCACCGTTGTTTATCCAAGCAAGTTCAAGCCGGATTTGCCTCCACGCTATGACGGCACCCCTGACCCCGCGGAGTTCCTGTAGCTCTACAAGCTGAGCATCGAGGCGGCCAACAGCGACCAAAAGGTCATGGCGAACTGGTTTCCCATGGCTCTCAAGGATGGCGCTCACTCGTGGCTCCTGAACCTGCCCGCGGGATCAATCTCCTCCTGGGGTGAGATGCGCAACCACTTCATCGCCAACTTCCAGGGCACTCGCGACCGCCCTCCGGCCGCGGGTGACCTACACCGCATCAAGCAACAGCCAGGAGAGACCTTGCAGAAGTACATCCAGCGCTTCAACAGCGTTCGCCTCAAGATCCCCAAGATGATGGACGAGGCCATCATCTGAGCGTTCTCTGATGGCGTCCGCGACGTCAAGATGAAGGAGGAGCTCGCCATCCACGAGGAACTATGCACGACCCTGGAGATGTTCAACATGGTGACCAAGTGCGCAAGAGCTGAGGAAGGGCGTCTCCCCCTCCTCGAGCTCACTGCTGCCGATCCAGACGAGAAGAAAGCCAAGGTCAAGGATGTGAAGCGCAAGGGAATAGTCGTGCTCGCGGTGGATCCGGGCACGAAGGGCGGTCGGGACCACCCCGAGTCGTCCAAGAGCAGTCGTACGTTCTGCGCCTTCCACAACGTACACAGCCACAACACCAACGATTGTCAAGAGTTCAGGGCCATCCGAGATGGACGCTTTGGTCGATGCCCCGAGCACAACGACCAGGGATACGGCCGAGAAGGAGGATGAGGTGCAGGACGCTGGGACGACCGCGGCCCCCGCCAGAAGTGGCGCGACCGGCCTCGTGAGGACCACTAGCAGGAGCAGCCTCATGAGGGCGCCTGGCGCGACCAGCCTCGCGAGGACCGTCCTCCGGGCAATCCTGGCCTCCCTCCACTGCCGCCACCACCAAGAAGGAATGACGACCACCACCAGGACGAGGGGGTGGGGGCTTCCAGGAGCCACGCGCCATCGGTTGCATCTTGGGTGGTGCTCAGGCCCCGGCTTCCCAGCGCATCTTCAAGCAGTTTACTCATGAGGTGAACGCGGCCCTCCCCGGGCTCGAGGCCACGCGCCCGCTCAACTGGTCCAAGTGTGCCATCACCTTCAGCACGGCGGACCAGCTCAAATGCGTGGTGACCACCGGCGTCCTCCCGATACTCTGTTCACCCGTCATCAGCAATGTCCAAGTCACCAAGACCCTCATCGACGGCGGAGCGGGGCTCAGTGTCCTGTTAGTCGAGATGTTCAACAGCCTTCAAGTGCCCTATGATCAGCTACAGCCTACCAAGCCCTTCTCAGGGGTGACCGACGGCTCCACCACCCCGGTAGGGCAGGTCCGCCTCCCTGTCACCTTCGGCCAGTGGATCAACTACCACACCGAGCTCATCGACTTCGACGTCGCCCACATCCGTCTGTCATACAATGCCATCCTCGGGTACCCAGCATTAGCCAAGTTCATGGCAGTGACCCACCGTGTCTACAACGTCCTCAAGATGCCGGGAAGCAGCGGAATCCTCACAGTCCCCTGCGAAGAAAGAGATGTGCTGTGCTCCCTTGAGCGCGCCTTCCAGGTCGTGGCAATTGAAGACCCTGACAGCGAGGGCGCGCAGTACCCTCCTGAGGCCATCCCCAAGAAGAAGAAGCAGCTACTCCGCACAGGGCCTCAGGGGGGTGGTGTCTCTAGCGGCGCCGCCTCAGGATCAGCGCCCGCACCTGGGGCGCCTCCCTCCCTCACATAGGAAGGCGCGCCCGGCGCCCTCCTCGGGCGAGGCTCAGGGGCTCTCTTCTGGAGGGCCTCAGACCTGGCCAGCATCACGAGGGAGGCGCTCGGGCACCATGTGGAGGCGTGCTTTGCGGCACGTTTCCCTCAAGAGGGCACCGGGCGAGGAGCGCCCAGCGCTCAGGAGTTCATCGTCAAGGCCACCTAGGAGCTTCAAGAAGCAAGGGCTATGCGCGGTGACCGCCGCCCACCTGGTGCAGCTCCCTATCCAGGCGAGGGTGGCGGGCTGCATGTCTGCATCGACATCCCAGGGCTCAATAGGGCCACATCTCAGGAGCGCTTCTAGCCTTCGCGCGTTGGGCAGTGCGAGGGTCCACCTCATAGCTATGTTCACATGCGGTTTGGCCTGTCGGGCATGGCAGCCGCCCTCCAGCGCAACCTACAGAGCATCCTGGCAACTCAGGAGGTCCGGCATCACGCGGTCCTAGCGGAGATGGAGACGGTACTCAAGGAACCACCTGAGCTCCCAGAGCCTCCCGAGGCTCAAGGTCTTGGCGGCTCATGAGGAGCGAATTCTTCAGCGCGCGCCTTCAGCTACCCCAACACTCCTTCGACAACGAAACCAGGTGACATTTTGCCAGTTTATTCATCTCGGAGCGCCCCTCGGGCTGCATTATTCCCAAGTCGCATGGGCATGTCCCTGCGGCGTTTATCCTTCCGCATTTTTAGCTTACCCTACAGGGGGCGCCCCTCGGGCTGCATCATCCCCAGGCCGCTCGGGTCCGTCCCAGTGGCATGTATCGTCCTCGCATCTATTTTAGCTAGCTGGTTCCCATGCATGAGTTATTTATAGTCATCCCCTGCTTGATTGTCACCCACCACGGGAGCCCCGCGCCGATCATTTTTCTTCAGGATCCTTTGCATGAGAAGACTAGGCACGGCGCATGTGCTTGGGTCCGTCCCTGCAGCATCGTTAAACCCAACGGCTAAGCTCTGTCTGGCGGGCCAGCCCCGTTCACGTCACCTCCCGGGGTCGTTGGTGCTTGGCCTTCTCATGCGATAGCCTCAGGAGATTCGCTCAGTGCAGGTTGCCTAAGCATCTCGCAGGACCACCATAGTCATCAAGAGCCAAGACCAGGCGCAACCCGCCTTGAGGTAGGGCCTCGTGAGTCCCGCACTAGCTCACGAGTTCCCACACACACCTCGTCCAGCCCTGCCATGCAAGCCACATGTCAGGGCGGGGCTGTACACGCCCCGGGGGCTCCACTCAGAGGGAGTCCTCACCCATGCACCAATGGAAGCACCATGCTCTACGCTGGCAGTCGACATGGCCGAGGAGCGGTTATGCCCGTGCAAGTGCGGAAGTGCTATGCTCCGCGCTGGTGATAAACAACTGAGGGCGGCCCCATGGTCGTATCAACCTTAGGGAGCCTTCGGGCTCAGTGTCTGGCCTCATCGCAACACCTCCCCTCGAGAGAGTCGTGCGAGGGGGCTGGGCACGGGGGTTGCGCTTGGGTCATGCCCAAGCGTACGCCACCCTGCCAGGTCCCTCGGGCCTGGTCGTCGCGCGCCCCTCCCGAGCGGAGCCTCGGCGAGGGAAAAGGTATGAAGGTCGTTTTAGCGTCAAGGGGAGACTCCCGAGCATCGCGACTCAGGAGAACTGGCCACGTAGCCCCTCACCCCTTGGTCTCGTCCTGGTGATCTGGACGACCCAACGGCGGTTGAGGTGTGCGCGGGGTCGGGCCCTGCCAATGTAGAACACTAGGCCTACTCCTGCATCTCCTTTCTGTAAGCTGTTTGCGCGTCAAGGGAGACTCCTGAGCATCGCGACTCAGGAGCCTAACTGGCCACGTAGCCCCTCACACCTAGGTCTCGCCCTGGTGATCCGGACGACCCAACGGCGGCTGAGGTATGCGCGGGGTCGGGCCCTGCCGACGTAGAACATGAACCAACACTACAAAAAATACACTTCCGTGATGATACATGTTTGTCATAGTAGGTCGCGTTTTTTGTCATGCATGTACATCCATGAAAAATTTATGACAGAATCAAGATAGTCATACCTGTGCTGTCGTAGAAGTGTTCCATGACATTACCAAAATTATCATCATGGAAGTGTCCACTTCCATGACGATAAATCGCGCGTCACAGAAGTGCTTTCGTCAAGGGTGACCGACACGTGGCATCCACCGTAACGGAACGCCGTTAAGCTATCGGGTCAGGTTTTGGATCCGATAACCCGTTAACAGCCCCGACCAATGGGAAATTTCCTCATGTAAAATTCTTATTGGCCGGACGAAACACGTGTTAGCTCGTCAGTGGGACAGATAGGCGCCGATGATACATCGACACGTGGCACGGCCCAACAGAGTCCCATACCTGTGAAAAGGCCGGCCCGTTTGACTTGGTCAAAAGGTGGCAGGCCGGCCCATGGAAAGCCTGTTAACGGCATGTTCGCATATAGCCCATTTACAGCCTGCTAACCCAAGGCCCGTTACGCCCTATCCGAATTAAGCCCAGTAGCGTCATCTGGGCCATCCAATATGATTCCATCCCGTTTTCACTTCTGGCTCATGTATGGCCCATGACGTCTTTCGGCCCATATGAGGCCCTATGTAACTCTTGGCCTATTAACGGCCCGTGGTGAAACTGGCCCGTAATGAATAGTGTATCACTCTACACCCATTAACGGCCCGTGGTGAAACTAGCCCGTAATGAATAGTGTATCACTTTATACCCATTAACGGCTCGTTATTCCGTTGGGCCGTTTCTAGCCCATGTTATCTTTCGGCCTTCTCAGAGCCCATTTATTGTTGGGCTCATTTCCAGCATTCGTTTACTTACGGCCCGTTACTGTCATTTTCTGCTTGTGGGCCAAATTCAGCCCGTGGTTACAGTCGGCCCGTTAGTGGTTCGTTAATAAGTTGGACCGTTTTCATAGCGTCATCAAATACGGCCTACGAACAATGGCCCGTTACGGTCGGCCCATGAACGGACGATTCCAACTCTAGCCCGTTTACGGCCATAATGCGGCCTATTATTGGCCCATGTTTGGCCAATCAATCATACGGCCCGTATAAGGCCCATTGATGATACGGCCCATAGAAGGCCCATTGTTTCTACGGGCCGTAGAAGGCCTGCTGTTTCTACGGCCCGTAGAAGGCCCACTGTTTCCACGGCCCGTAGGAGGCCCAATGTCACTACAGTGAATATTAGCCCATTGTTATTGTGGCCTAGTTTTTAAAAATAGGTTATTGCGGCCACTAGTTAACCGCGGAAAAAGAACTGCAATGACTACAAGCAAACAAATAAACAAGACAACAAGGAAATAAATAAGCAAGCAACTAACTCTAGGCTATCATGACTATTACACATATTACATCCACTGGGCATCAAAGTTCGCCACGAGTGCAAATATAGGGAACAAAGCAGCATATCATATACACTGGCCGTCAAAATTGGCCACCAATGCAAATAAACGCAGCAGCAAAACAAGAACATAACTGAAACAACTTCAGAAGAGCTCAAGAAATGTTATCCTGGTTATCCACCATGCTAGCAATAAGCTTAGCAAGCTGATTAGCTTTGTCCTGTTTGGCGCTAAAATCCTCCAACGCTTGTTGTTGCACTAGAAAGTATGCATCTGAATGCTCCAGGGACTTCCACAGTCCTTCTGCTTCTTGTCGCAACACAGCTGATCGATGTCTTTCAGCTTGTAGTTGAGACTCAAGAAACCGAACTGATTCGGACAGTGAGTTTGAATAGCTTGTGCAAGCGGCAGTGGCCAGTAACTCCAACACTAAACCAAGACAGGATGTGTCACTATCCGGAACCTTATCTGCATTACTTCCTTTACCGTTGCTTAATAAGGCACTCTTCGCCAATATTCTGTCAGCATTCTAAAAGAAGAAACAAGCAGACACATAACAAGTTTAGCATGTACTAGTATATGAAACTCATTTCGGTGAACCAGTTCATTAGTAAGGTGGACAGGGTTAAACTACCAAGTCTTCTATTGCCAAGTACTAGTACATAATAAAAGCATTAAACAAACATATATCTATGTCCTATGGTAGCAATGGAATCTTAAATTAGAACAGTTGTTCTTCAGGTTTAGGCAATTGTTCTACATGAACAGAGTACAGTAAGACGCAAGAATATAATACTTAAAAATAGAAAATGAGGTCATATACCTTACCACATTCTTGGTTCGGGACCAGTACAGAACAAGGCGTTCCCAGTCATTGTCTAGTAAATGTGTCTCAGGAAAACGTAAGGGAATTTGATGAGTTTCTTTGCCGGTGAAGTACGTTTTCTTCAGGTAATTCCGATACTGCCACCAAGCATTCTTGAAGATAGTAGAGGTATTAGCACAGGCTACCTCATCCTGAGTTTCCAAATCGGTCCTTCTCTATAGAGAAAAATGGGAAAAATTGTTGTATTATAACCATCATGGAGGTAGGATGTATGGGACGAAGCAAAGTAATTGCCATGAATAACATTACTTACACATAACTCCTGGACAAACACCTGCAACTGGCATTTTCCTTCATCTTCAGTATAATATTTCCAAGATGGGAAGATACGCACATACGGTTTAACAACATCAAATGCGATAGATGCTAAACTATGACTAGCTGGTGGTGCTTCCTCCACAGGAATAGGCGTACTAACTGGTGGAGTTGGGGTTTGTCGTGATAGTACTGGCCCTTTGGGCACTGGAGCTGCCTTACTAACTGCTCTTTTTTGGGAGCTCTGTGGTGGAGATGGTGCTGTGTCAACAGGAACTGGGTTACTATCGGCTGTGGTTGGGGTTAGATTGGATGAAGCTAGTTCTCTGTCCATCGTAGTAGGGGTACAATCTGCGAGAGTTTGGGTTATGTGTGGTAGGGCTGGTTCTTGTGCATGTACAACCGGGGTGCTATCTCCACCAAGAGGTAGCACTGTTTTATTTGAAGACCATGATTTTAGTCCGCTAGATACTGGCATCACCCGCTCCAATTCAAATGGCTGGTAAACAGGAAACATAGTTGAATGTACAAACATTGTATGAGAGACAGATGCAATAGATAGTGTGGAAGAAAAGAGGGCATGAAATAGTTGACATGTATATTGTTTAACTAAAATGGATAGCATGACATAATTTCACGTATATGATGTCTATCTAAACTGGATAGCATAGCATAACATAATTCAAAGATATGACGAATAACTAAACAGGATCGCATGACATAATTCACCTACATGTTATCTAAGTAATCAGGATCACATCATTTAATTCACATATGTGATTTATATGCTAAACAGAGGGCATTCGATATGATGTCTGAACTAAGAACATGGTGTTGAATATTGTGTATATGATGTCTAAACTATGCAATGCAAGACACCGTATGCATGATATGAGCAGTATAACTGTGCCAAGTTAGAGCATACACCTCAGTGGGGGAATAGGAATGGTCATCTGTCTCTGAATCCATCTCTGAGGAGCTATCGGGACCCAACAAGAGATCTGCTTCGACGGGTAGCACGGTCTGCTCTGAAGGCCTTGTTTTCACTCCAGATTTTTCCATCTCCCACCCAAATGGCTGATTCACAGGAAGAGTAGTTTAATGTACAAACATTGTCGACAAATGGAAATGTAATGAACAAAAGGATGGGCAAGATATCATTCAAATATATGATGCCTGGTTAAACAGGATGTCATTGCACATTTCACATATATTATGCTGGCTAAAAGACTTGAGACTGCATAATTCCCATATATGATGTAGAAACTAAACAGGTGGCATTACAGAACATGTCTAAACTAAGCAGATGACATATATGATGTCAAAAGTAGGCACTGCAAGGCAACATATGCATGATATGACTAACATCATCATGCCAAGGTAGAGCAAACACCTTGGGGATAAATAGGGGTGGTCAGTGTTGGAAATATGCCCTAGAGGCAATAATAAAATGGTTATTATTGTATTTCCTTGTTCATGATAATTGTCTATTGTTCATGCTATAATTGTATTAACCGGAAACCGTAATACATGTGTGAATACATAGACCACAACATGTCCCTAGTAAGCCTCTAGTTGACTAGCTTGTTGATCAATAGATGGTCATGGTTTCCTGACCAAGGACATTGGATGTCATTGATAACGGGGTCACATCATTAGGAGAATGATGTGATGGACAAGACCCAATCCTAAGCCTAGCACAAGATCGTATAGTTCGTCTACTAAAGCTTTTCTAATGTCAAGTATCATTTCCTTAGACCATGAGATTGTGCAGCTCCCAGATACCGTAGGAATGCTTTGGGTGTACCAAACGCCACAACGTAACTCGGTGGCTATAAAGGTGCACTACGGGTATCTCCGAAAGTGTCTGTTGGGTTGGCACGAATCGAGAATGGGATTTGTCACTCCGTGTAAACGGAGAGGTATCGCTGGGCCCACTCGGTAGGACATCATCATAATGTGCACAATGTGACCAAGGAGTTGATCACGGGATGATGTGTTACGGAACGAGTAAAGATACTTGCCGGTAACGAGATTGAACAAGGTATCGGGATACGGACAATCGAATCTCGGGCAAGTACTATACCGGTAGACAAAGGGAATTGTATACGGGATTGACTGAATCCTTGACATCGTGGTTCATACGATGAGATCATCGCGGAACATGTGGGAGCCAACATGGGTATCTACATCCCGCTGTTGATTATTAACCAGAGAGATGTCTCGGTCATGTCTGCATTATTCTCAAGCCCATAGGGTCTACACACTTAAGGTTCGATGACGCTAGGGTTATAGGGAAAGTATGTACGCAGTTACCGAATGTGGTTTAGAGTCCCGGATGAGATCCCGGACGTCACAAGGAGTTCCGGAATGGTCCGGAGGTGAAGATTGATATATTGGACGAAGGGTTTTGGAGTCCGGAAGTGTTCCGGAGGTACCGGGTGATGACCAGCATGACCGAAAGGTGTTTCAGGAGCCCCCGCAAGTGTTGGGGGGCTTCATGGGCCATGGGAAGGGGGCAAACCAGCCCACTAAGGGGATGTGCGCCCCCTCACCTATTCCCACGTGACCATGGGTTTGGGGCGCCCCATCAAGGGTTCCCACCTTCTGGCTTGGGGGCCAAGTCACCCAAGGGGGAGATCCCATCTGCACTGGCCGCCGCCCCTAGGGGAAACCCTAGGGCACCTCCCCTTGCCCTTGCCCCTATATATAGTGGAGGTTTTGGGGCTGCACAACACACGAGTCTCTCTCTCCCAAGGTGCAGCCCTACCTCTCTCCCTCCTCGTCTCTCATTGTGCTTGGGGAAGCCCTGCTGGAGTACCGCTCTCCTCCACCACCACCACGTCGCCGTGCTGCTGCTGGATGGAGTCTTCCCCAACCTCTCCCTCTCTCCTTGCTGGATCAAGGCATGGGAGACGTCACCGGGCTGCACGTGTGTTGAACGCGGAGGCGCCGTTGTTCGGCGCTTAGATCAGAATCGACCGCGATCTGAATCGCTACGAGTACGACTACCTCATCCGCGTTCTAGTAACGCTTCCGCTTAGCGATCTACAAGGTTATGTAGATGCACTCCCCTTCCCCTCGTTGCTAGATTACTCCATAGCTTGATCTTGGTGATGCGTAGAAAATTTTAAATTTCTGCTACGATCCCCAAAGTGGCATCATGAGCTAGGTCTATGCGTAGATTCTATGCACGAGTAGAAACACAAAGTAGTTGTGGGCGATGATATGTTCAATTTGATTGCCATTACTAGTATTATCTTGATTCGGCGGCATTGTGGGATGAAGCGGCCCGGACCAACCTTACACGTACACTTACGTGAGACAGGTTCCACCGACTGACATGCACTTGATGCATAAGGTGGCTGGCGGGTGTCTGTCTCTCTCACTTTAGTCGGATCGTATTCGATGAAAAGGGTCCTTATGAAGGGTAAATAGCAATTGGCATATCACTGTTGTGGTTTTGCGTACGTAAGAAATGTTCTTGCTAGAAACCCATTGCAGCCATGTAAAACATGCAACAACAATTAGAGGACGTCTAACTTGTTTTTGCAGGGTATGCTATGTGATGTGATATGGCCAAAAGGATGTGATGAATGATATATGTGATGTATGAGATTGATCATGTTCTTGTAATAGGAATCACGACTTGCATGTCGATGAGTATGACAACCGGCAGGAGCCATAGGAGTTGTCTTAATTTATTTATGACCTACGTGTCAATGAAAACACCATGTAATTACTTTACTTTGTTGCTAACCGTTAGCCATGGTAGTAGAAGTAATAGTTGGTGAGGCAACATCATGAAGACACGATGATGGAGATCATGATGATGGAGATTGAGGGGGTCCTGGATTAGGGGGTGTTCGGATAGCCGAACTATACTTTCAGCCGGACTCCTGGACTATGAAGATACAAGATTGAAGACTCCGTCCCGTGTCTGGAAGGGACTTTCCTTGGTGTGGAAGGAAAGCTTGGCAATACGGATGTTCAGATCTCCTACCATTGTAACCGACTCTATGTAACCCTAACCCTCTCCGGTGTCTATATAAGCCGGAGGGTTTTAGTCCTTAGAACAACATACACATCAACAATCATACCATAGGCTAGCTTCTAGGGTTTAGCCTCTCTGATCTCGTGGTAGATCTACTCTTGTACTACCCATATCATCAATATTAATCAAGCAGGACGTAGGGTTTTACCTCCATCGAGAGGGCCCGAACCTGGGTAAAACTTTGTGTCCCTTGCCTCCTGTTACCATCCGGCCTAGATGCACAGTTCGGGACCCCCTACCCGAGATCCGCCGGTTTTGACACCGACATTGGTGCTTTCATTGAGAGTTCCTCCGTGTCGTCGCCATCAGGAAGGATGCCTCGCCCCGTCTTTAAAGACGGCACCGTTGCTAAGGGAGCTTTGGCTGTCGGCCAAACCCTCCGGCTAGGTGGTTTTCTTATGACCACCTGTTCGGCTTCTGCGCCGACAATGACCTCTCGAGCCATCGAAAACAATCTTCATGTCAACTTGGAACTTGCCAAGCAGTTAGATCCAATAGAGCTTTCCTCCATAAACGATCTCTTGGATCGCTTCGCCGCCCTGGGAGTCGCTACGGATTACGACCAGATTGGGCCTAAAACAGATCTGAGAGAGATTAACTCTCCCCAAGCCACCCATCACGTTGCCGTGGTAGAGGGACAGTGCGGCGACCCTTCATCTATCTTAAGGACTCGCTACGTCCGGATTCCCGATCCCTCCAAGACGGATGTCCGCGGAGGGGAGGATATCACTCAAGACTTGAACCTAGAATCAGGCGACGGACTGGATTCATTGGACGACATCCATGAATCCAAATTTTCGAGTTCGGAAATTCCTCAGCCTTTGAGCCTCAGAAGGGGTAAGTCTTCGGATTTAACTCCACCCACCCACCCGAACATTAGCGATCTATCCCAAATCAGGCAAGAGCCCAAAGAAACAGTACATCATTAGTGGGCCAGATTCCTCCTGGTTATGAACAGGATAAAGGGCTGCCGCGAGGAAGACGCAATTTCATTCTTCTGCAATAATTGCATGGACAAGGGAATACTCAACGCCATAAGTCGCCATGATATTACACGTTGTAGGATCGAAAGTATGTCTAGAGGGGGTGATTAGACTACTTACCAAATAAAAACTTGACCTTTTCCCAATTTTAGTTCTTGGCAGATTTTAGCTAATTTAGGACAAGTCAAGCAATCATCACATAATTCAAGCAAGCATGCAAAGAGTATATTGGCAGCGGAAAGTAAAGCATGCAACTTGCAAGAATGTAAAGGGAAGGGTTTGGAGAATTCAAATTCTACTGGAGACACGGATGTTTTTCCCGTGGTTCGGATAGGTGGTGCTATCCTACATCCACGTTGATGGAGACTTCAACCCACGAAGGGTAACGGTTGCGCGAGTCCACACAGGGCTCCACCCGAGGGTAACGGTTGCGCGAGTCCACACAGGGCTCCACCCACGAAGGGTCCACGAAGAAGCAACCACCCACAAAGGGTCCACGAAGAAGCAACCTTGTCTATCCCACCATGGCCATCGCCCACACAGGACTTGCCTCACTAGCGGTAGATCTTCACAAAGTAGGCGATCTCCTTGCCCTTACAAACTCCTTGGTTCAACTCCACAATCTTGTCGGAGGCTCCCAAATGACACCTAGCCAATCTAGGAGACACCACTCTCCAAGAAGTAACAAATGGTGTGTAGGTAATGAACTCCTTGCTCTTGTGCTTCAAATGATAGTCTCCCCAACACTCAACTCTTTCTCATAGGATTTGGATTTTGTGGAAAGAAGATTTGAGTGGAAAGCAACTTGGAGAGGCTAGAGATCAAGATTCATATGGTAGGAATGGAATCTCTTGGTCTCAACACATGAGTAGGTGGTTCTCTCTCAAAACATATGAGTTGGAATGGTGTGTGTGTTCTGATGGCTCTCTCAACGAGTGAGGAGGAGGTGGAGGGGTATATATAGCCTCCACACAAAATCCAACTGTTACACACAGTTTTCCAATCTCGGTGCGACCGAATCAATAAACTCGGTCAGACCGAAAATGTAAACCTAGTGACCGTTAGAGATTTCGGTGGGACTGACATGCAACTCGGTAGGACCGATATGGTTAGGGTTTGGGCATAACGTAATCTCGGTGAGACCGATTGCACAAACTCGGTGAGACCGAATTTGGTAATTAGCTAACGAGAGAGTTGGTCAGGAAAACTCGATGGGACCGATTTGCTCTTTCGGTGAGACCGAGTGGAACTCGGTGAGACCGAAAAGTTACAAAGGGGAAACACTGAGTTTACATTGCAATCTCGGTGGGACCGATTCGCTCTTTCGGTGAGACCGAAAAGTTACGAAAGGGAAACAGAGAGTTTGCAACCCCATCTCGGTGAGACCGAGATCCTTATCGGTAGGACCGAATTGCTAGGGTTTAGCAGTGGCTTATGACAAATGAAAACTCGGTGGCGCCGGATAGGAAGAATTGGTAGGACCGAGTTTGGCTTAGGGTTTAGGTCAAATGTGGATATGGGAAAGTAGTTGAGGGTTTTTGGAGCATATCATTAAGCACATGAAGCAAGAGGCTCATTAAGCAACACCTCATCCCTCCTTGATAGTATTGGCTTTTCCTAAAGACTCAATGTGATCTTGGATCACTAAAATATAAAATGAAGAGTCTTGAGCTTTTAAGCTTGAGCCAATCCTTTGTCCTTAGCATTTTGAGGGTTCCACTTTCACATCCATGCCATGCCAATCATTGAGCTTTCCTAAAATAATCATCTTGGAATAGCATTAGCTCAATGAGCTATATGTTGTTATGAATTACCAAAACCACCTAGGGATAGTTGCACTTTCACACACTTCGCTGACTTAGCGTCCATAGTACGAAAGTACTGTGCAATGGAAAGCGCCCGGAAAACCGAAACAAAATTTTGGGACAATCTGGCCCTTAAGGCAAGCCCAGTCCGAAATAAAAGGGTGCATCATTGCCATACACCTGGGTCAAACACCAAAAGGCAAAAACCCTCTATAGGGCATGGAACCGTACTGGAAGGATGGCTTAATGGACCCTGTAAAATTCATAGTACATAGGACGCCACAGCAACTCACAGCGTTAGAGCATGTTGGATACTCCGGCACCAAAATTGGCGAAAACCTCCTAATTTCAGAGGCCACAGAAAGCCACCCCAGAGACACCAATACGGTATTAACAGTCTTCGAGACCTTCGCATCAAATAATATGCGAAAAAGGACACTCCGCAGCCTTGCCAAAGTCTACCAAGTAGCAACAATAAACCCATGGAGTGACACGACCATTACCTTCAATGCCAGTGATGAACCTAAATTCCGAACAGCCCAAGCACCAGCTGCATTGGTCCTCAGTCCAATAGTGGACGGCTTTCGTATTACCAAGGTACTCATGGACGGCGGCAGCGGATTGAACCTCATCTATGAGGAAACTCTTCAAAAAAAATGGATATAGACTGGAACCGCATCATGTGAAGCAGCACAACCTTTAGAGGAATAATCCCCAGTCAGGAAGCGCACTGTACGGGAAAAATCACACTAGATGTGGTGTTCGGCACGCCGGACAATTACAGGTCCGAAGAGGTCACGTTCCATGTGGCCCCGTTCAGCAGCGGTTATCACGCTTTGCTAGGGCGGGAAGCATTCACAATCCTCCAAGCAATACCCCATTACGGGTACATGAAGCTCAAGATGCCCAGGCCTAACGGGATCATCACTCTCGCTAGTGATCCGGACATAGCACTCCGTGCCGAAAACAAGACAGCCGCACTGGCCCTCGAGGCACTATCTGAAGCCCTAGCGGCTGAGGAGCTGACTGCGCTGCGCTCTAGGGTGAATAGGGACGATGTGGTACTCGACAAAAGATCCAAATCCACCTCCTTTAAACCAGCAGACGAAATAGTCAAATTCCAAGTCCATCCAACGGACCCCAATAAAACAGCTTTCATCGGGGCATAGTTAAACCCTAATGTCGACGCCGCATTGCGAGAGTTCCTACGAGAGAACTGGGACATTTTCGCCCGGCACCCTTCAGACATGCCAGGAATCCCACGCAGGCTGGCCGAGCACAGCTTAAATATCCAAACAGGATTCAAACCTGTCAAACAAGCTCTCCGGCGTTTTTCCGAACCTAAGAGACAGGCTATGGGAGAGGAGCTAGCAAAGCTATTAGAGGCCGGATTCATCAAAGATATAAAACATCCGGACTGGCTAGCAAACCTGGTGATGATACCAAAGAAGGACAAATCCTGGCGCCTGTGTGTTGATTTTAAAGACCTTAACAAGGCTTGCCCAAAGGATCCCTTCCCCCTCCCCCGCATCAATCAAATCATCGATGCTACCGCAGGACACGATTCGTTGTGTTTCCTCGATGCATATTCTGGCTACCATCAAATCAAGATGGCAGAACCAGACCAAGCCGCAACGGCATTTATCACACCATACGGGCCATTCTGCTTCAACACGATGCCCTTCGGGCTCAAAAACGCTGGCGCAACATATCAGCGCATGATTCAGTCATGTTTGGCAAGCCAGATCGGTAAAACAGTGGAGGCATACGTAGATGATGTGGTCGTCAAAACAAGACATGTTGAATCTCTAGTAGAAGACTTGAGGCTCACATTTGATAATCTCAGAACATACGACATCAAGCTCAACCCAGAAAAATGCGTTTTCGGTGTTCCAGCCGGAAAGCTCTTGGGCTTCATTGTATCCAGTAGAGGAATTGAAGCAAATACAGCCAAGATCCGAGATCTGTCGCAACTGGATATCCCAAAGGACCTCAAACAAATACAAAAGTTAATCGGATGTGTGGCGGCTCTAAGCCGCTTTATCTCCCGCTTGGGAGAAAAGGCCCTTCCCCTTTACCGCCTCCTTCGGCGCACCGAACACTTCAAATGGACGGACGCAGCCACGGCCGGACTGGACGAAATAAAAGCCATACTGACAACAAACCTAGTCCTGGCCGCACCAAACACCGGCGAACCAATGCTATTGTACATCGCAGCAACACATCAGGTTGTAAGCGCAGTGCTCGTCGTCGAACGAGAAGCGGACGGACACAAATTCCCCCTTCAAAGGCCGGTCTATTATGTGTCCACTGTCCTCACTCCCTGCAAATCACGGTACCCGCATTATCAAAAGATTGCGTACGCGGTATTCATGGCATCCCGGAAGCTACGACACTACTTTCAAGAGTGTTCAATAACAGTAGCCTCAGAAGTACCACTTAACGACATTATAAACAACCGTGACGCAATGGGCCGGATTGTGAAATGGGCCATTGAGCACCTCCCGTTCGACATAACTTATAAGCCACGACGAGCCATCAAGTCACAAGTTTTGGCCGACTTCGTCGCAGAATGGACGGAGGCCGAACTCCCTAGAGAGTACGGCACATATTCAAATTGGATCATGCATTTCGACGGCTCCAAAATGTTGGCTGGACTGGGGGCTGGCGTCATTTTGACGTCCCCCAAAGGAGATACAGTTCAATACATACTACAGATTCTGTACACGGACTCCAACAATGCAGCCGAATATGAGGCCCTTCTACATGGTCTCCGGATGGCAGTATCCATGGGCATCCAATGCCTAGAGGTGCGCGGGGACTCGAACCTCGCAATCTACCAAATAAATGGAGACTTCGATGCCAAGGATCCGAAAATGGTATCTTACCGCAACGCCGTCCTAAAAATGTCAGCTCGGTTCGAGGGACTTAAATTTCACCATATAGCCCGGGAAAATAATCAGGCGGCAGATGTCCTGGCACGCATCGGCGCAAAACGCGATGTAGTCCCTCCCAACATCTTCCTGGAAAGGCTTTTCAAGCCATCAGTGGCATGGGAAGGGGAGCCGAATAATAACAGCCCGGACCCAACCGCACTGCCCGATACCGAACATTCTAACACAATCGGAGGCTCTGCCATTGAAATAACACCTTCAACCCACGTAATAATGGCCGTCATCGCCCTGTGGAAAGAACCATTCCTCGCCTACCTTACTAGGCAGGAACTCCCCGAGGACCAAAATGAGGCACGCTGCATAGTGCGGCGATCCAAAGCCTACAGAGTCCACGAGGGAGAGCTTTATAAGAAAAGCACTACCGGAGTCCTTCAAAGGTGCATCTCCGAAGAGGAGGGGCGGAATCTCCTGGCTGAAATCCATGCCGGACTCGGCGGTCATCACGCTGCAGCCCGGTCCCTGGTAAGCAAGGCCTTCCGTACAGGCTTTTATTGGCCGATGGCCCAGGCAGACGCTCAAGACTTAGTCCAACGATGCGCCGGCTGTCAGCTCTTTGCAAACCAAAGCCATATGCCACCCACCACCCTCCAAACTATCCCCATCAGTTGGCCCTTTGCGGTCTGGGGGCTTGATATGGTTGGACCCCTTAAAGGCGGAACCCACAAGCACAAATACTTACTGGTCATGGTGGATAAGTTCACCAAATGGGTAGAAGCCAAGCCTATTAAGACGGCCAAATCCGGACCTGTGATAGACTTCATATCCGGGGTTGTACACCGTTACGGCATCCCCCACAGTATCATCACTGATAATGGCACGAACTTTACGGCCGACGAGGTAAAACTCTGGTGCAAAAACATGGGCATAAAGCTTGATTATGCTTCCGTCTATCACCCACAAACTAACGGCCAGGTCAAACGTGCAAATGGTCTTATCATGAGTGGCATCAAACCCAGACTAGTGCGGTCCCTCAAGGAATCTAACACGCACTGGGTAGAGGAGCTCGACTCCGTACTCTGGGGGCTGCGGACAACGCCAAATCACACCACCGGATACACACCATTCTTCATGGTGTACGGCGCAGAGGCAGTTCTGCCTTGTGACATAATTCATGACTCACCTCGAGTGCGCATGTACGAGGAAAAAGAATCCGAGCTCGATCGGCAGGACAGTTTGGACGCATTAGAGGAGGAGCGTGACATGGCGAAAGCCCGTTCCGCATTCTATCAACAGCAAGCTCGAAGATACCAAAGCAGAGAAGTACGGGCCAAAAATTACAATGTTGGCGAATTAGTTCTACGCCTGCCGGACAAGAAAAGGGACAAACTCAAGACCAAGTGGGAAGGTCCCTTCATAATTGACCTAGTCTTGACTGGTGGAGCGTACCGCCTGCGAAATGCATCGGATAACCGACTCGAGCCGAACCCATGGAACGCAGCCCGTCTCTGAAGATTCTATGCCTAGCGCCGGATCCTGTGTTCGTCTCCTTACTCTGTCCATTTTTTATATACTGTCCGTCTTACATTTCTCTCCTTCTCCCTTTTTTTCTCTTATAACCTTTAAAGGCTCACAAAATGACGCGCTATCCGCGCTCAGTAAACCTGGGGGCTTCTTTAAACAGAAGCTTATTTATACGGGCTTCATGCCTAACACATGTGTCAAACTTCCGCATGTACCTTTTATTCACCATTATATGCATCGATATGACTTAAGTTTTGGCCAAGCTGGGTTGCCTGGCTCCTGTGCTTACCCCTACGTTCCCGATTATTCGTCTAGGTGGTAAAGGGAGCACCTCTGCGATTGTTACTGCCGGATCAGCCGGACGTGTACCTCAGACTGGGTGAAGCCGAAAGCTAGCATTCTTAAGAGAATATTCGGTCGGTGAACTAAAGATGATCTTTTTCTTTATCTATGTGCCCCCAGGCATTTTTCCTGCGTTTCTTTTCGCAGCATGGAGATGCACTTTAGGGCATGCCCCCCAGGGAAAGGAACCCCTAACGGAACTATTCTCCCTGGAAGATGTTTCTTACTAACCATGTAATATAACATAACTAGTCGGGCACTTGTCTATTCACGCACTAATGACCCCTACGCCTGGTCTCCATGCATTCCCCGGTTCCTATATAACGGCATGGGAATTCGGACACACTCCGGACCGTCAGGCCTCGAGGTTCAAGCGAAAAGGTCGGCCATGACAAATGATCTACAATCCGGCTAGAAGGCATTATAAATGTCAATTCGATTACATAGTCATTTTGACTGATTGTATTCCTCTTCAATACCATCTAACAGGCTGTCTAATTTACAGTCCTGCTAGGAGTACTTTGCGGCCAACTCTACTTGGCCGTACACTAAGCTTACAGGGATCTCCTTCCCATCGGGCCCTATAGGACCAACCTCGGCCATGTGGTTGGGGTCAGCCTTTGAGTACCGCGTCTTCACCATGGCCCAGGCCTCCCTAGCGCCTTGACGGCAGGCTGATATCTTCCACAATTGGAAGCGCCGACGTGCTCCCTTTAGCTTCTCCACAAGCTCTCCAATACCTTAGGGCATGGAGACGGATGGCCACAGGGCCTGGGCGACGCCTCGCATCGCCTACCGAACTCGATCGAGCAGTTGTGAGAGCTCGGGAAGAAGGTCACCCGTAGAACCGGGCATCTCCTCCGCCGGAAGACCTGTTAACACACCTACAGACATTGCTCTGTCAGTCGACTTCCCCGCCGAACTTTCTTTCAAAAGGTTCGTTCAAGCACTTACTAAATATGCTGCACCGAAGCCGCTGATTCTCCTTCATGGAGTCTGATAGCTGGGCACGAACATCTTTCAGCTCGACGCCCAGCCGGGTGTTGGCATCTTGGAGAACGTTCTTCTCCCCCATCACCTTTAATAGCACCCTCTCACCAGCCTTTAGCTGGCGTAGGAGATGTTGCTTTTCCGGATTCAATCCGGCACCATCTACAATTTTATTTGTCAGATTCGCACCAAAGCCGTGCTTCGCAAAATACTTATCTTTCGAAATTTATATTACCAGAGGGGGCCTCCTTAGGCTCCCCTGCCGCGGCTAGTGCGGCCTCCAGTTGGGCTTTGCACTCTTCCAGCTCCTGGGACAGTAGGGAATTATTTTCTGTAAGAACCTGCATATCAAATGATCCTTAAACCAGTTATTCTAACTGTTTCAAGTCTCGGGGGCTACTGCTACATATATATTAACCAAAATTTTCTTACCCGTATGTCTTTTACATATTGCTCCGTGGCTCTAGCTAGACCATTTTGAGCGGCACGGAGGTGCGCATCTCCCGAATTGAAGGCATCTAACGCCTCTTGGGAGAAGCAAGCGTCGCGAAGAATTGTCCGGCAACGCCTGTGGTTCATGGCACTTTCCACCTCAGAGTTGGTGGTAGACAACCCGTCCGCATCCTCCGTCGGAGGAACGTCCGGCATGCGCCTTGCGTTCGCCTCCGCCCCCGGACCAGGCTTTGGAGCCTGGCTGGTGGAGGCGCGATTGGCAGCCTCTTCGGATATAGTCCGGCGGGGTCTCTTTGTCCTGAAGAGGGCACGAGTGTCAAATGTGCCTTGAAGGTATAACAACTGGGATAGAGGGGCGCGCCATACCTTTGCGCTGATGCCTCGGTCCGGCCTGCACCTCTTTTCTGCCCACGGGGCCCTACGGCCCCTCGTTGGCTTGTCACCGCAGGTTCGGCCTTCCGCCTCAACAACCTCCCCTGCAAAGTTCGGTTGCAATTAGGAAATTGAACACGCATGGACGGACCCCTACCCGGGGTACTGGGACTTCGATCTCAGGTACCTGGGGCGTCGGGATTGGCCCTGGGTAATCGGCCGTAATGGCCACCAAGGTGTTGTCCTCGCTCAATTGATGCAACACTCCGTCAATCAGCTCCACAGATATGTCCGGATCCTCTTGAGAGGCCGGGTCGAGAGACCGTCCTGGGTCCTCGGGTTGTGGAGGTGGGCTGCTTATTTCCTTAACAGCCCGACGTAGTTCCTGCGTTGAGCTCATCAGACTAAGTATTTAACAATGGGAACACTAAACGGATGAGCAAGTAGATGCGACCACCTACCCAGCTTGGGGGATTGTGCATAGATAATCCACCCTGTGGGTTGACGTCGAGAAATTCCTCCTCTTCTCCCTTGTACAAAGTGGACAAGATCTTTAATAGAGCGGCAACTGAATCTGGCCCTTTACGGCCGTAGCGGGTGGCGTCATCCTCCCCATTGAAATCCCACATGGGGTGGCTTCTATACTGAAGCGGTTGCACCCCCCGCATGATGCATTCGGCCATAAGTCTGATCATGGTTAGTCCGGAATGGGCCAACAATCTTATTCGGCCCATCAGGTAAACGATGTTCCTGTCACTTTCCCTTTGAGGGCTCCGTGGACGCCAGCTTAGGCGCTTCTTTAAGGGAGCACTATCGAATTCTGGGAGGCCGATCCGGATAGGATCCGGCAGCGGGACGTCTTCTACATAGAACCATTCCGAGGGCCAATCTTCGGACGCCTCTTTGGGGTTCCGGACAGATATCCGGTCCCGGCGATGCGCCATACTTCGGCTCCGCCCACTTGATACATTGACCCTTTATTGGAACGAGGCACGAGGCAAAATTGCTCCTTCCACAGTCCGAAATGAGCTTCAATACCCAAGAACAGCTCGCAAAGGGCTACAAAGCCCGCGATATGCAATACTGAGGCAGGCGTGAGATGATGTAGCTGGAGGCCGTAGAACTCCAGCAGCCCCCGGAGAAATGGGTGGATGGGAAATCCGAGCCCCCTTATTAAGTAAGGGACAAGGCACACCCGCTCTCCTTTGGATGGAATAGGGGCATTCTCTGCTTGCTCTCCGCCGTTGTAGATAGCAAGACCGGCTCGAACCGGGACCATATAGGCCGGGGGGGAAATCCCTTGGTCTGGAGCGTCACTAGCTCACTATGCGGAGTGGAACATCTCTCCCGATATCCAGGCTTAGGGTTGGAAGGGCAAGTGGACGAGTTGCGGCGGCTGGCCATGGTGGAATGGACCTTTGTCGGATGCGCTCTGATGAACACTCGTGGAGGGGAGAAGGTGCGGATTGGATCTAAATCCTCGTCCCCTTAAATAGGCAGCTCATTTACGCGGCTAGGGGTGTGAATGAAAAAACACTCAGACTTTTCATATTCGTTTGACACGTGGGAAATGGCCATTATTGGGCGTAGAAGCCAAGGAGCGCAACATCTACAAGAAACCGGACTTTATTCAAACAGGTACATGGAATTTGGAGGAGAACCCGCCTTGCAATGCCGAAGACAATCTGCGCGCCGGACTTATCGTCATTGAAGCCTGGTTCGGGGGCTACTGAGGGAGTCCTGGATTAGGGGGTGTTCGGATAGCCGAACTATACTTTCAGCCGGATTCCTGGACTATGAAGATACAAGATTGAAGACTCCATCTCGTGTCTGGAAGGGACTTTCCTTGGCTTGGAAGGCAAGCTTGGCGATACGGATGTTCAGATCTCCTACCATTGTAACCGACTCTATGTAACCCTAACCTTCTCCGGTGTCTAATAAGTCGGAGGGTTTTAGTCCGTAGAACAACATACACATCAACAATCATACCATAGGCTAGCTTCTAGGGTTTAGCCTCTCTGATCTCGTGGTAGATCTACTCTTGTACTACCCATATCATCAATATTAATAAAGCAGGACGTAGGGTTTTACCTCCATCGAGAGGGCCCGAACCTGGGTAAAACTTCGTGTCCCTTGCCTCCTGTTACCATCCGGCCTAGACGCATAGTTCGGGACCCCCTACCCGAGATCCGCCGGTTTTGACACCGATAGAGATCATGGTGTCATGCAGGTGACGATGTTGTTCATGCCGCGCCTGGAAGATGGAGATCAAAGGCGCAAGATGATATTGGCCATATCGTGTCACTTTATGATTTGCATGTGATGTTTGTCATGTTTACATCTTTTTTGCTTAGAACGACGGTAGCATAAATAAGATGATCCCTCACAATAATTTCAAGAAAGTGTTCCCCCTAACTATGCACCGTTGCTAAGGTCCGTTGTTCCGAAGCACCACGTGATGGTCGGGTGTGATAGGTTCTAACGTTCGCATACAATGGGTGTAAGCCAGATTTACACACGCAATACACTTAGGTTAACTTGACGAGCCTAGCATGTACAGAGATGGCCTCGGAACAGGGAAGACCGAAAGGTCGAACATGAGTCGTATAGTGGATACGATCAACATGAAGATGTTCACCGATGATAACTAGTCTGTCTCACGTGATGATTGGACACGGCCTAGTTGACTCGGATCATGTATCACTTAGATGACTAGAGGGATGTCTATCTAAGTGAGAGTTCATTGAATAATTTGATTAGATGAACTTAATTATCATGAACATAGTCAAAAGGTCTTTGCAAATTATGTCATAGCTCACGCTTTGGTTCTACTGTTTTAGATATGTTCCTAGAGAAAATTTAGTTGAGAGTTGACAGTAGCAATTATGCGGACTGGGTCCATGAACTGAGGATTGTCCTCATTGCTGCACAGAAGGGTTATGTCCTTAATGCACCGCTCAGTGTGTTGAACCTCGAGCATCGTCTGTAGATGTTGCGAAACATCTGACATACACGTTTTGATGACTACGTGATAGTTCAGTACGTAATACTAACGGTCTAGAATTGTGGCACCAAAGACATTTTTGAAATGTCGTAGAACATATGAGATGTTCCAAAGACTGAAATTGGAATTTTAGACTAGTGCCCACGTCAAGAGGTATGAGACCTCTGACAAGTTTCTTAAGCCTGCAAACTAAGGGAGAAAAACTCAATCGTTGAGCATGTGCTCAGATTGTCTGAGTACTGCAATCGCTTGAATCGAGTGGGAGTTAATCTTCCACATGAGATAGTGATGGTTCTC
This sequence comes from Triticum urartu, assembly GCF_056163025.1. Lineage (NCBI taxonomy): Eukaryota > Viridiplantae > Streptophyta > Magnoliopsida > Poales > Poaceae > Triticum > Triticum urartu. The sequence goes on along the minus strand of NC_141875.1, from coordinate 609,742,089 downwards.
CATAGTCACTGCCACCAAGCTATTGGAGCTTCGCGATGAACTATAACATATCAGGGATAGACATGATGATCCTTGAGCAACTCGCGATGTTTGACACCGCGAAAGTAGAAATCAAGTAGGAGCATCAATTGTTGATGGTTAAACCACTAGTTTCAAGAAAGGCAAGGGAAAGAAGGGATACTTCATGAGACGGCAAATCAGTTGCTGCTCTAGTGAAGAAACCCAAGGTTGAACCAAACCCAAGACTAAGTGCTTCTATAATGAGGGGAACGGTCACTGAAGCAGAACTACCCTAGATACTTGGTAGATGAGAAGGCTGGCAAGGTCGACAGAAGTATTTTGGATATACGTCATATTATTGTGTACTTTACTAGTACTCCTAGTAGCACCAGGGTAATAAATATCGGTTCGGTTGCTAAGCGTTAGTAACTCGAAATAAAAGGCTGCGGAGACTAGCTAAAGGTGAGATGACGATATGTGTTGGAAGTGTTTCCAAGGTTGATGTGATCAAACATCGCACGCTCCCTCTACCATCGGGATTGGTGTTAAACCGAAATAATTGTTATTTGGTGTTTGCGTTGAGCATAGACATGATTGGATTATGTTTATCGCCACACGGTTATTCATTTAAGGAGAATAATGGTTACTCTGTTTATTTGAATAATACCTTTGATGGTCTTGCACCTAAAATGAATGGTTTATTGAATCTCGATTGTAGTGATACACATGTTCATGCCAAAAGATATAAGATAATAATGATAGTACCACGTACTTGTGGCACTGCCATTTGAGTCATGTTGGTATAAAAAGCATGAAGAAGCTCCATGTTGATGGATCTTTGGAATCACTCGTTTTTTAAAAGATTGAGACATGCGAACCATGTCTATTGGTTGATATGCATGAAGAAACTCCATGCAGATGGATCATTTGGACTCACTTGATTTTGAATCACTTGAGACATGCAAATAATACCACATGGGCAAGATGACTGAAAGGCCTCGTTTTCAGTAAGATGGAACAAGAAAGCAACTTGTTGGAAGTAATACATTTTGATGTGTGTAGTCCAATGAGTGCTGAGGCACGCAGTGGATATCGTTATGTTCTTACTTCACAGATGATTTGAGTAGATGATGAGTATATTTACTTGATGAAACACAAGTCTGAATTATTGAAAGGTTTAAGTAATTTCAGAGTGAAGTTGAAGATCGTCGTGACAAGATGATAAAATGTCTATGATATGATCATAGAGATGAATATCTGAGTTATGAGTTTGGCACACAATTAAGACATTGTGGAAATTGTTTCACAACTAATACCGCCTGGACCACCATAGTGTGATGGTGTGTCCGAACATCACAACTGCACCCTATTGGATATGGTGCATACCATGATGTCTCTTATCGAATTACCACTATCGTTTATGGGTTAGGCATTAGAGACAACCACACTCACTTTAAATAGGGACCACACAATTCCGTTGAGACGACACCGTATAAACTACGGTTTAGAGAAACCTAAGATGTCGTTTCTTAAAAGTTTGGGGCTGCGATGCTTATGTGAAAAAGTTTTAGGCTGATCAGCTCGAACCCAAAGCGGATAAATGGATCTTCATAGAATACCCAAAAATAGTTGGATATACCTCCTATTTCAGATCCGGAAGCAAAAGCGATTGTTTTTAGAAACGGGTCCTTTCTCAAGGAAAAGTTTCTCTCAAAAGAATTGAGTGGGAGGATGGTGGAGACTTGATGAGGTTATTGAAACGTCACTTCAACTAGTGTGTAGCAGGGCACAGGAAGTTGTTCTTGTGGCACCTACACCAATTGAAGTGGAAGCTTATGATAGTGATCATGAAACTTCGGATCAAGTCACTACCAAACCTCATAGGTCGACAAGGATGCATACTACTTCAGAGTGGTATGTAATCCTGTCTTGGAAGTCATGTTGCTAGACAACAATGAACCTACGAGCTATGGAGAAGTGATGGTGGGCCCAGATTCCAAAGAATGGCTCGAGGCCATAAAATCCGAGAGAGGATCCATGTATAAAAGAAAGTATAGACTTTGAAAGAACCACTTGATGGGCGTAAGGATGTTGGGTGCAGATGGATTTTAAAAGGAAGACAGACAATGATGGTAAGTGTCACCATTAAGAAAGCTCAACTTGTCGTTAAGATGTTTCCCGATAAGTTCAAGGAGTTGACTACGACGAGACTTTCTCACTCGTAGCGATGCTAAGAGTCTGTTGGAATTATGTTAGCAGTTACTGCATTATTTATGAAATCTTGCAGATAGGATGTAAAAAACATTGTTTCCTCGACATTTTTCTTGAGGAAAGGTTGTATGTGATACAACCAGAAGGTTTTGTCAATCCTGAAAGATGCTGACAAGTATGCAGAGCTCCAGCAATCCTTCTAAGGACTGCAGATGAGATGATCAAAGATTTTGGGTTTATACAAAGTTTATGAGAAACTTGTATTTCCAAAGAAGTGAGTGGGAGCACTATAGAATTTTTGATGAGTATATGTTGTTAACATATTGTTGATCAGAAATGATGTAGAATTTCTCGAAAGCATGCAGGGTTATTTGAAAAGTGTTTTTCAATGGAAAATCTGGATTAAGCTACTTGAACATTGAGCGTCAAGATCTATAAGGATATATCAAAAACACTTAATAGTACTTTCGAATGAATACATACCGTGACAAGATTTTGAAGGAGTTCAAAAATAGATCAGCAAATAAGGAGTTCTTAGCTGTGTTACAAGGTGTGAATATTGAGTAAGACTCAAGACCTGACCACGGCAGAAGAGAGAGAAAGGACGAAGGTCATCCCCTATGCTTTAGACATAGGCTCTACAGTATGCTATGCTGTGTACCGCACCTGAAGTGTGCCTTGCCATGAGTCAGTCAAGGGGTACAAGAGTGATCCAGGAATGGATCACACGACAGCGGTTGAACTTATCTTTAGTAACTAGTGGACTAAGGAATTTTCTCGATTATGGAGGTAGTAAAAGAGTTCGTCATAAAGGGTTACGTCGATGCAAACTTTGACACTAATCTGGATGACTCTAAGTAGTAAACCGGATTCGTATAGTAGAACAGTTATTTGGAATAGCTCCAAGTAGCGCGTGGTAGCTGCATCTACAAGATGACATAGAGATTTGTAAAGCACACATCGATCTGAAAGGTTCAGACCCATTGACTAATAAACCTCTCTCACAAGCAAGATATGAACAAACCCCATGGGTGTTGGATTCATCACAATCACATAGTGATGTGAACTAGATTATTGACTCTAGTGCAAGTGGGAGACTGTTGGAAATATGCCCTAGAGGCAATAATAAAATGGTTATTATTGTATTTCCTTGTTCATGATAATTGTCTATTGTTCATGCTATAATTGTACTAACCGGAAACCGTAATACATGTGTGAATACATAGACCACAACATGTCCCTAGTAAGCCTCTAGTTGACTAGCTCGTTGATCAATAGATGGTCATGGTTTCCTGACCATGGACATTGGATGTCATTGATAACGGGATCACATCATTAGGAGAATGATGTGATGGACAAGACCCAATCCTAAGCCTAGCAAAAGATCGTATAGTTCATCTACTAAAGCTTTTCTAATGTCAAGTATCATTTCCTTAGACCATGAGATTGTGCAACTCCCGGATACCGTAGGAACGCTTGGGGTGTACCAAATGCCACAACGTAACTGGGTGGCCATAAAGGTGCACTACGGGTATCTCCAAAAGTGTCTGTTGGGTTGGCACGAATCGAGACTGGGATTTGTCACTTCGTGTAAACGGAGAGGTATCTCTGGGCCCACTCGGTAGGACATCATCATAATGTGCACAATGTGACCAAGGAGTTGATCACGGGATGATGTGTTACGGAATGAGTAAAGATAATTGCCGGTAACGAGATTGAAAAAGGTATCGGGATACCAACGATCGAATCTTGGGAAAGTACTATACCGGTAGACAAAGGGAATTGTATACGGGATTGACTGAATCCTTGACATCGTGGTTCATCCGATGAGATCATCGTGGAACATGTGGGAGCCAACATGGGTATCCAGATCCCGCTGTTGGTTATTGACCAGAGAGATGTCTCGGTCATGTCTGCATTATTCCCGAGCCCGTAGGGTCTACACACTTAAGGTTCGATGACGCTAGGGTTATAGGGAAAGTATGTGCGCGGTTACCGAATGTTGTTCGGAGTCCCGAATGAGATCCCGGACGTCACGAGGAATTCCGGAATGGTCTGGAGGTGAAGATTGATATATTGGACGAAGGGTTTTGGAGTCTGGAAGTGTTCCGGAGGTACCGGGTGATGACCAGCAAGACCGAAAGGTGTTTCGGGAGCCCCGGCAAGTGTTGGGGGGCTTCATGGGCCAAGGGAAGGGGGCAAACCAGCCCACTAAGGGGTTGTGCGCCCCCTCACCTATTCCCACGTGACCAGGGGGTTTGGGGCGCCCCATCTAGGGTTCCCACCTCCTGGCTTGGGGGCCAAGTCACCCAAGGGGGAGATCTCATCTGCCCTGCCCCCCCCCTAGGGGAAACCCTAGGGCGCCTCCCCTTGCCCTTGCCCCTATATATAGTGGAGGTTTTGGGGCTGCACAACACACGAGTCTCTCTCTCTCTCCCAAGGCGCAGCCCTACCTCTCTCCCTCCTCGTCTCTCGTAGTGCTTGGCGAAGCCCTGCTGGAGTACCGCGCTCCTCCACCACCACCACGCCGTCGTGCTGCTGCTGGACAGAGTCTTCCCCAACCTCTCCCTCTCTCCTTGCTAGATCAAGGCATGATAGACGTCACCGGGCTGCACATGTGTTGAACGTGGAGGCGCCGTTGTTCGGCGCTTAGATCGGAATCGACCGTGATCTGAATCGCTACGAGTACGACTACCTCATCCGCGTTCTAGTAATGCTTCCGCTTAGCGATCTACAATGGTATGTAGATGCACTCCCCTTCCCCTTGTTGCTAGATTACTCCATAGATTGATCTTGGTGATGCGTAGAAAATTTTAAATTTCTGCTACGATCCCCAACAGTCAGCGGTGTCCGAATCCGCCTCAGAACAGATATCTTCCTCTGGATTACAATCTGGAGAGGGGTGGGGAGGGTTTGCCATTGAACCCACCATGGAGCGATGTTTGCATGACATTGTATTGCCGTGCAAAACTCTTCTCTTTTTCTCTACATGTTCAGCATGACTGTGTACAATATCTGACATGCATATGAAAAAATATGGTGAGATTATGTAAGGTGACCATTCAGAAATTTAGAGTGATGGTAACAACCAGTGGATCGATGTTTTTTCGTTGAACCAAAATAGCCCTAATGGATCGACGTGAATGTATAGTAATAAGTGATGCAACAAGTGTACAACCTCTTTGCCGTAGCCGTGTCGACCTCAACATCATTGGGTTGGTCGCTGAAGCAGTTGAGGTAGAGGTGGCTGTCGGAGGTGTGGAGCAAGATCTGAGGAATCTGTAGACGGCGTCCAGGGCACTGCTCTGTTGTGATGGATCGTTCTGTCGTTGGAGCAGCTCTGGTGAGCTGTAAGACGTCAAGGCTGAAGCAGCACAAGACAGACATCGTCAATCTCAAGTGGGATTCTAATAGCATCTCCAACAGATGATGTAAAATGGATGTCAAATTAACATCACCAAAAACCACCTGACTACAATAGATGAGGTAAAAACTGTTGACTCTGAACTTAACTGTCGAAACTGAAATTTACTGTGGAATCTGAATGCTACTGTCGAAACTGAACGCAATGGTAGCAGAGAGGCACTTGACATGTAGTTTAGGGAGGGCCTGTAGTTCATCTTCAACCTGCACCCCCCTGAGCCGCCAGCCACCACCGGCCGAACCGCCGGCCCCAGCGCCGCCTCGCCACCCCGAAACAACTCGCCACCGCCGCCCCGGCCAGCCCTCTAGCCCCCCCCCCCACCCTGAACCCTAAGATAGATAGTAGGGTACCTCTCCGGCGAGCCCCCGTCCCCGCTGCGGGTGGTTCTTCCTTAACTCTGGTGAGCCCCCCCAACCCCTGAAAATCGACTAACCCAAAAGTCGATTCAGTCGACTAAAGTGTGGCTTAATCGAAGCAGAGCAGCAGCACGAGTGAGGGGGAGAGCAGCAGCAGCAGATGGGCGAGCGAGCGATCGAGCGAGAGAAGGAGCAGCAGCAGCAGCAGATCCGGCTGGTATGGACGCCGCCGCCGAAGGGGCCTCGCACTGGGGGAGAGCCGCCATGGAGATGTCGCCCGCGGCGCTGGCTTCAAGGTAGCCGCTCCATGGGGGTGCGGGATGGAGCACCGTCGGCGCCGGGAGGTCGAGTTAAGGAGAAGGTGTGATGGGATGAGTGTACAACCTCTTTGGTGGCGCCGAGTAGGCCTCGGCTTCGTCCGAGGAGTCGGTGAGGATGTTGCGGTTCCGGTGGAGCAGGTTAAGGCGGCGCTGTGGGGATGGAGCAGCCGCGATAGACAAGGAGATCGTCGGAGCAGCTCCTTGGAGGTGGAGGACGGGGCGGCTGAACCGGCGGGGCGGCGAGATGGACAACGGATCCTCATCCGGGGAGGTGGACGAGGGATGTCGAGCTGTTGCGGTGGACAACGTCGTCGGGGAAGAGGCTCCGGCTGGGCAGGGTGACGTGGCGGACGGAGGAGGGTGGGGTTTCGCGGCTGGAGCAGAGAGGTTATGGCGGCCTGGGATTTCGAATGGCGAAAAGGGGGCGATGGGAGGGGGTGAAGCATGACTTAGGAACGCGCTTATCCAAAATGTAGGGTGTGTTACAAAGGTACCCCCCCACCGATTTGAACTAGCGGCCTTTTCGGCTCAGGGTTAGAAGGGGGATTTCGCGTGTTGGGATTTGGCAGCTGGAGGGATTTTTCGCGCGCGTTGTAATTTCAGGATAGCAAGGCGCAGGTTGTGAAGGCGCCAGTTTTGGGAGCACGATATCTGAATTTTCAGGATATAACAAGACACGGTTTGAATTTTAGGGACAAGCCTAACGTGTAGTAATATTGTACTTGTACGTACCAAATCAATTCGCACTTCCCTCAACCAAAAAGAAAAAAGAAAACTATTCACACCACACTAAGAGAGAGTGTTGCCCCGTTTTACTATACAAATGCTATTCAAAGATACTCCCTCCTTCCATCTATATAGGGCCTAATGCGTTTTTCGATGCTAACTTTGACCAAATATTAGAGCAATGATATATGACATGCAACTTACACAAAGCACACCATTAAATTCGTTTGTGAAAGGTTCTTTCAATGATATAATTTTCACATTGTGCATGTCATGTACTATTAATCTTGTCAATAGTCAAACGCGGTCTTAAAAATCTCATTACGCCCTATATAGATGGAAGGAGAGAGTATGAATCCATGTTATGTCCGATTAAATTTTTTCGCTTGCTGTATAATGCATGTAACCTACTCATACCAACATTTTAGTGCATTCCAAATGTCTATACTACCGCTGCAGTTCAAACTAAATTTGAATTCGTTTCTCTATTTCAATAAGAATCTACAATCATGATTGTTGCCAACTTCAACCATCATAGTTTCCTTGCTATTCGCCAGATATAAATCAGACAGCCTATAATGCAGGATGGCAGGCACACCATCATCAACAACTCCGTTTTTTATAAGAGTAGAGATAAAATATATTAAATGTAGTATACCATGTTCATAACCACACCATGTGTATCACCGTTATATATATTCACACATCTGTCGGTTTGAAACACTATGATAAATTATTCAAATATCTGAATTCGCTTTTTATAATGAAGTATATATGATCTCTATTCGTCTTTTACACCCACACAACCCTCTTATCTTTGTAGCTAGCGCTAACTTTCTCTTGTGCATGCACACGCCTGCATCCCTCTCACCCTCCCTCAGCATTCTCTAGCTCCATCACGCAAATTCGTCTTTTCACTTTAGGTCGTTCACCCACGGTGTGTGTAGGCCCCCCAGCTCCTTCTTTACAGCACACATCGATCGATATGCCTCTCTAGCCAGGTGTGCCTAGCACAAACACAAGCTTCCCCTCTTCTCTTGTCACCATCCATGCCTCACTCCCACCACTCTTTTCATCGTTCTCGTACTCGCACACTCCTCCCCCTCGATATAGTATGCCTCTCGTACCACCTCCTACATGCATCCCTCTCTCTATCCTTCTCCTCGTGCCTCATTTGCTTCTAACACACACATGCATGTATACCGATCGATCTCCCAACATATAACTAGATCGACTTTAACTACCCCCCCCCATCGATCGACGTACCTCACAAGTTATGTCTCTCCTTTCTCTTACAAAGGGCGATTGATCTTCCTATGGAGTTACGTCTGCTTACCACAGCCACATCGTCCCCCTCATCATTCGTGCATGCCTCCTGACCCGTCTCTCACACGCACGTGCACAGACAACAAGCAGCCATCTCCTCTCTTATTGATATTGCAGGCGTGCCCTCCGTTTGTCTAGCAAGCCTATCCCACCATTTGTTAGAAGCAACTCCACTACCACCCCCTCCAACACTCTAGCTCTGTCTCTCTCCCAACCTTATTCATCTCATGCACATATGCATGGATGCCGATCGATCTCCCTTAATACATGAGGCAGATTAATCTCCTTAATACATGAGGTAGGCGTCTCTCCTCCTCCACACATATACCAGCCATTGTACCTCTATAGTTAATTGGGCCTCCCTCTTCCCCCACCACACACCGATAGTCGAGCGCTGCAGGTAGGTATCCATGCCACAGAGACAAACTGCACATGTCCCATCTCACGTTCCAGTAGGCCAGCCACTCTATATCTTTGACGTGGGCACACACAAATTCGATGGCACTCTTTATCGATCGCGCGTGCACACACACAGACACACATCATCCCTCTCTTCGATTCTATGGACACCTCAAGCCAATGATACCTCCACTCTCTACTCGTGGATCGCCCCCTCTATATATATGTTATATCCAGGACTCTATTTCACACACATTACATATGTTAAATTTTTTGATTGACCCCCCCCCACACAAAAAAACTCTCAAGAACCCACACACCATATCTCTCTAGGTTTGTATCTCTCTCACACAACCCCACGTAGGTGGTGTACGTATACAAGAAGAGAATAGGTGCACCGTGCACGTACTCACGCTTCGTGCCCAGCCACACCCGCGCGGGTACACGGTGGAGCTCATTTCTTTACGAAATGGCAGCCCACGTGCTAATTTGAACGCCTGTAGCGGTTGTATACCTAGGGAGGTCGTGTACCACGCGTGCACGAAACAAAGTTCGACTTGAAGCGTTGCCGCGTTATTTTTAAATAAAGTTATAGCGCTCAATGGCACGTACACAGAATATCTCACACAAGGATCTGGTGGCCTCTCTCTCTCTCACCGTTGGTCACTGATCCGGCCACATCCCGTCCACCGAGGGAAAGGGAGTGCAGTGGCCTCTCTCTCTCTCTCACCGTTGGTCACTGATCCGGCTGCATCCCGTCCGCCGGGGGAAAGGGACTGCGGTGGCATCTCTCTCTCTCTCACCATTGGTCACTGATCCGGCCGCATCCCGTTCGCCAGGGGAAAGGGAGGAAGTGCATCATTTCTCTGTTCGACGGCGCTGAGGCAGCACGTCCCGATCTACGGAACACGCCGTTCTCTCTGACCAAGCTCCGGCGTGGCAGGGCCTACGCCACCTGCTCGCAGATTCCGCTCGCCGCCGCTCACCTAGCTACATCCCGACGACCTCCAGGTATCCCCTCCGGCCTTGCTCCACTGCCCGTTTTCCCACGTCGCTGCATGTGGATCTTCCATAGTTCTTTGCCCAAAATGTAGCTCGTCCGGCGTACTTTCCATATTGCATTCTCGTCCTCACACCGTTTTAGAAAAACACAACCGTGTTTTTATCTTCCCTTAGGACAAGGAATATGCTTCTTTTTTGTCGTCGCATGTGTCATCAACTGTTATTGGCCAGTAATTGTTTCCTTTCTACCTCTTTTTTGCAAACAGGGCTATCCATTTCACCTCGTTGCTATTGCGACCTTTTGGTGAACTGCACAAATCACTTTTTTCTTAAGAGTGTTTTGTGCAGTTGTACTAAAATGTCACATGGGCAACGTCTCTACATTTCAGTGCGACTGCACAAAGGGAGATTGGTTTTGCTCTATCCTCCTCATCCAACCCCGAGCCTAATCTTCTCTAACTAGTTAGTCTTAAGAGAGACTGCAAAGGTGACCGGCTTCTATTTGTGTGTTTATTGTTTCATGAGCAATCCTCTATTATCATAATCACACTTGATATCTTTGGAACAGGGACGCTCAGCTCTATTTTAGTGGAACTGCACAAAATGATCGGAATGTTGCATGCTCCAGACAGCTACTTTTTCCCGAACATGCATTGTTGATTTAGACAGAGCTGGGGGACGTTGCTGCCAATGAAAGCATGGATCAATTTTAATTTAACACCTTATCACAACTTTGTCTTCATTTGTGATGTAATTACTAGCTCTGATATGCTAATAATTGACATTCATTAGCAAGGAAGTTAGTTTTTTATTGTTTCCGAAAGAGCATCGATGGCAAGACACGCGAAACAAAAGCTGAAAGCTCACACCATTGTACAATTTCATGTCGCTGGAAAATTATTTGTATAGTACGTCAATTATGTAAACAAATGATGGAAGCTTGATAGCATTGCCAGAAGCCTCTTCATCATCCGGGTCCATGTGCCATGCACAAAATTATACTCCTTCATTCCTAAATATTTGTCTTCTTACAAATTTCAAACGGGCATATTTTAGAGTGTAGATTCACTCATTTTGCTTCATATGTGTACTCCCTCCATTCCTAAATATTCTATTCGTCTTAACAGAGATTTCAACAAGTGACTACATACGGAGCAAAATGAGTGAATCTACACTCTAAAATATGTCTATATACATCCGTATGTGCCAGTCCATTTGAAATCTCTAAAAAGACAAATATTTGAGTAGTCACTCGTTGAAATCTCTAGAAAGACAATTACTCCAGAGTATATTTAAGAACCGAGGTGGTAGTGCACAACCGCATGGGAGACTCAGCCCGTTCGTTGCGCCGCATTAATAGTGAGTAATGAGCAGTCAAATCATAAGCCCTACCTTTCCCACTGTAAGTTGCTTTGAATAAGCAACCATCAATACGCTCTTCTTTGAATCCGCTCATACTACTCCATCCGTCACTGTTTATATAGTGCGCTTCAGAAAAAAAGAAAAAAACTGTGGAACCAAGGCGACTAGCGATCGGCCTGAAAAATAGCATTGATAGTTATAGCACGGCGTCTATTACTAGAGGGAATAATGCGTACACACATGCATGCAGTGCTTCCACCCCGGGTACACACATGCATGCACTCCGTAGTTGTACAGTACATGCAGAGAAAATTGTGGACTTGATTGCGGTTACCACACCCTAATTAATTGAGCATTAAACCAAACGCGTCTAAAGTCTCTCTGGTGGTGGAAATGCATTGAGAGAAATACATCATAATGAAGTGCGCCCTGTAAACTGTGACGGAGGGTGGAGTAGTATGAAGGTGCAAAACCAAGTACGTGTACTACTGCGCTTGGCTCTTCGCCCCTTCGTGAAGTCGAACAATGATGGTACTCCGCATGTTGGGTACTACAGTGTATGCCTCTGACAATTTGACACCGAATGGACTGATGCATGTCCACCGAGGGTAGGTTGCATTAGTCAAAAGGCGTAAGCGAGCTTCACCTTGTCTGCAAGCTTCTCCTCGTTCTGCGAGTTGACGGGACACACCAAAAAGTAGTGCTAGTCGATACTCCCTCCTTTCCGGTTAATATGGCTTAATCTTTTTTGCGGGTAAATGAGAGAGCTTTATTCATATATAAGCATTATTAGGATGATCAGCCAAGACACTGGTCACTAGGAAGCGAGGTACCCCGCAAAAAAAGAAGTAGGATGCGAGGTGTTTCATCAAGCCAGCTCTCGGCCACATTCAAAGTGCAGCAAGCACAGTTCGCATGAAGATGTGCCGCAAGGTTTGCTGACCTGTTTACATGCTAAATAACAAAAAAGAGGAAATATTACTGAGCGCTACTATTTGTAACAGGATATGAGCCAGAATTAAGCGAGAATTGTGGCGAGTGTTCCATGCAATCAACTTCCATTATCACATGCGAGAACCCTCGAAGAGAACCAAATGTGTTGAAGATTGCTTTATCACATTTTAAAATTATAATAAGAGTGCAGACGCTCCTCCATCCGGTTCCTAGTACTAGTATAGTACGTACCTTTATGGACTATAGTAGTAGTACTAGTAAACTTTGCACTTGGCTATTCGGGAAGTCGAACAATAATAGCACTAGTAGTATAGTGTATGCTTCTAGCAATCTGACACCGAATTAACTGTTGCACGTCCACCGCCTGAGCGAGGGAGAGCTTGCATTAGTCAAAAGTTTCTCCTTGTCCTGCGAGCCACCGCGCGCAAGCTTCTCCCGTCCTGCAACCTTCTCCTCGTTCGGCAAGTTGACGGGACACAACAAAGTAATGCTAGTCCATGTTGCCTCCTCTCCGGTTAATATGGCTTAATTTCAAACGAGATAAATACACTGTTTGTCACTGTATATTTGTAAAAATACAGTTAGTGGACTTCATAATACGCTCATTGCGCTCAATATATATATATATATTTTCCAGTGTTCATACGGTCACTAGCTCACCCTGACTGAGTATGTGTGTGCATGCACGTGTAGGTTGAGCACTTGAGCGTGACCGTGTGTGTTCCATCGTGTGCTCGGTCATGCATGCATTAGGGCATCGTGCGCGTTTTTGCGTCCATGTGTACGTGTGACTGTTGCATACACGTAGGGGGAGTACGTATAGGGGCCACTAAGGAGCAGTCAAATCACACAGTAAGTTAGTCGGAAGAAGCAACCATCATTTGATCTTCCGACCAACTCATGATATTAGGTCATGATTGGATCGTCGTTTTCCAACCAAAACCGCTTGTTAAACTGACGCTTGTAAATTAAAGCAGATGGTCTCAGGCGAAGGCGAAGGCGCTTGGTTAGTCGATTTCGACTAGTAAAATATCGGAAGTACTTGACACACGATAAAAACGCTGAATGACACTCGGACGATTGCTAATCCAGCCGTTAGTTGCTGTTTCAGCCTTGCCCATGGATGACATGATATGCATGTCGTGCATGTATCGTCTGGTAATGTCGTCCATATAGCAGTGCTCGTAAAATATACACTGGTCTCTCAAATTACACGCGTAACCCGCTGGTTTTACTTACAGACCTCGGGCCCTCGGTTTCATTACGCCTGTATTTTACGCATTGTTTTCGATGACGAGTAAACTACACTTGTAGGTTAATACAGGTTTGAAATAAACCAGAGCTCCCAAGCGCGGCCTTACCGTTTCATGTCGTCTTAGTTTCTCGAAGGTGCTCATAGGTGTCTGATGATCCTGGCTTCCTGAATGAGTAGCGGGCGCTGTATCAGACCATCCTAGGGCCCGCGAGGCCCTCTCTGTTGTCCTTCGAGTTGTTGCGCTCGCCGTGGCGCCGAGCATTGTTAACATCGCCAACGAACATGAGGATTCAGGAGATGACTTTATTTTGACTGGATGACACTAGGGACCCACTAGGGCCATAGCCGTACGTACGCAAGTGCCTCCTTATTATGTACAACTATATTTTTTTGCTTTCTCTTGGTTTCCTGACATCATGGTCCCACACCATTGTCAACCTATGTAGTAAATATAAACGAGAGAATTGCACAAGGTGCGGCCGACAGCTGGGACCAAGCAGCTCGAGCAGTATTTGTGTTTTTGAGGCGTGAGCACTAGAGTTTTTCTTGGCAATGATTACGTTGTTGTTCAGAGGAGAGCAGGGTATTAACTGGGCGGGCTGTGGCCCGTCTAACCCAGGACAGATATCCAGCCCAGATACTAATTTTTTCAAGATGAAAATGGCTAGCCCAGCTATACGTCTTTTTGAGGAATACCCAGGCAAGGTCAACTTGTTATTCTCCGCCCCGCTGGGTTGCAAATCTTTCCTAGGACGGATGCATTAGGCTTAACAGGAAAATGGGCTTTAAAAAATAATAAATGGGATGTAATTATAAAAACTGGGCAGTAACTATAAAAAAATGCACCAAACACGAAATTAGTTTATAAAATATTATTTATAGATTTTGAAAATCTTAAATTTTCATTGTTGCGCACGCAATGTTTCGTTGGATTTTTACGCAATACAAATTTATATTTAATCTGACTAGAAATTTCGGGATAAAAATATTTCGAAGCCCATCAAAATGTGGGAAATTTTATTGAATTCTGTCTTCAACGGTTGGTTGAAATTATTAATCATTGTCCTAGCTAGAAAGTGGGTTGTACTTTTAACAAACTATAAATGGGCTGTTGTAAATTCCATTAGAATTCCAAAATGGGCTGTACATTCTTACAAAATGCAAATGGTCTATAACTTCTCGGCCACACACTTGTGGGCCTACTAAGTGACGCGTCCCCTGAAAAAATAAGTTGACGTGTATGCAAGGCTTTGCCAACTTATTATAGTCAACACACGGTTCTAGCAGCAGTGGCCGTTGGATGTCTATCCAACGGATGTCGTGCTTCTTCTTCAATCTCGGATATTCTTAGCTTCGGCCACCCAAAAAATGATTCCTCCCCCTGACGTCTGGGGCGCACCGTTTCGGAGGCTGACCTGTGGGCCTACTAAGTTGGAGCGTACCAAGGGCTTTGTCAACTTAGTCAATAATAAACGTTTCTAGCTTCATTGACCGTACGATGTCCATCCAACGCCCGTAGTGCTTCTTCAACCTCTGGTATTCTTGGCCCAGCCGCCCAAAGCAGCGCCGGTCGTGCCGCCTGCTCCTGCCTCCCGTGGCCGGCTGTGCTGCCGCGGAGGCCTCACCGCCCCCATACTACTCCCACTGCTGGCCAGGCCATCCCTCCACTCACCCACACCCCCTGTTATTCTGCGGCGACGGCAGCCTCACACCGCAGCCGAACCAGTGAACCCTCGTACTCCTCTCTGCGCGGGCTTCCTCTGCTGCGTCTTCCCCGGCTCCGCGTCATCCCCTTCCTAGGCCTCGCTGTCGTCCAGACCACCACCCTGGTGCTCTCGGTGCGGCGTGGTCAACGACCGACTTCCATCGGAAGAGTACTGTACATGGAGAGGCTGACAGCTGGGTCCAGGCGGCCACAAGGAAGTGCCTCCTTATTACGCGCAAAATAATTATTCATCCACCTTACAGGAGGGACCCATCGGACGGGCCACCTTAGTTCGCGAAAAAACGTTTCCCCCAACTGCTCGGACCCACCGGATAGGCCATCGTATTTCGTGAAAAAACGTTCCCCCCGCTGTCAGCTAGGACCCACCGGAAGTGCCTCCTTATTACGCACAAAAAAATGAATACTCCCCCTGCTAGCTGGGACCCACCATGGTGGGTGGCTGACTTGTGGGCCTACTAAGTTGACTGGGACGGGGGCCTTTGTCAACTTTAGTCAATATGAACGATTCTAGCTCCAGAGACCGTACGATGTCCATCCAACGGCCGTAGTGCTTCTTCAACCTCTGGTCTTCTTGCTCCAGCCGCCCAAAGCAGCGCCGGTCGTGCCGCATGCTCCTGCCTCCCATGGCTGGCTATGCTGCCGCGGAGGCCTCACCGCCCCCTACTATTCCCACCGCTGGCCAGGCCCTGCGGCGATGGCAGCCTAACACCGCAGCCGAACCAGTGAACCCTCATACTCCTCTCCGCGTGGGCTTCCACTGCTGCGTCTTCCCCGGCTCCCCGTCGTCCCCTTCCTAGGCCTTGCCATCGTCCACCGCCCTGGTGCTCTCGGCGCAGCGTGGTCAACGTGGTCAAGGAACGACTTCCATCGGACGTGGACTGTACGTGGAGAGGCTGACAGCTGGGTCCACGGCCGCAGCAAGGAAGTGCCTCCTTATTACGTGCAAAATAATTATTCCTCCACCTAACAGCGGGGACCCACCGGACGGGCCACCGTATTTCATGAAAAAAACGTTTCCCCCTGACTGCTGGGACCCACCAGCTACACCTTCGCACGCAAGGAAGTGTGTCCGGGCAAAAAAACAAAACGATTCGCCCCCTGACTGTTGGGACCCACCAGCTACATCTTTGCACGCAAGGAAGTGCCTGACAGTCGGGACCCACCTGGTCGAAGCGTATGTAGCGTTGTCATTCTGGTTGCGAACGTGTACGTACATATATACTGGTCGATGTAGAGGCGCGCACGTGTCGTAGTAGAGGCACGCACGTAGCATGTACACGTACGTACAGCGGTCAGGGTGCAATAAAGAAAATACGGCCAGATATGTGTACATATGGGCGGGGTCTCGAACGCCTACTCGCGCATACGTACGGCGAGGGTTCGTGTACATGGCTGGGTCAGAATGGAGAAACAGCATCGTCGTCGTGTTCATGGGGAGGCAACGGAATGTGTCGTGTTCATGGGGAGGCAACGGAATGCATCGTGTTCATGGGGAGGCAACAAAATGTGTCGTGTTCATCGGGAGGGCTTGGACAGAACAGGCAATGGAAACGAGGCCTGGCGTACCATAAAACGGAGGAAACGGCCTTGTGTTCGACCGGCCGCGTTTGAAACAGGATCTTGTTCATCGGGAGGGGTGTGGCGTACCGCAAAACGGACGAAACAGACTTGTGTTGGAGTGCTACGGTCGAAACGGGGGGCCTGTTCACCGGGAGGGGTGTGGCGTACCACAAAACGGGACTCCACGGGATACTGTTCATCTCCACCGTCGACCTCCTCCAGCCTCCACCGCGTGCTACTCCACCGGCTACTGTTCAACCACCCCTCCACCGTCTACTGTTCATCTAGCCCTCCACACCACGGAGTGCTGTTCAACCACCCCTCCACGGGCACCCCTCCACAGTCTACTGTTCATCCAGCCCTCCACACCGCGGGGTCCTGTTCAATCACCCCTCCATGGGCACCCCTCCACCGTCTACTGTTCATCCTTCCCTCCACACCACGGGGTCCTGTTCATCCACCCCTCCACGGGCACCCCTCCACCGTCTACTGTTCATCCAGCCCTCCACCACACCACGGGGTCCTGTTCATCCAGAGGCAACGCCACCGCTCACTGTTCATCCAACCCCCCCGGCAACGCTCACTGTTCATCCAATCGATCGGCTTCAGTTAGCAGCAGTAGCGAAGGAATCGCTCGATCGGGTTTAGTTAACAGCCATCGATCAATCGCTCGGGTTCAGTAACGCGTAGCCTGCAGTGCAATCGCTCAGGTTCACTTAGAGCCCAACGCCTCGCTCGGGTTTAGTTAGAGCCAACGCCTCGCACACACGCGCGTACGTGTATGAGAGAAGCGCGCATCGCTCGGCCCCTGACCTCCCACCGTAACCAGGAACTCCCCGAAATTTTCCTCCCCCTCGCTTCTACCACGGTTTTTTCCGTCATGGACGGCCCAAAGAATGTCATGCAGCTGCGTCTCCGGCCCGCCCAGGACAAAAAGCCCATTTTCTGTCATGATTTTTTGTCATAGAAGTAGGAGCCCACCACATCTATGATGATACCGGGTTTTGTCACAATTATCGTCATAGAAGTGTCATATGTATGACAGGAAAAAAATTCGTTCAGCCCAAAATGTCACGGATGTGTCTTTTTTTGTAGTGCAAACAAGAAGGAAATCATGGAATTCAAATGAATATTACAAAACATACTGTTCTCTAACACCAAACACAAGTTAACGCCTTCACGAGGCATGGTACGTGTTGCAGAAGCAAAGCAGGGAAAGGAGTCGCTAGCAAGTCATCTCATCATCCCTGGACAGCGCCATCGCCTGCAAGAGGCGCCCCTTCGACAGTGATGTTGCCCTCGCCTGAGCCACCCGCTGGAGTTGCTGGTTCAACAGCACCACCAGTTGAGGGCGCGGGGTCGAAGGCATGGAACTTCTCCAGCAAAGCCTCCACCTAGCCCTTCACGGCTTCGGCAGCAGCTACGCAGCACTCGTCATCCACAGGCTCCAGCAGCTCGTCAAGGTTGGCGCCAGGATCAAGAAGATGGAGATGGGTGAAGACGCGCGTCAACACGGCCAAGGAAAGCGTGCGGGCTTCCCCCTCCACCAAGGGGCCGATCCCGTCCATGACATCCTCAAGTGCCGCGACCAGATGAGGAAGCAACTGGGTGGGGACCTCGTCGGTTGTCGCTAGTGGCTCCTCCAAGCCCTTCTCATAGAGTGGCCGCAGCGCCACACGGGACCTCTCCTTAAGGGACTTGAAGGCCAAGTGGTCCTCAGCTAGGACCTTCGCCTTGACTTCCAACCCGGTCTTCTCCGCCTTCATCTTCTGCTCCAGCTTCCCCAGCCGGCTACACTCCGCGGCCTGCGCCTGCACCAGCTGCTCCAGCTCGGCATCGTGACCTGTCGGAGTAATGGGACACGGGTAGGCCAACCCGAAGCCCATAACCTTTCAAGACATCGGGGCAGGCTGCGCCCCTCAAGACCACAGGGCGAAGAGCCGCCTCCTGGGGAGTCTACGGCAAGACGACCGACTGCCCGCTCACGGCCGAGTCCCCGGGGCGACTTCCAGAGAAGCCGGCTTTGGGGAGTCAGCCGGCGACTCCAGCAAATCGTGACCTCATCGAGGGGGACGGGGCAGGGGCGTAGCTACAATGAAGCCCACTCACCGCCCCTTACCAAGGGCAGGCATGGCTACAGCGCGCCGTACTAGGGAAGATCTCCCTGCGGCGTGGCACTATTGCCCAGCCGGCCCTGACATCAGCATCACTGTACCTGGTCCTGCGCCCACGACGGCTTGTCTGTACGGCCTGGAGGCAGCGGGGCCCACCAATCAGTGAGACCTCGGGAGACGGCGGGAGAACCGCCAGTCGGACCCGTCGGGAGTCGGCCCGGGGGAGTCGGCCGAGCCCTCCCCCGGGGCCCACGCGCCTTTAATCAAGAAGAGATGGGGAGTGGCCACAGTGATCGCCCGCCAGGAGGCGGGGCTATTGCCACGACCCCATGACCGAGCTTGCGTCATCAGGAGCACGACTACAGTAATCAGCAGCCGGCAAGACCCGCCCATGGCGGACGCGGCCTGTCGGCTCCGTACCAGACTAGTCGGCGGGCCCCAGCAGTCGGCGGAGAAGCCGGAGGTCAGAGGCACTGACGGCTGGGGCCGCGCCCAGTCGAATTACCATTGTACCCTGGGGGTAGGCCTATATAAACCCCCCAGGGCACCCATGCAAAGGGTTGGATCCCAGTAGTTCTATACCACACCAGATAGAGGGAGAGAGCTAGCCTTGCCCTCTCCCACCACCAGACCCAGCTCAAGGAGCAACCGTGTAAACGCTTGACCATAGTGATCATGCGGAGAACCCGCAGAGCAGCAGTAGGGGTGTTATCTCCCCGGAGAGCCCCAAAGCTGGGTAAGATTCGCCGGCATGCATGTCTTCGCCTCATCCCGTTTCCAGGCACCGGCGACGTTCTACTCGCCCCCACCATGATAAGCCATCCGTTGGCATATGTCGCACCCAACCCCTGACATTTGGCGCCCACCGTGGGGCATGGTGCACCGCTGTCCGGAGATCTGTTCTAGACGGGAACCCTTTTCCTCCCTGGCGAGCGCAGCCAGCCAGGCACGCCAGACGAAGTTTGCGTCGACGCGCTGCGCGGCGTTGAGATTGCCTGCGCCGCCAGCTCCTTGGCCGAACTTGTCGGCGAGGTCCGCCTCTCCGACGAACCTACATCCGACGCAGGCGCGGGCGGCCCCGAAAACCTCCTCGCGGGCCTCCTCGATCAGCTCCACGTTTCCGGTGAGCCTGCCATAGACATGGAGTCCGTAGGCTCCACCGACCCGATGCTGGTCGACTCCGACACCGCATCGGTCGACGCGTTCCCCACCAACGTGGTGGTCTATGACGAACCCCTCCCCCACGCGGAGAGCGATAGAAGCACCGTCACTGAGGTGCTGGTCATCAGTCATGACGAGTTCCCTGGCGGAGGGGCTCCCGACTCGCTCGGCGCGGCGCTGCAAGACCTAGCTGCGCCCATTCCGGAAGATGCTGACGCAGAGACGTTAGAAGCGCGCTGCCTTCAGCTTGTTCAAGGTGCGAAGAAGCTGGCCAGCATGAGACGCTTGTCAGAAGCTTACCAGCGGGAGATGGATCGCGCTGTTGGCGGCTCGCCGGCCCCGGCAGGGCCCAGCCGCCTTGGCGTGGTTCAGCAGCGCGGCGTAGCCATCGCCAGCCTGTTTGGGGCTAGCCGCCCCGTGTATGCCACGCCAGCGGAGAACATCCGAGCCGCCCAGGCAGCGGCGGATGAGCTGGACAATTTCGAGGGCGAAGAGCGCCACCTCATGATGAAGCGAGTCCAACGGCTCCTCGACGCGTCCGCCGCGCAGAACGAGGCCGGCTGCCGCACGGAGGTGCCGCAGCGGCCAAACGACAACCCATGCCAAGATCAAGGCGCGACGTCTCGGACGCCGACTGGCAGTGCCCGAGGAAGAACGGACAAGGAGCCGGCTGTCAGCCACAATCGAACTCGGATTACCATAGAGCACGACCGACACGGCCGCCCGAGAGCAGTGGAACGACGGGACGACTGTCTGCCTCCTCCTCCCCGCAAGGAGAGGTGAGTCTCCCCGCCGCCTGTTGACCATCCGACTCCCGGTGACCGCCTTGGCCGCCGAGAGGGAGTTGGAGAGAATGACGCCCGCCACCGGATCGACCGACTTCACCGGTCCCTGGCGTTGGAAGAAGAAGATGAGCTGGGTCCGCCTTGTTTCGGGCCCCGCATTCGGGACGAGCCCTTTCCCAGAGGGTTCACGCTCCCAAGAGACACGCCCAAGTATACCGGCTCCGTGAAGCCAGAAGACTAGCTAGTCGACTACTCCACGGCTGTCAGCATAGCAAACGGCAACAAGCGTGTCGCCGTAAACTACGTTCCGCTCATGCTCCAGGGCACAGCCCGGACATGGCTGAACAGCCTAAAGCCCCGCAACATCAATAGCTGGGTCGACATCACTGAAGCATTCGTCCGCAACTTCACCAGCACATACAAGCATCCTCCCAAGCCTCGTCAGCTCTCCTTGTGCGTGTAAGGTCCTCACGAGTCGACTCGCGACTACCTCACGCGTTGGGCTGAGCTCCGGAACTCCTGTGAGGGCATGCACAAGGTGCAGGCCATCGAGTACTTCACAGCCGGGTGCCGAGAAGGCACCCTCCTCAAGCACAGGCTCCTCTGCGACGAGCCAGAAACCCTTGACGAGCTGCTGATCATAGCGGACAAGTACGCTACAGCCGACTCCTCCATGAAGATGGAAATTTGAATCAGCAAGACTAGCAAAGTAGCTCCTCCAGCTCCAAGAACTCCGGCGGCGGATGCCGGCCGGCGACAACAGCAGGGCGACAACAAGCGCAAGGCCTCGCAGCCGGCTTCGAGCAGCCGGCAGGTCGCAACCGTTGAAGCCCAACATCCAGAAGAGCAGCCTCCGCCCAAGTGACAGAAAGGTGGCAAGCCGAACTGGTTGCTGGCCTTCTCCTACGAGCAGACCTTGGATGGACCTTGCAAGTTCCACAGCGGCGCGAAGCCGTCAAATCACACCACCCGGAAGTGTCACTGGCTCACCAGGATCGCCAAGGGAGACGGCCTCCTGCCATCCCCGCCTGCTGGGCAGCCGCCTCTGCCTCCGCCCCAGCAGCCGACAGTCAGGCCAGTCGGCGCAGTACAAGACGAATACCCTGAAGAGCACGGAGCCTACGTGGTGTTCACCAGTGTGGCTGATGATCGATGCAGCAGGCGGCTGCAGCGACAAGAGGTGAACGCAGTAGCCTCAGAGACGCCAGAGTTCATGCACTGGTCTGAGAGGCCCATCAGCTGGAGCAGGGCTGACCACCCAGAAGTGATGCCGAGTCCGGGCTCCTACGCCTTGGTCCTGGACACCACCTTTGCCACGGACAAACGGGCCGCGCGTTTCTCGCGAGTTCTGATAGATGGGGGCAGCAGCATCAACATCTTGTACAAGGACACCATGGAGAAGTTAGGAATCAAGCAGAGACAGCTTCAGAACAGCCGGACTGTGTTCCACGGCATTGTTTGTAGGCTTTCCTACTCACCAATCGGCAAGATCCTGATTGACGTCCTCTTTGGGGACAAAGATCACTTCCGAAGAGAGTCTGTTTGGTTTGAGGTAGTGGACCTTGAGAGCCCATACCATGCGCTACTTGGCCGGCCCGCCTTGGCCAAGTTCATAGCGGTCCCCCACTATGCCTACCTCAAGATGAAGATGCCCAGTTCCAGGGGAATTCTGACTGTGGCCGGCGACTACCGGAAGTTGTCCGCTTGCGCGGCCGAGAGCAGTCGGCCGGCCAAGTCCCTGGTGATTGCAGCCGAGAAGCGACTCCTTGAGCGAGTTGTGGCGATGGCCAGCAAGCAGCCGGAGATATCGCCCGACCCGAAGGAGTCAGAAGCCGAAGGTTCATTCAAGCCGGCCAAAGAGACAAAGAAGATACCCTTGGATCCGGAGCACCCAGAGAGGTACGCCGTCGTAGGTGCAAACCTCGACAGCAAATAGGAAGGCGAGCTCGTCGATTTCCTCCGTGAGAATTGGGACATCTTCGCATGGTCTCCCAAGGACATGCCAGGTGTACCGACGGATTTCGCCGAGCACAGGTTACACGTCCGATCTGATGCAAAGCCAGTCAGGCAGCCCCTGCGCTGCTTATCAGAAGAGAAGAGAAGAGTTGTCGGAGAAGAGATAGCCCGACTCCTAGCAGCCGGCTTCATTATGGAAGTTTTCTTCCCAGAGTGGCTGGCAAATCCGGTCCTGGTGCTAAAGAAGAACAAGCAATGGCGAATGTGTATTGACTACACGAGCCTCAACAAGGCCTGCCCCAAGGACCCGTTTGCTCTACCGAGAATTGATCAGGTGATAGACTCCACACCCAGATGCGAGCTGTTGAGTTTCTTGGATGCATACTCAGGATATCACCAGATCAAGCTGAACCCGGCTGACAGATTGAAGACCGCCTTCATCACGCCGTTTGGAGCATTCTGCTACCTCACCATGACGTTCGGCTTAAGGAATGCCGGCGCCACCTTTCAGCATTGCATGCAGAAGTGCCTCCTCAAGCAGCTCAGCAGGAACACCCACGTTTACGTGGACGACGTGGTGGTAAAGACGGAAAAGCGAGGAACGTTGCTGGAAGACCTCAAGGAGACCTTTGAGAACCTACACCTGTTCCAGATCAAGCTCAACCCTGAGAAGTGTGTCTTCGGAGTACCAGCCGGCCAGCTGCTAGGTTTCCTGGTCTCTGAACACGGCATAGAATGCAACCCAGTAAAAATCAAGGCCATCGAGAGAATGGAGGTACCTAGCCGACTGCTGGATGTGCAGAAGTTCACCGGCTGCTTGGCGTCCATCAGCCGATTCATCATTTGGCTGGGCGAGAAAGCTCTCCCCTTATACCAACTCATGAAGAAGACCACTTTTTCGAGTAGAACCATAAGGTAGACGAAGCTTTCCACCAGTTGAAGAAGATGCTGACTACTCCACCCGTCCTGGCGGCCCTGACTCCCAAGGAACCTATGCTCCTGTACATTGCCGCCACCAGCCGAGTAGTCAGCACAGTCATTGTAGTAGAGCGCAAGGAGGAAGGCAAGGCGCTACCTGTCCAGAGACCAGTATATTACCTGAGCGAGGTACTGTCGACCTCCATGCAGAACTACCCCCACTACCAAAAGATGTGCTATGGCGTGCACTTTGCTGCCAAGAAATTGAAGCCTTACTTTCAAGAGCATCCAATCATGGTGGTCTGCACAGCTCCACTTGCCGAGATCATCGGTAGCCGAGATGCCTCTGGTCGAGTGGCCAAGTGGGCCATAGAGCTGGCTCCTTACACCATCTACTACCAGCCCCGCACCGCCATCAAATCACAAGCACTGGCCGACTTCCTCGTCGACTGGGCTGAGACCCAGTACCTGCCTCCAGCGCCTGACTCCACCCATTGGCGGATGCACTTCGACGGCTCCAAGATGCACACCGGCTTGGGAGCCGGCGTCGTCCTCACCTCTCCCAAAGGCGACAAGCTCAAATATGCACTGCAAATCCATTTTGCTCCCTCCAACAACGTGGCCGAGTACGAGGCGCTCATTCACGGGCTCCGGCTTGCCAAAGAACTTGGCATCCGCCGGATCTTGTGTTATGGCGACTCGGACTTAGTGGTCCAGCAGTCATCTGGCGACTGGGACGAGAAAGACGCAAACATGGCGAGCTACCGTTTCCTCGTGCAGCAACTCAGCGAGTATTTCGAAGGGTGCGAGTTCCTCCATGTGCCAAGAAACGACAACGACCAAGCAGACGCCTTGGCACGAATCGGCTCTACCCACCAAACAATACCATCTGGCGTCGCCCTTCAACGCCTCCTCAAGCCGCCTGTCAAGCCATCACCAGAATCAGACTCCATTTTTGTGCCGGCTCCTCCCAAAGACGGCGGATCCGACTCCAGAGTTCCGGCAGTCGGAACAGGGACTTTGGCGGGCGACTCCAAAGCTGCCACAGTCGACCCCGGCCCGGGGACTGCGGTGACGGACTCGAAGATTCCAGAACTCGGCCCAAGGACCGAGCCAGTCGGCCTGGGGACTTCATCAGCCCAGCAAGCGGCTGTTGACTCCAGCCCGCCGCCTCCCAGCCCAGTCGCCCTCGTCCAAGTCGCAGTTCTGGTAGTCGAAGAAATAGCAACACCCTCATGGGCCTAGCCCATCCTCAAATTCCTGGTGAACAAAGAGCTACCAACTCATGAGACCTCAGCTCGGCAAGTACAACGCCGGGCAGCAGCCTATACCGTAATCAACAGAGAGCTGGTCAGGCGCAGCGTCACTGGTGTCTACCAGCGCTGCGTAGAGCTAGAGCAAGGCCAGGCGATCCTCAAAGACATCCATCAAGGTGAATGTGGCCACCATGAGGCTTCAAGAGCACTCGTTGCCAAAGCTTTTCGGCACGGTTTCTTTTGGCCGACTGCCTTGGAAGAAGCCAAGGAGTTGGTCCAAAAATGCAAAGGGTGCCAGAAGTTCAGCTCCAAGCCGCACCAGCCGGCTTCCGCGCTCAAGACCATCCCCATTGCTTGGCCTTTCGCAATTTGGGGTCTAGACATGGTGGGACCATTCAAAACAGCACGAGGTGGTCTAACTCACCTACTTGTCGCAGTGGACAAGTTCACCAAGTGGGCGGAAGTGAAGCCAATTAAGAAACTGAACGGTCCGACTGCCGTGACCTTCATCGCTGATATCACAATTCGGTACGGCATACCACACAGCATCATCACCGATAACGGCACAAATTTTGCCAAAGGTGCCTTGGCCCGTTTCTGCGCAACACAGGGCATCCGACTGGATCTAGCGTCCGTCGCCCACCCGCAGTCAAACGGCCAAGTGGAGCGAGCAAACGGCCTCATCCTATCCGGCATCAAGCCTCGGTTGATCGAGCCTCTGGAGCGCTCGGCTGGCTGCTGGCTCGACGAGCTGCCAGCCGTCCTCTGGAGTCTGCACACGACTCCAAACAAGTCAATCGGCTTCACGCCCTTCTTCCTCGTCTACAGTGCCGAAGCCGTCATCCAAACGGACATAGAGTTCGACTCCCCACGAGTCACCATGTACACCGAGGAGGAAGCAGAAGAAGCACGACAAGACGGCATCGATTTGCTGGAAGAGGGCCGGCTGTTGGCACTCAACCGGTCCAGCATATACCAGCAGAGCCTGTGCCGATACCACAACAGGAAGGTCAGGCCAAGATCTTTCCAAGAAGGCGACCTTGTACTCCGGCTGATCCAGCGAACAGCCGGCCAGCACAAGCTGTCGCCGCCTTGGGAAGGCCCTTTCATCATCAGCAAAGTACTAGGCAACGACTCCTACTACCTAATCGACGCTCAGAAGCCCCGAGCATGCAAGAGGGACGACTCCGGCAAGGAGACAGGGCGGCCATGGAATGCAAATCTTCTCCGAAGATTTTATAGTTGATGCAGTATGTACCACGCTACCTTTTGTATTAAAGTACCAAGACTTCGGGCCCCCCGAGACGAGCTCGGGGACTGCCCTCTTTTGTCTATATGATAAAAATTATGCCTACAAGTATGTTACTCTTTGTCATGCCGCTTGGCACCGGGCTCGACAAGTCGGCCCGGGGACTTGCCGCCTTGCACTATGAAATGCTTCCTGCAGCCGGACAAGTAGTGTGTAACACCTAAGCCGTCTTCTGTCAGAAGCCGCAGCTCGCAGAGCGACTGTACGGTGGGCAGGGGTAAGGTAGAATGGGTGCTCGCATGAAAAATGGCTAAGGACTCAAAGTGTAAAACATAGCTCAAGACGGCTTCCAGCCTTTCTCGCAAACTGACTCTCAGACAGTCGGATTGTCGTTTTCTATCCAATTTGCTCAAACAATCTCGAAATCGGCCAAGTAATTGCATTCCCAAAGTAGCCTAGCACTTGACCCAGCAATAGTCCGCAGAAGCAGTTGTCCGATTGGCAAGACAGGCAACTAAGAGAAAGCGGCAAAGGAAAACAGCCAAAAGAACAATGAGCAAGAAAAGATAGATATATATATAACATAGGCCCTTGGTCGAGTTGTCGAGTAGAGGTTCAAAATACACCCCGCGGGTGGAATTGTGCGAATTAACAAGTTCTTTAAAAGACTACTGAAGCAGATAAAACAAAAGACACAGCGGCAGCTTAGGAGGCGGCAAACGGATTCGGGGGGTCGGAGGAGGCGCCAGCGTCAGGCGTCGGGGCGGTCGGCCGGCTAGTCTCGGCTTGATTGCCTCCGACAGTAGTCGGGTCAGTCGCACGCGACTCGTTGCTGGAGGCGCGGTCGGGCTGGGGCTGGTTGTCTGCTCCATCTTCTGGTGCCTCCGCCTCGCCCTCATCCTCCGCCTCATCCTCCTCCTCGACGCTGGAGCCAATCACCTCCGCTGAGTCTTCGCCGTAGTCTGGGTTCATCCCAAACCACTCCGGCGGTACCTCCTCGCCGTCTTCAGACCGCTCGGGGACGAAGATGCTCGTGTCGATGTACTCAGTGATTGCCGCAGCACACTTGACGAGGGTGTCTTCTACAGCCGCCAGCTCCGGCTGGGCCTCCGACTGAAGCGTGGCCAACCGGTCTAAATCCAGCCCCGGGTACCACGCCTTGACGAACTCCAAGGCCCGGCGCACTCCTGCCCGGGCCGAAGAGCCCTTCCAGGCCTCGAGGTGACCAGCCACGACCTCCAACCAGTTGGCCGTCAGGCTGGGGGTGCGCAGAGCCTGCATATCCGGCCAAAGGGCGGAAATCGCTTGGGCACCGACGCACTGAAGCCGGCGCAGCATCCGGTGAGCCGGCCGAAGGCGAGCCTCGATGCTCAAGATGTGCTCATCAAGAGTCCGGGGGGCATCGGCGGTGATCTCCGCGCCCTCCACCCTCCGACTTTCGCGATCGGCCTCGATGGCCTGGATAGCGGCCTGCGACTGCCCAGGGAAGAAGTCTGCAAAGGACACGAAGAAACGAAGAAGCAAGTCAAAAACCAAGAATCGACACGATCTAAGTCGGCAGCTTGAAGAAAGAAAATAAGGAGACTCACCATCAACGATGTCTTCAATCTCGTGGAAGCCGGAGGACAGTAGCGCCTCCTTGTCAGACCAGGAGGAGCGCTCGCTCACGAACTCGGGCAAGAGGGCGGTTTCCGTCTCCTCCGCCTCCCGCTGCGACTTCGCAAGCAGCTCCTTCTGCTCCGCCAACTGAGTGGCCAGCAGATTGCGCTCTGTGGCGAGCCTGCTGCACTCCTCCCCTTTGGCGAGTAGGGCAGAGTTGGCTTCGCTCAGCTGCTGTTGAAGAGCAGCATTGGCTCCTGAAGGAAAGAAAGAAAGACAACAGTCGTCAATAAAGAAGGTCGCCGGGGAGATCCGGCCCGACTGCCCAGCAGTCGACCTGAATCTCGGGGACTACAGCCCGCGGGTGCGCTAGCGCGCCCCTGCAGAGAAGAAAAAAAGAGGGAAGGACTTACTCCGGCTCTCCGCCAAGTCGGCGGTCCGCTTGCCCAGCTCTTCAATATTATGGTTGAAGGCAGTGACGCGGAGGTTGTGGTAATCCTGCAACAAGCATTTCAGACAAAGTTAGTACCCAGAAGTTCATCAATTGGAGTTCCGGGCCGCCTGCTCAGCAGCTGGCCCGAAACTT
This sequence comes from Triticum urartu, assembly GCF_056163025.1. Taxonomy (NCBI): domain Eukaryota; kingdom Viridiplantae; phylum Streptophyta; class Magnoliopsida; order Poales; family Poaceae; genus Triticum; species Triticum urartu. The sequence goes on along the minus strand of NC_141875.1, from coordinate 609,713,844 downwards.
GGGGACTACACCCAGTGGGTGTGCTGGCGTGCCCCCACAGAGAGAAACAAGAAAAACAAAGGCCCAAAGAAAAGACATACCCGGACGGCTGCCCGCGACGCTAGGAACGCCTTGGTGCAGCTCTGGAGGGCGTCGCCCTCAGCACGGAGCTTCGCCTGGACGTCCAGGAGCGCCCGGTTCAGCGGCCCTGTGCCGCCTCCCCGCACCCACCCAACAGGCGCGGCGCTCGTCGCTTCGGCGTCTGGAGCCGCCGAGCTGGCGGTGCTGGCTTCCAGGGGGCAGGGTGCCGAAGTAGCCTTCTCCAGGCGACGGCGCGCTGGCGAGCCGACCTGGAGGAGTAGCCTCGCCGCGGCCTCGTCTTCGGTCGACGGCACCGGAGGGTCCGCTGGCCGCTCGCCTTGCACGCCTTCAGACGGCGGTGGAGGCGGCGGCGGAACGTTTTTCACGCCCGGAGTAGAGGGCTCGCCGCCTTCCCTCTCCTCGACGAGGTTCTCCCCGCCGGCTTCTCCAGTCTGCCCCGTGAACTCCGGGGGCGGCGGCGCAGAGTTCAGCGGGGTAACAAGCAAGGCCGACTGGCGGTGTGCGGCTTCCTCAGCCCGCTGCTTCGCCGCGGCGGTGGCTTCGACCTCCGCTAGTTTTCTCTTAGCGGAGGCCTCCGCCCTGTCGGCCTCCGCTTTCTCCAGGCGGAGGGCTTCGTCTTCGTTGCGCTTCTCCTGCGCATTCTGCTCCGTCGCCTCCCGGAGGTCGGCTGCGGGGTCTATCCGCCGAGTGGTGGCGGGCGTCTCCGCTGACCCCATGACGGAGCCGGCGATGACCCGCTCAAGAGAGAGAAGAGCCCTAAAGAAAGAGGGGCGAGCAGAGACTCAGACAAAACAGGAAGAAAGAATAAACTTTGAAGTCAGAATATTTATGCAGAGACCAACGGCGGCTTCTTCACTTCCTTACGGAAGCGGATGGCCTTCGCGGCTGCCTCGTTCCGCCGGGTCACCGCAGCCGAGCCCTTGGGCTTCTTCGGCCGGTTGCCGAACAAAGTCGGCGCAGCCCGGCGCTTCTTCCCGCCGCCTGGAGCGCCCGACGCGGCAAAAGAGCCCGTGCCCGGCTGGCTGGCTCCTGGCCGATGGCGAGGGGCGACTCCTCCCTCGGTGTCGTCTTCTGGCCAGTCGGCGAAGGTAGCCGAGGGCCTGAAGTCGCCTGTCGTCCCTCCTCCTCCCTCGGCGTCGTCTTCCAGAGCCGCCGCCCCCAGATTGGGGTCGTCGACGTCGCTCTCCGCCCGATCGGCGACGAACTCACGGGCCGGCCCCGAGGTGCTGGCTGGTGGGTGAAGAAGGGGATTCTTACCAAAAGCAGACTGATCAGAACAAAACTCGGCAAGAAGAAGACAATCCAAAGAAAGAAAAGAAAGGCGACTCACCATGGGCGGGGGGTTGGCGCGGGAATATGGCTCCTTGCCGAATCGCCAGTCCCCCGGGAGCCTGCTGTCCGAGAGGTAGTTCACCATAAGGGCCGCCTCTCCATGAGGCATGTCCTTGGTGCACATCTGACTCGGGTCGCGGCCCACGCTCATCTGGCATATCAGGTGAGGGCGCCCTCGGAGTGGGAGAACTCGGCGCGAGACGAAGGCGGCCAGCAGGTCCGGACCAGTCAGACCATCCGACTGCGTCAGCACTCGGAGTCGCGTGATGGTGCCAGCTCCCGCAGGCGTCAGCGACCTGGCCCGGTATGACCAGTTGGGCAGTCTGCCAACCGGCGGGCCGGCTTCGAAAGCCGGCAGATTGACCCAGTCGCCCCTCATGGCGACGTTCCTGACATAGAAGTAGGACCGCTGCCACATCTTCACCGACTTCAACAGCGCGATGGAGGGGAAGTGGTTGTCGGCTCCTGTCCTTCGCACGGCGATGAAGGCGCCGCACTGAGCCGGCACGCCCGCGGCCTGGGTGCCGAGCTTGGAGAAGAAGAACTCCACCTAGAGCTCGAGGGTGGGGAGGACTCCGAGGAAGCCTTCGCACAGAGCCACGAAGGCGGACAGCAGCACCACTGTGTTGGGGGTGAGGTGGTGCGGCTGGAGGTCGTAGAACTCCATGAACGACCAGAAGAAGCTGCTCGCCGGCAGCCCCAGCCCGCGCAGGCAGTGCGAGCGGAAGATGACCCGCTCGCCCTCTTGCGGGGCGGGGGAAATCTCCCCCTCCGGCGCGAGACGCACCTGCACGCGGTCCTCGCCGGGAAGCTGGCGGGTCCGGCGGACGAACTCGATGTTGTCTTCATGGACTTCGGAACCGTCCCAGGTGCCGGAGCGCACCGAGGGAGGCGCGGCCGCAGAGGAAGAGCTCATCGCGAGCTGTCACTGTGGTGATCGCCGGAGCTTGGGCGTGCGGTAGGGCGAAGAAGGGACGAGGAAGCAGGAGAGCGAGGAGCTGCGAGGAGGAAGAAAGCAAGGGGTAGTGGGAAGGAGGGGCGCGTGTACCCCCCTCTTCCCCCTACTTATAGCCCCATGGGCTGCAAAGCCGAGGGGGCGGACGTGGGGATTTACTGTGCCCGCAACCCCACGCCCCCCACGATCCACGTAAAGTTACTGCGCGCAGTAACTTCACGGGAATCCTAACCATCCACCGGGCCGCAGCGGATCCGCTCGGGCGCCGAGGCGCGGTAGTGGCGGGCCCCGCCTACGGGCCTGTCCTGTCGCGCGCGTGGGCGGGCAGGATGGCCTGGCCACGTGCCCTCGCGTGACAGGCCAAGAACGGGCAGTGGCCTGGAAGCTTAGCTAGCACGCCACTTGAAATCCCGCCGAGACGTTCGAACTACTGAGCAAGTCAGAATTGAGTGAGTCCGAGTTGGGCGAGTCCGACTCCTTCTAGTCAGCCCGGCAGAAGTCAGTCAAGACCGTATGTTGAGCACCAGGAAAGAGAAACTGCTGAGGCTTCTCGGCCGATCGTCCGCGACGCCTCACCAGCTTTGGGGACTACTGTCGGACTAATGGGCCACGGGTAGGCCAACCCGAAGCCCATAACCTATCAAGACATCAGGGCAGGCTGCGCCCCTCAAGACCACAGGGCGAAGAGCCGCCTCCTGGGGAGTCTACGGCAAGACGGCCGACTGCCCGCTCACGGCCGAGTCCCTGGGGCGACTTCCAGAGAAGCCGGCTTTGGGGAGTCGGACGGCGACTCCAGCAAACCGTGACCTCATCGAGGGGGACGGGGCAGGGGCGTCGCTACAATGAAGCCCACTCCCCGCCCCTTACCAAGGGCAGGCATGGCTACAGCGCGCCGTACTAGGGAAGATCTCCCTGCGGCGTGGCACTGTTGCCCAGCCGGCCCTGACATCAGCATCACTGTACCTGGTCCTGCGCCCACGACGGCTTGTCTGTACGGCCTGGAGGCAGCGGGGCCCACCAGTCAGTGAGACCTCGGGAGACGGCGGGAGAACCGCCAGTCGGACCCGTCGGGAGTCGGCCCGGGGGAGTCGGCCGAGCCCTCCCCCAGGGCCCCTCGATGGGGAGTGGCCACAGTGATCGCCCGCCAGGCGGCGGGGCTGTTGCCACGACCCCATGACCGAGCTTGCGTCATCAGGAGCACGGCTACAGTAATCAGCAGCCGGCAAGACCCGCCCGCGGCGGACGCGGCCTGTCGGCTCCGTACCAGACCAGTCGGCGGGGCCCACCAGTTGGCGGGCCCACCAGTCGGCGGAGAAGCCGGAGGTCGGAGGCACTGACGGCTGGGGCCGCGCCCAGTCGAATTACCATTGTACCCCTGGGGGGTAGGCCTATATAAACCCCCAGGGCACCCATGCAAAGGGTTGGATCCCAGTAGTTCTATACCACACCAGATAGAGGGAGAGAGCTAGCCTTGACCTCTCCCACCACCAGACCCAGCTCAAGGAGCAACCGTGTAAACACTTAACCATAGTGATCATGCGGAGACCCCGCAGAGCAGCAGTAGGGGTGTTATCACCACGGAGAGCCCCGAAGCTGGGTAAGATTCGCCGGCGTGCATGTCTTCGCCTCATCCCGTTTCCAGGCACCGGCGACGTTCTACTCGCCCCCACCATGATAAGCCATCCGTTGGCATATGTCGCACCCAACCCCCGACATGACCCCTGACAGCGTCCTCTCGGGCCTTCATCTTCTCCTCCTCCGCCTTGCGGTCGCGAGCTTCGGTCGCACGCTCGTTGCGCACGGTCTCCAACTTGGCCTCCAGCGATCGGCAACGATCCTGGGCGGCCCCGGCGTCCTTCAGCGCCACCTCACAAGCAACTGCGGCTTGGGCGATAGCCTGCTGTCCTTCTCGGAGGCCCGCCGCGGCCTGGCTCAATGCCACCCGGATGGACACATCGGAGTGAAGCCAGCTAGAGATCAGCTCCAGACGCCCAGCCGCCAGGTGACGGTCGGTGCCTTGAAGATCCTCTCGCAGTAGGGTCAGCGCAGAGAGAGCGCGCTCCAGGATGTCAGGGGAGGCGGAAGGATCCGGGGTCAGGAGTGTGGCGGAAGGAGGAGGAGACAATGTCATCACCATAGCCTGAGAGGCTAGAAGCTCCTGAACTTGGGGGACCCCAACGGCCGAGCCAGACGTCGGCACCTCCGGAGGACGCTCCCCCAAGTCTCGCGGGGATGATCAGGCTGGGGAAGCACGAGCGCCATCACTGCCCTTCCCCACGGAGGAGGGTGCGGCCGCCGCAGGCGATTTGGTCCCTAGCAGTATCACCACTTCCTCCTTGCTCTTATTCACCGCAGGCGTCGGCCTGATTGCCCAACGGAGAAGCACCAAGAATCAGCAGCAGAAGCAAGAACAAGGCAGGACGAGAATACTTACTGGTCCACCGCGGTGTAGTCTCTCCACTTCCTAAGCTTGAAACCTGAAAGCCTCGCAGCCTGAGGCACGGGCGCACGGCCTCCAAGCACTGAAGAGGGGGCCAGCAGATAGGCCAGAAGCAGCTCCAGGCAGCGTCAGAACAGGGTCATCGTCTTGGGAGATTAGCGCCGACCTTCCCCTCATCGGAACCTCGGCCGGTGACCTCCTCCGGGGACTGACCTTGAACCTTGTGGAGCCCCCTGCCGTGCGCAGCTCCCCCCTTTCCAGGGGGGCATCGTCCTCGTCATCGTCAATAGGTAGGGTGCGTAGGATGTCGCCCTTGCGCAAAGGGGAGGTCTCCCCCACCCCTTCGCGGGTCGCCTCCAAGTCGCGCTCCTCATCCTCCTCTTCTTCTGCCACTTCCTCCTCCCGAGACTCGTAGGAAGACACGTGCACCGGGGTCGTCGTCACCGGGACATTCGACGGCGTAGGCAGCACAAGCCCATGCCCGTCGACGACGGGCATGGCGGCGGCAGCCTCCGCCCCATCAGAGCGGCAGAACAAGGTAACAAAGGAGTCCGGCGGGTACCCTTGGTCGTCCCCAACCAAGGAGCGGAGGGCTGAGCGCAACTCCTCGTCATAAAGGGCCTCCAGGCGCAGGCGGAGGTCGTCCCATTCGTCTCCAAGCTTCCACAAGGGGTGCGGGCGCGCCTGAAGGGGGGCCACACGCTGCTTCATGAATTCTTTGACGATCATGGCCCCCGTCAGCTTCGCCGCCCTTGAGTCACCAGGCCTCAGGTCGGCGGTCATCCTCTCCAACACCTGCATCGCCCGGGAGTTGGTGAGCTTCGCGTGAAGCCACCCCTCCTGGGACACAGGCATCTCCATCGGCAGCACCAGCCGGGGGTTGGAGCACTTGGCGTCCATCAAGACCCACTTGCTCCTGAAGCCCTCGGCCTTCTTCCCGGCCTTCAAGATGGTGTTGGTCTTGTTGGCCGCGACGAAGCAAACGCACCCAGAGCGGTGGCCCTCCTTGATCCGGAGGAAGAAGAAGTGGCGCAGCAGCGCCACGGACGGCATCACTCCAATATACTCCTCACAGTAGAAGGCGAAGATCGACAGGAGGAGGATGGAGTTGGGATGAAGATGGAGAGCGTGGATCTTGTAATGGCTAAGGACGGAGTAGAAGAAGTTGGAGAAGGGGGGAACTAGCCCGGTGACGATGCTGCTCATAAAGAAGGGGTAGAAGGTGCTGCCTGAGGCCTCTGGTTCGGCGGAGCCAGCCCAGAGCACAGTCTGCCTCTTCTCATCACCCTCCGCCATCATCAGGAGCATGGCGACAAGGTTCTTCTCCGAAACGCTCGGCGCATCGAGCGCCGGCTCGTACCAAGACGACAAGGGAGCAGCTCGAGCTTTCTTGGGCGCCATTGGTGGCAGGCTTGAAGGAGGATCCGGGCGGATCTGGAGTCTCTGGAAGCAAGGAGCAAGAAAGGGGATCTGGAGCAAGGCGAAGGAAAGCAATGAAGGCAAATGCAGCCCATGCCAGCCTTTTGTCAGTCGGGCAGTTGCCGAGGCAGCATGGAGAAGCGGAGATGCCCACGTCCCATCAATCACCACGCGTCAATCGAGGCTGCAGGTTGTTGGGGCCCGCGGTGCTCCATACTTGCCCCTTGGATTCGCCTTGAAGCCAAGTCCGAGCGCGCCTTGGGCCCGGGGGCTACTATCGGTGTCCTAGGAATGGGGATCCCCAGACTTGCCTGCCTGCGGCCCATGGCGTGGCTCCACCAGCGACCCTGTACGGCCCATCTTCATCAGCGAACACTCAAGACCCTCGTGAGGGGCCAAGCCTCGCGAGGCGGACAACACAAGACCTCCTCGAGGGCGGCCTCACCAGGCTAGCTCGTGAGGGGCGGAGAGATCAAGGCGAGGGGCACCTCGCGAGGTCCCTGTGACGCAAGCCATGATGACCAAGTCCAGGCGGGCGCCAGCGCACGTAGCGTACTCGTTTCCTCTTTGGTGCTAAGGAGGCAAGCACAGGCAAGGAGTCCCGAGGAATCAAGCAAAGCTTTCCATATCGGTGCAATAAGACCAAGACCAGCAGGACGGCAGGACGGAGGTCACCATGGAGCCCAGGGCGGCATCACCACCAGAGCCTTCAGCAGGCGAAGACCACCTTTTGTCAGGATAACTTGTACTAGTTGTCTCCCTTCAAATTTGGTCGTTGTTGGATACCTTCCCGCCTACATTTGGGAAGAGGACCCGGGCCTCTATAAATAGGACTAGCCACCACAGTAGGAGGCAACTGATAGGGAAAGACCATTCAGATCACCCTCAACCACACAAGTCTCCGAGCTCAAGGGAGCCTCTCCTCAGGAGGCTATTCTTCCCTTGTACTTGGTCATCCTTAGCCCAAGAGGCAATCCACCACACCACACTGGAGTAGGGTATTACACCACATCGGTGGCCTGAACCGGCATAAACCATGTGTCCTTTGTTCTACGAGTTCGACGTGCTGAGCTTTGTGATTGTGGTGAGAGTGTGAGCTAGGGGGAGGAGAGATCTTCGTGCGCACCCCAGAGTTCGAACCTCAAGGGTTTTGCCGGAACCTGAAATCCGACAATGTGTGCATGCATGCATGCATGTGTGTGTGAGTGTTTCATGTGCGTCGATGCGTGTGTATGTGTAAGTGTTGCATGCGTGCGTGGCTGCATGTGTTCGTGTGAGTGTTGCGTGCATGCAGTTCGTGTGCATGCGTGCGTGTGTGTATAATCACCACACTAGCTCATGTGTGTGTTAAAACAGACGGCTCGGTATACCAATACAAGGCCACCTTGTCCGCTGTGCCCGCGGTCATGACTTTGAACCACCGTCCAATATTTATTTGTCATTTGTTTTCATTCTTACTAGCAAGATGCCTGTGCGTTCCACGTAACATCAAGATGCATTTGTATGACTAGTTTATCTTGAGAGAGAAAAGGATGAACGAGGGAAGGCCTTATTTGCAAATGTGGAGAGGTGTGTGGGTACCTTTTTGCAAAATTGCGATAGTTTCCTTCCTATCCGTCAGATATAAATCGGACGACCTATATTGCAAGATGGCAGGCACACCATCATCACCAACTTTGTTTTTTACAAGAGTGTACAGTAGATACAAGCTGATAGGTGGGCCCAACGGTAGTGAGATAATGTGATGCAACACTAGAGGTGCCACGTGGAGCGTTTAACTGGTCAACTAGTCGTGTCTTGAGCAAATACAGAGCTGTACGGTAAGCCCGTGACTGTATAATAACCACAAAATGTAAATGGTGACCGCAATGAGTGGATTCTGAAGTCCAATGTACGTATCCTGCTTTCGCTTCAAATACAATGATCGTCACTGTATATATCGCGAGAGAAAGATGAAACATGCGTGAATGTGCTAGGGGCTTACTTTTAGAGGACCTGGATATAGTTTGTGTGTGTACGTGAAAGGGGTGTAGAGGGGGTGTATGAGATGGAGAGAGAGATGCTCTTCGTTTATCTTTATTATGACTAACTTTATATATAGTATAAAAATATAAAAATTCACAGTGCGGAATAAATATCATTGCGGGCACCATGCATGCAAATTAACGTTCATACTCCTCCATATAACTTTGTAAGGTTGTATCTATGTAGAAATTCTAAAATAATTTTTTGGCCACACTTTTATTCAAAAGGAATGTTGTATGCAAAATAAACGTGAATAGAGGGCTTTTTAGATCAATGGGGTCCGTGATGTAACATGTGTGAATGTGTAGTTGATGTATTTGGCAGGGCCTAGAGAGGCATGTGTGTGTATTACGTATTCGAGAGAGGCATGGATAGAGGGGCCGGCGGGGGAGGGGGCATGGGAGAGATAGCACGAGAAATGAGAGAGGTCTAGAGAGAGATACGAATATGATGTCACAGCGAGAGATTCCCTTGAGTGTGTATATGCAAGGGGGGAGGGGAACGAGGAGAATTTTCTTTTGTGTGGTGTCTGTGTTTGTATGTGTGGGTGTGAGAAGATAACGAGACCTGGGGGCAGAGGGTGTGTCACCGCGTGAGGTCCGGTGGGTCGAGGTGAGGCCCTTGGTTCGGTTCCGTCCTACGCCACATTGGTCGGCCCGTGACGCATTTAAGGAGACCCATGGATGACTAGTCATACAAGACAAAGATAGCAGAATCGTGAAGGACTCTGTGTCCACTTACAAAGCCGACTAGGATTTGTAACCCTAGGTCCTCGGACTAAGGTAACCCCTTATCTCTGATATTACTATTCATCCAACCTAACTTTAAGAGGCATCCTACAGAATGCTCTGCTAGAACCATACTCGTCGATTAGGAAGAGAGGTGTGAGACAATGCGTGAGAGACGGGCCTAAAGATAATGTGTGTACAGGAGACACGTAGGCAAGTCTATATATATAGAAATGGTCGATGGGGATTGTGTGTGTATGCTTGTGAGAGTAAGAGTGCTTGTGATAAAGGTTAGTGAAAATAGTCGTAAATTGTTATGAGAGTGAGGGAGGCTTATATCGAGAGCATGTCTGTGAGGAAGACACATCGGGAGAGAGTGTGTGAGCATGTGTGAGAGACCATCGATGGAGAATGAAACTACACGTAAAAGACTGATGTACACATTGATTAAAGATATAAATTTTATCCAAATATTAGGATGGGATCATGATATTTGCAATTCGCGTAAGGAACGGTGATTGATCCATCAGACATCTAGATTCTATCGAATTTGAGCATGTCTATGTTATTATTAGACATAATTGATCCACATAGTTAGTATTTTGAACTCCAGACAATGCATCGCTTTAGCAATCAAATATAAACGTGAGTATAGTTCATGGTGTGTGTGTAAAGCACATTATACATACAAAAGTTACACAATGAACATTATAAATAGCTAGCTATGAACTAGCATACATTTGAATTCAACTTAAGGTGGTTTAAAAAAATTGAATTCAACATGAAGTCCATTCAATTATTTGAATTCGATATCATGGCATTTGTAAATCATACCTAAATTATGGGGGAACCAATCTTTGCTCTGATTTTGTACATAATAGCATATATAGTCGTGTACAAAATAGATTCAAATTTAGCTCCTCCATTCCAAAATAATCGTAGTTATAGGATTTTCAAGTGTCAAAGTTTCACAAAGAAGCAGATAATTTAATGAGGTTTCCAAACATACAAGGTCAAATTTAACATTGTCTATTTAGGTCAATCCTCAAAGTTCAAGAGTACTCTAAACTTGAATGCTTCTATTTCAAAATTTCGAACAAAGCCCCAAAAGAGCCTCTACTTGCCCGACACCATGTGAGACCAATGTTTGGTAGTAGAAGGAAATTACTTTTCTAACTCCGACCCGTGAAACCTACCGGCCCGACGTCCAAAGGTCTAAACCGGGGTAGGTTTGTAGCTTCATCTAGACGCCACGCAACCGCCTCTGAAAAACATTCATACACAATGGCCACCTAAGCACACATGCGCGCGACCGAAATCGCTCCCGCCCACTATTTGGGACACCTGGGATTACCATCCTACCCCCGACCCGTAGTAGGTCTAAAATTTAAGAGGGGGCAAAGTTTGTACTTCCCCAAATTTCAAACAGGCGCGTCCCATCTGTTCAAAAAATCCAAAAACAAGCGCGTCCCATTTGTTCAAAAAAGCCAAAAACAAGCGCATCCCAGACCGAAACATGGTTCTCCCTTAGCTCCCCCCGCCCCCCGTCCGATTCCCCATTCGTACTCCGTGGGCGCCAAAACTACCTCTCCACCAGCCGCTAAACCCCGGCGTCCTCCGTCCGCCACCCCATCCCACCCATCAACTGCCGCCCTCCTCCATCATGCCGGAGCCGATACCCCGACGTCGTCATCCACCGCAATCTCAACCGCAACGCCCTCCACGGCTAGTAGTTGAAGCCAAGGCCGAGCCATCCGTACCCGAGCCAGTTCAACCACGTCGTCCTGCGCCTCGCCACTGCCGCTCCAACTTCGCCACCGTCCACCGCACCGGAGCTGTTCCTGCTACGTCGTCCTTCACCGCCTCGGATCTTCTTCCCCTCCGCCGACATACAGCCACGACAACACAGTCAACAATTTGGCCATGGGTTCGTCCAAGGCTGCACCCTCCTCCAAAACATCGGTTCCCCCGGTAAAAAGAAGAAGATCGCCGCGACATATGGAGGACACCACACTGGCAACCGGAAATGGTACTCCTCTTCCCTTATTCGTGCAAATCTTACGTGTCTGCTTGCACGGTATTCATCCCACAGAAGACACTAGTTGACCGCTTCTTCTTGATACTATATGTTCCTAGTAACTCACGATGCACAAGGTTTCTCCTCATATACTATTACACCTTAGCTAGAGGTCCGTCGCCCCCCTGGATTTCAATTCCTGGTCAGTTGATTCCAAATTAACAGAAGCATTCCCCGGCGTAATAGGCGTTAGTCCGCCTATTATGCCGGGGAAGCAGCGCCTCGGTGTTTATCTAAGGGGCGTGTGGGGCCTAGAGCTGCTGCCGCCCGATCTGGAGGTCGGTCGGGATTAAAGGGATGGCCTGGGGCACTGCCAAGCACGGCGGTGGTGTGAGGTCGAGGGGAGGGCGGGGCGGCGGAGGCAGGGGTCTGGGCCGGTGGTCGCTGGCGGATCGGGAAAGATCGTCAACAGTGACTGGCGAGAGGTAGATGAAGGCCATCTACCCGTTCCTTATAGATCAGACGGTTAATAAAAAACCGACTGGCCTATTAATTTTCAGTCGACCGTTATCTTGATAGGACCACATGTCGTGGTGTGCTGGAGGAGTACCTGCATTTCCTGTGCTCATATATTACAAAACCATACGGAGTAGAATCTAATTTAGTTTGCCATGCAATGTTGTAGAGCTATCATATCTCTCCTATCATTTATTTTTCAGCCACCTACTATCTGCTACTTTTACAGTGCACTAGTACTGCACACACTTCACCCATACTCTCACTATCGTGTTTTTATGCAAGGGTATTTTAGACTCTGTTGCCTTGAGAGAAGCAGAAAAGAAAACAGAAAATTTGCTCCAGTGTCGTACGTGGATAGGCCAGACATGTTTCAGCCTTATAAAGGGTGCAGTGTCAGTAGATGGAGACGGTAAACGTAGCTCTGGAGTTGATGACCTCGCTCGCAATGAACCACCATCTCGGGTGCTTGCTTTAACTTCACAGTGTCATATGTGGTTACATGTTGCATATGGTGTCTAGCTTCTTTTCGAAAGGCCGAAGTCGGTATTTATTAAGATAAGGAAAGATATTTTTTACATGAACCAACATCCCGTGAGCACCAGAAGACAAATAGCGAGTCAGGGCACTAGCCGAGCCAGTGACAAGCCCAGCACAGACAGGCATCACCTGGAAGCCAACTAAAAAGCCACGATGGTGGCGAAGCAGCCCGCCTCCCACCAGGCTCTCAGGTCCTAGATGATCATGCTCACCACTCCAGCCGGATGTCTAGCTTGTATTGCTTCCAATTTGGTTAAATTGCATCTACTTAGCTTACACATTATACCTTTGAATATGACATGCCTTCCTATTTTTGGTACATACTAGTACATCTATCTATTAACCATGTTCTTACATCAAACTAATGTTCTTGTGTATCCCTCATCAATCACTTATGATGAGGCAGTCAGGCCAGTGGACTACTGTGAGTAAGATCCTCATTTAAAGAATGCAGCGTCAGCCTCCCTGTAACACCCTCGATGCGACTATAGCTCCCACGTGTCGAGGCACAACTTAGAGACATAATCGCATTGAAGGCATATGTCGCAAGTTAGGCAATCTTTACAACATCCCATGTAATATGATAATAAAAGGGGAGATAACATAGTTGGCTTACACACGCCACGTCAATCAAGTACATAAATAACATTACATCATCCAAACACTCATGGCCCGACTACAGCGCCAAAATAAAAGAGAACCCAACATGCGACACGGTCCCAATCACCCCCAACTGGGCACCACTACTGATCATCGGGAAAGGAAACGTAGTATCGTTGAGAGTCTTCGTCGAACTCCCACTTGAGCTCGTACGCGTCTCCTGGAGCGGAATCATCAGGCCCTGCATCTGGTGTAATAGTAATCTGTGAGCCACAGGGACTCAGCAATCTCGCACCCTCGCGATCAAGACTATTTAAGCTTATAGGAATGGCAAGGTAAAATATGAGTGGAGCTGCAGCAAGCGACTAGCAAGTATGGTGGCTAACTTATTCGCAAAAGAGAGTGAGAAGAGGAGGCAAAGCACGAGCGAGATACTAGAGAGTAACCTGCGCAAACATTACTCCAACACCGTGTCCACTTCCCGGACTCCGCCGAGAAGAGGCCATCACAGTAACACACTCAGTTGATTCATTTTAACTAATTAAGGTTCAAGTTATCTACAACCGGACATTAACAAATTCCCATCTGCCCATAACCGCGGGCACGGCTTTCAAAAGTTCAATCCCTGCAGGGGAGTCCCAACTTAGCCCATGACAAGCTCTCTAGACCTCCTCCCAAGACGTTCCAATCAGACTCGGTATCTCGGTTACTCAAGACACTTCGACAGGTTAAAACAAGACCAGCAACACCGCCCGAATGTGCCGACAAATCTCGATAGGAGCTGCACATATCTCTTTCTCAGGGCACACTCAGATGAGCCAGACGTCGGGTAGGCCAGCCCAGAGTTTCCCCTGGTAGCCCCGGACATCGCTCGGTGGGACCAACACTCAGAGGAGCACTGGCCCGGGGGGGTAAAATAAGATGACCCTTGAGTCTGCAGAGCCCAAGGGAAAGAAAAGGCTAGGTGGCAAATGGTAAGACCAATGTTGGGCATTGCTGGAAAAGCTTTAATCAAGGCGAAATATCAAGGGGTTCCCATTATAACCCAACCGCGTAAGGAACGCAAAAATCCGGGAACATAACACCGATATGACAGAAACTAGGGCGGCAAGAGTGGAACAAAACACTAGGCGAGAGGCCGAGCCTTCCACCCTTTACCAAGTATATAGGTGCATTCAAGATAACATGGCAATATAATGATATCCCAACAAGTAAATAAAAAGATGTTCCAACAAGGAACGGCCTCTGATCTTCACCTGCAACTAGCAACGCTATAAGAGGGGCTGAGAAAAGCGGTAACATAGCCAACCAACGGTTTGCTAGGACAATGGTGGGTTAGAGGTTTGACATGGCAATTTGGGAGGCTTGCAAGCAAGTGGTAGGCATCGTAGCAATGGCATAACAAAAGAGCGAGCAAACTAGCATAGCAAAGATAGTAGTGATTTCGAGGGTATGGTCATCTTGCCTGCACAGTTGTCAGAGTTGACTGGATCCTCGAAAGCAAACTCAACGGGCTCCTCGTTAGCGAACTCATCTCCCGGCTCTACCCAAACAAGACAAACAAGCAACAAGGATACAATCAACCACGTGCAAACTCAAACAACACAATGCAAAGATGATATGCTATGCGGGATGCGATGCGGGATGCAAAATGCAAGATATGACAGAAAAAGCATGAACCTGGCCTCAACTTGGAATTCCAAGTGTGCCACTGGAAAGATGAGATGAAATCGCTTGAAAACGATATAAAGAACGCTGGAATGGGAGTTACGGTTTGGAAATGGCAAGCGATTCAAAAATGACACCGGTCTGCGATTTACAGCAAGTAGGCATCTAAATGCAATGAGATGAACATGCTACAGGACCCAAACATGACATCAAAATACATGGCAGGGAAGCATTCAAGATGATTAACAAAAGTCTAGCACTGAGCTACGGCCAAATCATCCATTAACAGGTTCAAACAAGCATGGCAAAAACGCAAATGGTAAAACAGATCTCAGACTTAGTGAAATTAACACTTGTCTGGAATTTCAGATCATATAGCCCTCTTCGGAGCAACAAAACAACATGCTATAGGACCTGAACATGACAAAGAAAGACATGGCATGGAGCTACTCAACAAGATTAACAAAAGTCCCTTAGTGACCTTGAGCCAAAAGGGATCACAAAATATACTAACAAGCACACGAACATAGCAAAAACATAATCAGTGTTCAGACTTAGTGAAAACTGGGACATGCTGAAACATAACTCACGAAGGCATGTTTACGAGCTCGATGCACTCACCACGGTGCAAGTCATGGCAATACAAGTATACATCCCTTAAGAAGGCACAAAATGCAAGCTAGACATGGCAAGAACCATGGCATAGCATGCACGGATCAACTACAATAACATCGGCAAAATCGCAAACAAGTTGACGATCTGCCCAGATTCGCAATGAAGCAAAAGTAGAGCTCGATTGACTCAAGCTAGGGTGCTCCACAATTGCAAACAAATACATGGATGGATAGAGCACTACAATATTAACAAAACTCCCTTAATTATCATCCTCAAAAGAGGCACGGATCACTATGAAACAAGAAGAACATATGGCATCATGAGATAAACAATCCCAGGACTTGGTGAAATTACTAAGTCCCTGAAAACAGAATTAGCAAGTGCACCACTTTGCAAGCTTGCACAAGGCACCACACACATCCTAAAAATACATGGGTTGCACCTCTGGAAAGATGACAAAACCCTTAACAAAACATATGAAGAACTCACGGGCATATCATGCACACATTAATCATGGCAAAAATGACAAATGTCTAAGATGAAGTAGCAGATCTGACAATTAACTCAAGTAGCCCTCTTCTAACAGCATTTCGGGCATCAACATGAACTCAAATGAAAATGATGCAATGGAACGAAATGATGTACTCTCTGAGATGAACATTTTGATATGCTATATGCATGAATCGGAGCTACGGATGCAAAGTTACGGAGCCTCGAACAGGAGCATATGGACTGAAAATTTAAGGACTTAGAGAAAAATTAGGTCAACCCTGAAAACAGATCTGGATCGGGGCGCGCCTCCCGAGGCTGGATCCGGCGAGGTCGCTCGTCGGCGACGATGGACGGTGGCGTTCAGAGTCTTGCCGGACGGAGGGGAGGCGAGGCCGGCTCCGGGCGCCGGCCACCGGAGCGCCGGGGGCGGCGGCGTCGCGGCGCGCGACCGGGCGGCGGAGGCGCGTGGCGGCGAGTGGCTGCGGCAGCCGGGCGAGCTCCGGCGATGGCGGAGCGAGGCGGCGGCATCGGGGAGCCAGGCAGCGGCGTCGGGGAGCCAGGCGGCGGGGCGAGGGACTGGGCCGCGGGGGCCCGCGCTGGGCTCAGCGGGCCTCAGCGGCGGCGGCGGCGAAGCGGTCCCGCAAGGGACACGTGGCGGCTGGCGGCTGGGTCGGACGGATCGGGCGGACACGTCTGGCCGTCCGGATTTTGTCCGGCGGCTGGAGGAGGAGGGGGACTAGGGTTTCGTCCGGATTTGGAAAAGGGGGAGGTATATATAGGCATAGAGGGAGCTAGGAGAGTCCAAAAGAGGTGCGGTTTTCGGCCACGCGATCATGATCGAACGCTCTAGATGATGGAGCAGAGTTAGGTGGGTTTTGGGCCAAATTGGAGGGGTGTTGGGCTGCAACACACACGAGGCCTTTTCGGTCCCTCGGTTAACCGTTGGAGTATCAAACGAAGTTCAAATGATACGAAACTTGACAGGAGGTCTACCGGTAGTAAACCAAGGCCGCTTGGCAAGTCTCGGTCCAATCCGGAAATGTTTAATCCCCACACACGAAAGAAAGCTAGAAATGACCACCGGAGGAGAACGAAGCGCCGGAATGCAAAACGGACAACGGGGAAAATGCTCGAATGCATGAGATGAACACGTATGCAAATGCAATGCACATGATGACATGATATGAGATGCATGAAAACGATAACAACACACGGAGACAAAACCCGAACCCGAGGGAATAAATATAACATAACGCCGGAAACGGCAAGAGTTGGAGTACAAATAGGGAAAGTTACATCCGGGGTGTTACACTCCCCACATGATTCTCAAGAAATAGCAAGGCTAGATGAAGATAGTGAACATAGCTCTGTAGTTGATTACCGCATTTCCCCTACACGAGCATCGTAGGTGCTTGCTCTAACTTGGCAGCGTGATATGTGGTTGCATGTTGCATATGGTGTCTAGATTGTAATTCTTCCAATCTGGTTAAATTGCATGTGCTATTCTACTTAATTTATACATTATACATGTTAATGTGACAGGCCTTCCTGTTTTTAGTACACAGTACATCTGTCTATTAAGCATGTCCTTACATAAAACTATTGCTTTTTTGTATCCCGCATCAATCAATATAACGAGACACATTTAGTATATGCAGTGCGATATTAGTTGCATCTTTCATATGATTTATAGCATGCACCGCTTCTAATTTGTTGAAATGCCATTTATGATGGGATGCTTTTAACTTGGCAGAGTCATATTGGTTGCATCTTTCATGTGGTGTCTAGATTGCATTGCTTCTTATTTGTTGAAATGGCTTTTGCTTAGTTTACACAAACAGTTGTGAATATGCCATGTCATCCTGTTTTTCGTAGATATTCCATCCTGGTATCATGTGTTTGCCTTACATCAAAGTAGTGATTGTCAGTATCGTGCACGAATGAGTTCTGAAGAGTGAATTTTTGTTGCTTTTTCTTGTCGGTTTTACTTGACAATTCAAAATCAATAAAGCGGAAGGAAGTTAGCAAGGCAGTGGATAAATGGAGGGACTCTACATATTCTACTCCTCCAACCCCCCAAGATGATTTGCAAGACAACACATGCATAGACACTCAACGTAGCTGTGTTGATGATGAGCACGTCTCCCCTAGTGCACCATCACAGGTGCTCCCTCTAACTTGGCATTGTTATATGTGGTTGCATGTTATGTATGATGTCTAGCTTGTATTGCTTCTAATTTTGTTGAATTCCATCTGCTTACTTTACACATCATACTTGTGAATAAGGCACGTGTTCCTGTTTCTAGAACATACAATATATGTCTATCACACCATGTTCTTACATCAAAGTACTACTATTGTGTAACCTGCAACAATCACTTATCATAAGACACGTTTGACTTGGGAGTGTGATATAGGTTACATCTTGCATTCTTTTCTAGCTTGTACTACTTCTAATTTGTTGAAATGGCACTTCTGGCGAGACAGTTTTAACTTGGTAGAGTGATATTCGTTGCATCTTTCATATGGTGTCTAGCTTTCATTGCTTCTAATTTGTTGAAATGCCTTCTCCTTAGTTTACACATCATAAGTGTGATGTTGTTTGCATCTTGCATATGATTTATTTCTTGTACTGCTTCACATCTGTTTAAACGCCAGTTAAGACAAGACACTATTAACTTGGCAGAGCGATATTTGTAGCATCTTTCGTATGGTGTCTACCTTCCATTGCATTGCTTCTAATTTAGTGAAATGTCTTCTGCTTAGTTTACACATCATAGTTCTGGTTATCTCATGCCATCCTGTTTTCGTACATATTACATCCTCATATCATGTGGTTGTCTAACATCAAAGTTCAGTTCATCTGTATCACGCACCAATTTGTTTTGAAGAACTAAATTGTTATTACTTTTTCTTGTCAGCTTGACTTAACATATCACAGAGAAAGAGGAAGGAACACAGAATGACAGGGGATGGTGTTAGTACTAAGGACACACGGAATAGGAAGCGGAAGAATCCTGCAGATTCTGCTGGTACTGATGGTGCAATAGAAGGTCAAAGTCCAGCGAAATATTGTACAAACGGGGTATCCCGTGCTACACGAGGTGCAGAACAAGCCAAATAGAAACCAACAGCTGCCACCAAACAAGCAGAGACAACCCTAGTTGTTGCAACACATTCCACAATACCACCAGCTACACGAGTTACTCGTTTGTCAACTCAGCTAGCAGCTTGTTCCCAAGCTCCCTTGCCACCTGACACTACTTCCGAAGCACTCTTGACACAAGACGAGTTGGCAAGATCAGATTAACTTTGTGAGCTTCAACAGCAAGAAGGTAGTTACTGGAGTCAAGTTACAGTTGCATGCTTCTTTATATGTAGTCTCACAGTTTGATGTACACTAACACTTCCTATGTTCGTTGTTGGACTAGCACCTAGGCGCAAGAGGAAACAAACATTAGGGATAATGCTCGATAGGTTAACTAAATCTAGAGGCGGAAGAATGGAGATCCATTTGGAGGCAGGTTTAAAAAGGCCACGTGATGCTATAGAGTCAGCCAAGTTAGTATCAGAGGCAGCGGTTGTCGTTAGGTGTCATGTACGTATCCTCCCAACATGGATTCAGTACAGGAATGACAAAGACGGAACCCAGTTCAACACCTTCCTCGACCATTTATCTGTAAGTGTGGTTATGTATGGAAACTAGTAATATCATCTTGCTCTGTCCCATACTTTCTAGGTTGCTGATAATGAGACTCCCATAATTTTCAACGTATGAGGTTCAAGTTGGATAGCCAAGATGATGCAACCAGACAATCTTGCACCCATGTTTTCAAGTCTGCTCTACGACAGTATCGGTATAACTTGAGGAAAACTCACTTTGAAGGCAAGGCTAACAATGAACTTGCCCAAACATCTCCAGTGGAAAATATATCAGATGAAGACTGGAGAGGCCTCGTTAAACACTGGTCTGATCCAAAGTATTAGGTACATTATATATATGTGATCATATCACATGTTGAAGTCCTATTTACGCATGTGCCACACAAATCTATCTTCTTGTAGGTGAACTGTTCAAAGAACAAGGCCAACCGTACGAAAGTGAAATTCCAACATACGACAGGATCTCGTAGCTATATTGCACACTGCGAGGCTCTTGTAATTAGCTGTTGTTTCACTCTTTTCGTTGTACCATACTATCATACATTTATTGACTTGTTCCAAATGCAGAGGAAAGCCCGCAAGGACCAAAAAGTACCTGAACCAAATGTTGTGGAAATCTTCAAGGACTGTCACCCCGGCAAGACGAAGGGCATGACTACACTAGTCAAAGCCGCTGTTGTAAGTCCTTAATCCTCATGCCTTTTAACTACTACTTACTCTGACTTGTGCCTGGAACTGCATGGTTTGCAGCCAATGTCTATTACTCTTTTCAATTTTATACACAAATGTCTTAGGGTATCATTGCACCTTACAAGGTTTAAAAGTGAGAGTGATGTTCCTTTGATCTTGACCTGTAATCTAGTTCCGTGCTGGACTTGCCCACACAACGTTACAATTGCATGTTTGTCTGTTCTCAGTTGTTTTGTGATATGAATGGTGACATACTATGCTTACCGTATTATAAACTTTGTCTCTTTATCCTTAGCTGTCAATACAATGTGAAGAAATAGACAATACATTAGCCATGGTACATGGTCATATGTTTGGAACCTGGTTTTATTATGTACTTTGCAGTAAAATACAACTAATATTTTACATGGGTTCACCAGAATAAGTTATGTATATAGACCAAAGCTATTTTGTTTGGTTTTGCTGCCTCCTTAATGTCTTCTGTTCTGGTACTACTAATGTAAAAACTCAACTTTTCAGCAAGCTATGGAAAAAATGGTGGAACTGCCACCTTCTGAAGGTGGCGAGGCAACTATAACCGCAATGTCAGCTCTTGCTGCAGTGGGTCAGTACCTGTCCACTAACAGTGCCAAAAGCACCTGCGTAATAATGGGTTGGTTGTTAAGGCAATCTCGTCCAAACTGCCAAATGATCAAGATATGCAAGTTCAAAACAATGTTATATCTGTGCTCCAGACACAAGTCCATTCCCTAACAGAGACCCTTTATGAAACAAGGACAGACATTGTTTGATGTCGTCAAGATATGCATGGTTTTGGAACTAGACTATCAGACATTTGCTATGTTGTTCAGGAGCCTAGGAGAAATGAAGTCAAAGGTTATGGTGCTCCATCGGACAATACAGCATGAAAACGTAACAGTCAGGTTAAATGAACTGAGCTTCTGAACTTTTGGTGGTGCATTTATGTGCCAGGCTATTAACATTTATGCCAACCTTCCTTTTGTTTTATAGTAGTAATTTGTTTTGTTGTGATACAAAATTTGTTCTTAAGCCATTTTTGTATAGTGTAGGGTGTTCCCTATAATTGCACTGGTGGCGATCTTTGATGCCCAGTGGATGTAATCTGTGCAATCGCCTTAATAGCCTAGCATTAGTTTCGGGCTTATTTATTTCCTAGTCTTCTTTTTCCCTGGTTTGCTAGTGGCCGCAACAACCATGGGCCATATACGGACCGTGGTAACCTTGACCCTGCTACGGACCGTAGGATCCATGGGCCTCCTACGGGCCGTCTATAAATGGGCCTCCAACGGGTAACCTTGACCCCGCTACGGGCCGTAGAATCGATGGGCCTCGGGCTGTCGAATAAATGGGTCAACATGGGTCGTAAACGGGCGTAATTGGTATCGGCCCAACATGGTAACGGGCCGTTAACGTGCCGGAGGATAGCAAAGGCTTAATTTTGCCACATGCATAACAGGTCGTTAATGGGCCAGAATATAGGACGGGCTGGAAATGGCGCAATGGGTTAATAGGCTAGAAACGGGCTGACTCTTGCCACGGGCCGAATTTGTCCCATTAGGGGAACAAGCCAGTAACAGGCCGGAAGTAATCGAGGGCCGGAAAGGAGCCCAAGAACGTATGGCCCGTCAGTAGGCCGAAAGCTAACATGGGCTGGAAACGGCCCATGTGAATCATGGGCCGTTAACTGGTACAAAGAAATTTACTGTTCATTATGGGCTAGAGTCACCGTGGGCCTCTAAAGGGCCTAAAGATACGAAGGCATCATATGGGCCGAAAGATGTCATGGTCCATACATGGACCGAAAGTGAAATGGGCTGGGGTTATATTCGACGACCCACATGACGTTGTTTGGCCGATTTCTGGTAGGCCCTAACGGTCCATGAGTTACCGGGCCGTAAAATGGGCTATTTGCGAAGAGACTGTTAACAGGCTTTTCATGGGCCAGCACGCTAACTTTTGACCAAGTCAAACAGGCCGGCCTTTGTAAGCTAAATGGGGCAGTGGTGGGCCGTCGCACGTCTCGACATATCATAGGCGCCTATCTGACCCACTGACAAGCTGACACGTGTTTCCTCCGGCCAATCAAAATTTTACACATGGAAATTTCGCATTGGTCCGGGCTGTTAACGAGTTATCGGATGCAAAACTGGACCCGATAGCTTAATGGCGACCCGTTACGGTGGATGCCACGTGTCGGTCACCCTTGACGAAAGCACTTCTGTGACGCGCGATTTATCGTCATGGAAGTGGACACCTCCGTGATGATAATTTTGGTAATGTCATGGAACACTTCTACGACAGCACAGGTATGACTATCTTGATTCTGTCATAAAATCGTCATGGATGTACATGCATGACAGAAAAGGTGACCTACTGTGACAAACACGTATCATCACGGAAGTGTCTTTTTTTATAGTGTGCTCCATCAACAGGCGACCACCGTCCTCCTCCACCAATTCAAGACGACCGGGCCCTCACCATGATGCTCTCACATGCCATGCGCCCCCGTTACCTACCCCGCGCGATGCATGCAGCATACGTGGCCAAGGATAAGGGCGTGGTGGGAAGAGTGAATTGGCCATTTCTACCCCGTTCATTAAAGTCATTCACGGGCCCTTACTGGAGCGGCCCCACCACTATTGGCCTTACACGGCGTGCGGAGAAACTGGAAACCGGCTCGGAATCAAGGCTAATGAAGAAGCAAAGGAGACCTCAAGAGACCAGCCTCTTTAGCAACCCTTGTCTGTGCACTTATTAGGCCCTACCCCGTCGATGCTCGGCAGCGCGTTCGGGCAGGCTTGGGGGCTTCTGTCGGTGCAACAGACCCTGGGTCTGTCGCCCAGACTATGCATTGGCACGGGAACAAGATTGAAGCACCAGCCCAAGTCAGAGTACAAGGACCAAGAGATTCGAAGGACTAGCATACAGATCAGAGGGACCAAGATCGAGCGAGAAAAGCATGATATTATCAAGAGAAGGGCCTCCCTTGCCGGGCAGGCGAGCTTGGCAAGGGGCAAGACCACCCCCAGAAGCAGACAACTAAGGCACCCCGGCAGGGCCTGCCGGGGCTCACGGAGACAGAACCACCTCACCAACCACTCCACCACGACCCACGTCATTGATCAGTGCGATGTCAAGCCGCAAGGTGATTAAGTGGCAGTCATTTGCCACATGGCAGCCATTTCCTATAGGAGAAACCCACAGATGACACCCGTCCTGCAACGTGTCAAAAGAATAAGCGTTGAGCTGGCAAGATAGCCCCGGCAAGCCTTGTCGGGCAACCAGTGATGTGACACTAAGTGGTGCATTTAATGCGCCCTGTCAGCCCGCAGAGTTAGGTATGATAGCATTGTTTGCTATCTTATCAGTGCATAATGACTACTTTGCCACTGTGGTTACCCCTTGATCTATAAAAGGAGGCCCATGGCAACCCTAGAAAGGGTTAGAAGGTTGGATAACTCACACCCCATCCGCGCGTAGTCGCTGCTGCCCCAAGGCAACCCCTGCCGGGCAAGTGTACTACGCTCGCCACCATCTTTTCCACCATCAATCCACCAAAGCAGCAGTAGGGTTTTACGCCTCACGGCGGCCTGAACCTGGGTAAATTGCCTATGTGATCTCTGTCGTGCTGCCCCACGTTGGTTTGCTCTTTGTGCAATGCGTCGCCCCCTGCCGAACCGGCAAGGGACCTCCTGGTCCCATAGGTGGTCATAGTTTCCCGCGACATGGTTGTCTCTTTATTGTATGAAATGCAAATGCCATGTAATTGCTTTACTTTATCACTATGCGCTAGCGATAGTTGTAGAAGCAATAGGTGGCGAGACGACCACGATGCTATGATGGAGATCAAGGTGTCAAGCCGGTGACGATGGAAATCATGACGATGCTTTGGAAATGGAGATCAAAAGCACAAGATGATGATGGCCATCTCATGTCACATATTTTGATTGCATGTGATGTTTATCTTTTATGCATCTTATTTTGCTTAGTACGCCGGTAGCATTATAAGATGATCCCTTAACTAAATTTCAAGGTAAAAGTGTTCTCCCTGAGTATGCACCATTGCTACAGTTCGTCGTGTTGAGACACCACGTGATGATCAGGTGTTATAGACTCTACATTCACATACAACTGGTGCAAGACAGTTTTGCACATGCGGAATACTCGGGTTAAACTTGACGAGCCTAGCATGTATAGACATGGCCTCGGAACACGGGAGACCGAAAGGTTGAACGTGAATCATATAGTAGATATGATCAACATAGAGATGTTCACCATTGATGACTACTCCATCTCACGTGATGATCAGACATGGTTTAGTTGATTTGGATCACGTATCATTTAGATGACTTGAGGGATGTCTATCTAAGTGGGAGTTCTTTAGTAATTTGATTAATTGTACTTAATTTATCATGAACTTAGTCCTGATAGTATTTGCATATCTATATTGTAGATCAATGGCCCGTGCTACCGTTCCCCTGAATGTTAATGCGTTCCTAGAGAAAGCTAAGTTGAAAGATGATGGTAGCAACTACACGGACTGGGTCCATAACTTGAGAATTATCATCATTGATGCACAGAAGAATTATGTCCTTGATGCACCACTAGGTGACAAGCCCCCTCCCGCTAATCTAGACGCTATGAACGTCTGTCAGACATGGTCGGATGAGTACTCTATAGTTAATTGTGCCATGCTTTACGGCTTAGAATCGGGGCTTCAAAGACGTTCTGAATGTCATGGAGCATATGAGATGTTCCAAGAGTTGAAGTTAATATTTCAAGCAAATGCTCAAGTTGAGAGATATGAAGTCTCCAACAAGTTCTATAGCTGCAAGATGGAGGAGAACAGTTCTGTCAGTGAACACATACTCAGAATGTCTGGATATCATAATCACTTGACTCAGTTGGGAGTTAATCTTCCAGATGATAGTGTCATTGACAGAGTTCTCCAATCACTGCCACCAAGCTACAAAGGCTTCCTGATGAACTATAGTATGCAAGGGATGGAGAAGACAATTCCAGAGCTCTTCGCAGTGCTCAAAGCTATGGAGGTAGAAATCAAAAAGGTGTTGGAAATATGCCCTAGAGGCAATAATAAAAGCATTATTATTATATTTCCTTATTCATGATAATTGTCTTTATTCATGCTATAATTGTGTTATCCGGAAATCGTAATACATGTGTGAATAACAGACACCAACATGTCCCTAGTAAGCCTCTAGTTGACTAGCTCGTTGATCAACAGATAGTCATGGTTTCCTGACTATGGACATTGGATGTCATTGATAACGAGATCACATCATTAGGAGAATGATGTGATGGAAAAGACCCAATCCTAAACATAGCACAAGATCGTATAGTTCGTTTGCTAGAGTTTTTCCAATGTCAAGTATCTTTTCCTTAGACCATGAGATCGTGTAACTCCCGGATACCGTAGGAGTGCTTTGGGTATACCAAATGTCACAACGTAACTGGGTGACTATAAAGGTAGACTACGGGTATCTCCGAAAGTTTCTGTTGGGTTGACATGGATCAAGACTGGGATTTGTCACTCCGTATGACGGAGAGGTATCACTGGGCCCACTCGGTAATGCATCATCATAATGAGCTCAAAGTGACCAAGTGTCTGGTCACAGGATCATGCATTACGGTACGAGTAAAGTGACTTGTCGGTAACGAGATTGAACGAGGTATTGGGATACCGACGATCGAATCTCGGGCAAGTAACATATCAATTGACAAAGGGAATTGCATGCGGGGTTGATTGAATCCTCGACATCGTGGTTCATCCGATGAGATCATCGTGGAGCATGTGGGAGCCAACATGGGTATCCAGATCCCGCTGTTGGTTATTGACCGGAGAGTCGTCTCGGTCATGTCTGCTTGTCTCCCGAACCCGTAGGGTCTACACACTTAAGGTTCGGTGACGCTAGGGTTGTGAAGATATGTATATGCAGTAACCCAAATGTTGTTCGGAGTCCCGGATGAGATCCTGGACGTCACGAGGAGTTCCGAAATGGTCCGGAGGTAAAGAATTATATATAGGAAGTGCTGTTTCGGCCATCGGGACAAGTTTCGGGGTCACCGGTATTGTATCGGGACCACCGGAAGGGTCCCGGGGGTCCACCGGGTGGGGCCACCTATCCCTGGGGGGGCCATGGGCTGAAGTGGGAGGGAACCCAGCCCAAAGTGGGCTGGGGCGCCACTCCCCTAGGGCCCATGCGGCTAGGGTTGAGGGGAAACCCTAAAGGGGGCGCCCCTTGCTTGGGGGGCAATCCCCCACCCTTGGCCGCCGCCCCCCTAGGAGATTCCATCTCCTAGGGTCGGCGCCCCCCCCCCTAGCACCCCTATATATAGTGGGGGAGAGGAGGGACTTCATACACCAGCCCCTGGCGCCTCCCTCTCTCCCCGTTACGTCTCTCTCTCATAGTATAGGCGAAGCCCTGCTACTGTGACGCCCAACATCCACCACCACGCCGTCGTGCTGCTGGATCTTCATCAACCTCTCCTTTCCCCTTGCTGGATCAAGAAGGAGGAGACGTCTCCCGTCCCGTACGTGTGTTGAACGCGGAGGTGCCGTCCGTTCGGCGCTTGGTCATCGGTGATTTGGATCACGTCGTGTTCGACTACATCATCACCGTTCTTTGAACGCTTCCGTGCGCGATCTACAAAGGTATGTAGATGCATCCGATCACAGTGGCATCATGAGCTAGGTCTATGCGTAGTTCTTCTTGTGCGAGTAGAACACAATTTGTTGTGGGCGTAGATTTTTCAACTTTCTTGCCGCTACTAGTCTTTTCTTGCTTCAGCGGCATTGTGGGATGAAGCGGCCCGGACCAACCTTACACGTACGCTTACGTCAGACCGGTTCCACCGACTAACATGCACTAGTTGCATAAGGTGGCTGGCGGGTGTCTGTCTCTCCCACTTTAGTTGGAGCGGATTCGATGAACAGGGTCCTTATGAAGGGTAAATAGAAGTTGACAAATCACGTTGTGGCTTTAACGTAGGTAAGAAGTCGTTCTTGCTAGAACCCTAAATTCAGCCTCGTAAAACTTGCAACATCAATTAGAGGACGTCTAACTTGTTTTTGCAGCAAGTGGTTTGTGATATGATATGGCCAAAGTTGTGATGAATGATGAATGATCTATATGTGATGTATGAGATGTTCATGCTATTGTAATAGAAATCACGACTTGCATGTCGATGAGTATGACAACCGGCAGGAGCCATAGGAGTTGTCTTTATTCTTTTATATGACCTGTGTGTCATTGAGCAACGCCATGTAAATTACTTTACTTTATTGCTAAACGCGTTAGCCATAGTAGTAGAAGTAATAGTTGGCGAGCAACTTCATGGAGACACGATGATGGAGATCATGATGATGGAGATCATGGTGTCAAGCCGGTGACAAGATGATCATGGAGCCCCAAGATGGAGATCAAAGGAGCTATGTGATATTGGCCATATCATGTCACGTTTATTATTTGATTGCATGTGATGTTTATCATGTTTTGCATCTTGTTTACTTAGAACGACGGTAGTAAATAAGATGATCCCTCATAATAATTTCAAGAAGTGTTCCCCCTAACTATGCACCGTTGCGACAGTTCGCTGTTTCAAAACACCACGTGATGATCGGGTGTTTTATTCAGACGTTCACATACAACGGGTGTAAGACAGATTTACACATGCAAACACTTAGGTTGACTTGACGAGCCTAGCATGTACAGACATGGCCTCGGAACACAGAAGACCGAAAGGTCGAGCATGAGTCGTATAGAAGATACGATCAACATGAAGATGTTCACCGATGTTGACTAGTCCGTCTCACGTGATGATCGGACACGGCCTAGTTAACTCGGATCATGTAATACTTAGATGACTAGAGGGATGTCTAATCTAAGTGGGAGTTCATTAATAATTTGATTAGATGAACTTAATTATCATGAACTTAGTCTAAAATATTTTACAATATGTCCTGTAGATCAAATGGCCCACGTAGTCCTCAACTTCAACGCGTTCCTAGAGAAAACCAAGCTGAAAGACGATGGCAGCAACTATACGGACTGGGTCCGGAACCTGAGGATCATCCTCATAGCTGCCAAGAAAGATTATGTCCCACAAGCACCGCTAGGTGAAGCTCCCGTCCCACAGAACCAAGACGTTATGAACGCTTGGCAGACACGTGTTGACGACTACTCCCTCGTTCAGTGCGGCATGCTTTACAGCTTAGAGCCGGGGCTCCAAAAGCATTTTGAGAGACATGGAGCATATGAGATGTTCGAAGAGCTGAAAATGGTTTTTCAAGCTCATGCCCGGATCGAGAGATATGAAGTCTCCGATAAGTTCTTCAGCTGTAAGATGGAGGAAAATAGTTCTGTCAGTGAGCACATACTCACTATGTCTGGGTTACATAACCGCTTGTCTCAGGTGGGAGTTAATCTCCCGGATGATGCGGTCATTGACAGAATCCTCCAGTCGCTTCCACCAAGCTACAAGAGCTTTGTGATGAACTTCAACATGCAGGGGATGCAGAAGACCATTCCTGAGTTGTTCTCAATGCTGAAATCAGCGGAGGTAGAAGTCAAGAAGGAACATCAAGTGTTGATGGTCAATAAAGCCACTAAGTTCAAGAAAGGCAAGGGTAAAAAGAACTTCAAGAAGGACGGCAAGGAGGTTGCCGCGCCCGGCAAGCAAGCTGCCGGGAAGAAGCCAAAGAATGGACCCAAGCCCGAGACTGAGTGCTTTTATTGCAAGGGAAGCGGTCACTGGAAGCGGAACTGCCCTAAATACTTAGCAGACAAGAAGGCCGGCAAAACAAAAGGTATATGTGATATACATGTAATTGATGTGTACCTTACTAGTGTCCGTAGTAGCTCCTGGGTATTTGATACCGGTGCAGTTGCTCACATTTGTAACTCAAAGCAGGGGCTGCGGAATAAGCGGAAACTGGCAAAGGACGAGGTGACGATGCGCGTCGGGAATGGTTCCAAGGTCAATGTGATCGCCGTCGGCACGCTACCTCTATATCTACCTTCGGGATTAGTTTTGAACCTTAATAATTGTTATTTAGTGCCAGCTTTGAGCATGAACATTGTATCGGGATCTCGTTTAATTCGAGATGGCTACTCATTTAAATCCGAGAATAATGGTTGTTCTATTTATATGAGAGATATGTTTTATGGTCATGCTCCTATGGTGAATGGTTTATTCTTTATGAATCTCGAATGTAATACTACACATGTTCATAATGTGAGTACCAAAAGATGTAAGGTTGATAATGATAGTCCCACATACTTGTGGCACTGCCGCCTTGGTCACATAGGTGTCAAACGCATGAAGAAACTCCATGCAGATGGACTTTTAGAGTCTCTTGATTATGAATCATTTGACACGTGCGAACCATGCCTCATGGGTAAGATGACCAAGACTCTGTTCTCAGGAACAATGGAGCGAGCAACCAACTTATTGGAAATCATACATACTGATGTGTGCGGTCTAATGAGTGTTGAGGCTCGCGGTGGCTATCGTTATGTTCTCACGCTCACTGATGATTTAAGTAGATATGGGTATATCTACTTAATGAAACACAAGTCTGAAACCTTTGAAAAATTCAAGGAATTTCAGAGTGAGGTTGAAAATCAACGTGACAGGAAAATCAAGTTTCTACGATCAGATCGTGGAGGAGAATACTTGAGTCACAAATTTGGCACACACTTAAGAAAATGTGGAATAGTTTCACAACTCACGCCGCCTGGAACACCTCAGCGTAACGGTGTGTCCGAACGTCGTAATCGCACTCTATTAGATATGGTGCGATCTATGATGTCTCTTACCGATTTACCGCTATCTTTTTGGGGCTATGCTTTAGAGACTCCCGCATTCACTTTAAATAGGGCTCCGTCGAAATCCGTTGAGACGACACCGTATGAATTATGGTTTGGGAAGAAACCTAAGCTGTCGTTTCTAAAAGTTTGGGGATGCGATGCTTATGTCAAGAAACTTCAACCTGAAAAGCTCGAACCCAAGTCGGAAAAATGCGTCTTCATAGGATACCCAAAAGAAACTATTGGGTACACCTTCTACCTCAGATCCGAAGGCAAGATCTTTGTTGCCAAGAATGGGTCCTTTCTAGAGAAAGAGTTTCTCTCGAAAGAAGTAAGTGGGAGGAAAGTAGAGCTTGATGAAGTATTACCTCTTGAACCGGAAAATGGCGCAACTCAAGAAAATGTTCCTGAGGTGCCTGCACCGACTAGAGAGGAAGTTAATGATAATGATCAAGATACTTCTGATCAAGCTCCTACTGAAATTTGAAGGTCCACAAGGACACGTTCCGCACCAGAGTGGTACGGCAACCCTGTCTTGAAAATCATGTTGTTAGACAACGGTGAACCTTCGAACTATGAAGAAGCGATGGCGGGCCCGGATTCCGATAAATGGCTAGAAGCCATGAAATCCGAGATAGGATCCATGTATGAAAATGAAGTATGGACTTTGACTGACTTGCCCGTTGAACGGCGAGCCATAGAAAATAAATGGATCTTTAAGAAGAAGACAGACGCGGATGGTAATGTGACCATTTATAAAGCTCGACTTGTCGCTAAGGGTTATCGACAAGTTCAAGGGGTTGACTACGATGAGACTTTCTCACCGGTAGCGAAGCTAAAGTCCGTCCGAATCATGTTAGCAATTGCCGCATTCTACGATTATGAGATATGGAAAATTAATGGTTTCCTTAAGGAAGAATTGTATATGATGCAGCCGGAAGGTTTTGTCGATCCTAAGAATGCTGACAAGGTGTGCAAGCTCCAACGCTCGATTTATGGGCTGGTGCAAGCATCTCGGAGTTGGAACATTCGCTTTGATGAGATGATCAAAGCGTTTGGGTTTACGCAGACTTATGGAGAAGCCTGCGTTTACAAGAAAGTGAGTGGGAGCTCTGTAGCATTTCTCATATTATATGTGGATGACATACTATTGATGGGAAATGATATAGAACTCTTGGACAGCATCAAGGCCTACTTGAATAAGAGTTTTTCAATGAAGGACCTTGGAGAAGCTGCTTGTATATTAGGCATCAAAATCTATAGAGATAGATCGAGATGCCTCATAGGTCTTTCACAAAGCACATACCTTGATAAGATATTGAAGAAGTTCAATATGGATCAATCTAAGAAGGGGTTCTTGC
Source organism: Triticum urartu (assembly GCF_056163025.1). Classification (NCBI taxonomy): domain Eukaryota; kingdom Viridiplantae; phylum Streptophyta; class Magnoliopsida; order Poales; family Poaceae; genus Triticum; species Triticum urartu. Next base: position 609,682,851 of record NC_141875.1, on the reverse strand, counting down.
CTGTGTTACAAGGTATGAAATTGAGCTCAGCTCAATGTCCGACCACGGCAGAAGATATAGAAGAGATGAGCGTCATCCCCTATGCATCAGCCATAGGTTCTATTATGTATGCCATGCTGTGTACCAGACCTGATGTAAACCTTGCCGTAAGTTTGGTAGGAAGGTACCAAAGTAATCCCGGCAAGGAACACTGGACAGCGGTCAAGAATATCCTGAAGTACCTGAAAAGGACTAAGGAAATGTTTCTCGTTTATGGAGGTGATGAAGAGCTCGCCGTAAAGGGTTACGTCGACGCTAGCTTCGACACAGATCTGGATGACTCTAAGTCACAAACCGGATACGTGTATATTTTGAATGGTGGGGCAGTAAGCTGGTGCAGTTGCAAGCAGAGCGTCGTGGCGGGATCTACATGTGAAGCGGAGTACATGGCAGCCTCGGAGGCAGCACATGAAGCTATATGGGTGAAGGAGTTCATCACCGACCTAGGAGTCATACCCAATGCGTCGGGGCCAATCAAACTTTTCTGTGACAACACTGGAGCTATTGCACTTGCCAAAGAGCCCAGGTTTCACAAGAAGACAAGGCACATCAAGCGTCGCTTCAACTCCATTCGTGAAAATGTTCAAGATGGAGACATAGATATTTGTAAAGTACATACGGACCTGAATGTAGCAGATCCGTTGACTAAACCTCTCCCTAGAGCAAAACATGATCAACACCAGAATTCCATGGGTGTTCGATTCATCACAATGTAACTAGATTATTTACTCTAGTGCAAGTGGGAGACTGTTGGAAATATGCCCTAGAGGCAATAATAAAAGCATTATTATTATATTTCCTTATTCATGATAATTGTATTTATTCATGCTATAATTGTGTTATCCGGAAATCGTAATACATGTGTGAATAACAGACACCAACATGTCCCTAGTAAGCCTCTAGTTGACTAGCTCGTTGATCAACAGATAGTCATGGTTTCCTGACTATGGACATTGGATGTCATTGATAACGAGATCACATCATTAGGAGAATGATGTGATGGACAAGACCCAATCCTAAACATAGCACAAGATCGTATAGTTCGTTTGCTAGAGTTTTTCCAATGTCAAGTATCTTTTCCTTAGACCATGAGATCGTGTAACTCCCGGATACCGTAGGAGTGCTTTGGGTATACCAAACATCACAACGTAACTGGGTGACTATAAAGGTAGACTACGGGTATCTCCGAAAGTGTCTGTTGGGTTGACATGGATCAAGACTGGGATTTGTCACTCCGTATGACGGAGAGGTATCACTGGGCCCACTCGGTAATGCATCCTCATAATGAGCTCAAAGTGACCAAGTGTCTGGTCACGGGATCATGCATTACGGTACGAGTAAAGTGACTTGCCGGTAACGAGATTGAACGAGGTATTGGGATACCGACGATCGAATCTCGGGCAAGTAACATATCAATTGACAAAGGGAATTGCATGCGGGGTTGATTGAATCCTCGACATCGTGGTTCATCCGATGAGATCATCGTGGAGCATGTGGGAGCCAACATGGGTATCCAGATCCCGTTGTTGGTTATTGACCGGAGAGTCGTCTCGGTCATGTCTGCTTGTCTCCCGAACCCGTAGGGTCTACACACTTAAGGTTCGGTGACGCTAGGGTTGTGAAGATATGTATATGCAGTAACCCGAATGTTGTTCGGAGTCCCGGATGAGATCCCGGACGTCACGAGGAGTTCCGGAATGGTCCGGAGGTAAAGAATTATATATAGGAAGTGCTGTTTCGGCCATCGGGACAAGTTTCGGGGTCACCGGTATTGTACCGGGACCACCGGAAGGGTCCCGGGGGTCCACCGGGTGGGGCCACCTATCCCGGGGGGCCCCATGGGCTGAAGTGGGAGGGAACCCAGCCCAAAGTGGGCTGGGGCGCCACTCCCCTAGGGCCCATGCGGCTAGGGTTGAGGGGAAACCCTAAAGGGGGCGCCCCCTTGCTTGGGGGGCAAGCCCCCCACCCTTGGCCGCCCCCCCCCTAGGAGATTCCATCTCCTAGGGCCGGCGCCCCCCCTAGCACCCCTATATATAGTGGGGGAGAGGAGGGACTTCATACACCAGCCCCTGGCGCCTCCCTCTCTCCCCGTTACGTCTCTCTCTCATAGTATAGGCGAAGCCCTGCTACTGTGACGCCCTGCATCGACCACCACGCCGTCGTGCTGCTGGATCTTCATCAACCTCTCCTTTCCCCTTGCTGGATCAAGAAGGAGGAGACGTCTCCCGTCCCGTACGTGTGTTGAACGCGGAGGTGTCGTCCGTTCGGCGCTTGGTCATCGGTGATTTGGATCACGTCTTGTTCGACTACATCATCACCGTTCTTTGAACGCTTCCGCGCGCGATCTACAAAGGTATGTAGATGCATCCGATGACTCGTTGCTAGATGAACTCCTAGATGGATCTTGGTGAAACGAGTAGGAAAATTTTTGTTTTCTGCAACGTTCCCCGACAAAAGGAGCATCAAGTAAGACCACTAGTTTCAAGAAAAAGGGTAAGGGAAAAGAAAGGGAATTTCAAGAAGAATGGAAAGCAAGTTGCCACTCCCGGGAAGAAGCCCAAAGCTAGACCCAAGCCTGAAACTGAGTGCTACTACTGCAAAGGGACTGGTCACTGGAAGTGAGACTGCCCCAAGTATTTGGCGGATAAGAAGGATGGCAAAGTGAACAAAGGTATATTTGATATACATGTTATTAATGTGTACCTTACTAATGCTTGTAGTAGCGCCTGGATATTTGATACTGGTTCAGTTGCTCATATTTGTAACTCAAAATAGGAGCTACGGATTGAACGAAGATTGGCTAAGGACGAGGTGACGATGTGCGTGGGAAATGGTTCCAAGGTCGATGTGATCGCCATTGGCACGCTACCTCTACATCTACCTTCGGGATTAGTTTTAGACCTGAATAATTGTTATTTGGTGCCAGCGATGAGCATGAAAATTATATCTGGATCTTGTTTAGTGCGAGACGGTTATTCATTTAAATCAGAGAATAATGGTCGTTCTATTTATATGAGTAATATCTTTTATGGTCATGCACCCTTGAAGAGTGGTCTATTTTTGTTGAATCTCGATTGTGATAATACACATATTCATAATATTGATGCCAAAAGATGAAAAGTTGATCATGATAGTGCAACATATTTGTGGCATTGCCGTTTAGGTCATATTGGTGTAAAGCGCATGAAGAAACTCCATGCAGATGGACTTTTGGAATCACTTGATTATGAAACATTTGATACTTGCGAGCCATGCCTCGTGGGCAAGATGACTAAAACTCCGTTCTCCGTAACAATGGAGCGAGCCAATGACTTATTGGAAATAATACATACCGATGTAGGCGGTCCGATGAGTGTTGAGGCTCATGGCGGGTATCGTTATTTTCTGACCTTCACAAATGATTTGAGCATATATGGGTATATCTACTTAATGAAACACAAGTCTGAAACATTTGAAAAGTTTAAAGAATTTCAGAGTGAAGTGAAGAATCATCGTAACAAGAAAATAAAGTTTCTATCATCTGATCGCAGAGGCGAATATTTGAGTTACAAGTTTGGCCTTCATTTAAAACAATGTGGAATAGTTTCATAACTGATGCCACCTGGAACACCATAGCGTAATGGTGTGTCCGAACGTCGTAACCGTACTTTAAATAGAGACAGTTGAGATGACACCGTCTATGATGTCTCTTACCGATTTAGCACTATCGTTTTGAGGTTATGCATTAGAGACAGTTGCATTCACGTTAAATAGGGCACCGTCTAAATCTGTTGAGATGACACTGTATAAACTATGGTTTGGCAAGAAACATAAGTTGTCGTTTCTTAAAGTTTGGGGTTGCAACACTTATGTCAACAGGCTTTGATACGTCTCCGTCGTATCTTCTTTTCCAGACACTTTTGCCCTTGTTTTGGACTCTAACTTGCATGATTTGAATGGAACTAACCCGGACTGACGCTGTTTTCAGCAGAATTACCATGGTGTTATTTATGTGCAGAAACAAACTTCTCGGAATGACCTGAAACTTCACGGAGCAACTTTTCAGAAAATATGAAAAATACCTGCAAAAGATGAAGGCCAGGGGGCCCACCACCTGTCCACGAGGGTGGGCCCCCCCTACCTTGTGGGCCCCCTGTTGCCTCTCCGACTCCAACTCCATATATTGTGTTTCGGGGAAAAAAATCAGAGAGAAGAAATCATCGCGTTCTATGATACGGAGCCGCCGCCAAGCCCTAAAACCTCTCAGGAGGGCTGATTTGGAGTCCGGTCGGGGCTCCGGAGAGGGGAATCCGTCGCCATCTTCATCATCAACCATCCTCCATCACCAATTTCATGATGCTCACCGTCGTGCGTGAGTAATTCCATCGTAGGATTGCTGGACGGTGATGGGTTGGATGGGATCTATCATGTAATCGAGTTAGTTTTGTTAGGGTATGATCCCTAGTGTCCATTATGTTTTGAGATTGATGTTGCTATGACTTTGCTATGCCTAATGCTTGTCACTAGGGCCCGAGTGCCATGATTTCAGATCTGAACCTATTATGTTTTCATCAATATATGAGTGTTCTTGATCCTATCTTGCAAGTCTATAGTCACCTATTATGTGTTATGATCCGTTAACCCCGAAGTGACAATAATCGGGATACTTACCAGTGATGACCGTAGTTTGAGGAGCTCATGTATTCACTATGTGTTAATGCTTTGTTCCCGTTCTCTATTAAAAGGAGGCCTTAATATCCCTTAGTTCACATAAGGACCCCGCTGCCACGGGAGGGTAGGACAAAAGATGTTATGCAAGTTCTTTTCCATAAGCACGTATGACTATATTCGGAATACATGCCTACATTATATCAATGAACTGGAGCTAGTTCTGTGTCACCCTAGGTTATGACTGTTACATGATGAACCGCATCCGGCATAATTCTCCATCACTGATCCATTGCCTACAAGCTTTCCATATATTGTTCTCCGCTTATTTACTTTTCCGTTGCTATTGCTATCATCACTACAAAATACCAAAAACATTACTTTTACTACTGTTACCTTTTGTTACCGTTATCACTACTATCATATTACTTTGCTACTAAACACTTTGCTACAGATATTAAGTTTCCAGGTGTGGTTGAATTGACAACTCAGCTGCTAATACTTGAGAATATTCTTTGGCTCCCCTTGTGTCGAATCAATAAATTTGGGTTGAATACTCTACCCTTGAAAACTGTTGCGATCCCCTATACTTGTGGGTTATCAAGACTATTTTCTGGCGCCATTGCCGGGGAGCATAGCTCTATTCTTTGAGTCACTTGGGATATATATCTGCTTATCATTATGAAGAACTTGAAAGATCCAAAAACCAAGATCTATCCCTCAACTACGAGGAGAGGTAAGGAACTGCCATCTAGCTCTGCACTTGATTCACCTTCTGTTTTGAGTAAGCTGGCGACACCTACACCTGCTTCTGTTATTCGTTCTAATATGTCGCATGTTATTGATGATGCCACTTCTGCTATGCATGATACTTATGATGAAACTACCTCTATGCCTGATACTACTATGCCACTTAGTGTTTTTCTTGATGAACAACTTGCTAGAGATAGAGAAATTGAAAATATTGAATCTGATGATACTGATGAAAGTGATGATGAAGAATCACTTGTTATTCCTAAGGGTTATATTTTTGATCAAGAAGCTTCTTTATTTATTTTGGCTTGCAAAAATAGAAATGAACTCAAAAGGTTATTAGCTAAATGGAGTAAGCAATCTCTAAATGCTAGAATGAAACCTGACCTTGCTTTTGCTACTTCACCTATCTTTGTTACTGATAAGGATTATGAATTCTCTCTCGATCCTGATATAATTACTTTGGTTGAATCTGATCCTTTTCATGGTTATGAATCTGAAATTGTTGTGGCACATCTTACTAAATTAAATGATATAGCCACCCTGTTCACTAAAGATGAGAGAACTCGTTACTTTTACATCCTTAAAATATTTATGTTCTCATTAAAGGGTGATGCTAAGATATGGTTTAATTCTCTTGATCCTGGTTGTGTGCGTAGTTCCTAGGATATGATTTATTACTTCTCTGCTAAATATTTCCCTGCTCATAAGAAACAAGCTGTGTTAAGGGATATATATATATATATATATATATATATATATATAATTTTGTGCAAATTGAAGAAGAGAGTCTCCCACAAGCTTGGGGGAGGCTTCTCCAATTACTTAATGCTTTGCCTGATCATCCTCTTAAGAAAAATTAAATACTTGATATCTTTTATAATGGACTAACCGATGCCTCCAGAGATTACCTGGATAGTTGTGATGGTTCTGTTTTCAGGGAAAGAACACTGGATGAAGCTGAAATTCTATTGAATAATATGTTGACAAATGAAAATAATTGGACACCTCCGGAGCCAATTCATGAGTCTATTCCTAAACCAACTCCGAAGAAGAGGGGTATTCTATTTCTCAGTCCTGAAGATATGCAAGAGGCAAAGAAATCTATGAAAAAAAAGGTATTAAAACTGAAGATGTTAAGAATTTACCTCCTATTGAAGAAATACATGGTCTTAATTTACCGACTGTTGAAGAAACATATGATCTTAATCCTTTACCTATTGAAGAAACTCATGGTCTTGATAACCCGACACAGGTAGTAAAGGTAAATTCTCTCTATAGATATGATAAAGCTAAAATCCCATTTACTAAGTTTGCTAGCCCATACTTAGATGAGTTTGATAAATTTATGGCTAAGCAAGTAAATTTTAATGCTTATTTTGGTAGACAATTGAAATACAATTCAAATATGCTTGAACACTTGGGTGATTATATGGCTAATGTTAAAAGTGAACTTAAACTTATTAGTAAACATGCTTCTATGGTTACCACTCAAGTAGAACAAGTACTTAAAACTCAAAATGATTTGCTCAATGAATTGAATAATAAGAATAATGATAATGTTGTTAGAGTTATGACTAGAGGTGGTAGAATGACTCAGGAACCTTTGTATCCTGAAGGCCATCCTAAGAGAATTGAGCAAGATTCTCAGAGAAATAATATAGATGCACCTAGTCCTTCTAAAAGGAAGAAAAAGAAAAATGATAGGACTTTGCATGCTTCTAGTGATCCTATTGTTGAAACACCTGAGAATCCAAATGATATTTCTATTTCTGATGCTGAAACACAATCTGGTAATGAACCTGAAACTAGTGATAATGCTAATAATAATGTTCACAATGATGCTCAACCTAGTAATGATAATGATGTAGAAATTGAACCTGCTGTTGATCTTGATAACCCACAATCAAAGAAACAATGTTATGATAAAAAAGACTTTGTTGCTAGGAAACATGGTAAAGAAAGAGAACCTTGGGTTCAGAAACCCATGCCTTTTCCTCCCAAGCCATCTAAGAAAAAGGATGATGAGGATTTTGAGCGCTTTGCTGAAATGATTAGACCTATCTTTTTACTATGCGATTAACTGATATGCTCAAAACCAATCCTTATGCTAAGTACATGAAAGATATTATTACAAATAAAAGAAAGATACCGGAAGCTGAAATTTCCACCATGCTTGCTAATTATACTTTTAAGGGTGGAATACCAAAGAAACTTGGAGATTCAGGAGTACCCACTATACCATGCTCTATTAAAAGAAATTATGTTAAAATTGCTTTATGTGATCTTGGAGCCGGTGTTAGTGTTATGCCTCTCTCTTTATATCGTAGACTTGATTTGAATAAGTTGACACCCACTGAAATATCTTTGCAAATGGCTGATAAATCAACTGCTATACATGTCGGTATTTGTGAGGATGTGCCTGTTGTAGTTGCAAATGTTACTATTTGAACGGACTTTGTTATTCTTGATATTACCGAGGACGATAGTATGTCTATTATTCTTGGAAGACCCTTTTTGAATACTGCAGGGCTTGCTATTGATTGCACTAAAGGCAATGTCACTTTTCATGTTAATGGTAATGAGCACACGGTACACTTTCCGAGGAAACAACCTCAAGTTCATAGTATCAACTCTATTGGAAAAATTCATCGACTATATTTGGAGGTTTTGAATTTCCTCTTCCTACTGTCAAGAAGAAATATGATATTCTTATTATTGGGGATGTGCATATCCCCATTGAGGTAACATAGTGTTATTCGAAATTTTTCCGGTTCCATTATATTCGGAATGGGTTCGTTAACAAGACTTGATCAACCTTGTTAGTGGATTCCTTTTGATGATCATGAGATGGATGAAACTACAAGGCAAGACCTTCTGTACCCCACTTTTACTTTCTGTTATTTATATTAAATAAAATGAAAATAAATATTTTTCTGTCTATTATCTGATTATCCGTGCAATATAAAAATACCTCAAAAATAAAAGTTCTCCAAATGCCCTGAAATTTAAATATGATTTTTCCAGAATATTTGGCATTGAGAACACAATAGGGGGGTCAACCACCTGCCCACGAGGGAGGAGGGCACGCCCTAACCCCCTGGGCGCGCCCCCCTGCGTCGTGGGCCCACGGTGGGCCTCCTCCACTTATCCTTTCACCCATACACTCCTTCTTCCTCCCCCAAACACAAATATCCAGCTCAAGCACGAGTTCTAGCTCACTTTGCTGCCATTTTCGATCTCCTTGCTCAAAGCACCTCCCACAAAACTGCTTGGGGAGATTGTTCCTTGGTATGTGACTCCTCCATTGGTCCAATTAGTTTTTGTTCTAGTGCTTTATTCATTGCAAATTTTTGCTGCTTAGGTGACCCTGTTCTTGACCTTGCATGTCAAATTTATATGGTTCCAAGTAGTTTTGATGCATGATATAGGCTCTAGGCACTTGTAGGAGTAGTTGCTATCAATATTATTGAGTTTGGTTTACTTTTATTTTGAAGTTACTAAAAATTTCAGAATTTTTCAGAAAATGATGAGGAGACTTTTGAGGGGCTCATCGAGCCAAAGCTCGAAGGAAAAGGCACCAAAGCCTAAGTATAATCTGCCTCGCACCATGGAGGTTCGGGCGTGTGAATGGCCTTCCGAGGATTTCTTGAGAGCAGCCAGGATTTATGAAGATTTTCATGAATTGGCTAAGAATGCAGGCCTTACCGCTTTCCTCCATGACCAATGCGATCAGTATCTCTTACTCACAAATATCTTTGTGCAAAACTTTCATTTCCATTTTAGGAGCTCACCACCTACGGTGGAGTTTTATTTACATGATTAGCATAAGGAGATGTCACTTTATGATTTTTGTCGGGTTTGTTTAGTCCCTTTTGAGGGCAAGACAGAAGAACCACATCGCGATGATGTGGAGGGGTTTATTGATACTATCACTGTAGGGGAAACAAGGAAGGTTTTCGATGCACGAATTACTAGCATACATTTTCCTATTTTACGTTATTTTGCATTATTTGCTAGTCGTTGTTTAATTAGTCGTGGAAACTGTGGAAACCTTAGTATCCCTGATATTATGATTTTGCTCCATGGTTTATATGGTGATAACTCTATTAGTATGAGCGGCATTATTGCCAAACGGTTAAGTCTGAACCGTACCAAGGGCCCCATCTTTGGAGGCATCTATGTTTCACGCCTAGCTGCATATTTTAACATACCTATTAGGCATTATGAAAAGAAAGAAAAAGTGTTGCCTCGTGTTTATCTAGATTATAAAAATATGGTGGCACATGATTTTATTGTTAAGAATAGGGAAGGAGAGCTTAAATATCAATTGTTCATTAATAAACATCATCGTGAGGCTATTACCCTGCCTATTCCTTCTTTGTTTGATTTATCTTCAGGCATGTACCTTATTCCGTTGAAGGCTATTCACGCCTACTGGAACCTTGCACCAGCCGTAGAGCCAGAGCCGGAACCACAAATTGATCCTTCACGACAGTCTAATTACCAGTGGGATCCGGAGATGATTGTCAGCCAGTGGCAATCGGAGTCTTTCTTTTTTTTTCTCAGTACGACCCCAACTATTATTATGGATATCCGCCAGGCCAGCCGTAGCCATAGACCAACTTAGGCCAAAAGCCTAAGCTTGGGGGGGTACGTATTTCCCACCGACATTATATTTATACTCACACACTCATTGCTAGACGTCGGTGCTCATACTTTTTCATTGTATTATCCATGCTAGTTTATTTTCCTTTTTATGCTTTCTTCTTGTGTGTTTAATCTCTTCCTAATAATAAAGCACGGATTGAGTCTTCGGATTCACCGTCGCGCCTTTTTGCAAAATAGTCCCTCATCTTTTATGAAATCAACCCGCACTCCGTATTCATTAATCGATTAAGTGAAAAAGAAAACGATTGGATGGACCTTCTCTCTCTCCCGCACGAGATCGCCATACCCCCGTGCTAGGGTTCCGTCCGCCGCCGCGCCTCACCCTCCGCTCCCAACAACGCTCCCTACTCTCCCGTCCCCTTGCAGTTGTCGTCGTAATCTCCCGTCGCCGGTCAATAGCCCTGAAGAAGCCCCGGCCTCCGGCTCCGTGGAGCACGCCGCTCGCCGGCAGCCGCGATTGAACGCCGGTGGACGCCATAATTGTGCGAGACCCTGCCGCGGCAACTCAACTCGCCACCGCTGCACCAGTCAATTTACCTTGTCGCCACTGCGCCTCCCCAAGCATCTTCGCAATGTGCGCAAGGATACCGCTGACTCTCCGTGGCACCTCTGTCTCCACTTCCCCGTGGCGCTGCTCGCCGGCTCCACAACCATGTCCTCTCCAATCCAGTGTGGCTCACGAACTGCTGCAGAGATGATGCTTGCCGGATCCCATGCAGGCCCTCCTTGCGGACAACCTCCAGCCCACACCAGTTCCCCTGTTCTGGCTGTGCCACCTCCCATGGCTGAGCAGAGCAAGGAGATCAAGAGAGAAAATACTCAATTGATTTTACAGGGCATGGAGATTGTTTTTGATCTTTTTGGTTGTTCGCGGATTCAAGGATAATGGCTCCCACACCTTTCCCCAATGTCTGGGCAAAGCCCAGTCTGTTTCAAAAAAAAATTGCAGCTTGACCGGGCTGAAGGAAGGAGATGCTATGCAAACCGAGAATGAGCATGACAAGCAAAGCGACGAATCAATTGTGCTGCCGGATGTTGGCTGGGTGATTGATCAATATAGATGGAAGCTTCTTGAGGAAAGCCAAACAAGGGGCTGGGACTTGATATTTACAGTTTCGGGTGCAGCAGTGTTGCTAGCATCTTTTTTCTTGCATCTATATACTGATGATGCTTTATTTGGTGTTGTTTCCCGTGGCACTACATTATGGCTTTCTTGACAATGATTTTTGCTGATGTGATAGTTTATTTTTATTTTTTCACTTTCAGTGTAAGGTAAGTGCAAGTAAAACTTCAGTTTCACATTGGCTAAATCAGTCAATGTTGTTTATGCTCCGGCGGCAGTAGAGGAATAGAGCTGGCAAGGAAGGGATCTGTTGGTGGAATTAACAGGGAAAGTAATTCATGAAGTGCCTGGTTGGACCAAGAGGTAATTCACTGTTTTCCGTGTACCATGCAGACCTCCCTGTTTTCCGTGTACCATGCAGTAGTTGATGCAGACTATTTTTGCGCCCAAATACCAACATGGATTAGGCGTTAGTAGTTTCTGAATTGTAGTGTAGAAAACATTGTGTAGCTTATTGCGGTAGCATTTTTTATGGACCAATTTTGTGTTTGAGGCCGAGGTTGGGGGCGCAACTCCTGACGGGGCACCATGCCCTACGAAGGTACAAGTGGCTCACGAGTTCATGGCATGGTTGGCGCTGGAATGACAAAGAAGATTAATGGGGTTGATTGTGAGCATGCTACAACTGAATGGCAAGTAGATAGTCCTATGATTTCTGATGGATTGGAGATGGGAGGGTGTGGTCACTGGTTTCTGTATTTTTTTGTTCGAGCAAGGACAGCGGAAGGATCTGTTGTCCAATAGGAAAACCTAAGCGACGATACTGAATCATGAGATAGGACACACGAGCTTGCAATGGTTGTATTTGAGTGCCTGGCCACGGTGGAATTTAGTACGGGCTCTCCTCTACGCCCTAGAGTATTCTTTCTATTTATTTAATTGAATATGAGAATCCACCCAGGGAACCAACATCCATCTTCTGATCTTTGTCTTGCCTTGAGTGCAATTTCAGCTTGTCCGGTAGTGCTCATGACAAATATCTACAATGAAGAACGAAATACTTGGAGATAGGCTACCAATTCGGTAAGAATAATAGAATATAGATGTCATGGATCTGCTTTTAACTATTACTGTGCTTAGATTTGATCACCCGTTTTTGGGCTGTACTGCAGCCTAAATGTGCTCCTGCTTGCTGTTGCTAAACATTTATATTTCCTGATAGATTATGATCCCCCTCCCCCCTTTACTCAGTTTGGGCCTGCTTGAGCGGATGCATACTAAATTGTAAAAGAAGAGAAACTGAATAACTGAATATGATGGCAGGTGTTCAACTCAGGTTTAGACATTGGGGCACGTGATGTGTCAATCAAACATACTATAGCCCTCATATAACGGATGATGCTGTTTGCAAATTAAGAATTGAATGATGCAAAGAGATTCATGATGTAGAAGAACTTACAAGGTAGTCTTCCAACCCCTTTCATTGGAATTTGATGAAATTCCCAACCACATAGGTCACACACAATTTAAGCCTCCATGGTATTAAAAATGCCATGTCTGTCGGTCCTCTGTTTAGAGGTGTTTTGGTCACATATTCTTATGTAATTACGGTATGACAAAAATAGCACTTAGGTCCTTATCAAACGTATTTCTCCTTTGTTTTGGTCTTCTCTTAATTTGTTTGTTTGCTTCAGGATGCCCCTATATAATCGGCTCCACATTGGCTTGAAGAGATGCAAATGTTTCAACTTCGCCGGAGGTTCTATGTTGGAAGTTGTGTGTGTGGGTGGTTCAAGGTTCTTTCTCATATCCTATTTTTCTCTCTGCAATTTTTGTGTAATGTATGATTTCTGCCTTATAAAAGTTGTATGGTAATGAGCGAGCCTAACCTGAAAATTATTAGACTGACGAGTGCTTTAGTTTGTTAGATGGACATGTTGTAGTCGTAGGAGACACATGCCTTCTATGTTCATGTCATTGTTTTTTTTTAATTTACAATTTACATAGTTTACATTCCATAGTATCCTCCGGTGCCATTGCGAAATGCCTATATGGTTATAAATCCTCTATGATTACAGAGTGCTAACTACCTTTCAGACGTGGAAGCTTAGGAAAAAGCATGTAAACTGAAGCCTGAAAAAATATAATATGAAAAACGCCTTGATTTTAAGTAGCAATAGAGAGAGCATGTTGTATATAATTGAAAACAACTAAAGGAATAGAATGACCAGAGCATTTTTGTGTAGGCGTATAACGAGTTGTCCTTTCTGGTGTTGTTTGTTGTCAAAATTTAAAGTACAGTTGCTTCTAATTCTCCCATGTGCTAAAAGATCCAGATACCAAATAAGCAAGTGAATAATTCTGCTGCAGATCCAGAGGTTAGCTATTCCTTGCAGCTTATATCATGGAACGGGACACCACTGAGGGTTTTCTAAGTCATTGCCAGAGTCTCATAATACCGTATCCTCTTGGGGTCGTCCTATACTGGGTCCACACTATTGTCGCCTATGTCGTCCCGGTAAATATATAGACAAAGGAGGTACATGGTTTGCTTCTTTCAATACAATAAGCAAGTTATATGAACAAATTGCATTGACATGTACTCCCTCCGCTCCTAAATACTATACATGAAAGTTGCACTTGGATTCCATATCTTGCATTAATTCTTCAAACAAAAAATCTGCAGTGTGTGCAGTGGACGAGGATCATCCAGCACGCTGCTGGCCATTTGATCCTGTGACGTGCTAGCTGGAACCTCCTTGACAAGCTGCTTGCTGGATGAGAGGGCGACTTAGGACATGATCAAGTTTGCCCATTTCGTTTGGTTGCAATTTTATCATACTAGCAAATTTGTTTGAGTTGAAACTGAATGGAATTCATGAGAAAACTGCAGGATGTTGAGTGTGAGGCGACCGAAGAGACCAAATTGTTGAGGCGACACGGGTCAAAGCGGAGGAGCAGGGCAGCTCAAGTTCATAACCGGTCAGAGAGGATGAGATCAGAATCAGATGCTACCCGTGTCGTAATGTTACAATTGAGCAAGGGGGCTTGTTCTTGGATTGTTTCTTTCTTTGGTAGGACAAGGTAGTTCTCTAGATTATAAGCATAATAATTACTTGCAAGTTGTCAAGAATTATTTGTTTTGCAACTATAAGATGATCAGACCGACTCAAGGGTATAACTTGTAATATGACAGTTCTTGAATTAGTTGTTTCATGCCATTTGAAATGTTTTACATAACACATTGGACAGTATAGTTAAATGGTTGGTTTCATTCGTTACCTTATCATAAAATTTAAATTCCATCTTTCATATGAAGCTTGCTCGGTTCACCTAAGCAAGAAGTTTGTTATTTTCTCATAGATGAAACATCTTGATTTATTATCAACATGTTGTTTGATGCATATAAGGATCTTATGTTTGACAAGATTGATGTTTGCATCTTTGTTTTGACGCACAAACACTTATACTATATATGGTGATAATAACATTACTTTCACAATGTCACTAGAGATGTACGTAGTTGGCATGTGGAGCAGATTCTGCAATTTTTTTCCCGTTGCAACGCACGGGCATATGTACTAGTTAACCTTAAGAAAAACCAAAAAAAATAGTTGTAGCTTTTAGTTAGTTAAATTTCCATGCTTGTAGTAGTAATTAAAAAGAAAACCCCAAAAAATTTCCTGTTCTTCTTTTGCTTGTTGGCTGTTCTTCTTTTGCTTGTTGGGAGCTTTCCCGTATAAATAGTTTTATTTCTTTTCTTTCCTTTGGGGGTCGATAGGAGAAGACCATAATTAAATTGTTGAAGTAGCTCTTATATGCATTATTGTTTATCTGACAAAAGAGCCCATATTGCTTTGTCTTCTTCTGTTTATTGAATGCTTGCAGATTCCAGCTTAGTCCAATGCGCGTGCACTATTCTTATTATTCACATCGTTCGGTCGTGCAAGTGAAAGGCAATTATGATGATATATGATGGACTGACTGAGATGAGAAAAGCTGGTATGAACTCGACCTCTTTTGTTTTTGTAAATATGATTAGTTCATCGTTCCTGATTCAGCCTATTATGAATAAACATGTTTGCAATGACAATTAGAGATCATAGTTTCTTGTGCCATGCTTGATTAGCTATGAGTTATAATGGTTTACGAAAAGCTGGTATGAACTCGACCTCTTTTGTTTTTGTAAATATGATTAGTTCATCGTTCCTGATTCAGCCTATTATGAATAAACATGTTTGCAATGACAATTAGAGATCATAGTTTCTTGTGTCATGCTTGATTAGCTATGAGTTATAATGGTTTACCTTGCGTGCCAACATGCTATTGAGATAGTTATGATGTGGTATGATAGGATGGTATCCTCCTCTGAATGATTTAAGTGACTTGACTTGGCGCATGTTCACGCATGTAGTTGAAACAAAATCAACATAGCCTTCACGATATTTATGTTCATGGTGGATTATATCCTACTCATGCTTGCATTCAATGTTGATTAATTTTAATGCATGTTGATGACTGTTGTCGCTCTCTAGCTGGTCGCTTCCCAGTCTTTTGCTAGCCTTCACCTGTACTAAGCGGGAATACTGCTTGTGCATCCAATCCCTTAAACCCCAAAGTTATTCCACATGAGTCCACTATACCTACCTATATACGGTATCTACCTGCCGTTCCAAGTAAATTTGTATCTGCCAAACTCTAAACCTTTAAATAAATATCCTGTTTTGTATGATCGAATAGCTCATGTATCAACTAGGGTTGTCTGTATCTTCCATGTTAGGAGGGTTATTCTCAAGAGGAGTGGACTCCGCTCCTCACTCATGAGATAAATGGCTGGTCACCGGGATGCCCAGTCCCATGCTTTATGCAAACTAAATCAAAATAATTGCAAACAAAACTCTCCTTGGGACTCTTGTTAGTTGGAGGCACTCATTGTTTCGAGCAAGCCATGGATTGATGCTTGTTGGTGGAAGGGGGAGTATAAACTTTACCATTCTGTTTGGGAACCGCCTAAAATGTGTGTAGCATGGAAGATATCGCCATCTCTTAGTTGTTATGTTGACAATGAAAGTATACCGTTCAAAATATTATTCACCTCTGTTTCAAAACCGAGCTCTGGCACCTCTACAGATCCCTGCTTCCCTCTGTGAAGGGCCTATCTATTTACTTTTATGCTGAGTCATCATCCTATTATTAAAAAGCACCAGTTGAAGAGCACCGCTGTCATTTGCATTCATTACTGTTAGTTTACATTGAGTATGACTTGACTGGATCTCTTTTACCATGAATTGCAATGTCTAGTCAGTCCTTGGTCTTTAAAGGTCCTCTGCATTTATGTTTTGCGGTCTCAGAAAGGGCTAGCAAGATACCACCTTGTTATATCATATTATGATTGTTTTGAGAAAGTGTTGTCATCCGAGATTTATTATTATGGCTCGCTAGTTGATTATGCTATTGATATGAGTAAACTTGAGACCTATGTGTTATTGTGAATGTGGTTAATTATAATCTTTGCTGAAAACTTGAATGCTGGCTTTACATATTTACAACGACAAGAGCAAACAGAGTTTGTAAAAGTTTTTCTTTATCACTTTCAGTTTATCAACTAAATTGCTTGAGGACAAGCAAAGGTTTAAGCTTGGGGGAGTTGATACGTCTCCGTCGTATCTACTTTTACAAACACTTTTGCCTTTGTTTTAGACTATAACTTGCATGATTTGAATGGAACTAACCCGGACTGACGCTGTTTTCAGCAGAATTACCATGGTGTTATTTATGTGCAGAAACAAACGTTCTCGGAATGACCTGAAACTTCACAGAGCAACTTTTCAGAAAATATGAAAAATACCTGCAAAAGATGAAGGCCAGGGGCCCACCACCTGTCCATGAGGGTGGGGGCGTGCCTGCCCCTCTAGGGCACGCCCCCCTACCTCGTGGGCCCCCTGTTGCCTCTCCGACTCCAACTCCAACTCATATTGTGTTTCGGGGAGAAAAAAATCAGAGAGAAGAAATCATCGCGTTCTACGATACGGAGCCGCCGCCAAGCCCTAAAACCTCTCGGGAGGGCTGATCTGGAGTCCGGTCGGGGCTCCGGAGAGGGGAATCCGTCACCATCGTCATCATCAACCATCCTCCATCACCAATTTCATGATGCTCACCGTCGTGCATGAGTAATTCCATCGTAGGCTTGCTGGACGGTGATGGGTTGGATGGGATCTATTATGTAATCGAGTTAGTTAGGGTTTGATCCCTAGTGTCCACTATGTTCTGAGATTGATGTTGCTATGACTTTGCTATGCTTAATGCTTGTCACTAGGGCCTGAGTGCCATGATTTCAGATCTGAACCTATTATGTTTTCATTAATATATGAGTGTTCTTGATCATATCTTGCAAGTCTATAGTCACCTATTATGTGTTATGATCCGTTAACCCCGAAGTGACAATAATCAGGATACTTACCGGTGATGACCGTAGTTTGAGGAGTTCATGTATTTACTATGTGTTAATGCTTTGTTCCGGTTCTCTATTAAAAGGAGGCCTTAATATCCCTTAGTTTCTGTAAGGACCCCGCTGCCACGGGAGGGTAGGACAAAAGATGTTATGCAAGTTCTTTTCCATAAGCACGTATGACTATATTCGGAATACATGCCTACATTATATCAATTAACTGGAGCTAGGTGTCACCCTAGGTTATGACTGTTACATGATGAACCACATCCGGCATAATTCTCCATCACCGATCCATTGCCTACGAGCTTTCCATATATTGTTCTCCACTTATTTACTTTTCCGTTGCTATTGCTATCATCACTACAAAATACCAAAAACATTACTTTTACTATTGTTACCTTTTGTTACCGTTATCATTAGTATAATATTACTTTGCTACTAAACACTTTGCTGCAAATATTAAGTTTTCAGGTGTGGTTGAATTGACAACTCAGCTGCTAATACTTGAGAATATTCTTTGGCTCCCCTTGTGTCGAATCAATAAATTTGGGTTGAATACTCTACCCTCAAAAACTGGTGTGATCCCCTATACTTGTGGGTTATCAGGCTTCAGTCTGATAAGCTTGAACCCAAATTGGAGAAGTGTGTCTTCATAGGATACACTAAGGAAACAATTGGGTACACCTTCTACCATAGATCCGAAGGCAAGATTTGTGTTTCCAAGAATGGAACATTTATAGAGAAGGAGTTTCTCTCAAAAGAAGTGAGTGGGAGGAAAGTAGAACTTGATGAGGTGACTATACCTTCTCTCGAATTGGAAAGTAGCTGATCTCAGAAAACAGTTCTCGTGATGTCTACACCAACTAGAGAGGAAGATAATGATGATGATGATGGAACTTCAGATCAAGTTACTACTGAACCGCGTAGGTCAACCAGAGCATGATCGCACCAGAGTGGTACGGTAATCCTGTTCTGGAAGTCATGTTACTAGACCATGACGAACCTACGAACTATGAAGAAGCTATGATGATCCCAGATTCTGATAAATGGCTTGAGGCCATGAAATCAGAGATAGGATCCATGTATGAGAACAAAGTGTGGACTTTGGTGGACTTGCCCAATGATCGGTGAGCCACAGAGAATAAATGGATCTTCAAGAAGAAGACCGACACTAATTGTAATATTATTGTCTACAAAGCTCGACTTGTCGCGAAAGGTTTTCGGCAAGTTCAAGGAGTTGACTACTATGAGACTTTCTCACCTGTAGCCATGCTTAAGTCTGTCTGAATCATGTTAGCAATTGCCGCATTTTATGATTATGAAATATGGCAAATTGATGTCAAAACTGCATTCCTCAATGGATTTCTTAAAGAAGAGTTGTATATGATGCAACGAGAAGGTTTTTTCAATCCTAAAGGTGTTAACAAAGTGTGCAAGCTCCAGCGATCCATCTATGGACTGGTGCAAGCATCTCGGAGTTGGAATATACGCTTTGATGAGGTGATCAAAGCATATGGTTTTATGCAGACTTTTGGAGAAGCCTATATTTGCAAGAAAGTGAGTGGGAGCTCTGTAGCATTTCTGATATTATATGTGGATGACATATTATTGATCGGAAATGATGTAGAATTTCTGGATAGCATAAAAGGATACCTGAATAAGAATTTTTCAATGAAAGACCTCAGTGAAGCTGCTTACATATTGGGCACCAAGATCTATAGAGATAGATCAAGACGCTTGATAGGACTTTCACAAAGCACATACCTTGATAAAGTTTTGAAGAAGTTCAAAATGGATCAGTCAAAGAAAGGGTTATTGCTTGTGTTACAAGGTGTGAAGTTGAGTCAGACTCAATGCCCGAACACTGTAGAAGATAGAGAGAAATGAAAGTCATTCCCTATGCCTCAGCCATAGGTTCTATCATGTATGCTATGTTGTGTACCAGACCTGATGTGTGCCTTGCCATAAGTCTGGCAGGGAAGTACCAAAGTAATCCAGGAGTGGATCACTGGACAGCAATCAAGAACATCCTGAAGTACCTGAAAAGAACCAAGGATATGTTTCTCATTTATGGAGGTGACAAAGAGCTCATCGTAAATGGTTACATTGATGCTAGCTTTGACACTGATCCATATGACTCTAAGTCACAAACCGGATATGTATTTTTATTAAATGGTGGAGCTATCAGTTGGTGCAGTTCCAAGCAGACCGTTGTGGCGGGATCTACGTGTGAAGCAGAGTACATAGCTTCTTCGGAAGCAGCAAATGAAGGAGTCTGGATGAAGAAGTTCATAACCAATCTAGGTGTAATACCTAGTGCATCGGGTCCAATGAAAATCTTTTGTGACAACACTATAGCAATTGCCTTGGCGAAGGAATCCAGGTTTCACAAGAGAACCAAACACATCAAGATATGCTTCAACTCCATCTATTATCAAGTCAAGGAGGGAGACATAGAGATTTGCAAAATACATACGGATCTGAATGTAGCAGACCCGTTGACTAAGTCTCTTCCACGAACAAAACATGATCAGAACCACTCCATGGGTGTTAGAATCATTACAATGTAATATAGATTATTGACTCTAGTGCAAGTGGAAGACTGAAGGAAATATGCCCTAGAGGCAATAATAAAGTTGTTATTTTACATTTCCTTATTCATGATAAATGTTTATTATTCATGCTAGAATTATATTGATCGGAAACCTTGATACATGTGTGAATACATAGATAAACACTATGTCCTAGTGAGCCTCTACTTGACTAGCTCATTGATCAAAGATGGTTAAGGTTTCCTAACCATGGAAATGAGTAGTCATTTGATAATGGGATCACGTAATTAGGAGAACGATGTGATGGAAAAGACCCATTTGCTAGCTTACATAACGACCGTTCAGTTTTATTGCTATTGCTTCATGTCAAAAACATATTCCTCCGACTATGAGATTATGCAACTCCCGGATACCGGAGGAATACCTTGTGTGCTATCAAACGTCACAACATAACTGGGTGATTATAAATATGCTCTACAGGTATCTATAAAGGTGTTTGTTGAGTTGGCATAGATCGAGATTAGGATTTGTCACTCCGAGTATCGGAGAGGTATCTCTGGGCCCTCTCGGTAATACACATCATAAGAAGCCTTGCAAGCAAAGTGACTAATGAGTTAGTTGCGGGATGATGTATTACGGAACGAGTAAAGAGACTTGCCGGTAACGAGATTGAACTAGTTATGAAGATACCAACGATCGAATCTCGGGCAAGTAACATACCGATGGACAAAGGGAATAACATATGTTGTCATAACGGTTTGACCGATAAAAGATCTTCATAGAATATGCAGGAGCCAATATGAGCATCCAGGTTCCGCTATTGGTTATTGACCGGAGAGGTGTCTCAATCATATCTACATAGTTCTCGAACCCGTAGGGTCCGAACGCTTAACGTTCGATGATGATTTTGTATTATATGAGTTATGTGATTTGGTGACCGAATGTTGTTCGGAGTCCCGGATGAGATCACGGACATGAAGAGGAGTCTCAAAATGGTGGAAAGATAAAGATTGATATAGGACGATAGTATTCGGACACTGGAAGTCTTCCGGAGGGTACCGGGTACATATCGGGTCAGCGAAAGGGGTTCCGGGAACCCCCGACAAAAGATATGAGCCTAATGGGCCAAGAGGGGAAACACGGCAGCCAGCAGGGGCTGCCGCAACCCCCATATGGGCCGAACCAGAGGAGGAAGGAAGAGGGGAAGAGAGAAGGAAAGGGAGGGATTCGACCTTCCCCTTCCTTCCCTCCTCCCTCCTCTTCCTTCCCCCTCCGAAAAATATGGTAAGGGGGCCGAATTGGACTAGGCCCCAAGTAGGATTCCTCCTACTTGGGGCGCCCCAAGGCTGTTCCCTCCCCTCCAACCTATATATACATGGGGAGGGGCGCCTAGAACAGAGAACAACATCTGTTAGCCGTGTGCGGTGCCCCCCTCCACAGATTACACCCTCGGTCATATTCTCGCAGTGCTTAGGCGAAGCCATGCGCGGATCACTTCACCATCACCGTCACCACGCCGTCGTGTTGGTGGAATTCATCTACTTCCTCGACACTTTGCTGGATCAAGAGTTCTAGGGACGTCATCGAGATGAACGTGTGTAGAACTTGGAGGTGCAGTACGTTCGGTACTTGATCAGTCGGAATGAGAAGAAGTTAGACTACATCAACCGCGTTGTCAAACGCTTCCACTTTCGGTCTATGAGGATATGTAGACACACTCTCCGCCTCTCATTGCTATGCATCTCCTAGATAGATCTTGCGTGAGCGTAGGAATTTTTTTGAAATTGCATGCTCCGTTTCCCAACACAAAAAAAGGGCAAAAGAGTTTGAAAAAGTAGATACGATGGAGATGTATCATGGGGCATCAAGCTACGGCACCAACCGCCGATGAATCGTTGGACATCTTATCTGATCCTCGGTAGCTCACCCACCCCATTGTGCCACTGGATAGGGAATCCATCCCAGGGGCTGCCACCCCTGATCCAGGGCTCTCCGCCCCAGATCAAGGGTTGCGCCAGCCCTGCCGCCAAGGCCACCACTGGGCCGCCGGCCGCCACGCCATCATTGTCCAATAGGGCGCCTTGGTCCAGATCGGTGCCGCCACGATCCACATCGGGATCACACCCTTGAGATGGGGCATTCCGCACCATCCAAAGACCTAAGAGGGAAGGTAATTCCTTCGTCACCGTCGTCGGACGCATGGGCTTTGCACAGCACCGACCACCAGCTGCGGTGGAGGGGAGGTACGGGAAGGCGGGGAGGACCGATGGCTGGGGCTAGGGCCCCTTGGTCACCCACGGGGGCGTCGAAGGGGTGGGATGGGCGACTGCGATCTGGTGGCAGCGGCAGCGACAGAGGGGCGGCTCGCGATGGGAAGTGAGAGGAGGTTTTCTCACTATGTTATTTAAATGACATTACAACTTCATTTAACTTGTTGAGAGATGTATTAGATTATTTTTGTAGAGCCCTTTGCGAGGTCATGCATTGCACATGCATTGTAGGGTCGCCTCTCAGGCGATACGGGAGCGGCCCGGCCCTAGTAACCACCGCCACTCCTCCCTCCTTCGCTGCCACCCGAGGAGTCCGCCCGCCTTGTTGTGCGTCGGCCGGTGAAGGTAATGGTAAGGATCTGCTGCCTCAGGTTGGTGTGAGGGGCTTATTGGGGAACGTAGCAGAAAACAAAAATTTTCCTACGGTTTCACCAAGATCCATCTAGGAGTTCATCTAGCAATGAGTGATTAGATGCATCTACGTACCTTGTAGATCGCAAGTGGAAGCGTTCAAAGAACGGGGATGAGGTAGTCGAACACGACGTGATCCAAATCACCGAAGATCTTAGCACCGAACGGACGGTGCCTTCGCGTTCAACACACGTACGGTTAGCGTAACGTCTCCTTCTTCTTGATCCAGCAAGAGGGAAGGAGAGGTTGAGGAAGATGGCTCCAGCAGCAGCACGACGGCGTGGTGGTGATGGAGTTGCAGTACTCCTGAGGGCTTCGCCAAGCGCTATGGAGGAGGAGGAGGTGTTGGAGAGGGAGAAGGAGGCAACCAAAGGCGTGGTAGAAAAGCCCTCCTTCCCTCACTATATATAGGAGGGCCAAGGGGGGGCGCCGGCCCTAGGAGATCCAATCTCCTAGGGGGGCGGCGGCCAAGGGAGGTTTCCCTCCCCCCCAAGGCACCTAGGAGGTGCCTTCCACTAGTGGGACTCTTCCCTTTTGTGAACCCTAGGCGCATGGGCCTCTTGGGGCTGGTGCCCTTGGCCCATGCAGGCCAAGGCGCACCCCCTACAGCCCATGTGGCCCCCGGGGCAGGTGGCCCCACCCGGTGGGCCCCCGGGACCCTTCCGGTGGTCCCGGTACAATACCGATAACCCCGGAACTTGTCCCGATGGCCGAAATAGCACTTCCTATATATAATTCTTTACCTCCGGACCATTCCAGAACTCCTAGTGATGTCCGGGATCTCATCCGGGACTCCGAACAACATTCGGGTTACTGCATATACATATCCCTACAACCCTAGCGTCACCGAACCTTAAGTGTGTAGACCCTACGGGTTCGGGAGACATGCAGACATGACCGAGACGACTCTCCGGTCAATAACCAACAGCGGGATCTGGATACCCATGTTGGCTCCCACATGCTCCACGATGATCTCATCGGATGAACCACGATGTCGAGGATTCAAGCAACCCCGTATGCAATTCCCTTTGTCAATCGATATGTTACTTGCCCGAGATTCGATCGTCGGTATCCCCATACCTCGTTCAATCTCGTTACCGGCAAGTCACTTTACTCGTACCGTAATGCATGATCCCGTGACCAGACACTTGGTCACTTTGAGCTCATAATGATGATGCATTACCGAGTAGGCCCAGTGATACCTCTCCGTCATACGGAGTGACAAATCCCAGTCTTGATCCGTGTCAACCCAACAGACACTTTCGGAGATACCCGTAGTCTACCTTTATAGTCACCCAGTTACGTTGTGACGTTTGGTATACCCAAAGCACTCCTACGGTATCCGGGAGTTACACGATCTCATGGTCTAAGGAAAATATACTTGACATTGGAAAACTCTAGCAAACGAACTATACGATCTTATGCTATGTTTAGGATTGGGTCTTGTCCATCACATCATTCTCCTAATGATGTGATCTCGTTATCAACGACATCCAATGTCCATAGCCAGGAAACCATGACTATCTGTTGATCAACGAGCTAATCAACTAGAGGCTTACTAGGGACATATTATGGTCTATGTATTCACACGTGTATTACGATTTCCGGATAATACAGTTATAGCATGAATAAAGACAATTATCATGAACAAAGAAATATAATAATAATACTTTTATTATTGCCTCTAGGGCATATTTCCAACAGTATCCCACTTCCACTAGAGTCAATAATCTAGTTTCATTGTGATGAATCAAACACCCATGGAATTCTGGTGTTGATCATGTTTTGCTCTAGGGAGAGGTTTAGTCAATGGATCTGCTACATTCAGGTCCGTATGTACTTTACAAATCTCTATGTCTCCATCTTGAACATTTTCTCGAATGGAGTTGAAGCGACGCTTGATGTGCCTTGTCTTCTTGTGAAACCTGGGCTCCTTTGCAAGAGCAATAGCTCCAGTGTTGTCACAGAAGAGCTTGATCAGCCCCGACGCATTGGGTATGACTCCTAGGTCGGTGATGAACTCCTTCACCCATATTGCTTCATGTGCTGCCTCCGAGGCTGCCATGTACTCTGCTTCACATGTAGATCCCGCCACGACGATCTGCTTGCAACTGCACCAGCTTACTGCCCCACCATTCAAAATATACACGTATCCGGTTTGTGACTTTGAGTCATCCAGATCTGTGTCGAAGCTAGCGTCGACGTAACCCTTTACAACGAGCTCTTCGTCACCTCCATAAACGAGAAACATTTCCTTAGTCCTTTTCAGGTACTTCAGGATATTCTTGACCGCTGTCCAGTGTTCCTTGCCGGGATTACTTTGGTACCTTCCTACCAAACTTACGGCAAGGTTTACATCAGGTCTGGTACACAGCATGGCATACATAATAGAACCTATGGCTGAGGCATAGGGGATGACACTCATCTCTTCTATATCTTCTGCCGTGGTCGGACATTGAGCTGAGCTCAATTTCACACCTTGCAAAACAGGCAAGAACCCTTTCTTGGACTGATCCATTTTGAACTTCTTCAAAATCTTATCAAGGTATGTGCTTTGTGAAAGACCTATGAGGCGTCTCGATCTATCCCTATAGATCTTGATGCCTCATATATAAGCAGCTTCTCCAAGGTCCTTCATTGAAAAACTCTTATTCAAGTAGGCCTTAATGCTGTCCAAAAGTTCTATATCATTTCCCATCAAAAGTATGTCATCTACATATAGTATGAGAAATGCTACAGAGCTCCCACTCACTTTCTTGTAAACGCAGGCTTCTCCATAAGTCTGCGTAAACCCAAACGCTTTGATCATCTCATCAAAGCGAATGTTCCAACTCTGAGATGCTTGCACCAGCCCATAAATCGAGCGTTGGAGCTTGCACACCTTGTTAGCATTCTTAGGATCGACAAAACCTTCCGGCTGCATCATATACAATTCTTCCTTAAGGAAACCATTAAGGAATGCCATTTTGACGTCCATTTGCCATATCTCATAATCGTAGAATGCGGCAATTGCTAACATGATTCGGACGGACTTCAGCTTCGCCACCGGTGAGAAAGTCTCATCGTAGTCAACCCCTTGAACTTGTCGATAACCCTTAGCGACAAGCCTAGCTTTATAGATGGTCACATTACCATCCGCGTCTGTCTTCTTCTTAAAGATCCATTTATTTTCTATGGCTCGCCGTTCAACGGGCAAGTCAGTCAAAGTCCATACTTCGTTTTCATACATGGATCCTATCTCGGATTTCATGGCTTCTAGCCATTTGTCGGAATCCGGGCCCGCCATCGCTTCTTCATAGTTTGAAGGTTCACTGTTGTCTAACAACATGATTTCCAAGACAGGGTTGCCGTACCACTCTGGTGCGGAACGTGTCCTTGTGGACCTTCGAATTTCAGTAGGAGCTTGATCAGAAGTATCTTGATCATCATCAACAACTTCCTCTCTAGTTGGTGCAGGCACCTCAGGAACATTTTCTTGAGTTGTGCCATTTTTCGGTTCAAGAGGTAACACTTCATCAAGTTCTACTTTCCTCCCACTTACTTCTTTCGAGAGAAACTCTTTCTCTAGAAAGAATCCATTCTTGGCAACAAAGATCTTGCCTTCGGATCTGAGGTAGAAGGTATACCCAACAGTTTCTTTAGGGTATCCTATGAAGACGCATTTTTCCGACTTGGGTTTGAGCTTTTCAGGTTGAAGTTTCTTGACATAAGCATCGCATCCCCAAACTTTCAGAAACGACAGCTTAGGTTTCTTCCCAAACCATAATTCAAACGGTGTCGTCTCAACGGATTTCGACGAAGCCCTATTTAAAGTGAATGCGGCAGTCTCTAAGCATAGCCCCAAAAGGAGAGCGGTAAATCGGTAAGAGACATCATAGATCGCACCATATCTAATAGAGTGCGATTACGACGTTCGGACACACCATTACGCTGAGGTGTTCCAGGCAGCGTGAGTTGTGAAACTATTCCACATTTTCTTAAGTGTGTGCCAAATTTGTGACTCAAGTATTCTCCTCCACGATCTGATCGTAGAAACTTGATTTTCCTGTCACGTTGATTCTCAACTTCACTCTGAAATTCCTTGAACTTTTCAAAGGTTTCAGACTTGTGTTTCATTAAGTAGACATACCCATATCTACTCAAGTCATCAGTGAGGGTGAGAACATAATGATAGCCACCGCGAGCCTCAACACTCATTGGACCGCACACATTAGTATGTATGATTTCCAATAAGTTGGTTGCTCGCTCCATTGTTCCTGAGAATGGAGTCTTGGTCATTTTACCCATGAGGCATGGTTCGCACGTGTCAAATGATTCGTAATCAAGAGACTCTAAAAGTCCATCATCATGGAGCTTCTTCATGCGTTTGACACCTATGTGACCAAGGCGGCAGTGCCACAAGTATGTGGGACTATCATTATCAACCTTACATCTTTTGGTACTCACACTATGAATATGTGTAGCATTACGCTCGAGATTCATTAAGAATAAACCATTCACCATCGGAGCATGACCATAAAACATATCTCTCATATAAATAGAACAACCATTATTCTCGGATTTAAATGAGTAGCCATCTCGTATTAAACGAGATCCTGATACAATGTTCATGCTCAAACTTGGCACTAAATAACAATTATTGAGGTTCAAAACTAATCCCGTAGGTAAATGTAGAGGTAGCGTGCCGACGGCGATCACATCGACCTTGGAACCATTCCCGACGCGCATCGTCACCTCGTCCTTCGCCAGTCTCCGCTTATTCCGCAGCTCCTGTTTTGAGTTACAAATGTGAGCAACTGCACCGGTATCAAATACCCAGGAGCTACTATGAGTACTGGCAAGGTACACATCAATTACATGTATATCACATATACCTTTCGTTTTGCCGGCCTTCTTGTCCGCTAAGTATTTGGGGCAGTTCCACTTCTAGTGACCACTTTCCTTGCAATAAAAGCACTCAGTCTCGGGCTTGGGTCCATTCTTTGGCTTCTTCCCGGCAGCTTGCTTGCCGGGCGCGGCAACTCCCTTGCCGTCTTTCTTGAAGGTTTTCTTACCCTTGCCTTTCTTGAACTTAGTGGTTTTATTCACCATCAACACTTGATGTTCCTTTTTGACTTCTACCTCTGCTGATTTCAGCATTGCAAATACCTCAGGAATGGTCTTTTCCATCCCCTGCATATTGAAGTTCATCACAAAGCTCTTGTAGCTTTGTGGAAGCGACTGGAGGATTCTGTCAATGACCGCATCATCCGGGAGATTAACTCCCAGCTGAGTCAAGCGGTTATGTAACCCAGACATAGTGAGTATGTGCTCACTGGCAGAACTATTTTCCTCCATCTTACAGCTAAAGAATTTGTCGGAGACTTCATATCTCTCGACCCGGGCATGAGCTTGAAAAACCATTTTCAGCTCTTCAAACATCTCATATGCTCCATGTCTCTCAAAACGCTTTTGGAGCCCCGGCTCTAAGCTGTAAAGCATGCCGCACTGAACGAGGGAGTAGTCATCAGCACATGTCTGCCAAGCGTTCATAACGTCTTGGTTCTGTGGGACAGGCGGGTCACCTAGCGGTGCTTGTAGGACATAATCTTTCTTGGCAGCTATGAGGATGATCCTCAGGTTCCGGACCCAGTCCGTGTAGTTGCTGCCATCGTCTTTCAGCTTGGTTTTCTCTAGGAACGCGTTGAAGTTGAGGACTACGTTGGCCATTTGATCTACAAGACATATTGTAAAGATTTTAGACTAAGTTCATGATAATTAAGTTCATCTAATCAAATTATTCAATGAACTCCCACTTAGATAGACATCCCTCTTCTAGTCATCTAAGTATAACATGATCCGAGTCAACTAGGCCGTGTCCGATCATCACGTGAGACGGACTAGTCAACGTCGGTGAACATCTTCATGTTGATCGTATATTCTATACGACTCATGCTCGACCTTTCGGTCTTCTGTGTTCCGAGGCCATGTCTATACACATGCTAGGCTCGTCAAGTCAACCTAAGTGTTTGCATGTGTAAATCTGTCTTACACCCGTTGTATGTGAACGTTTTGAATCAAACACCCGATCATCATGTGGTGCATTGAAACAATGAACTGTCGCAACGGTGCACAGTTTAGGGGGAACACTTTCTTGAAATTATTATGAGGGATCATCTTATTTACTACCGTCGTTCTAAGTAAACAAGATGCAAAAACATGATAAACATCACATGCAATCAAATAATAATAGTGACATGATATGGCCAATATCACATAGCTCCTTTGATCTCCATCTTGGAGCTCCATGATCATCTTGTCACCGGCATGACACCATGATCTCCATCATCATGATCTCCATCATCGTGTCTCCATGAAGTTGCTCGCCAACTATTACTTCTACTACTATGGCTAACGCGTTTAGCAATGAAGTAAAGTAATTTACATGGCGTTTCTCAATGAAACGCAGGTCATACAAAAATAAAGACAACTCCTATGGCTCCTGCCGGTTGTCATACTCATCGACATGCAAGTCGTGATTCCTATTACAATAGCATGAACATCTCATACATTACATATAGATCATTCATCATTCATCACAACTTTGGCCATATCATATCACAAAGCACTTGCTGCAAAAACAAGTTAGACGTCCTCTAATTGTTGTTGCAAGTTTTCCGTGGCTGAAGTAGGGTTCTAGCAAGAACGTTTTCTTACCTACGTGAAACCACAATGTGATTTGTCAACTTCTATTTACCCTTCATAAGGACCCTTTTCATCGAATCCGCTCCAACTAAAGTAGGAGAGACAGACACCCGCCAGCCACCTTATGCAACTAGTGCATGTTTAGTCGGTGGAACCGGTCTCACGTAAGCGTACGTGTAAGGTTGGTCCGGGCCGCTTCATCCCACAATACCGTTGAAGCAAGATAAGACTAGTAGCGGAAAGAAAGTTGAAAACATCAACGCCCACAACAAATTGTGTTCTACTCGCGCAAGAACTACGCATAGACCTAGCTCATGATGCCACTGTTGGGGAACGTAGCAGAAAACAAAAATTTTCCTACGGTTTCACCAATATCCATATAGGAGTTCATCTAGCAACGAGTGATTAGATGCGTCTACGTACCTTGTAGATCGCAAGCGGAAGCGTTCAAAGAACGGGGATGAGGTAGTCGAACACGACATGATCCAAATCATCGAAGATCTTAGCACCGAACGGACGGTGCCTCCGCGTTCAACACACGTACAGTTAGCGTAACGTGTCCTCTTCTTGATCCAGCAAGAGGGAAGGAGAGGTTGAGGAAGATGGCTCCAGCAGCAGCACGACGGCGTGGTGGTGATGGAGCTGCAGTACTCCGTGAGGGCTTCGCCAAGCGCTATGGAGGAGGAGGAGGTGTTGGAGAGGGAGAAGGAGGCAACCAAAGGCGTGGTAGAAAAGCCCTCCTTCCCTCACTATATTTAGGAGGGCAACGGGGGGGGTGCCGGCCCTAGGAGATCCAATCTCCTAGGGGGGAGGCGGCCAAGGGAGGTTTCCCTCCCCCCCCCCAAGGCACCTAGGAGGTGCCTTCCACTAGTGGGACTCTTCCCTTTTGTGAACCCTAGGCGCATGGGCCTCTTGGGGCTGGTGCCCTTGGCCCATGCAGGCCAAGGCGCACCCAATACAGCCCATGTGGCCCCCGGGGCAGGTGGCCCCACCCGGTGGGCCTCCGGGACCCTTCCGGTGGTCCCGGTACAATACCGATAACCCCGAAACTTGTCCCGATGGCCGAAATAGCACTTCCTATATATAATTCTTTACCTCCGGACCATTCCGGAACTCCTCGTGACGTCCGGGATCTCATCCGGGACTCCTAACAACATTCGGGTTACTGCATATACATATCCCTACAACCCTAGCGTCACCAAACCTTAAGTGTGTAGACCCTACGGGTTCGGGAGACATGCAGACATGACCGAGACGACTCTCCGGTCAATAACCAACAGCGGGATCTGGATACCCATGTTGGCTCCCACATGCTCCACGATGATCTCATCGGATGAACCACGATGTCGAGGATTCAAGCAACCCCGTATGCAATTCCCTTTGTCAATCGATATGTTACTTGCCCGAGATTCGATCGTCGGTATCCCCATACCTCGTTCAATATCGTTACCGGCAAGTCACTTTACTCGTACCGTAATGCATGATCCCGTGACCAGACACTTGTTCACTTTGAGCTCATAATGATGATGCATTACCGAGTAGGCCCAGTGATACCTCTCCGTCATACGGAGTGACAAATCCCAGTCTTGATCCGTGTCAACCCAACAGACACTTTCGGAGATACCCGTAGTCTACCTTTATAGTCACCCAGTTATGTTGTGACGTTTGGTATACCCAAAGCACTCCTACGATATCCGGGAGTTACACGATCTCATGGTCTAAGGAAAAGATACTTGACATTGGAAAACTCTAGCAAACGAACTATACGATCTTATGCTATGTTTAGGATTGGGTCTTGTCCATCACATCATTCTCCTAATGATGTGATCTCGTTATCAATGACATCCAATGTCCATAGCCAGGAAACCATGACTATCTGTTGATCAACGAGCTAGTCAACTAGAGGCTTACTAGGGACATATTATGGTCTATGTATTCACACGTGTATTACGATTTCCGGATAATACAATTATAGCATGAATAAAGACAATTATCATGAACAAAGAAATATAATAATAATACTTTTATTATTGCCTCTAGGACATATTTCCAATAGGGCTTTGGAAGCCAGGGTGGCAACCTTGAGTGGAGATGGTGGCATCGATCTCTCCAGTGGATGGCGCACGCAGGTGTTGGTCATTCCTTCCTATTTGAATAACTGACAATTGTTTACTAGCAATTGTTTGCCCACAACACACAGCTTATTAGTGCAAATCAATTGTGTTAATTTCAGTCTTCCCACGCAGTTCTGATTACTAACCTATTTATCATGTATCATACACATCTTGTTTTGGCGAATCATTTGTGTTATTTTGGCTCATCATAAACATATCATCTAGGTGAACTATATGGCGCGTATCACACACGCAACTCATTTTTGAATCATGCTTGATGGACCAGCCATCGCACACATTTCATTATCTTAAAGATGATTTTATTTTTCATGCGGTTTGCGATGCATGCATCGCACACAATTCAGCCGAATGGTGTGCGATACATGTGTCGTCTTAGGACGCATCTGCATTAGTGTCTTGTTCGGCAGGTCGCTGTCTTGTTCCGTCTTACCCCGAACCAGTGAATGCATCCTACAACAAATTCTCGGTGGTCCAGAATCCCCAAATCACTAATCCTAATAAAGAGATAAATTTACCTCATGAAAAGTTTCTAAAAAGTTTCCAATCAAAACCCTCCATACGAAATGCTTTACAAAATGGTCCAAGGCTGGGGCAGTGCCCCCTCCCCCAAACTAGGCGTTGCTCTGCCATTGTACATAAAAGATGATCCATGACTTCACATTCTGATTGTGATACCTAGCATGGGGCATGCCCCAATGATCTACTAAGTGCTTACTTACCCTCTTAAAATTTCATTAATGCAGTGGGGCTTTGCAAATGGCATAATGCGCATTGGCTTGCTTCTTTACCTGGTCCTGATGCAACTAGGGTGGAAGAGGTGGGTGCAAGGAATCATCACCACCTCCACCTCAGTAGCAAAATCCTCCATGCAGATCACGCAAGTCGAGTAGGCACTGTCCACCTCAACAGCCACCCTCCTGACAGGTATAGCATCATGGGAAGCTTCAAGCGAATTGCTTTGATCCATCTGCGCAGAAATACAAAGAACCTTTGTAGGAGCATGCACACTGCCACTTTCAAGATCGAACTGACATGGATAGCCGCGACGATGGTAAGCTTCTTCATTAGGTCATTGTCTTGTTCTGGCTTACCCTGAACCAGTGAATGCATCCTCCAGCAAATCTTGGGTGGGCCAGAATCCCTAAATCCCTAAACAGATGAGCAGTTTATCATTAGTCAGAAGTACCATACTTCGAATGATTCATCAAAATGGTTCAGCTAATGAAAAATGTTTCCAATCTAAGCCATCCATAAGAAATGCTTTACAAAATGGTCCAAGGCTGGGGGGCACCGCCCCCCCCCCAACTAGTTGTTGCTCCGCCAATGTACATAAAATATGATCCATGAATTTGCATTCTCATTGATTGATTTTATCCGAATATAAGAGATGATGCTAGATTTTTCTTACCTACAGAAGGGTTCAAATCAATCAACTCGTCATAATTTCTAACCTTAAAAAAGAGATGACAAGTTTATCATTAGCCATTAGTACCATACTTCAAATGATTCAATAAAATGGTTCAACTCATGAAATTTTTGACGACAACAAATTATCCTACATGGTACACGTAAATAAAAATGTTTTCACTTAAGAATAATGTAACTAGACACAGTACTACCATGTGACCCAAACTGAACCAAACAGGTTTAGTACCCACTTCCTGGTATCCTCGCGGGAAGAATGAGTTCTTTGTCGTTGTGGGCTGTGAACAGGGCACCGTCCTCCATGAGAGACTTGATTTGGTTTTTCGGATGCCTGACCGAGGCGCATACATGCATGTACCTGGAGTTTTCATTCCCAAGTACACAATCCTTAAATTTAGCCCTTTGTCGCCAATAGGCGGCATGCTGCGTGATGACGGTGTAAAGCAAGCTTAACGGCAATCCGAAGGTTGAGTTCGAGAGGGGACAAGTGTCTAGACTCTTCTATTTTATCCAAAAGGTTTATGGTGGTGTTGTGGTTCTGGGCCAGAATACTTGGAGATCGAGCATTGATGGTCCACTTCTT
The DNA here is from genome assembly GCF_056163025.1 of Triticum urartu. NCBI lineage: Eukaryota > Viridiplantae > Streptophyta > Magnoliopsida > Poales > Poaceae > Triticum > Triticum urartu. The sequence continues at coordinate 609,649,167 of NC_141875.1, read as the reverse complement.
AGCCATGGCCCTAGTGTGTTTGATCTTGAGAGAAAGCTTGCCTGCAGAGCCCAACCGAAGGTGCTGCTGGCCCACACTGTTCCAATTGGATGCAATCAAGGCCATGAACTGATGATTAGCAAGAAGCGATTTGTTCAGCCTAAAGATGGTGTTTTTGGAATTGTAGTGGCGGCAGATAGCTGGACCGGGACATGGTCAGAGGTAGATCGGGTGTTGGAAGTGAGGGAGCTGTCTGGGAATTTAGTGGCCCAATTAATGTTGACAAGGGCCCGATCTAATCTTACAAGAATGGGAATGTCCTGCTGATTAGACCACGTGAAATGCATGTCTAGGAGTGGGAGGTCCTGGAGCTGCATGTTATGGATGGCAGGGGAGAACATTAATGCCTCATGCATGTTGAAAGAATTTGTGGACTTGTCAGTGGGCTTAAGAATTAGGTTGAAATCTCCAATGATTGTCTAGGGGCAACTTGTAGATTTAGAAATATCAATAAGGGATTGCACGAAGATAGATTTCGTGTTTGGATCGCAAGGTTCGTAAACGTTTGTGACAGCAAAAGACAGGTTGTCTGAATTGGATTCAAACCAACAGGTTAAAGAATGAGGTTCTTGCAAGAGCTTGGTGCATCCCCACATGTTGGAATCCCAAGAGGTTATGATACCTCCAGATGCACCAATGGAGAGGATGAAATGGTAGTTTCTAAGGTTGGTTGGCAGGAAGGAAATCGCTTTGAAGTTGGTAATTTCTTGTAGCTTAGTTTCTTGGCCACAAAAAATGGAACACTTGGTCGCAGTGATCCCTGCCTTAATGTCTGTACACTTTTTATGGCGGCCAAGGCCTCTGACATTCCAGGAGGAAACAATAAGATCATTAATCATTAGATATAGTAGAGGCTACAGCAGAGGACCAAGATAAAGCAGCCTGAAACGAGCCGATGGAGTTACACTCGGTTACATGGTTGCTAAACGAGGCAACAAGAATACAGGGAGAGAACCACCTAGACCGGATAGCGCAGTGATCTCTAGCTAATGTGAAATGCAATTTGAAAACTAAAACACTGGGTACATAGATGGTAGCAGCCAGGAGGAGGCGCCTAGAGCCTAAAGAACATAGGCTAAAATTGGATCGGGAGCCACAGTTGCAAGGAGAGAATGGCGAGAGACGGCGCCACCGATGAAAAGGCTTGAGAAGATCACACATCGGCTTTGGGGGCCACCTTGTTGAGGTCGATCTCGAAAACCCCACAGGCCGTCGCAAATTGGACGACGTCCTTGCGAGGCAGTGGAGTCACCGTGCCGGAGGCCAGCTCCAAGAGCTCGACCGAGGGGAGGAGGGCGTCATCAGAAGGCGTTGGCTTCTTCCCTTCCATCTTCATCTTCTTGTGCAGGGAGGCCTTCTCGAGCATCGTCATCCAGTTAGGCACCTCGGCCTTCTTGATGCATGCACTCCTACGGGTGTAGACGATTGTTGGCGAGGCAGCGCGGGGAGAATCCGATCATTGTGATGTCACCCGCCAAATTTCTCTGCGACTACCGCCGATGGCTCCATTCTCTTGTCACTGGACTCCCATCGGGTCACCGGCTCGACTGGGGTACGTACCCCAGACCTCGGATGTAACACCCCGAGGATCATGCTACACTAACCCACCATGATGATGCTAAGCTACTGTGAATTTCAATGATAATCATGTTGGGATAATATCTCATTTCAAATTCCTCTCTAAAAACAATTCAAAGTCACAATGCAAAATGAGTTTGCTCAAAACTTGCTAGAAAAATGTCCGTCATTTGACAAATATTCCATAACATTTATTTGTTAAGGAACACAACATCACTCTTGTGCAAAGATGAGCTTTAGCAATTATAACAACATCATTTCAGCATTTTTTTAAATGCTATCCTCTTTATGAAAAATTCAAATGAACTCCAAAATTGCACAAACTTTTTGTGGCACTGCAGAATATTTCATAGTATTTTCGTGGCCAAGCTCCACTTTTATACAAGGTCATTTGGTGGCTTGAATTATTGCAAAACTATTGCTGTAAAATAAAACAGAAACAGAAGATACAAAAGCTTTTAAAAGAAAAATAAAAGAGACCCCCCCTCCCCCGCGCGCTGGGCCTCAGCCCAGCTGGCCATCCAACCAGGCCGGCCCACCTAACCCTCCATAACCCCCCATCGTGACCTAACCATATCCCACGACCCCCACTCTCCCCCGCACGTCTCTCCCTCTCCCTCCCAGCGCCGCCACACACCCAACGCCCCAGCGCCAGGGGAGGCAGGGCCAGCGCCCGATCCCCATGGCCTCGTCTCCCCACTGCTCTGCTGCAAGCCGAGGCCGCCCTAGCCTTCTCCTCAACTCCTACCTCGTGCCGCTCCCTCTCCCGCAATCGCCCGGCCGCGCTCGACGCCGTCGCCGTCACCCCGCGGCGCCGCTCGGACCCGTCCACGCCGGACCGGTTCGTCCTCAACTCCTCCTCGCCGTCCTCTGCACCACCTCGCCGCCCCGGTCTGCCCTGCCGTCGTGGACCACGCCGACATCGTCCCGTCCCCGGCCTCCTCCTCACCGGTCGACCCCGTCGCTTGCCGCCACCGTTGTCTCTCCTTCAACCTCGACCTCCTCTGCAATCCACGTCGAGCCCGCTGCCATCCCTACAGCTCCGTTGTGAGCCGCAATCCATCCTCCTCTCACCCCCTCTGCCCCGATGCGTCCACCACACCTCACTTCGCCGTGGCCGCACCGTGCTCGCGGACACTGCCGCCCCGCTCGTGCCCCGCCACATTCGTCGCCATCCGGGCGTGTGCCAAGCCCCACCCGACTCACCCCGCTCACCTGTCGCGCCGCTTGCTCGCGCCCCACGCCGCTGTCGGTCGTGCCTCCGCCCCGCATGCGCCGGCTGCCCCTCCCACTGCGCCCGCCTCCGCCCGCCACTCCTAGCGCCTCCCTTGCCGCTGCCCACCTCCGCAGCCGGTCCGCGCGCCCTACGCCGGCCACCGCCTCCGCCGCGGCCCCTTGTCAGTCGCCGCACGGGCTTGGCCTCCGCTTGCTCACCAGCACGCCCCGGCGCTCGTAACCGCAGCGCCCAATGCCCGCTTCCCCTGTGCCCGTTAAGGCCCTAGGCCTTTGGACAACGGGGCCCAGCCCATGGAACGTTAAAAAAAGAGAAAGAATTAAATTTAATGAAAAAAATAAAATAAGTAATTAGTTAGTTAAATAAATAAGTAATTAGTTAACTAATTAATTAATTAGGTAATTAATTAACTTAATTAACTCTGTTTAGTACCTAATTAACTTGATTAGTTAATTAAAACTGTTAATTAGTTGTTAGACTATGACAAAATGGCCCCACACGTCAGGGTTGACTTTGGTCAACTCTGTTGACTGCTGACGTCATGATGATGTCATGCTGATGCAATAACCCCCATTTTAGATTTAATAATAATCAGAATATTGTTTAAACTTCGGAAATTCATAGAAAATAAACCGTGCCTCGGATGAAAATGTTTTATATATGAAAGTTGCTCAGAAAAATCCAACGAATCCGAATACGCGGTTCGTTCATTTGTCACATGCCACTAGCATGCTGAACTTGGAACTTTCCCCCTCTTTTCCTTTGTCCGGAATCCACCTAACGCCGGGAATTCATCCTCGGATGTTCCCCCCTTTCGTCTGCAATGTGTAGTACCGCATTAGAGCACGCCTAGCGCTACATATCGTCATGTCATGCTTAGTGATACCTCTGTTTGCTATGTATTTACTGTTTCTTCCCCCTCTTCTCTTCGGTAGACCCCGAGGCCGATGATGCCCCGGTGATCGACTATGTCGACAACGTCCCCTCCTTGCCAGAGCAACCAGGCAAGCCCCCCTGTTGACACATGAACACGTCACGTGTACCCTCGACGCCGGGGGTGATGCACCGCAGCTCACGTCGAAGGAGACCCAACCGACAGCGTGATACGCAAGACAGTCAGCGGGCGCTTTTGAAGACCCGAAACCCCAAACGCCCGGGAGGGACCCCGTCAGAGAGTGCGGCGGCTATGAGCTGCCCTAGGTCGATTCGCTCGCCCATAGAGCCTCGTGGATCGCTGCCCTCCAATGCGAAGAACAAACGAATAACGAGAAAGAAAGATACAAGGGTAGGGGATAAAGATAGATGAACACAAAAGTGTAATAGATTGATTGGTTCGATTGGTGTTGTTTAATCGGCCGTCACCCCTTAGGTATATAAGAGGAGGCTGGACTTCCCGTGCAAGGATAAGGCTTGGATTCACGTCCAAAACCCTAGTCAAATTCGGATTGGTTTTGTCCGAACTTTCCAAAACTGTTCGGTTTAAACTGGCTGCACCTTGCGGGTCCTTTTTGTGGTGGTAAATGATCTCGGATGGAAACGAGCCGCAAAGCAATCTTGACCGTTTCGACGAGAAGAAAAACTTTCATGTTGATCGTTTTTTGATTTGAGGCCACCTTCTAGGCCAAAACGGTCACGCAGAACACCTGTTCGCTCGCGCTACCCATCAAACCTATGTCTGGTGGGGGGCGCCACATGTCGCCTCGTGATAGGGCTGCACTCCGATAGCTCTAACTTTTGCATATGAACTTGGATTGGGACGATTTTTATATCAAAATCGACCGTTTCGACGAGACGCACAACTTCCGTGTAGAACATTTTTCCATCCGAGATCATCTGAATAACCTTTTGAGCCCATCTTCAACTTCTCGTCTGATTGACTATCACAGCCTCCAACCCGGCAAGTTTTCCATTCGAGTAAGCTTTACACACCGGCAATGTTTCTACCCGGCAAGCTTTTACACCGGCAAGGTTTCACTCCGGCAAGGTTTGTACTCCGGCAAGGGTTCCTCCCTGACAAGGTTTCTCCCCCGGCAAGATTTCACACCGGCAAGCTTCCACACCGGCGATCTTTCTGTGCCGGCAAGCTTTCCACGCCGGCAAGCCTTCACCGGCAAGCTTTCACACCGGCAAGATTTTATCCCGGCAAGGTTTTCGCCCCGACATGTTGCTTTATGATCGTGCCACTTTTGAGCGTCAACACATGCCCCCCTGTTTTTTGGTAAAGCTAGCATGCCGAAAAATACTTGTACCAAGTTTGTTCTAAGGACGATGTCAACACTCCATCGGCCATTTATATGTTCTTAGGACGATAAGTATATATCGGCCATGTCTTGTGTGAACTTTCTGATGCAAACTTGGGTGAAACCTTCTCAGCTTCATTAATAATCCGGTGATAAAGTTCCATAGATATGTATCTCAATATCATCCTCCGAACCATATTGTTCACCCTTTTGCTAGGATTTTGTAGACAATCAACAATAAACTTTCTCCAATCCTTACTTTCGCCTGCATAAAAATTTCATTAGTGGCCGAAGTTGTGGACTCCAATTCGGCCTTACCTATGTTGGCAAGAATAAGCATCGGCTATTGATAGATGTGCAATACACCATGACCAACATGGTAGCCAAATGCTTGCTATGCCAACTCTCTCCAATTATCATGTCTAGATATATGAAGAATTTTAAAACAACCCATGGTAAATTTTACATCTAGACATACCTCAAGATAAACTAAAAGTGATTCGTCAAAACATTGATAACCATTGGATATTTGTTGCACTACTAGTAACGAATCACCGGAAGCCTCAATATGTATAGCACCTATAGCAAGGCAAAGCTCCAATCTGAATGACAGTGCATATTCGGCTTTGATCATTGTGCAAAAATATTTTAAGCGGCATGAGGCTTCACAAAATAGCACCATAAGGATATATATAAACAACACCAACACCTTGGCCATTGCTACAAATTTAACCATCAATATATAATCTCCATGGTTCTAGAGAGATCAAGCTGAAATCAATATTATGCATGATGTCAATATGATGCTCAATAATAAAATCAACCATGATTTGGCCTTACATAAATTCTGAATACTAATAAGCCAAAGCACACCCAATCAAAACATAAGTTCACTTTGCAATTTTGGTGAATTGGTCTATGCATAATATCTTCAATGGCATCAATTTGACAAATTCCTTTGCAAGCACTTATCTCAAACTAAGGACGATGTTAGAATACCACACCGACCATTCTTAGATATATTCTTAGGGCGATAGATAAATATCGGCCATTACAATGAGGTCCATGTAGTATTCACCCACCAAGGTATGTATAGCCGAAATAAACAAATGAAATAGCAATAAGATATTTCGGCCCCTTTGTATTAGCAACAAAAATGTAACTAACCAAATGTATAGTGATTTGGTAATACTCTGTCATGATATAGAAAATTATGTTGCATCCATGGATCAAAATAAGTCCATGGAGGGTAACTGATCATACCTGTGGATGAATTCCATGGCAAAGGCATCAATGGCATTGTTGAAGAAAATGGATGGTGTGCTAACCGAAGATTTTGGTGTTGTGATCCACACCTTCGGCTTAATTGTTTGTTGCTTCCATTCTTCTCTTTCTTCACTTTTATTGTACTTGTTGCAATAGAAGCATGCACATCATTTTTGTTATGAATGATCTTCTTGGGAACCCATGCCATGTTCTTCTGTCTCAGCTCTTGTGCACTAAGATTTTGTAATTCCTTCTTTTTCCAATACGTTAAGCCGAGTGGGCATCTCGGCTGTAATTCTGTTTTGACCAATGGCAGTTCCTTTTTGGCCTTATGCACTCTCAACTTCTTTTCTTCAGATTTGGCACTTTGACTCTCAATAATTGGTTGCTTTGTCTCATTGCCTTTAGTAGCCAATGTTAACACTTTAATTGGCTCTTTTTTATTTGAGATCAAATCTGAAGTTGCACTCTTACGACCATCTCTTTTAACACGGTAAACTTGCTTGACCACCTCTTTCTTCATCCTTGAGCTCTGGACCGATTCCTTATGATTGAAACGGTCTTTAACATGTGATTGTTCAGATATTGATCTTCTCGGAGCTGCATAATATTGGTGAGATGGTCTAAAATAAGATGGAGAATGTGCCCTTGTATCATACCTGTCCCATGATGAACATGGATCTACATGAGCATAGGGAGGCATCCACGGCATTGGCATTGGCGGCCCAAAATAAGGATATGAATATGTTGCATTGAAACTCTCACTTTGCCAATACCGATCCTCATATTTGCGCCTTGGGGGTGATCTTGGTTTCTTTGCATGATTGGGCCGATAAGCATTCTTCTCTTCACTCTTCTTTTGATATTTCTCCAATAGTTCAGCGAAGGTGATTTTTGATCTTTTACACTTGCGCTTATTTTGGCCTTTGTTTTCTTTTGGTTTGCTTTCATCGATCGTTGGATTTGCTTGCTGCCCCCTAGCCCTTGGCGTCTCCATTGTAGCTTCGATGGAATTCTCACCCTCAAGATTATGTTCATTATGCTCTTCAACAACTTCTTTACTTGAAAGCTTGATCCCATCACCTGCAGTTTGTACCTTCTCTTTAAACGGATCGGCTTGAAGCAGCCGATGCAAAAACTTTTTGCCATCGGGACCAATCGGAATAGACTGGTCATCTCTTGGTATTTCGACAAACTTCAATCGTCCTTTTTCAATGGCCGATTTAACTATTTGACGAAACATGTTGCAATCCTCAAAATTATGCTTGGACGAATCATGCAACTTACAATACATTCGTCCTTGGTTTGATGGCTTAACATGGTGATCAAGAATTGTAATGTAATTATTTTTCAGCAACAAATCAAATATTTGATCACACATGCTTGAATTGAAGGTATACTTCTTGCTTTCTAGTCGATCTTGCTGTGAGAACGGCTTTGGAATTAAGCAAACGAATGGTTCAGATTTTGCATCACACCATTCGGCTATGCATTGTGTTTTGCACTCTATCTCCGATGTCTTTGGGTAAGATATTATACTAGCATCGGTTTTCTCAACAAAATTTAATCTTGGCTTTAAATTTCTAAAACGAAAATAGTTAGAACACACATGTCTCAATTGAGACCAAGTGCAAGCCAAGTATGAAATAAGCAAAGCTACCCAAATAGATATGAACTTTAGATAAAGCAACGGGGAAAGCTTTGGCTGTAATAATAAGTCACTATCGGTCTTTATAAATGGCGTAATGGGTTGACCGATATGCTCAATAACAACTTCATTGCTAGCAAGTAAATTACCCTTCTTCATTGGTCTTTCAAAATTACTTATGAGGATTTTTCTAATAGATGCATCAACAATAAAGTCCTGGCCAAATCTGAAAATAGGTAAATTACTTGCTAAACATACCTCTTCAAATATGTTGGGAGAGCACGATGGTGGTGTGACTTGAACAATATCTTGCTCCACCTTTGGATGGCTCCCCAATGCTTCATCATCTTTTTCTTGATTCCGTGCATCATTACATTGAAGATTTTTGTCGGCCGAACTTTGTTCGGCTACTTGTTCTTGTCCTTGAAGTTCATCAATTTCCCTGGCACGAAACTCATAGGGCAGGAAGTAGGTTCCATTAACTTTAGAAAAATCAAGTATGGTCGCTTTGCTATGCTTGCCATGCCCTTTCTCAATAATGCTTGCATCTTTGCATTTGATGGATTCAGAATATATACTTCTTGATTCGGCTCTTTTAACCGGAGTACTTTCATGTTCTGAATCATTTTTCTTTACATTGCTTCTACCAATTGGAATGCTTCTTTCACTTGAGCCAATTCTATTTCTTTTTGTTTCTGGCGGCGAGCGGCGAAATTGGCTTTAATATTTTTCTCAATTTCAGCCCACTTCGGATACGATTGCCCCCCAATGCTTTTAGATTCTTTCGGCAATGGCACATGGGTGTTGCTGAAACTTTGCAATTGTGTAGGGGCTGTATAATATGATGTAGTATTGGGTGAAGGCATATGCATTGTTGTAAAACCATATTTTTGCTCGCCAATTTTATCAATTGGCAAAGATTCATCTTCTTGTAAAACTCTAGCTTTTAATGCAGCATAATCAGGAAACAACCCCTTTTCATATTGTTCAAGGCAAAGAGCACTAATCCTCTTGTTTTGTGCCAAGCTCTTTTTTAATGCAGCCACAACCGCTTCTAGAAGGGATTGCTCCGCAATGCTTTCAGATTCTTTCGGCAATGATTCGTGAGTGTTGCCGAAATTCCTGAATTGCGTAGAGTATGCATTATATGCTACAGTATTTGATGACGGCACATGTGTTCCTATAAAATTTTCACTTATTTGGCTATGACCATGAAGATGCGGGGCCGAATTATGAACATCTACAGTTGCATACGGTGCTGAAAAATTACTAACATGAGGTGTAGCATATGATGGTTGAGAGTAACTGGCCGAATAGCTAGTAGTAGAATGGCCAATTCTCCCATCCATTGGCATGGTTGGATTCACATATTGCAAATCAGTTGCCGATGAATAAAAAGGTGAAACACTTTCTTGTATGCTATTGGAAATTTTAACATGAGGTGTTTCAAATTGATTAACCAAACCCATCATGTTGTTCATCGGCATATGGATTTGTGGGGTTGCCGATGCATGAGAGTTTGGATACATATGTTGTACGTTGCTAAAATCATAAGAATTTGAAGCATGAAAATTGTTTTGCATCGGCCCTTGCGCATTATTAGATGCATGATTGATAAAACTAGGGCTAGCCGATACATTATGCTCATTAGGTGATCCAGCAACAACATATGAATTATTTGCATCTACAAAGGGGAATTCGGTATTCATATTACCTTTGTGGCAACTTGATGACGATCTCTTCGTAGTAAGAACGGGCCAGAGACCGTTCGAAACTTCGTCCCCAGTAGAGTCGCCAAAAAGTGTGTTGACACACGAACACATCACGTGTACCCTCGACGCCGGGGGTGATGCACCGCAGCTCACGTCGAAGGAGACCCGACCGACAGCGCGATATGCAAGACAGTCAGCAGGCGCTTTTGAAGACCCGAAACCCCACACAGCCGGGAGGGACCCCGTCAGGGAGTGCGGCGGCTATGGGCTGCCCTAGGTCGATTCACTTGCCCCTAGAGCCTCGTGGATCGCTGCCCTCCAATGCGAAGAACGAATGAATAACGAGAAAGAAAGATACAAGGGTAGGGGATAAAGATAGATGAACACAAAAGTGTAATAGATTGATTGGTTCGATTGGTGTTGTTTAATCGGCCGTCACCCCTTAGGTATATAAGAGGAGGCTGGACTTCCCGTTCAAGGAAAAGGCTTGGATTCACGTCCAAAACCCTAGTCAAATTCGGATTGGTTTTGTCCGAACTTTTCAAAACTGTTCGGTTTAAACTGGCTGCACCTTGCGGGTCCTTTTTGTGGTGGTAAACAATCTCGGATGGAAACGAGCCGAAAAGCAATCTTGACAGTTTCGACGAGACGAAAAACTTTCATGTTGATCGTTTTTTGATTTGAGGTCATCTTGTAGGCCAAAACGGTCATGCAGAACACCTGTTCGCTCGCGCTACCCATCAGACCTATGTCTGGTGGGGCGCGCCACATGTCGCCTTGTGACAGGGCTACACTCTGATAGCTCTAACTTTCGCATACGAACTTGGATTGGGACGATTTTTATATCAAAATGGACCGTCTCGACGAGACGCACAACTTCCGTGTAGAACATTTTTCCATCCGAGATCATCTGAATAACCTTTTGAGCCCATCTTCAACTTCTCGTCCGATTGACTATCACAGCCTCCAACCCGGCAAGTTTTCCATCCGAGTAAGCTTTCCACACCGGCAATGTTTCTACCCGGCAAGCTTTCACACCGGCAAGGTTTCACTCCGGCAAGGTTTGTACTCCGGCAAGGGTTCCTCCCTGACAAGGTTTCTCCCCCGGCAAGATTTCACACCGTCAAGCTTCCACACCGGCGATCTTTCTATGCCGGCAAGCTTTCCACGCCGGCAAGCCTTCACCGGCAAGCTTTCACACCGGCAAGATTTTACCCCGGCAAGGTTTTCGCCCCGGCATGCTGCTTTATGATCGTGCCACTTTTGAGCGTCAACACCCCCTTTGATCATCCCGATATCGCTCATTCCTTTCTCTCATGCTTGCATTAGATTTTGCTACTGTTATTGTTTGCTCCTATTCTGATGCATAGCCTGCTTTTGTATCTGCTGTTGTACCTTATCTGCTTATCCTAAACTGCTTAGTATAGGTTGGTTAGTGATCCATCAGTGACCCCCACTTGTCCTTGTTGCCCCTGCTTCATCATCGACGACTCGATCTACGTGATCGAAGACCAGGCCCCGACACCACACATCACTTCGCCTTAGTTGCTCAACACTACTGGGTTACTATCGAGTACCGAGGGTGAACCTCTTCAGCACTTCTGATGTTAACCCTGTAGTGTAGTCATTCGGTCATGGTCATCAAGGGTGATTTCCTCCTTAACCACTTCTGATACGACTCTGTCGTGCAACCCCTCAAGTGTGAACCTCGGGGTGATTCCTCTTACGTTCACCTTGATGATTACATCTAGAGGAATTCATCGGGGGTGATTCCTCGGGTTTTCCCCTTGATGTTTGGACACACGGATACTTGTACTTTACCACTATTACATGGAAAGACGGGTCGGCCCTGAGGGGTACCCGCGCGAGCTTAATAGCGAGTGATGTGGAGTCGGGTTGACCTGCCCGCGAGATACTTATGAGGCGTGGCCGGGCATTCTTAGCCCTTGCCGCAAGTACTCGAGACGGGGCGAAGGGGTCACATCGATCGTGAGTCTCTGCTCGTTACCGCGCGTTCCTAATCCACTACGATTTGGATATTTGATCGAGGGGCCTCTGGCCTGATAGCACTAACCATCACGTGGGCATAGTATGGGTGTTCTGCATTGTATACATCAGCCATAGTTTAATAGACGTCAGCGACTGAGCGGCGCGTGCCGGGTTGGACTGCGTAAGCTCCTGCCTTGTTGAAGGAGGTAGCTAGGTCTGCTCACCGGTCGCCCACGCAACGTGCAGGAGTTCTCGGGGAGATGACCCATGACCCCTGGGGGCATAGGTTTAGTCCGGCGTGCTGGCCTCTCTATTAAGCCTAGGTCGGGTTGTGGCGTATTGTTTGGCCGAGGCCGGGCATGACCTAGGAAAGTGTGTCCGACCGGAGTTAATCAAGCGTGGTGGGTAAGTTGGTGCACCCCTGCAGGGAAGAAAACATCTATCGATAGCCTGTCCTACGGTAACGGACACTTGGAGTTGTATCCCGATCGATACAACTAGAACTGGATACTTGTGATGAGAACTGGATGCTGATGAGAATTGGATTGTGATGATAACTGGATAGTATGGCTCTGGGATTGCTTTCTCGCAGGGAGTCGAGAAAGGATCTCTGGCCGAGGTTGATAACACTACTACTACTTTACTTTATGCTACTCTACTCCCTCTTGTTGCTGCAAGATGGTGGTTTCCAGAAGATGCTAGTCTTCGATAGGCTAGGCTTTCCCCTTCCCTTCTGGCATTGTGCAGTTTAGTCCACAGATACAACCCTTTCCTTTGATACAGATGCATACTTAGTTTAGATCTGATGTAAGTCTTGCGAGTACTTTGGATGAATACTCACGGTTGCTTTGCTACTTCTTTTTCCCCCATACCCGATTGTTGCGACTAGATGATGGATCCCAGGAGCCAGACGACGCCACTAATGACTACTACTACCCGGAGGATGCCTACTACTACGTGACGACCGCTGACGACTTGGAGTAGTTAGGAGGCTCCCAGGCAGGAGGCCTTGCCTTTTCGATCGTTGCTGGTTTTGTGCTAGCCTTCTTAAGGCAATCTTGTTTAACTCATGTCTGTACTCAGATATTGTTGCTTCCGCTGACTCTTGTGTTTTCGAGCTTATGTATTCGAGCCTTCGAGGCCCCTGGCTTGTAATATAAAGCTTGTATTATTTTAATTTGTGTCTAGAGTTGTGTTGTGATATCCTTCCGTGAGTCCTTGATCTTGATCGTACACATTTGCGTGTATGATTGAATCGAGGGCGTCACATCAGAGGAGGCGGATCCCACCATGTGAGAGCATATGCTTCGACCCTCGAGTGCGGCTGCCCGAAGTTGAAAGAAACGGTTACGTGGAGGCGGTGAATTCTGGATGGCCGTGTTGAGTATATTGATTAGATTGGAAACATAGGTTAGACTAGGAAATATTTTGGCTTGCCTTGTACTCCAAGTAGATCATGTACTCCTATATATATGCCCGCGAGGCTGAAGCAATACAAAGAACGATTCACCAATTCCTCTCTCTCCCTTCTTACATGGTATCTGCTTTATCTCGATCCTAAATCCTAGCCGCCGCCGCTTCCGCACCCGCGCGCCGCCCCCGGGGCTGTCGGCCTCCATGACCGCCGCTGGGGGCCGCGCCGCCCGTACCTAGGGTTCGTCCGTCTGTCCTGTTGACCGGTTACCCTAAAGAGTCTTTTTCCTGATCCGTTGATTGGGATTTTTCTCTTTTGCAGATCGATTGATCGGTGTTCTTTTTCTTTGGTTTTCCGATCTCAGATTGGTTTGCGTCGCCCATTGCCGCCCGTCGTCTACAACACGTGTCTACTCCAATGACATCTTCATCATCTTCGAATGGATCACTTGTGAACGCGACGCCCAGGTTATACGCATGACGCGCGTTCGATGTGCTTAGGACGGCGGCCGCTCGCGCGGTTCTGCGCTGGCCGCTCGTCCTCGCCTCGTGCCCCATGAGCGTGGTTTCCTACTCAAGCGTCTACATCGGCCCATCATTCAACACAGCGTGTGATCGTGTCCCTATGTGCATGTGCTTGTGCTGCCCCTTGATCCACACAGGGCATGTTGGCTGCTCGTACCTGCTGCATCCAGTACGGACGAAGGCTCTCCGTGTGCTTGCACGTGTACAGCTTAGCCCCCGGCCTGCACTGCTCCTGGGCGTCCGGTTGTGAGCTGCTGCATCGTTCGGCCGCGCGGACACAGGCTACAAAATTTCATGAAGATCGTCCTGAGTTTACACGTCTCTCCGCCGATCGAGCAACAGGCTGCCGCTGTGTCGCCCCGTCGGGCCGCAGCGCCGCCGCCCCGTGGTTCTCCCCATAGCTGCACTGATCCATGCCGCCTCTGCGTCGCCCCTTCAGGCCGTAGTTGAAGGAAATATGCCCTAGAGGCAATAATAAAGTTATTATTTATTTCCTTATATCATGATAAATGTTTATTATTCATGCTAGAATTGTATTAATCAGAAACATAATACATGTGTGAATACATAGACAAACAGAGTGTCACTAGTATGCTTGTACTTGACTAGCTCGTTGATCAAAGATGGTTATGTTTCCTAACCATAGACATGAGTTGTCATTTGATTAACGGGATCACATCATTAGGAGAATGATGTGATTGACTTGACCCATTCTGTTAGCTTAGCACTTGATCGTTTAGTTTGTTGCTATTGTTTTCTTCATGACTTATACATGTTCCTATGACTATGAGATTATGCAACTCCCGTTTACCAGAGGAACACTTTGTGTGCCACCAAACGTCACAACCTAACTGGGTGATTATAAAGGTGCTCTACAGGTGTCTCCGAAGGTACTTGTTGGGTTGGCGTATTTCGAGATTAGGATTTGTCACTTCGATTGTCGGAGAGGTATCTCTGGGCCCACTCGGTAATGCACATCACTATAAGCCTTTCAAGCATTGCAACTAATGAGTTAATTGCAGGATGATGTATTATGAAACGAGTAAAGAGACTTGCCGGTAACGAGATTGAACTAGGTATTGAGATACCGACGATCGAATCTCGGGCAAGTAACATACCGATGACAAAGGGAACAACGTATGTTGTTATGCGGTTTGACCGATAAAGATCTTCGTAGAATATGTAGGAGCCAATATGAGCATCCAGGTTCCGCTATTGGTTATTGACCGGAGACATTGTCTCGGTCATGTCTGCGTAGTTCTCGAACCCGTAGGGTCCGCACGCTTAAAGTTCGATGATGGTTATATTATGAGTTTATGTGTTTTGATGTACCGAAGGTAGTTCGGAGTCCCGGATGAGATCGCGGACATGATGAGGAGTCTCGAAATGGTCAAGACGTAAAAATCGGTATATTGGACGACTATATTCAGACATCAGAAAGGTTCCGAGTGATTCGGGTATTTTGGGGAGTACCGGGGAGTTACGGGAAATCGTATTGGGCCTTAATGGGCCATACGGGAAAGGAGGGAAAGGCCTCAAAGGGTGGCCGCACCCCTCCCCATGGGCTGGTCCGAATTGGACTAGGGAGGGGGGCGCCCCTTCCTTCCTTCTCCTTTTCCCTTCCCTTTCCTTCTCTCCTACTCCTACTACTTGGAAGGGATCCTAGTTCTACTAGGAAAGGGGGAATCCTACTCCCGGTGGGAGTAGGACTCCACTAGGGCGCGCCATAGAGAGGGCCGGCCCCTCCCCTCCTCCACTCCTTTATATACATGGCCAGGGGGCACCCCATAGACAACAATTGATCAAGTTGATCTTTTAGCCGTGTGCGGTGCCCCCCTCCACCATAGTCCACCTCGACAATACTATAGCAGTGCTTAGGCGAAGCCCTACATTGGTAGAACATCAACATCGTCACCACGCCATCGTGCTAACAAAACTCTCCCTCAACACTCGGCTGGATCGGAGTTCGAGGTGTTGGAAATATGCCCTAGAGGCAATAATAAATTAGTTATTATTATATTTCCTTGTTCATGATAATCGTTTATTATCCATGCTATAATTGTATTGATAGGAAACTCAGATACATGTGTGGATACATAGACAACACCATGTCCCTAGTAAGTCTCTAGTTGACTAGCTCGTTGATCAATAGATGGTTACGGTTTCCTGACCATGGACATTGGATGTCATTGATAACGGGATCACATCATTAGGAGAATGATGTGATGGAAAAGACCTAATCCTAAGCATAGCACTAGATCGTGTAGTTCGTGTGCTAAAGCTTTTCTAATGTCAAGTATCATTTCCTTAGACCATGAGATTGTGCAACTCCCGGATACCGTAGGAGTGCTTTGGGTGTGCCAAACGTCACAACGTAACTGGGTGGCTATAAAGGTACATTACAGGTATCTCCGAAAGTGTCTGTTGGGTTGGCACGAATCAAGACTGGGATTTGTCACTCCGTGTAAACGGAGAGGTATCTCTGGGCCCACTCGGTAGGACATCATCATAATGTGCACAATGTGATCAAGGAGTTGATCACGGGATGATGTGTTACGGAACGAGTAAAGAGACTTGCTGGTAACGAGATTGAACAAGGTATCGGGATACCGACGATCGAATCTCGGGCAAGTATCGTACCGCTAGACAAAGGGAATTGTATACGGGATTGATTAAGTCCTTGACATCGTGGTTCATCTGATGAGATCGTCGTGGAACATGTGGGAGCCAACATGGGTATCCAGATCCCGCTGTTGGTTATTGACCAGAGAGTCATCTCGGTCATGTCTGCATGTCTCCCGAACCCGTAGGGTCTACACACTTAAGGTTCGGTGACGCTAGGGTTATAGAGATATTAGTATGCGGTAACCCGAAAGTTGTTCGGAGTCCCGGATGAGATCCCGGACATCACGAGGAGTTCCGGAATGGTCCGGAGGTAAAGAATTATATATAGGAAGTGCTATTTCGGCCATCGGGACAAGTTTCGGGGTCACCGGTATTGTACCGGGACCACCGGAAGGGTCCCGGGGGTCCACCGGGTGGGGCCACCTGCCCCGGGGGGGCACATGGGCTGTAGGGGGTGCGCCTTGGCCTACATGGGCCAAGGGAACCAGCCCCAAGAGGCCCATGCGCCAAGAGAAGAGAAAAAGGGGAGAGTCCTAAAAGGGGAAGGCACCTCCGAGGTGCCTTGGGGAGGATGGACTCCTCCCCCCCTTGGCCGCACCCTTCCTTGGAGGAAGGGGCAAGGGCTGTGCCCTCCCCCTCTCCCTTGGCCCTATATATAGTGGGGAAAAAGGAGGGGCAACCATACCTAAGCCCTGGCGCCTCCCTCTCCCTCCCATGACACATCTCCCTCCTCCCGCAACGCTTGGCGAAGCCTTGTTGGAATCCCGCTACTTCCACCACCACGCCGTCGTGTTGTTGGATCTCCATCAACCTCTCCTTCCCCCTTGCTGGATCAAGAAGGAGGAGACGTCGCTGCTCCGTACGTGTGTTGAACGCGGAGGTGCCGTCCGTTCGGCGCTAGGATCATCGGTGATTTGGATCACGACGAGTACGACTCCATCAACCCCGTTCTCTTGAACGCTTCAGCGCGCAATCTACAAGGGTATGTAGATCCACTCCTCCCTCGTTGCTAGATGACTCCATAGATAGATCTTGGTGACACGTAGGAAAATTTTGAATTTATGTTACGTTCCCCAACAGTGGCATCATGAGCTAGGTCTATGCGTAGTTACTATGCACGAGTAGAACACAAAGTAGTTGTGGGCGTTGATTTTGTTCAATATGCTTGCCGTTTATCTTGATTCGGCGGCATCGTGGGATGAAGCGGCCCGGACCGACCTTACATGTACTCTTACGTGAGACTGGTTCCACCGACTGACATGCACTAGTTGCATAAAGGTGGCTAGCGGGTGTCTGTCTCTCCCACTTTAGTCAGATCGGATTCGATGAAAAGGGTCCTTATGAAGGGTAAATAGCAATTGGCATATCACGTTGTGGTTTTTGCGTAGGTAAGAAACGTTCTTGCTAGAAACCCATAGCAGCCACGTAAAACATGCAAACAACAATTAGAGGACGTCTAACTTGTTTTTGCAGGGTATGCTATGTGATGTGATATGGCCAAAAGGATGTGATGAATGATATATGTGATGTATGAGATTGATCATGTTCTTGTCAAGGGAATCATGACTTGCATGTCGATGACGAGACAACTTCAAGAAGACACGATGATGGAGATCATGATGATGGAGATCATGGTGTCATGCCGGTGACAAGATGATCATGGAGCCCCAAGATGGAGATCAAAGGAGCTATATGATATTGGCCATATCATGTCACTATTATTTGATTGCATGTGATGTTTATCATGTTTATGCATCTTATTTGCTTAGAACGACGGTAGTAAATAAGATGATCCCTCATTACAATTTCAAGAATGTGTTCTCCCCTAACTGTGCACCGTTGCTAAAGTTCGTCGTTTCGAAGCACCACGTGATGATCGGGTGTGATAGATCCTTACGTTCACATACAACGGGTGTAAGACAGTTTTATACATGCAAAACACTTAGGGTTAACTTGACGAGCCTAGCATGTGTATAGACATGGCCTCGGAACACAGAAGACCGAAAGGTCGAGCATGAGTCGTATAGAAGATACGATCAACATGAAGATGTTCACCGACGTTGACTAGTCCGTCTCACGTGATGATCGGACACGGCCTAGTTGACTCGGATCATGTAATCACTTAGATGACTAGAGGGATGTCTATCTGAGTGGGAGTTCATAAGATGAACTTAATTATCCTGAACATAGTCAAGAGATCTTTGCAAATTATGTCGTAGCTCGCGCTTCAGTTCTACTGTTTAGATATGTTCCTAGAGAAAATTTAGTTGAAAGTTGATAGTAGCAATTATGCGGACTAGGTCCGTAAACTGAGGATTGTCCTCATTGCTTCATAGAAGGCTTATGTCCTTAATGCACCGCTCAGTGTGCTGAACCTCGAACGTTGTCTGTGGATGTTGCGAACATCTGACATACACATTTTAATAACTACATGATAGTTCAGTTAAACGGTTTAGAGTTGAGGCACCGAAGACGGTTTTTGAAACGTCGCGAAACATATGAGATGTTTCGAGGACTGAAATTGGGATTTCAGGCTCGTGCCCACGTCAAGAGGTATAAGACCTCCGACGATTTTCTTAGCCTACAAACTAAGGGAGAAAAGCTCAATTGTTGAGCTTGTGCTTAGATTGTCTGAGTACAACAATCATTTGAATTAAGTGGGAGTTGATCTTCTAGATAAGATAGTGATGTTTTCTCCGAAGTCATTACCACCAAGCTGCTAGAGCTTCGTGATGAACTATAATATATCAAGGACATATATGATGATCCTTGAAATATTCGTGATGCTTGACACCACAAAAGTAGAAATCAAGAAGGAGCATCAATTGTTGATGGTTGGTGAAACCACTAGTTTTCAAGAAGGGCAAGGGAACAAAGGGATACTTCATGAAACGGCAATTCAGCTGCTGCTCTAGTGAAGAAACCCAAGGTTGAACCCAAACCCGAGACTGAGTGCTTATGTAATAAGGGGAACAGCCACTGGAGCAGAATTACCCTAGATACTTGGTAGATGAGAAGGCTGGCAAGGTCGATAGAAGTATATTGGATATACATTGTGTTGATGTGTACTTTACTAGTACTCCTAGTAGCATCAGGGTATTAGATACCGGTTCGGTTGCTAAGGGTTAGTAACTCGAAATAAAAGCTACGGAATAAACGGAGACTAGCTAAAGGTGAGCTGACGATATGTGTTGGAAGTGTTTCCAATGTTGATATGATCAAGCATCGCACGCTCCCTCTACCATCGAGATTGGTGTTTGCATTGAGCATAGACATGATTGGATTATGTCTATCGCAATACGGTTATTCATTTAAGGAGAATAACGGTTACTCTGTTTATTTGAATAATACCTTCAATGGTCATGCACCTAAAATGAATGGTTTATTGAATCTTGATCGTAGTGATACACATGTTCATGCCAAAAGATAGTAATGATAGTACCACCTACTTGTGGCACTACCACGTAAGTCATATCGGTATAAAACGCATGAAGAAGCTCCATGTTGATGGATCTTTGGGCTCACTCGGTTTTGAAAGGTTTGAGACATGCGAACCATGTCTATTGGTGTATATGCATGAAGAAACTCCATGCAAATGGACCGTTTGGACTCACTTGATTTTGAATCACTTGAGACATGCAAATCATACCACATGGGCAAGATGACTGAAAGCCTCGTTTTCAGTAAAATGGAACTAGAAAGCAACTTGTTGGAAGTAATACATTTTGATGTGTGCAGTCCAATGAGTGCTGAGGCATGTAGTGGATATCGTTATGTTCTTACTTCACAGATGATTTGAGTAGATGTTGAGTATATTTACTTGATGAATCACGAGTCTGAATTATTGAAAGGTTCAAGTAATTTCAGGGTGAAGTTGAAAGATCGTCGTGACAAGAGGATAAAATATCTATGATATGATCATAGAGATGAATATCTGAATTACGAGTTTGGCACAGAATTAAGACATTGTGGAAATTGTTTCACAACTAATACAGCCTAGAACACCATAGTGTGATGGTGTGTCCGAACATCATAACTGCACCCTATTGGATATGATGCATACCATGATGTCTCTTATCGAATTACCACGATAGTTTATGGGTTAGGCATTAGAGACAACCACATTCACTTTAAATAGGGCACCACGTAATTCCGATGATATGACACCCTATGAACTATGGTTTAGAGAAACCTAAGCTGTCATTTCTTAAAAGTTTGGGGCTGCGACGCTTATGCGAAAAAGTTTCAGGCTGATAAACTCGAACCCAAAGCGGATAAATGCATCTTCATAGGACACCCAAAACAGTTGGGTATACCTCCTGTCTCAGATCCGAAAGCAATAAGGGATTGTTTCTAGAATCGGGTCCTTTCTCGAGGAAAAGTTTCTCTCGAAAGAATTGAGTGGGAGGATGGGGGAGACTTGATGAGGTTATTGAACCGTCACTTCAACTAGTGTATAGCAGGGCACAAAGAGTTGTTCCTGTGGCACCTACACCAATTGAAGTGGAAGCTTATGATAGTGATCATGAAACTTCAGATCAAGTCACTACCAAACCTCGTGGGATGACAAGGATGCGCACTACTTCAGAGTGGTACGTAATCCTGTCTTGGAAGTCATGTTGCTAGACAACAATGAACCTGCGAGCTATGGAGAAGCGATGGTGGGCCCGGATTCCAAAATGGCTCGAGGCCATATAATCCGAGAGAGGATCCATGTATGAAAACAAAGTGTAGACTTTGGAAGAACTACTTGATGGTCGTAAGGCTGTTAGGTACATATGGAGTTTAAAAGGAAGACGGACAATGATGGTAAGTATCACCATTAAGAAAGCTTGACTTGTCGTTAAGATGTTTTCCGACAAGTTCAAGGAGTTGACTATGATGAGACTTTCTCACTCGTAGCGATGCTAAGAGTCTGTTGGAATTATATTAGCGATTACTGCATTATTTATGAAATCTTGCAGATAGGATGTCAAAACATTGTTTCCTCGACGATTTTTTAGGAAAGGTTGTATGTGATACCACCGGAAGGTTTTGTCAATCCTGAAAGATGCTAATAAGTATGCAAAGCTCCAGCAATCCTTCTAAGGACTGGAGTAAGCATCTCGGAGTTGGAATGTATGCTTTGATGAGATAATCAAAGATTTTGGGTTTATACAAAGTTTATGAGAAACTTGTATTTCCAAAGAAGTGAGTGGGAGCACTATAGAATATCTGATGAGTATATGTTGTTGACATATTATGGATCAGAAATGACGTAGAATTTCTGGAAAGCATATAGGGTTATTTGGAAAGTGTTTTTCAATGGAAAGCCTGGATTAAGCTACTTGAACATTGAGCATCAAGATCTATAAGGACAGATCAAAACGCTTAATGGTACTTTCAAATGAGCACATACCTTGACATGATCTTGAAGGTGTTCAAGATGGATCAGTCAAAGAAGGAGTTCTTGCCTGAGTTGTAAGGTATGAAGTTAGGACTTAAAGCTCGACCACGGCAGAATAGAGAGAAAGGACGAAGGTCGTCCCCTATGCTTAAGACATAGGCTCTACAGTATGCTATGCTGTGTACCGCACCTGAAATGTGCCTTGC
The DNA here is from genome assembly GCF_056163025.1 of Triticum urartu. Lineage (NCBI taxonomy): Eukaryota > Viridiplantae > Streptophyta > Magnoliopsida > Poales > Poaceae > Triticum > Triticum urartu. The sequence goes on along the minus strand of NC_141875.1, from coordinate 609,627,306 downwards.
CATGAGTCAGTCAAGGGGTACAAGAGTGATCCAAGAATGGATCGCAGGGCAGCGGTCAAAGTTATCCTTAGTAACTAGTGGACTAAGGAATTTTCTCGATTATGGAGGTGGTAAAAGAGTTCGTCGTAAAGGGTTACGCCGATGCGAACTTTGACACTAATCCAGATTATTCTGAGTAGTAAACTGGATTCGTATAGTAGAACAGTTATTTGGAATAGCTCCAAATAGAGCGTGGTAGCTGCATCTAGGAGATGACATAGAGATTTGTAAAGCACACACGGATCTGAAAGGTTCAGACCCGTTGACTAAAACCTCTCTCACAAGCAACATGATCAAACCCAGAACTCATTGAGTGTTAATCACATAGTGATGTGAACTAGATTATTGACTCTAGTAAACTCTTTGGATGTTGGTCACATGGCGATGTGACCTGTGAGTGTTAATCATATGGTGATGTGAACTAGATTATTGACTCTAGTGCAAGTGGGAGACTGTTGGAAATATGCCCTAGAGGCAATAATAAATTAGTTATTGTTATATTTCCTTGTTCATGATAATCGTTTATTATCCATGCTATAATTGTATTGATAGGAAACTCAGATACATGTGTGGATACATAGACAACACCATGTCCCTAGTAAGCCTCTAGTTGACTAGCTCGTTGATCAATAGATGGTTACAGTTTCCTGACCATGGACATTGGATGTCATTGATAACGGGATCACATCATTAGGAGAATGATGTGATGGACAAGACCTAATCCTAAGCATAGCACTAGATTGTGTAGTTCGTGTGCTAAAGCTTTTCTAATGTCAGGTATCATTTCCTTAGACCATGAGATTGTGCAACTCCCGGATACCGTAAGAGTGCTTTGGGTGTGCCAAACGTCACAACGTAATTGGGTGGCTATAAAGGTATATTACAGGTATCTCCGAAAGTGTCTGTTGGGTTGGCACGAATCAAGACTAGGATTTGTCACTCCGTGTAAACGGAGAGGTATCTCTGGGCCCACTCGGTAGGACATCATCATAATGTGCACAATGTGATCAAGGAGTTGATCACGGGATGATGTGTTACGAAACGAGTAAAGAGACTTGCCGGTAACGAGATTGAACAAGGTATCGGGATACCGACGATCGAATCTCGGGCAAGTATCGTACCGCTAGACAAAGGGAATTGTATACGGGATTGATTAAGTCCTTGACATCGTGGTTCATCCGATGAGATCATCGTGGAACATGTGGGAGCCAACATGGGTATCCAGATCCCGCTGTTGGTTATTGACCGGAGAGTCATCTTGGTCATGTCTGCATGTCTCCCGAACCCGTAGGGTCTACACACTTAAGGTTCGGTGACGCTAGGGTTATAGAGATATTAGTACGCGGTAACCCGAAAGTTGTTCGGAGTCCCGGATGAGATCCCGGACGTCACGAGGAGTTCCGGAATGGTCCGGAGGTAAAGAATTATATATAGGAAGTGCTATTTCGGCCATCGGGACAAGTTTCGGGGTCACCGGTATTGTACCGGGACCACCGGAAGGGTCCCGGGGGTCCACCGGGTGGGGCCACCTGCCCCGGGGGGGCACATGGGCTGTAGGGGGTGCGCCTTGGCCTACATGGGCCAAGGGCACCAGCCCTAAGAGGCCCATGCGCCAAGAGAAGAGAAAAAGGGGAGAGTCCTAAAAGGGGAAGGCACCTCCGAGGTGCCTTGGGGAGGATGGACTCCTCCCCCCCTTGGTCGCACCCTTCCTTGGAGGAAGGGGCAAGGGCTGCGCCCTCCCCCTCTCCCTTGGCCCTATATATAGTGGGGAAAAGTAGGGGCAACCATACCTAAGCCCTGGCGCCTCCCTCTCCCTCCCATGACACATCTCCCTCCTCCCGCAGCGCTTGGCGAAGCCCTGTTGGAATCCCGCTACTTCCACCACCACGCCGTCGTGTTGTTGGATCTCCATCAACCTCTCCTTCCCCCTTGCTGGATCAAGAAGGAGGAGACGTCGCTGATCCGTACGTGTGTTGAACGCGGAGGTGCCGTCCGTTCGGCGCTAGGATCATCGGTGATTTGGATCACGACGAGTACGACTCCATCAACCCCGTTCTCTTGAACGCTTCCGCGCGCAATCTACAAGGGTATGTAGATCCACTCCTCCCTCGTTGCTAGATGACTCCATAGATACATCTTGGTGACACGTAGGAAAATTTTGAATTTATGCTACGTTCCCCAACACGGGGGACATCATCGGACTGAACGTGTGCTAAACTCGGAGGTGCCGTGCGTTCGTTACTTGATCGGTCGGATCGTGAAGACGTACGACTACATCAACCATGTTGTGCTAACGCTTCCGCTTTCGGTCTACGAGGGTACATAGACAACACCCTCCCCTCTCGTTGCTATGCATCACCATGATCTTGCATGTGCATAGGAATTTTTTTGAAATTACTACGTTCCCCAATAGTGGCATCCGAGCCAGGTTTTATGTGCTGATGTAATATGCACGAGTAGAACACAAGTGAGTTGTGGGCGATATAAGTCATACTGCTTACCAGCATGTCACACTTTGGTTCGGCGGTATTGTTGGATGAAGCGGCCCGGACCGACATTACGCGTAAACTTACGCGAGACTGGTTCTACTGACGTGCTTTGCACACAGGTGGCTGGCGGGTGTCAGTTTCTCCAACTTTAGTTGAACCGAGTGTGGCTACGCCCGGTCCTTGCGAAGGTTAAAACAGCACCAACTTGACAAACTATCGTTGTGGTTTTGATGCATAGGTAAGAACGGTTCTTGCTAAGCCCGTAGCAGCCACGTAAAAATTTGCAACAACAAAGTAGAGGACGTCTAACTTGTTTTTGCAGGGCATGTTGTGATGTGATATGGTCAAGACATGATGCTAAATTTTATTGTATGAGATGATCATGTTTTGTAACCGAGTTATCGGCAACTGGCAGGAGCCATATGGTTGTCGCTTTATTGTATGCAATGCAATCGCCATGTAATGCTTTACTTTATCACTAAGCGGTAGCGATAGTCGTGGAAGCATAAGATTGGCGAGACGACAACGATGCTACGATGGAGATCAAGGTGTCGCAACGATGACGATGGTGATCATGAAGGTGCTTCGGAGATGGAGATCACAGGCACAAGATGATGATGGCCATATCATATCACTTATATTGATTGCGTGTGATGTTTATCTTTTATGCATCTTATCTTGCTTTAATTGACGGTAGCATTATAAGATGATCCCTCACTAAATTATCAAAGTATAAGTGTTCTCCCTGAGTATGCACCGTTGCGAAAGTTCTTCATGCTGAGACACCACGTGATGATCGGGTGTGATAGGCTCTACGTTCAAATACAACGGGTGCAAAACAGTTGCACACGCGGAATACTCAGGTTAAACTTGACGAGCCTAGCATATAATAGATATGGCCTCGGAACACGGAGACCGAAAGCTCGAGCGTGAATCATATAGTAGATATGATCAACATAGTGATGTTCACAGTTGATACTACTCCATCTCATGTGATGGTCGGACATGGTTTAGGTTATATGCATCACGTGATCACTTAGAGGATTAGAGGGATGTCTATCTATGTGGGAGTTCTTAAGTAATATGATTAATTGAAATTAAATTTATCATGAACTTACTCCTGGTAGTATTAGCATATCTATGTTGTAGATCAATAGCTCACGTTTAGCTCTCCTATTTTATTTTTGATATGTTCCTAGAGAAAACTAAGTTGAAAGATGTTAGTAGCAATGATGCGGATTGGATCCGTGATCTGAGGTTTATCTCATTGCTGCACAGAAGAATTATGTCCTTGATGCACCGCTAGGTGACAAACCTATTGCAGGAGTGATAACCCACAAGTATAGGGGATTGCAACAGCTTTCGAGGGTAGAGTATTCAACCCAACTTTATTGATTCGACACAAGGGGAGCCAAAGAATATTCTCAAGTATTAGTAGCTGAGTTGTCAATTCAACCACACCTGGAAACTTAGTATCTATAGCAAAGTGTTTAGTAGCAAAGAAATCTGATAGTGATGGTAACGGTAACAAAAGAGTAATGAAAGCAAAGTAATGTTTTTGGTATTTTGTAGTGATTGTAACAATAGCAACGGGAAAGTAAATAAGCGTAAACCAGTATATGGAAAGCTCGTAGGCATTGGATCAATGATGGATAATTATGCCGGATGCGGTTCATCATGTAACAGTCATAACATAGGGTGACACAGAACTAGCTCCAATTCGTCAATGTAATGTAGGCATGTATTCCGAATATAGTCATACGTGCTTATGGAAAAGAACTTGCATGACATCTTTTGTCCTACCTCCCGTGGCAGCGGGGTCCTAATGGAAACTAAGGGATATTAAGGCCTCCTTATAATAGAGATCCAGAACAAAGCATTAGCACATAGTGAATACATGAACTCCTCAAACTACGGTCATCACCGGTAAGTATCCCGATTATTGTCACTTCGGGGTTAACGGATCATAACACATAATAGGTGACTATAGACTTGCAAGATAGGATCTAGAACTCTCATATATTGATGAAAACATAATAGGTTCAGATCTGAAATCATGGCACTCAGGCCCTAGTGACAAGCATTAAGCATAGCAAAGTCATAGCAACATCAATCTCGGAACATAGTGGATACTAGGGATCAAACCCTAACAAAACTAACTCGATTACATGGTGAATCTCATCCAACCCATCACCATCCAGCAAGCCTATGATGGAATTACTCACGCACGGCGGTGAGCATCATGAAATTGGTGAAGGAGGATGGTTGATGCTGACGACGGCGATGAATCCCCCTCTCCGGAGCCCCGAACGGACTCCAGATCAGCCCTCCCGAGAGGTTTTAGGGCTTGGCGGCGGCTCCGTATCGTAAAACGTGATGATTTCTTCTCTCCTATTTTTTTTCTCCCCGAAAGCAGTTATATAGAGTTGGAGTTGGAGTTGGAGTCGGGGGGCTTCCAAGGGGCCCATGAGGTAGGGGGCGCGCCCTAGGGGGGCGCGCCCCCCACCCTCGTGAGAAGGGTGTGGGGCCCCTAGTCTTCATCTTTGGCGAGGATTTTTTATTATTTATTGTAAGATATCCCGTGGAGTTTCAAGTCATTCCGAGAAATTTTGTTTTCTGCACATAAAACAACATCATGGCAATTCTGCTGAAAACAGCGTCAGTCCGGGTTAGTTCCATTCAAATCATACAAGTTAGAGTCCAAAACAAGGGCAAAAGTGTTTGGAAAAGTAGATACGTTGGAGACGTATCAACTCCCCAAGCTTAAACCATTGCTTGTCCTCAAGCAATTCAGTTGACAAACTGAAAGAAATAAAGAAAAACTTTTACAAACTCTGTTTGCTCTTGTTGTTGTAAATATGTCAAGCTAGCATTCAAGTTTTCAGCAAAGATTATAACTAACCACATTTGCAATAATTCTCAGGTCTCATGATTACTCATATCAATAACATAATCAACTAGCAAGCCATAATAATAAATCTCGGATGACAACACTTTCTCAAAACAATCATAATATGATATAACAAGATGGTATCTCGCTAGTCCTTTCTGAGACCGCAAAACATAAATGCAGAGCACCTTTAAAGATCAAGGACTGACTAGACATTGTAATCATGGTAAAAGAGATCCAATCATAGTCACACCCAATATAAATTAACAGTAATGAATGCAAATGATAGCTGCGCTCTCCAGCTAGTGCTTTTTAATAAGAGGGTGATGACTCACCATAAAAGTAAATAGATAGGCCCTTCGCAGAGGGAAGCAGGGATTTGTAGAGGTGCCAGAGCTCGGTTTTAAAATAGAGGTGAATAATATTTTGAGCGGTATACTTTTATTGTCAACATAACAACCAAGAGATGGCGATATCTTCCATGCTACACACATTATAGGCGGTTCCCAAACAGAATGGTAAAGTTTATACTCCCCCTCCACCAACAAACATCAATCCATGGCTTGCTCGAAAGAACGAGTGCCTCCAACATACATCAGGTCCCAGGGGGAGTTTTGTTTGCAATTATTTTGATTTAGTTTGCATAAAGCATGGGACTGGGCATCCCGGTGACCAGCCCTTTATCTCGTGAGGGAGGAGCGGAGTCCACTCCTCTTGAGAATAACCCGCCTAACATGGAAGATCCAGACAACCCTAGTTGATACATGAGCTATTCGAGCATACAAAACAGGATGATTATTTGAAGGTTTAGAGTTTGGCAGATACAAATTTACTTGGAACGGCAGGTAGATACCGCATATAGGAGGTATAGTGGACTCATGTGGGATAACTTTGGGGTTTAAGGAGTTTGGATGCACAAGCAGTATTCCCGCTTAGTGTAGGTGAAGGCTAGCAAAAGACTGGGAAGCGACCAACTAGAGAGCGACAACAGCCATGTACATGCATTAAAATTAATAAACATTGGATGCTAGCATGAGTAGGATATAATCCACCATGAACATAAATATCGTGAAGGCTATGTTGATTTGTTTCAACTACATGCGTGAACATGTGCCAAGTCAAGTCACTTAAATCATTCAGAGGAGGATACCACCCTATCATACCACATCATAACCATTTTAATAGCATGTTGGCACGCAAAGTAAATCATTATAACTCATAGCTAATCAAGCATGGCACAAGCAACTATGATCTCTAATTGTCATTGCAAACATGTTTATTCATAACAAGCTGAATCAAGAATGATGAACTCATCATATTTACAAAAACAAAAGAGGTTGAGTTCATACCAGCTTTTCTCATCTCAGTCAGTCCATCATATATCATCATAATTGCCTTTCACTTGCACGACCGAACGATGTGAATAATAATAAGAGTGCACGTGCATTGGACTAAGCTAGAATCTGTGAGCATTCAATAAACAGGAGAAGACAAGGCAATATGGGCTCTTTTTCAGATAAACAATAATGCATATAAGAGGCACTTCAACAATTTAATCAAGGTCTTCTCCTACTGACCCCCAAAGAAAAGAAAAGAAATAAAACTATTTACATGAGAAAGCTCCCAACAAGCAAAAGAAGAACAGGAAATATTTTTGGGTTTTCTTTTTAATAACTACTGCAGCATGGAAAGTAAATTAATTAAAAGCTACAACTAATTTTTTTGGTTTTTTCTTAAGGTTTATCAAACACACAAGAAGAAAGCATAAAATAAAATAAACTAGCATGGATGATACAATGAAAAAGTATGAGCACCGACATCTGGCAGTGAGTGTGTGTGAACATAAATGTAATGTCGGTGAGAAATACGTACTCCCCCAAGCTTAGGCTTTTGGCCTAAGTTGGTCTATGGCCACGGCTGGCCTGGCTGATATCCATAATAATAGTTGTTGGGGTCGTACTGTGATGAGGAAGAAGAAGGCTCCGATTGCCACTGGTTGGCAATCATCTCCGGATCCCACTGATAGTTAGACTGTCGTGAAGGATCAAATTGTGGTTCCGGTTCTGGCTCCTCGGCTGGTGCAGGGTTCCGGTAGGCGTGGATAGCCGTCGACGGAACAAGGTACTTGCCTACAGTCAAATCAAACAAAGCAGGAGCAGGCAAGGTAATAGTCTCGGGATGATGTTTATTAAAGAACAATTGATATTTAAGCTCTCCTGCCCTATTCTTAACAATAAAATCATGTGCCACCATACTTCTATAATCTAAATAAACACAAGGCAACACTTTTTCCTCCTTCTCAGCATGCCTAATAGGTATGTTAAAATGTGCAGCTAGGCGTGTGGCATAGACGCCTCCAAAGATGGGACCCTTAGTACGGTTCATACTTAACCGGCTAGCAATAATGCCGCCCATACTAAAAGTGTTATCACTGTATAAACCTTGGAGCAAAATAATAATATCAGGGATACTAAGGTTTCCAGAGTTTCTGCGACCAATTAAGCAATGACTAGCAAATAATGCAAAGTAACGTAAGACAAGAAAATGTATGCTAGTGATTCGTGCATCGGAAACCTTCCTAGTTTCCCCTACAGTGATAGTATTAATAAATCCCTCCACATCATCATGATGTGGTTCTTCTGTCTTGCCCCCAAAAGGGACTAAACAAATCCGAAAAAAATCATAAAGTGACATCTCCTTATGTTCATCATATAAATGAAACTCCACCGTAGGTGGCGAGTTCCTAGAATGGAAATGAAAGTTTTGCACAAAGGTATTTGTGAGTAAGAGATACCGATCGCATTGGTCGTGGTGGAAAGCGGTGAGGCCTGCATTATGAGCCAACTCATGAAAATCTTCATAAATCCCGGCTGCTCTCAAGAAATCCTCAGAAGGCCATTCACACGCCCGAACCTCCGCGGTGCGTGGCAAACTATGCTTAGTGCCTTTTCCTTCGAGCTTTGGCTCGATGAGCCCCTCAATAATCTCCTCATCATTTTTGAAAAATTCTGAAATTTTTAGTAACTTCAAAATAAAAGTAAACCAAACTCAATAATATTGATAGCAACTACTCCTACAAGTGCCTAGGGCCTATATCATGCATCAAAACTACTTTTGACCATATAAATTTGACATGAAAGCTCAAGAATAGGGTCACCTAAACAACACAAATTTGCAATGAATAAAGCACTAGAACAAAAACTAATTGGACCAATGGAGGAGTCACATACCAAGGAACAATCTCCCCAAGCAGTTTTGTGAGAGGTGCTTTGAGCAAGGAGATCAAAAATGGCAGCAAAACGAGCTTGGACTCGGGTTTGAGTTGGTTTTTCGTGTTTGGGGGAGGAAGATGAAGTTTGTGGCTGGAAGAATAAGTGGAGAAGGGCCACCGTGGGCCCACGAGGCAGGGGGCGCCCTAGGGGGGTGGGCGCGCCCTCCACCCTCGTGGCAAGGTGGTTGGCCCCCCTGGTGTGTTCTTTGTTCCATAAATCCTCAAATATTCTATAAAAATCATATTTAATTTTCAGGGCATTTGGAGAACTTTTATTTTCGAGGTATTTTTATATTGCATGGATAATCAGATAACAGACAGAAAATTATTTATTTTTACTTTATTTCAACTAAATAACAAAAAGTATAGAGAGGGTGCAGAAGGTTGTGCTTCTAGTTTCATCCATATCATGCTCATCAAAAGGAATCCACTAACAAGGTTGATCAAGTCTTGTTAACAAACCCATTCCGATTAACATGAAACCAGAGAAATTTCGAATAACACTAGGTTACCTCAACAGGGATATGCACATCCCCAATAATAAGTATATCATATTTCTTCTTGATAGTAGGGAGAGGAAATTCAAAACCTCCAAATATAATCGATGGAATTTTTCCGATAGAATTGATACTATGAACTTGAGGTTGTTTCCTCGGAAAGTGTACCGTATGCTCATTACCATTAACATGAAAAGTGACATTGCCTTTGTTGCAATCAATAACAGCCCCTGCAGTATTAAGAAAAGGTCTTCCAAGAATAATAGACATACTATCGTCCTCGGGAATATCAAGAATAACAAAGTCCGTTAAAATAATAACGTTTGCAACCACAACAGGCACATCCTTACAAATACCGATAGGTATAGCAGTTGATTTATCAGCCATTTGCAAAGATATTTCAGTAGGTGTCAACTTATTCAAATCAAGTCTACGATATAAAGAGAGAGGCATAACACTAACACCGGCTCCAAGATCACATAAAGCAGTTTTAAGATAGTTTCTTTTAATGGAGCATGGTATAGTAGGTACTCCTGGATCTCCAAGTTTCTTTGGTATTCCACCCTTAAAAGTATAATTAGCCAGCATGGTGGAAATTTCAGCTTCCGGTATCTTTCTTTTATTTGTAATAATATCTTTCATGTACTTAGAATAAGGATTTGTTTTGAGTATATCAGTCAATCGCATACGCAAAAATATAGGTCTAATCATTTCAGCAAAGCGCTCAAAATCCTCATCATCCTTTTTCTTGGATGGTTTGGGAGGAAAAGGCATGGGTTTCTGAACCCAAGGTTCTCTTTCTTTACCATGTTTCCTAGCAACAAGGTCTTCCTTATCATAACGTTGATTCTTTGATTGTGGGTTATCAAGATCAACAGCAGGTTCAATTTCTACATCATTATTATTACTAGGTTGAGCATTAATATGAACATCATCATTAAAATTTTCATTAGGTTCATGTTCATTACCAGATTGTGTTTCAGCATCACACATATAGATATTATTTGAATTATCAGGTGATTCGGCAATAGGTTCACTAGAAGTTTGCACAGTTCTATCATTTTTATTTTTCTTCTTTTTAGAAGAACTAGGTGCATCAATTTTATTTCTCTGAGAATCTTGCTCAATTCTCTTAGGGTGGCCTTCAGGATACAAAGGTTCCTGAGTCATTCTACCAGTTCTAGTAGCCACTTTAACAGCATAATCATTTTTCTTACTATTCATCTCATTGAGCAATTCTTTTTGAGCTTTAAGTACTTGTTCTACTTGAGTGGCAACCATAGAAGCATGTTTGCTAACAAGTTTAAGTTCACCTCTAATATAAGCCATATAATCACCCAAGTATTTAATCGTATCAGCATCTTGTTTTAATTGTCTACCAAAATAAGCATTGAAGTCTTCTTGCTTAAACATAAAATTATCAAACTCATCCAAGCATTGACTAGCAATTTTAGTAGGAGGGATTTCAGCTTTATCATATCTATAGAGAGAATTTACCTTTACTATCTGTGTCGGGTTATCGAGGTCTGGAGGTTCTTCAATAAATAAAGGATTAAGATCATATATTTCTTCATCAGGCGGTAAATTAAGACCATGCATTTCTTCAATAGGAGGTAAATTCTTAACATCTTCAGCTTTAATACCTTTTTCTTTCATAGATTTCTTTGCCTCTTGCATGTCTTCGGGACTGAGAAATAGAACACATCTCTTCTTTGGAGTTGGTTTAGGAATAGGATCATTAACTGGAGCAGGAGCTGCCTCAGGAGCTAGCTCAGGAGGTGCCCAATTATTTTCATTTGTCAACATATTATTCAATAAGATTTCAGCTTCATCCGGTGTTCTTTCCCTGAAAAGAGAACCAGCACAACTATCCAGGTAATCTCTAGAAGCATCGGTTAGTCCATTATAAAAGATATCAAGTATTTCATTTTTCTTAAGAGGATGATCAGGCAAAGCATTAAGTAACTTGAGAAGCCTCCCCCAAGCTTGTGGGAGACTCTCTTCTTTAATTTGCACAAAGTTGTATGTTTCCTTTAAAGCAGCTTGTTTCTTATGAGCAGGGAAATATTTAGCAGAGAATTAATAAATCATATTCGGGGGACTACGCACACAGCCAGGATCAAGAGAATTAAACCATATCTTAGCATCACCCTTTAATGAGAACGGAAATATTTTAAGGATATAAAAGTAGCGAGATCTCTCATCATTAGTGAACAGGGTGGCTATATCATTTAATTTAGTAAGATGTGCTACAACAGTTTCAGATTCATAACCATGAAAATAATCAGATTCAACCAAAGTAATTATATCAGGATCAACAGAGAATTCATAATCCTTATCAGCAACACATATAGGTGAAGTAGCAAAAGTAGGGTCAGGTCTCATCCTAGCATTTGGAGATTGCTTATTCCATTTAGCTAATAACCTTTTGAGTTCATATCTGTCTTTGCAGGCTAAAATAGCTAAAGAAGCATCTTGATCAAATAAATAACCCTCAGGAATAACAAGTGATTCTTCATCATCACTTTCATCTTCATAATCAGATTCAATATTTTCAATCTCTCTAGCCCTAGCAAGTCGTTCCTCGAGAAAATCACTAAGTGGCATAGTAGTATCAGGCATAGAGGTAGTTTCATCATAAGTATCATGCATAGCAGAAGTAGCATCATCAATAACATGCGACATATCAGAACGAATAGCAGAAGCGGGTGTAGGTTTCGCAAGCTTACTCATAACAGAAGGTGAATCAAGTGCAGAGCTAGATGGCAGTTCCTTACCTCCCCTCGTAGTTGAGGGATAGATCTTAGTTTTTGGATCTCTCAAGTTCTTCATAGTGTCCAGCAGATATAAATCCCAAGTGACTCAAAGAATAGAGCTATGCTTCCCGGCAATGGCGCCAGAAATTAGTCTTGATAACCCACAAGTATAGGGGATCGCAACAGCTTTTGAGGGTAGAGTATTCAACCCAAATTTATTGATTCAACACAAGGGTAGCCAAAGAATATTCTCAAGTATTAGCAGCTAAGTTGTCAATTCAACCACACCTGGAAACTTAGTATCTGCAGCAAAGTGTTTAGTAGCAAAGTAATCTGATAGTGATGGTAACGGTAACAAAAGAGTAATGAAAGCAAAGTAATGTATTTGGTATTTTGTAGTGATTGTAACAATAGCAACGACAAAGTAAATAAGCGTAAACCAGTATATGGAAAGCTCGTAGGCATTGGATCAATGATGGATAATTATGCCGGATGCGGTTCATCATGTAACAGTCATAACATAGGGTGACACAGAACTAGCTCCAATTCGTCAATGTAATGTAGGCATGTATTCGGAATATAGTCATACGTGCTTATGGAAAAGAACTTGCATGACATCTTTTGTCCTACCCTCCCATGGCAGCGGGGTCCTAATGGAAACTAAGGGATATTAAGGCCTCCTTTTAATAGAGAACCGGAACAAAGCATTAGCACATAGTGAATACATGAACTCCTCAAACTACGGTCATCACCGGTAAGTATCCCGATTATTGTCACTTCGGGGTTAAAGGATCATAACACATAATAGGTGACTATAGACTTGCAAGATAGGATCTAGAACTCTCATATATTGATGAAAACATAATAGGTTCAGATCTGAAATCATGGCACCCGGGCCCTACTGACAAGCATTAAGCATAGCAAAGTCATAGCAACATCAATCTCAGAACATAGTGGATACTAGGGATCAAACCCTAACAAAACTAACTCGATTACATGGTGAATCTCATCCAACCCATCACCGTCCAGCAAGCCTATGATGGAATTACTCACGCACGGCGGTGAGCATCATGAAATTGGTGAAGGAGGATGGTTGATGATGACGACAACGACGAATCCCCCTCTCTGGAGCCCCGAACGGACTCCAGATCAGCCCTCCTGAGAGGTTTTAGGGCTTGGCGGTGGCTCCGTATTGTAAAACGCGATGATTTCTTCTCTCCTATTTTTTTCTCCCCAAAAGCAGTTATATAGAGTTGGGGTTGGAGTCGGGGGGCTTCCAGGGGGCCCACGAGGTAGGGGGCGCCCCCACCCTTGTGAGAAGGGTGTGGGCCCCCTAGTCTTCATCTTTGGCGAGGATTTTTTATTATTTATTGTAAGATATCCCGTGGAGTTTCAGGTCATTCCGAGAACTTTTGTTTTCTGCACATAAAATAACATCATGGCAATTCTGCTGAAAACAACATCAGTCCGGGTTAGTTCCATTCAAATCATACAAGTTGAGTCCAAAACAAGGGTAAAAGTGTTTGGAAAAGTAGATACGTTGGAGACGTATCAAGGAGCAAATGCAGATGTTATGAACGTTTGGCTAGCTCAATATGATGACTACTTGATAGTTTAGTACACCATGCTTAAACGGCTTAGAATCGGGACTTGAAAGACGTTTTGAACGTCATGGACCATATGAGATGTTCCAGGAGTTGAAGTTAATATTTCAAGCAAATACCCGAGTTGAGAGATATGAAGTCTCCAACAAGTTCTATAGCTAAAAGATGGAGGAGAATAGCTCAAGCAGTGAGCATGTGCTCAGATTGTCTGGGTACTACAATCGCTTGAATCAAGTGGGAGTTAATATTCCAGATAAAATAGTGATTGACAGAATTCTCAAGCCACCATCACCAAGTTAGTAGAACTTCATGATGAACTATAATATGCAAGGGATAACAGAAATGATTCCCAAGCTCTTCGTGATGCTGAAATCAATGAAGGTAGAAATCAAGAAAAGCATCAAGTGTTGATGGTAAACAAAACCACTAGTTTCAAGTAAAGAGACAAAGGGAAGAAAGGGGAACTTCAAGAAGAACGCCAAGCAAGTTGCTACTCAAGTGAAAAAACCCAAGTCTGGACCTAAGCCTGAAACTGAGTGCTTCTACTGCAAAGGGACTGGTCACTGGAAGCGGAACTACCCCAAGTAATTGGCGGATAAGAAGGATGGCAAAGTGAACATATGTATATTTGATATACATGTTATTGATGTGTACTTTACTAGTGTTTATAGCAACCCCTCAGTATTTGACACTAGTTTAGTTGCTAAGAATAGTAACTCGAAACGGGAGTTGCAGAATGAATAGAGACTAGTTAAGGGTGAAGTGACGATGTGTATTGGAAATGGTTCCAAGATTGATATCATCATAATCGCACACTCCCTATACTTTCGGGATTAGTGTTAAACCTAAAATAAATGTTATTTAGTGTTTGCGTTGAGCATGAATATGATTGGATCATGTTTATTGCAATACGGTTATTCATGTAAGTTAGAGAATAATTGTTGTTCTGTTTACATGAATAAAACCTTCTATGGTCATACACCCAATGAAAATGGTTTGTTGAATCTCGATCGTGGTGATACACATTTTTATAATATTGAAGCCAAAAGATGCAAAGTTAATAATGATAGTGCAACTTATTTGTGGCACTGCCGTTTAGGTCATATTGGTGTAAAGCGCATGAAGAAAATCCATGCTGATGGGCATTTGGAACCACTTGATTATGAATCACTTGGTACTTGCGAACCGTGCCTCATGGGCAAGATGACTAAAACGCCGTTCTCCGGAATTATGGAGAGAGCAACAGATTTGTTGGAAATCATACATACAGATGTATGTGGTCCGATGAATATTGAGGCTCGCGGCAGGTATCATTATTTTCTGATCTTCACAGATGATTTGAGCAGATATGAGTATATCTACTTGATGAAACACAAGTCTGAAACATTTGAAAAGTTCAAAGAATTTCAGAGTGAAGTGGAGAATCATCGTAACAAAAATAAAAGTTTCTACGATATGTTCGTAGAAGTAAAATATTTGAGTTACGAGTTTGGCCTTCAGTTAAAACAATGTGAAATAGTTTCACTACTCACGCCACCTGGAACACCATAGTGTAATGGTGTGTCATAACGTCGTAACCGTACTTTATTAGATATGGTGCGACCTATGATGTCTCTTACCGATTTACCACTATCGTTTTGGGGTTATGCATTAGAGACAGCTACATTCACGTTAAATAGGGCACCATCTAAATCCGTTGAGACGACACCGTATGAACTATGGTTTGGCAAGAAACCTAAGCTGTCATTTCTTAAAGTTTGAGGTTGCAATGCTTATGTGAAAAAGTTTCAACCTGATAAGCTCAAACCCAAATCGGAGAAGTGTGTCTTCATAGGATACCCAAAAGAAAATATTGGGTACACCTTCTATCATAGATCCGAAGGCAAGATATTCATTGCTAAGAATGGATCCTTTCTAGAGAAGGAGTTTCTCTTGAAAGAAGTGAGTGGGAGGAAAGTAGAACTTGATGAGGTAATTCTACCTGCTCCCTTATTGGAAAGTAGTTCATCACAGAAATCTGTTCCAGTGACTACTACACCAATTAGTGAGGAAGCTAATGATGATGATCAAGTAACTTCAGATCAAGTTACTACCGAAACCTCATAGGTAAACCAGAGTGATATCCGCATCAGAGTGGTACGGTAATCCTGTTCTGGAGGTCATCTTACTTGACCATGACGAGCCTACGAACTATGAGGGAGCGATGATGAGCCCAGATTCCACAAAATGGCTTGAGGCCATGAAACCTGAGATGAGATCCATGTATGAGAACAAAGTATGGACTTTGATTGACTTGCCCAATGATCGGCGAGCCGTTGAGATTAAATGGATCTTCAAGAGGAAGACGGACACTGATAGTAGTATTACTTACTACGTCTTGAGCTTGCGTTTGTTTTCCCCGAAGAGGAAGGGATGATGCAGCAGAGTAGTGTAAGTATTTCCCTCAGTTTTTGAGAACCAAGGTATCAATCCAGTAGGAGCCCACACTCAAGTCCCTCGTACCTGCACAAAGCGATAGCTACTCGCAACCAACGCGATTAGGGGTTGTCAAGCCCTTCACCGTCACTTACGAGAGTGAGATCTGATAGATATAATATTTTTGGTATAAAGATGCAAAGTAAAAAAGTAAAGGCAAAGTAAAAAAAGCAAAGCAAGATTAAAGTAATGGAGATTGATATGATGAGAATAGACCCGGGGGGCATAGGTTTCACTAGTGGCTTCTCTCAAGAGCATAAGTATTCTACGGTGGGTGAACAAATTACTGTTGAGGAATTGACAGAATTGAGCATAGTTATGAGAATATCTAGGCATGATCATGTATATAGGCATCACGTCCGTGACAAGTAGATAGAAATGATTCTGCATCTATTACTATTACTCCACTCATCGACCGCTATCCAGCATGCATCTAGAGTATTAAGTTAAAAACAGAGTAACGCCTTAAGCAAGATGACATGATGTAGAGAGATAAATTCATGCAATATGAAATAAACCCCATCTTGTTATCCTCGATGGCAACAATACAATACGTGCCTTGCTGCCCCTTCTGTCACTAGGTAAGGACACCACAAGATCGAACCCAAAGCTAAGCACTTCTCCCATGGCAAGAACTACCAATCTAGTTGGCCAAACCAAACGGATAATTCGAAGAGACTTGCAAAGATAACCAATCATACATAAAAGAATTCAGAGAAGATTCAAATATTATTCATAGATAGACTTGATCATAAACCCACAATTCATCGGTCTCAACAAACACACCGCAAAAAGAAGATTACATCGAATAGATCTCCACAAGAGAGGGGGAGAACTTTGTATTGAGATTCAAAGAGAGAGAAGAAGCCATCTAGCTACGAACTATGGACCTGAAGGTCTGAGGTAAACTACTCACACTTCATCGGAGAGGCTAGGATGATGTAGAAGCCCTCCGTGATGACGACCCTCTTCCGGTGGAGCTCCGGAACAGGCCCCAAGATGGGATCTCGTGGATACAGAAATTTGCAACGGTGGAATTAGGTTTTTGGCTCCTGTTCTAATCATTTGGGGGTACGTGTGTATATATAGGAGGAAGAAGTACGCCGGAGGAGCAACGAGGGGCCCACGAGGCAGGGGCGCGCCCTAGGGGGGCGCCCCCCACCCTCGTGACCGCCTATTTTGTTCCTTGGAGCAGGGTCCAAGTCTCCTGGATCACGTTCGGTGAGAAAATCACGTTCCCGAAGATTTTATTCCGTTTGGACTCCGTTTGATATTCCGTTTATCCGAAACACTGAAATAGGCAAAAAACAGCAATTCTGGGTTGGGCCTCCAGTTAATAGGTTAGTCCCAAAAATAATATAAAAGTGGAAAATAAATCCCAATATAGTACAAAACAGTAGATAATATAGCATGGAGCAATCAAAAATTATAGATACATTGGAGACGTATCAGGCATCCCCAAGCTTAATTCCTGCTCGTCCTCGAGTAGGTAAATGATAAAAAGAGAATTTTTGATGCGGAGTGCTACTTGGCATAATTTCAATGTAAATATTCTTAATTGTGGTATGAATATTCAGATTAGAAAGATTCAAGACAAAAGTTTATATTGACATAAAAAATAATAATACTTCAAGCATACTAATAAAGCAATTATGTCTTCTCAAAATAACATGGCCAAAGAAAGTTATCCCTACAAAATCATATAGTCTGGCTATGCTCCATCTTCACCACACAAAGTATTTAAATCATGCACAACCCCGATGACAAGCCAAGCAATTGTTTCATACTCTAACTTTTTCAAAACTTTTTCAATCTTCACGCAATACATGAGCGTGAGCCATGGATATAGCACTATAGGTTGTGGAGAAGACAAAAGGAGAAGATGGTCTCACATCAACTAGGTGTATCAACGGGCTATGGAGATGCCCATCAATATATATCAATGTGAGTGAGTAGGGATTGCCATGCAACGGATGCACTAGAGCTATAAGTATATGAAAGCTCAAAAAGAAACTAAGTGGGTGTGCATCCAACTTGCTTGCTCATGAAGACCTAGGGCGATTTTTGAGGAAGCCCATCATTGGAATATACAAGCCAAGTTCTATAATGTAAAATTCCCACTAGTATATGAAAGTGATAACATGAGAGACTCTCTACTATGAAGATCATGGGGCTACTTTGAAGCACAAGTGTGGTAAAAGGATAGTAACATTGTCCCTTCTCTATTTTTCTCTCATTTTTTATATATTTTTTTGTTTGGGCCTTTTCTCTTTTTTATGGCCTCTTTTTATTTGGGCTTCTTTGGCCTCTTTTTTTATTTTTCGTCCGAAGTCTCATCCCGACTTATGGGGAATCATAGTCTCCATCATTCTTTCCTCACTAGGACAATGCCCTAATAATGATGATCATCACACTTTTATTTTTCTTATAACTCAACAATTACAACTCGATACTTAGAACAAAATATGACTCTATGTGAATGCATCCGGCGGTGTACCGGGATATGCAATATGACAATGATAAATGTGTCATGAACGGAACGGTGGAAAGTTTCATGGCAATATATCTCGGAATGGCTATGGAAATGCCATAATAGGTAGGTATGGTGGCTGTTTTGAGGAAGGTATATGGTAGGTGTATGATACCGGCGAAAGGTGCGTGGTATTAGAGAGGCTAGCAAAGGTGGAAGGGTGAGAGTGCGTATAATCCATGGACTCAACATTAGTCATAAAGAACTCATATACTTATTGCAAAAATCTAGAAGTTATCAAAGCAAAGTATTACGCACATGCTCCTAGGGGGATAGATTGGTAGGAAAAAACCATCGCTCATCCCCGACCGCCACTCATAAGGAATACAATCAATAAATAAATCATGCTCCGACTTCATCACATAACGGTTCACCATACGTGCATGCTACGGGAATCACAAACTTTAACACAAGTATTCTTTAAATTCACAACTACTCAACTAGCATGACTTTAATATTATCACCTCCATATCTCAAAACAATTATCATGTTTCAATCTTTTCTTAGTATTCAACACACTCAAAAGAAAGTTTCACAAATCTTGAATACCAAGCATATTATTATTAAGCAAATTACCATGCTATTAAGAGACTCTCAAAATAATTTAAGTGAAGCATGAGAGATCAATAGTTTATTTAAAACAAATCCACCACCGTGCTCTAAAAGATCTAAGTGAAGCACATAGAGCAAAATTATAACGCTCAAAAGATATAAGTGAAGCACATAGAGCAAATCTACTTAGCTCAAAAGATATAAGTGAAGCACATAGAGTATTCTATCAAATTTTAATTCATGTATGGCTCTCTAAAAATATGTGTACAGCAAGTATTATTGTGGCATACTAAGACACAAAGACACAAATAATACAGGACGCTCCAAGCAAAACACATATCATGTTGGTGAATAAAAATATAGTTCCAAGTAAATTACCGATGGAAGTGGACGAAAGAGGGGATGCCTTCCGGGGCATCCCCAAGCTTTGACTTCTTGGTGTCCTTGGATTATCTTGGGGGTTCCATGGCATACCCAAGCTTAGGCTCTTGCCACTCCTTTTTCCATGATCCATCAAAAGAATTCACCCAAAACTTGAAAACTTCACAACACAAAACTCAAAATAGAAAACTCGTGAGCTCCGTTAGCGAAAGAAAACAAAATACCACTTCAAGGTACTGTAATGAACTCATTCTTTGTTTATATTGGTGTTAAACCTACTGTATTCCAACTTCTCTATGGATTATAAACTATTTTACTAGCCATAGATTCATCAAAATAAGCAAACAACACACGAAAAACAGAATCTGTCAAAAACAGAACAGTCTGTAGTAATCTGTAGCTAGCGCAAGATCTGGAACCCCAAAAATTCTAAAATAAATTGCTAGACGTGAGGAATTTATCTATTAATCATCTGCAAAAATAATTAACTAAATATCACTCTTCAAATAAAAATGACAGCAGTTCTCATGAGCGCTAAAGTTTCTGTTTTTTACAGCAAGTTCAACAAGACTTTCCCCAAGTCTTCCCAACGGTTCTACTTGGCACAAACACTAATTAAACACACAAAAAACAACCAAAACAGAGGCTAAATAATTTATTCATTACTAAACAGGAGAAAAAGGCAAGGAATAAAAGTAAAATTGGGTTGCCTCCCAACCAGCGCTATCGTTTAACGCCCCTAGCTAGGCATAAAAGCGAGGATAGATCTAGGTATTGCCATCTTTGATAGGCAATCCATAAATGGCTCTCATGATAGTTTCATATGGTAATTTTATTTTCTTTCTTGGAAAGTGTTCCATGCCCTTTTTTAATGGAAATTGAAATCTAATATTCCCTTCCTTCATATCAATAATCGCACCAACCGTTCTAAGGAAAGGTCTACCAAGAATAATAGGGCAAGAAGGATTGCAATCTATATTAAGAACAATGAAATCTACGGGCACATAATTCCTATTTGCAACAATAAGAACATCATTAATCCTTCCCATAGGTTTCTTAATAGTGGAATCCGCAAGATGCAAGTTTAGAGAGCAATCGTCAAAGTTACGGAAATCTAGTAAATCACACAAAGTCTTGGGAATAGTAGAGACACTAGCACCCAAATCACACAAAGCATAAAACTCATGATCTTTAATTTTAATTTTAATAGTTGGTTCCCACTCACCATAGAGTTTTCTAGGGATAGAAACTTTCAACTCAAGTTTTTCTTCATAAGATTGCATCAAGGCATCAACAATATGTTCGGTGAAGGCTTTATTTTGACTATAAGCATGTGGAGAATTTATCACGGATTGCAACAAGGAAATACAATCAATTAAAGAGAAACTTTCATAATTAAATTCCTTGAAATCCAATATAGTGGGTTTAGCAACATCTAGATTTTTATTTCTTTCAATCCCACTTTCATTAATTTCATCATTAAGATGTAAAATTTAGTGAGGGATCATCTTATTTAAGCTACCGTCGTTCTAAGAAAATAAGATGTAAAACATGATAAACATCACATGCAATCAAATAGTGACATGATATGGCCAATATCATTTTGCTCCTTTTGATCTCCATCTTCGGGGCTCCATGGTCATCGTTGTCACCGGCATGACACCATGATCTCCATCATCGTGTCTTCTTGAAGTTGTCTCGTCATCCAGTACTTCTACTACTATGGCTAACGCTTTAGCAATAAAGTAAAGTAATTACATGACGTTTATGTTGACACGCAGGTCATAAATAAATTA
The DNA here is from genome assembly GCF_056163025.1 of Triticum urartu. NCBI lineage: Eukaryota > Viridiplantae > Streptophyta > Magnoliopsida > Poales > Poaceae > Triticum > Triticum urartu. The sequence continues at coordinate 609,606,026 of NC_141875.1, read as the reverse complement.
AGACAACTCCTATGGCTCCTGCCGGTTGTCATACTCATCGACATGCAAGTCGTGATTCCTATTACAAGAACATGATCAATCTCATACATCACATATATCATTCATCACATCCTTTTGGCCATATCACATCACAAGGCATATGCTGCAAAAACAAGTTAGACGTCCTCTAATTGTTGTTGCAAGTTTTTACGTGGCTGCTATAGGTTTCTAGCAAGAACGTTTCTTACCTACGCCAAAACCACAACGTGATATGCCAATTTCTATTTACCCTTCATAAGGACCCTTTTCATCGAATCCGATCCGACTAAAGTGGGAGAGACAGACACCCGCTAGCCACCTTATGCAACTAGTGCATGTCAGTCGGTGGAACCAGTCTCACGTAAGAGTACGTGTAAGGTCGGTCCGGGCCGCTTCATCCCACGATGCCGCCGAATCAAAATAAGACTAGTAACGGCAAGTAAATTGACAAAATCGACGCCCACAACTGCTTTGTGTTCTACTCGTGAATAGGAACTACGCATAGACCTAGCTCATGATGCCACTGTTGGGGATCGTAGCAGAAATTCAAAATTTTCTACGTATCACCAAGATCAATCTATGGAGTAATCTAGCAACGAGGGGAAGGAGAGTGCATCTACATACCCTTGTAGATCGCTAAGTGGAAGCGTTCAAGTGAACGGGGTTGATGGAGTCGTACTCGTCGTGATCCAAATCATAGACGATCCTAGCACCGAACGGACGGCACCTCCGCGTTCAACACACGTACGGTTGGGAGACGTCTCCTCCTTATTGATCCAGCAAGGTGAGAGGAGAAGTTGAGGGAAAACTCCGACAGCACGGCGACGTGGTGGTGATGGAGCTTGTGGTTCTCCGGCAGGGCTTCGCCAAGCACTACGAAGGAGGATGAGGTGTTGGAGGAGGAAGAGGGCTGCGCCAGGGGAAGGGTGCGGCTGCCCTCTCTATCCCTCACTATATATAGGGGGAAGGGAGGAGGGGAGGCGCCCTAGGGTTCCCTAGGGGAGGGGCGGCGGCCACAGGGGAAACCCTAGATGGGTTTGGGCGCCCCTACCCCCTAGGAAACTTGCCCCCCAAGCCAGGAGGGGTGGCTGCCCTAGGGGTGGCGCCCCCACCTCTCCTGGTTACGTGAGATGGGGTGGGAGGGGCGCTCAGCCCCTTAGTGGGCTGATGTGCCCTCTCCCCTTGGCCCATAAGGCCCCCCAACGCTTGTCGGGGCCTCCGAAACCCCTTTCGGACACGCTGGTCATCACCTGGTACCTCCGGAACAATTCCGGACTCCAATACCCTTCGTCCAATATACCGATCTTCACCTCCGGACCATTCCGGAGCTCCTCGTCATGTTCGGAATCTCATCCGGGACTCCGAACAACATTCGGTAACCACATACTATTTCCCATAACAACTCTAGCGTCACCGAACCTTAAGTGTGTAGACCCTACGGGTTCGGGAACCATGCAGACATGACCGAGACAACTCTCCGGCCAATAACCAACAGCGGGATCTGGATACCCATGTTGGCTCCCACATGTTCCATGATGATCTCATCGGATGAACCACGATGTCGAGGATTCAATCAATCCCGTATACAATTCCCTTTGTCCAGCGGTATTGTACTTGCCCGAGATTCGATCGTCGGTATCCGATTGTTGGGGAACGTTGCAGAAAACAATTTTTTTCCTACGGTTTCACCAAGATCCATCTATGAGTTCATCTAGCAACGAGTGGTTTGATGCATCTACGTACCTTGTAGATCGCGAGCGGAAGCGTTCAAAGAACGGGGATGAGGGAGTCATACTCGACGTGATCCAAATCACCGGAGATCCTAGCGCCGAACGGACGGCACCTCCGCGTTCAACACACGTACGGTCAGCATGACGTCTCCTCCTTCTTGATCCAGCAAGGGGGGAAGGAGAGGTTGAGGAAGATAGCTCCAGCAGCAGCACGACGGCGTGGTGGTGATGGAGCTGCAGTACTCCGGCAGGGCTTCGCCAAGCTCTATGGAGGAGGAGGAGGTGTTGGAGAGGGAGAGGGAGGCACCAAAGGCAAAGGTGAGAGGTCCTCCATCCCCCCCACTATATATAGGGGGGCCTAGGGGGGCGCCGGCCCTAGGAGATGCAATCTCCTAGGGGGGCGGCGGCCAAGGGGTGGGGGGCTTGCCCCCCAAGCAAGGGGGTGCCCCCCTTTAGGGTTTCCCCACCCTAGGCGCATGGGCCCTAGGGGAAGTGGCGCCCCAGCCCACTTTGGGCTGGATCCCTTCCCACTTCAGCCCATGGGGCCCTCCGGGATAGGTGGCCCCACCCGGTGGACCCCCGGGACCCTTCCGGTGGTCCCGGTACAATACCGGTGACCCCGAAACTTGTCCCGATGGCCGAAATAGCACTTCCTATATATAATTCTTTACCTCCGGACCATTCCGGAACTCCTCATGACGTCCGGTATCTCATCCGGGACTCCGAACAACATTCGGGTTACTGCATATACATATCCCTAAAACACTAGCGTCACCGAACCTTAAGTGTGTAGACCCTACGGGTTCGGGAGACCGGGAGACATGTAGACATGACCGAGATCGCTCTCCGGTCAATAACCAACAGCGGGATCTGGATACCCATGTTGGATCCCACATGCTCCTCGATGATCTCATCGGATGAACCATGATGTCGAGGATTCAAGCAACCCCGTATACAATTCCCTTTGTCAATCGGTATGTTACTTGCCCGAGATTCGATCGTCGGTATCCCAATACCTCGTTCAATCTCGTTACCGGCAAGTCACTTTACTCATACCGTAATGCATGATCCCGAGACCAGACACTTGGTCACTCTGAGCTCATTATGATGATGCATTACCGAGTGGGCCCAGTGATACCTCTCCGTCATACGGAGTGACAAATCCCAGTCTTGATCCGTGTCAACCCAACAGACACTTTCGGAGATACCCGCAGTATACCTTTATAGTCACCCAGTTACGTTGTGATGTTTGGTATACCCAAAGCACTCCTACGGTATCCAGGAGTTACACGACCTCATGGTCTAAGGAAAAGATACTTGACATTTGAAAACTCTAGCAAATGAACTATACGATCTTGTGCTATGTTTAGGATTGGGTCTTGTCCATCACATCATTCTCCTAATGATGTGATCTCGTTATCAATGACATCCAATGTCCATAGTCAGGAAACCATGACTATCTGTTGATCAACAAGGTAGTCAACTAGAGGCTTACTAGGGACATGTTGGTGTCTATTATTCACACATGTATTACGATTTCTGGATAACACAATTATAGCATGAATAAAAGACAATTATCATGAACAAGGAAATATAATAATAATCCTTTTATTATTGCCTCTAGGGCATATTTCCAACACCGATACCTTGTTCAATATTGTTACCGGCAAGTCTCTTTACTCGTTCCGTAACACATCATCCCGTGATCAACTCCTTGGTCACATTGTGCACATTATGATGATGTCCTACCGAGTGGGCCCAGAGATACCTCTCTGTTTACACGAAGTGACAAATCCCAGTCTCGATTCGTGCCAACCAAACAGACACTTTCGGAGATACCTGTAGTGTACCTTTATAGCCACCCAGTTACGTTGTGACGTTTGGCACACCCAAAGCACTCCTACAGTATCCGGGAGTTGCACAATCTCATGGTCTAAGGAAATGATACTTGACATTAGAAAAGCTTTAGCAAACGAACTACACGATCTTGTGCTAGGCTTAGGATTGGGTCTTGTCCATCACATCATTCTCCTAATGATGTGATCCCGTTATCAATGACATCCAATGTCCATGGTCAGGAAACCGTAACCATCTTATTGATCAACGAGCTAGTCAACTAGAGGCTTACTAGGGACATGGTGTTGTCTATGTATCCACACATGTATCTGAGTTTCCTATCAATACAATTCTAGCATGGATAATAAACGATTATCATGAACAAGGAAATATAATAATAACCAATTTATTATTGCCTCTAGGGCATATTTCCAACACAGGGTCCAAGTCTCCTGGATCACGTTCGGTGAGAAAATCACGTTCCCGAAGATTTTATTCCGTTTGGACTTCGTTTGATATTCCGTTTATCCGAAACACTGAAATAGGCAAAAAAAACAGCAATTCTAGGCTGGGCCTACGGTTAATAGGTTAGTCCCAAAAATAATATAAAAGTGGAAAATAAAGCCTAATATAGTCCAAAACAGTAGATAATATAGCATGGAGCAATCAAAAATTATAGATACGTTGGAGACGTATCATTACTATCTACAAAGCTAGAATTGTCGCAAAAAGGTTTTCGACAAGTTCAAGGTGTTGACTATGATGAGAGTTTCTCACTCGTATCTATGCTTAAGTCTGTCAGAATCATGTTAGCAATTGCCGCATTTTATGAAATCTGGCAAATGGATAAACAAAACTGCATTCCTTAATGGATTTATTAAAGAAGAGTTGTATATGATGCAACCAAGAGGTTTTGTCAATCCTAAAGGTACTAACAAAATATGCAAGCTCCAGCGATCCATCTATGGACTGGTGCAAGCATCTCGGAGTTAGAATATACACTTTGATAAGTTGATCAAAGCATATAGTTTTATACAGACTTGCGGTGAAGCCTGTATTTACAAGAAAGTGAGTGGGAGCACTACATCATTTCTGATAAGTATATGTATGACATATTGTTGATCGGAGGTAATGTAGAATTATTCTACAAAGCATAAAGGAATGTTTGAAAGGAGTTTTTCAAAGAAAGACCTCGGTGAAGCTGCTTACATATTGAGCATCAAGATCTATAGAGATAGATCAAGACGTTTGATAAGTTTTTCAATGAGTACATACCTTGACAAGATTTTGAAGTAGTTCAAAATGGAACAGTCAAAAAGGAGTTCTTACCTGTGTTACAAGGTGTGAAGTTGAGTAAGACTCAAAACCCGACCACGGCAGAAGATAGAGAGAGAATGAAAGTCATTCCCTATGCCTCAGCAATAGGTTCTATAAAGTATGCCATGTTGTGTACCAGACCTATTGTATACCCTGCCCTGAGTTTGGCAAGGGAGCACAATAGTGATCTAGGAGTAGATCACTGGACATTGGTCAAAATTATCCTTAGTGGAATAAGGATATGTTTCTCGATAATGGAGGTGACAAAAGGTTCGTCGTAAAGGGTTACGTCGATGCAAGTTTTGACACTGATCCAGATGACTCTAAGTCTCAATCTGGATACATATTGAAAGTGGGAGAAATTAGCTAGAGTAGCTCCGTGCAGAGCATTGTTAACATAGAAATTTGCAAAATACATACGGGTCTGAATGTGACAGACCCGTTGACTAAACTTCCCTCACAAGCAAAACATGATCACACCTTAGTACTCTTTGGGTATTAATCACATATCGATGTGAACTAGATTATTGACTCTAGTAAACCCTTTGGGTGTTGGTCGCATGACGATGTGAACTATGGGTGTTAATCACATGGTGATGTGAACTATTGATGTTAAATCACATGGCGATGTGAACTAGATTATTGACTCTAGTAAAAGTGGGAGACTGAAGGAAATATGCCCTAGAGGCAATAATAAAGTTATTATTTATTTCCTTATATCATGATAAATGTTTATTATTCATGCTAGAATTGTATTAACCGGAAACATAATACATGTGTGAGTACATAGACAAACAGAGTGACACTAGTATGCCTCTACTTGACTAGCTCGTTGATCAAAGATGCTTATGTTTCCTAACCATAGACATGAGTTGTCATTTGATTAACGGGATCACATCATTAGGAGAATGATGTGATTGACTTGACGCATTCCGTTAGCTTAGCACTTGATCGTTTAGTTTGTTGCTATTGCTTTCTTCATGACTTATACATGTTCCTATGACTATGAGATTATGCAACTCCCGTTTACCAGAGGAACACTTTGTGTGCCACCAAATGTCACAACTAACTGGGTGATTATAAAGGTGCTCTACAGGTGTCTCCGAAGGTACTTATTGGGTTGGCGTATTTCGAGATTAGGATTTGTCACTCCGATTGTCGGAGAGGTATCTCTGGGCCCACTCGGTAATACACATCACTATAAGCCTTGCAAGCATTGCAACTAATGAGTTAGTTGCGGGATGATGTATTACGGAATGAGTAAAGAGACTTGCCGGTAACGAGATTGAACTAGGTATTGAGATACCGACGATCGAATCTCGGGCAAGTAACATACCGATGACAAAGGGAACAATGTATGTTGTTATGCGATTTGACCGATAAAGATCTTCGTAGAATATGTAGGAGCCAATATGAGCAGCCAGGTTCCGCTATTGGTTATTGACCGGAGACGTGTCTCGGTCATGTCTACATAGTCTCGAACCTGTAGGGTCCGCACGCTTAAAGTTCGATGACGATTATATTATGAGTTTATGTGTTTTGATGCCCCGAAGGTAGTTCGGAGTCCCGGATGAGATCGGGGACATGACGAGGAGTCTCGAAATGGTCAAGACGCAAAGATCGATATATTGGACGACTATATTCGGACATCGGAAAGGTTCCGAGTGATTCAGGTATTTTCGGGAGTACCGGGGAGTTACGGGAATTCGTATTGGGCCTTAATGGGCCATATGGGAAAGGAGAGAAAGGCCTCAAAGGGTGGCCGCACCCCTCCCCATGGTCTGGTCCGAATTGGACTAGGGAGGGGGGCGCCCCCTTCCTTCCTTCTCCTTTTCCCTTCCCTTTCCTTCTCTCCTACTCCTACTACTTGGAAGGGATCCATTTCTCAAAAAAAAACTTGGAAGGGATCCTAGTTCTACTAGGAAAGGGGGAATCCTACTCTCGGTGGGAGTAGGACTCCCCTAGGGTGCGCCATAGAGAGGGCCGGCCCCTCCCCTCCTCCACTCCTTTATATACGTGGCCAGGGGCACCCCATAGACAACAATTGATCAAGTTGATCTTTTAGCCGTGTGCGGTGCCCCCTCCACCATAGTCCACCTCGACAATACTATAGCAGTGCTTAGGCGAAGCCCTGCATTAGTAGAACATCAACATCGTTACCACGCCGTCGTGCTGACGAAACTCTCCCTCAACACTCGGCTGGATCGGAGTTCGAGGAACGTCATCGGACTGAACGTGTGCTGAACTCGGAGGTGTCGTGCGTTCGGTACTTGATCGGTCGGATCGTGAAGACGTACAACTACATCAACCGCGTTGTGCTAACGCTTTTGCTTTCGGTCTACGAGGGTACGTAGACAACACTCTCCCCTCTCGTTGCTATGCATCACCATGATCTTGCATGTGCGTAGGAATTTTTTTGAAATTACTACGTTCCCCAACAGTAGTGACGCGGCACGTGATCCCCGCCACCGCCCTGAGGCTGTTCCCGTGGTTGCAGCACCTCGCGCGCTGCCGCTGCGCCGCCTCTTCGGGTCGTAGTGCCGCAGCCCGCGGTCAACCGCTGCATCGAGGACGTCCGCTCCAGGCCATCCCCAGGGCTGCACCGACCCTCGCGCTGCCGCTGCGTCGCCCCGTCGGGCCGTAGCGAGTGTGGCACGCGATTCCTGCAACCGCCCTCAGGTGTTCCCCGAGGTCGCCCCGACCTGCCTGCCGTCGTTGCGTCCATTAGAAGGGAGAGAGAGGGATTGATGGAATCGTTCGTTGTATTGCTTGAGCCTCGTGGGCATATATGTAGGAGTACATGATCTACTTGGAGTACAAGGCAAGCCATAATATTTCCTAGTCTAACATATGTTTCCAATCTAATCAATATACTCAAGACCCCCCACAAGCACAACGGTAGCGACGCAGACGGTGAGACTAGAGAAGAATATGAAGGCAAGCTGACGGACCCCCCCCCCACACACACACAGTCATAACGGTCGACGCATCACGGAAGGCGTGGCTGGAGTGAAAACCTACGAGGTTGCTCAAGCAAGGAGGTAGCCCTTTGTACCATTTGTCGAGGTAGCCAAGAGCGTAGGTGGTGTAGCCGTAGTCCAGGTAGCCATGCAAAGCACCGTGGTCAATGTCAAGTCGGGGTTCACCGGTGTCGAGGTAGTCGCCGTGGAGCCGCGGAAGAAGAGCAACGGCGGTGCTCGAAGTAGGCGATAATGAACCCGACAGCATGAAGAAGAACGGTGCGGACGGTGATGTTCCCTCGCCAAGGGAGGCAGCACGGCGTATATCACGTGGAAGTCAACACGCGTGGACGGCGGTAGACCGCGAGCCGCTGCGTTACGGCCCGAAGAATGTTGCGGTCGATGTAAGAAACCGACGAGGTTGCTCAAGCAAGGCGGTAGCCCTTTGTGCCGATGTCGATGTAGCCGAGAGCATAGGGTGGTGTAGCCGTGGTCGAGGTAGCCGTGCGAAGAATGACGTGGTCGATGTCAAGTCGGGGTAGCCGGTGTCGAGGAAGTCGCTGTGGATCCGCAGGCGCAAGGAGGCGCCGAGTTAGCATGGACACAATGGTGTCGAGGTAGGGGTGAGTCGGGGATAAGACGGTGTTGACGAGGTGTCACGCCGGGGTTGCCAAACCCGGGGACACGTCGTAAATGAAGGCACGCGTCGGTGTTGCCAGCACCAGGCATGAGTAGACGGTCGAAAACGAAGTTGACAAAGCGTCACACCAGGCTTGCCAGGCCCGGGAACACGTCGTGGAAGAAGGCACACATTGGTGTTGCCAGCACCGGGCATGCATAGATGAGGGACCTGCACGAGCTGTACGCCATGTCGAAGAAGTCAGAAGGGCCAGCAGAGAAGAACTCGACGACGATTGCGGCGTCCATCGGCGCGAGCCGATGTCAGCAACAGTGGTCGGAGTAGACGAAGTGGTCGGTGTAGATGACGGCGACGCTGGCGACGGGCTGGTGCTGGACGAGCGGCCAAAGAAGAGCGGTGGCGCGGCGGCTAGGTTAGGAGGACGGGGGCGGTGCTCGAAGTAGGCGAAGAACCCTGACAGCGTGACGAAAACCAGTGCAGACGGTGGCGTTCCCGCGCCAAGTGAGACGGTGCGGCGCATACCACAGGAAGTTGATACGCGGGGACAGCGAAGTGAACCGCGGGCCGCGGCGCTAGGGCCCGAAGGGGCGACGCAGTGGCGGCAGGCGGGTCGGGGCGACGGCGGGGACCGCGAGCCACGACGCAGCGGCCCGAAGGGGCGACGCAACGCCGGTTCGCGAGTCGGTGCAGCCGTGGGAACGACCTTAGGACGGCCGCGTGGACCGTGTGCCACACTCGCTACAACCCGACGAGGCGACGCAGCGGCGGCGCGAGGGTCGGTGCAGCCACGGGACAGCCTAGAGCGGACGGCCTGGGGGCGGCGGAAGATTGCGAGCTGCGACACTATGACTCGAAGGGGCGACGAAGCGGTGACGTGGGTCGATGTAGCCGGAAAAGAACCACGGGCAACAGAGTGGCAGCCCGATGCTTGATCGATGAAAAGGCACGCTATACTCGAAGACATTCTTCACGGACCTGCGAAGACGCACATAAACGACTGATCAGGTCGGTCGCGCGACGCGAACACGGTTGATCAGACCGGACGCGTGCAGGTACTAGAACAACCATTGCGTACGTGTAGCCAACAGCCGCGTAGGACGCAGAAGTGGCCTACGGCCATACCGCGAATGCAAGCCATCGCAACCCAAGCAACGTGCTTCTGCATGACGCTCGTCAGGTGCAGGCATGCAGCAGTGCAAGTGGCCACACCATGCAAGGCAAAGGCCAGCACGCCATGCACGGGACACACGTCCTGTAGGAATCAACACGAGGTTGGCTGCGCTCGATGGAGGCAGGGTTGCTGTTGGAGATCCGATCGAACCGATGATGACGTGGTGAAGACCAACGAGCGGACAGGCGGTCGGACCGCGGCGCCCCGGAGGAGCCGTCGTCATGCCAAACCGGACAGTTGGCGATAGCCGGGGTAGTGGCCGTCAAGGTTGTAGTAGAGGTGTGCAAGAGTCGACGGATGGCGGTGGGCAACGCAAACTGATCTTAGATCGGAAAACCGAAAAAAAAAGCACCGATCAAGACGACTGGTGTGAGAGAGAAAACCTGGATTAAGGATCAGAAAAAAAAATTCTCTAGGGCAATCGATCAACACGACCGGCGGACGAACCCTAGATACGGGCAGGGCAGCCTCCGGCGGCGGTCGTGAAGGCTGACCACCCGGAGGCGGCGCGCGGATGGAAGCGACGGGCGGCTAGGGTTTAGAACCCGGAAACTGATACCATGGTAGAAGGGATAGAGATGATTGGTAGAATAATTGTTGTATTGCTTGAGCCTCGTGAGCATATATATAAAAATACAATGATCAATTTAAAATACAAGACAAGGCGGGACCAAATCCTAGTCTATATCATCTTTCCTAATAATTAATATACTCAACAGCCGGTTTGTTGGAGGTTGTAGCGCACGGTGTTGCTTGTGTAAGGGCAACACCAATGAGCAGACCCAAATGGACACAAAGTTTATTTGTTTTTGTCCGTTTGGGTGGCTAGGCAGAAACCAAAAGTTTGCTCGTGTCCGCCAGCCCGCCAGTGCACGTGCACCCAACATGCCGGACACATTTTATTTTTTTCCTTTTCAATTTAAAATAAAAATATTGGCTGCCAAAAATCCATTTATTATATTAATTAAACTAAAAAACATAGGTTAAAAATAAATAAACCCTAGATCTACTTATCGTCATCCCTGTCCTCGTCACCGGCTTGGTCGGTGTAGACCCGAGACGACCATGGCTATGCCCATGCTGGCGCTCGTAGTGCCAGTGACCCTACCACCGGCGCGCACGGTGGCGTAGATGGCGCCTTCCTCCACTGGCTCGGGCGTCCATGAGAATGTGAAAGTATTTTGCTTGAACGCTAATATTTGGATGTCGTTCCCCCGATGGCGATTTCCTATTTGACGCGCTTTTGCGTCAAATTGTCGGTGCTTCGCACACGCAAGCGCCCGGTCGATGTGATGGGCCGGCCTAGTTTTGCGTAGACATTGCACGTACAACCGCATCCGGTTTTGGGAACCGGCTTTTTGTTTCTTATACTGGTTTTCCTTTTCCTTTTTGTTTTTTCATTTCATGTTTTTATTTTTTATTTTATGTTCTTTTTCTTTTTCTATTTCTTTTTCTCTTTCAGGTTTCCTTTTTTAATGTTCACATATTCAAAGAATCTTTGGAAATTTCAGGAAATATTTGGGATTAAAAATGTGTTTTCCAAAAATTGTTCGAGATATTTTGGTTCAATTTTTCACAATTTTAAAAAATCATAATTTCAAAGAATGTCCCGTTTTTTAAAATTGTTCTAAAACAATGTTCGTGCTTTCCAATTTTGTTCCTGTTTTCAAAACTTATTCGTAATGTTTTTGTTCAAAATTTTCGCAACATTTCAAAAATGTTTGGTTTTCAAAAAAATCCCGATATTTTGAAATGTTCATGTTTCCGCCTTTTCAGAAGTTTAAAAAATTATTCTTGTTTTCAAATTTTGTTCGGGACTTTAAAAAATGTTCGTCTTTCCAATTTTTTCCTGGAATTTCACAAAATTGTTCGTGTTTTTCAAATTTTGTTCCTGCTTTAAATTAAAATTTTCAGAAAGTTTTTGTTCAAAATTTTCGCAACTCTTCAGAAAATGTTTCGAAATTGTAAAAAATGTTCCCTTTTTTAAAACATGTTCGCAAATTTTAAAAATGTTCACGTTTCCACTTTTTCGGTAGTTTCAAATATTTTTCGAAATTTCAAAAAATATTTTTGTTTCCAATTTTTTTGAAGAGTTTAAAACATGTTAATGTTTCAATTTTTCGGGAATTTCACAAAATTGTTCATGATTTTGGAAAATATTTCATTTTTATTTTTTTCACATAAAAGATGATCCATGACTTTGCATTCCGATTGATTGATGTTATCCCAATATTAGAGATGATGTTAGGTTTTCGAACCTCGGGAAGGGCTCAAATAAACGAACTCACCATAATTTCCCCCCAAGTAGAGACGACAAATATCGAGTAGGGGGGCATGCCCCCTCTATGATCTACTAAGCGCTTACTTATCCTCTTAACGATCTTTCAAATTGAAAAGATAATTTGCATTAATGCATTGGGGCTTTTCTTTACCTGGGTCCTAACACAACCGAGGTGTAAGAGGTGGGTCCAAGGCAGCACTGCCACCTCCTCCTCAGCGGCGAAGTTCTCCACGCAAATAACACAAGATGAATAGGAATTGTCCGCCTCTGTAGCTACCCCTCCCGGTGGGTATAGTGCCATGGGAAGCTTTAGGCTGGGTGTCATGATCCATGTGCGCTGAAATACAAAGGGCATTCGCAGGAGGATGCACGCTACCACTATCAGTATCAGACATGTGATCTTCTTCAACAAGTCACTGTCTTGTCCCGACTTACCCTGAACTAGCGAATGCCTTTTGCAGCAAATCCTGGCCGGGACAGAATCTCTAAATCCCTAATCTTACCAAAGATATGAGAAGTTCATCATTAGCTAGTAGTGTCATACTTCAAATGATTCAATAAAATGGTCCAGCTCATGAAAAAAATCTACAAAGTTTCCAATCTAAGCCCTACATAAAAAATGCTTTACAAAATAGTCCAAGGCTAGTGGGCGTGCCGCCCTCGAGCTAGTTGTTGCTCTGCTAGTGTACATAAAAGATGATCAACGATTTTGCATTCTAGTCGGTTGATTTGATCCCAGCATTTAGAGATGATGTTAGATTTTCTTACCTAGAGAAGGGTTCAAATGAAACAACTTGTCATAATTTCCCCCCAAACAGAGACGCCAGATTTCTGGCAGGGGGCATGCCCCCCTATGATCTGATAAGTGCTTACTTATCCTCTTAACAATCTTTCAAAGTGAAGAGATATTTTTCATTAATGTAGCGGGGCTTTGCAAATGGCACATCGCATATTGAACTATTTCTTTTACATGGGTCCTGATGCAACTAGGGTGGAAGAGATGGGTGCAAGGCAGCACCGCCACCTCCTCCACAACAGTGAAATCCTCCAGGCAGATCATGTAAGTTGAGTGGACACTGTCGACCTATGTAGCCACCCCTCTTGGCGGGTATAGCATCATGGGAAGCTTTAGGCGGAGCGTTGTGATCCATTTTGCGCAGAAATACAAAGAGCATTCATAGGAGAATGGACAGCCTCAGATAGCCGCGATGATGGTAATTTTCTTCGGGGGGTCACTATCTTGTTCTCGCTTACCCTAAACCAGCGAATGCATCCTGCAGCGAATCCTGGGCGGGCCAGAATCCACAAACGCCTAACTTAAAAAAAGATGACAAATTTATCATTAGCCAGTAGTATCATACTTCGAATGATTGAATAAAATGGTTCAACTCATGAAAAAATTGACTGCAACAACTTATCTTACACGCTTCATGTAAATAAAAATGTTTTCACTCAAGAATAATGTAACTAGCCATGGTACTACCAGGTGACCCAAATTGAACAAAGCAAGTTTAGTACCCACTTCCTGGTATCCTCGCAGTTGCGCACTCGAAGGAGTGGATAAAGGGTCTCGCGTATTTTTTGGGAGGGTTCTGAGGAAATTCACAGAGGAAAATGTCTAGTGGCATGGCATGGAGTTTGTAGACCAAAATTCGTGGCAAGCGGGGAGTAGTGGATATCCGTTTGCATGGCTTAACTTTGAGATTGAGATGGAAGTGTCTTAACCATACCGACCCGTCAAGACCATGGCAGGGCTTCCGATGGCGGTAGACTCACAGGTGTAGGACATGTTTCACATTTTGGTGCGCTGTCATGCGGGTGCAGGGGACAAAGTTTTGTTTTCGAAAGATAATTGGCTTCAACTGTCGTGTCGCAGAAATCTCCCCAATGATCACAACTCGTGTTACTTCGTATGATTGGGCGGTCAGGGATGGACTGTTGTTGCATCGCTAGGCTACTGACATTGAGGGGAGCTACTGAAGGAAATATGCCCTAGAGGCAATAATAAAGTTATTATTTATTTCCTCATATCATGATAAATGTTTATTATTCATGCTAGAATTGTATTAACCGGAAACATGATACATGTGTGAATACATAGACAAACAGATTGTCACTAGTATGCCTCTACTTGACTAGCTCGTTGATCAAAGATGGTTATGTTTCCTAACCATAAACATGAGTTGTCATTTGATAAACGGGATGACATCCTTAGGAGAATGATGTGATTGACTTGACCCATTTTGTCAGCTTAGCACTTGATCGTTTTAGTTTACTGTTATTGCTTTCTTCATGACTTATACATGTTCCTATGACTATGAGATTATGTAACTCCCGATTACCGGAGGAACACTTTGTGTGCTACCAAACGTCACAACGTAACTGGGTGATTATAAAGGTGCTCTACAGGTGTCTCCGATTGTACTTGTTGAGTTGACATAGATCAAGATTAGGATTTGTCACTCCGATTGTTGGAGAGGTATCTCTGGGCCCACTCGGTAATGCACGTCACTATAAGCCTTGCAAGCATTGTAACTAATGAGTTAGTTGCGGGATGATGCATTATAGAACTAGTAAAGAGACTTGCCGGTAATGAGATTGAACTAGGTATTGAGATACAGACGATCGAATCTCGGGCAAGTAACATACCGATGACAAAGGGAACAACGTATGTTGTTATGCGGTTTGACCGATAAAGATCTTCGTAGAATATGTAGGAGCCAATATGAGCATCCAGGTTCTGCTATTGGTTATTGACCGGAGACGTGTCTCGGTCATGTCTACATAGTTCTCGAACCCGTAGGGTCCGCACGCTTAAAATTCGGTGACGATCGGTATTATGAGTTTTTGTGTTTTGATGTACCGAAGGTAGTTCGGAGTCCCGAATATGATCACGGACATGACGAGGAGTCTCGAAATGGTCGAGACGTAAAGATTGATATATTGGACGACTATATTCGGACACCGGAAGTGTTCCGGGCGATTTCAGAGAAAACCAGAGTGCCGGAGGGTTACCGGACCCCCCCCCCGGGGAGATATAATGGGCCTTATGGACCTTAGTGGAGAGAGAGAGGGTTGGCCTAGTGCAGGTCACGCTCCCCTCCCCCTCTGGTCCGAATTGGGCTAGGAGAGGGGGGCGGCGCCCCCGTTTCCTTCTCCCTCTCCCCCTTCCTTTCCCCCTCCTAGTAGGAGTAGGAAAGAGGGGAGTCCTACTCCTACTAGGAGGAGGACTCCTCCTCCTGGCGCGCCATAGAGGGCCGGCCGGCCTCCCCCTTGCTCCTTTATATACGGGGGCTGGGGGCACCTCTAGACACACAAGTTGATCATTGATCCCTTAGCCGTGTGCGGTGCCCCCCCTCCACCATAATCCACCTCAATCATATTGTAGTGGTGCTTAGGCGAAGCCCTGCGTCGGTAGCAACATCATCACCGTCAACACGCCGTCGTGCTGACGGAACTCTCCCGTGAAGCTCTGCTGGATCGGAGTTCGTGGGACGCATCGAGCTGAACGTGTGCTGAACTCGGAGGTGCCGTGCGTTCGGTACTTGGATCGGTCGGATCGTGAAGACGTTCGACTACATCAATCACGTTCTCATAATGCTTCCGCTTACGGTCTACGAGGGTGCGTGGACGATACTCTTCCCTCTCGTTGCTATGCATCACCATGATCTTGCTTGTGTGTAGGAATTTTTTTGAAATTACTATGTTCCCCAACAATGGCATCCGAGCCTGGTTTATGCGTAGATGTTATATGCACGAGTAGAACACAAGTGAGTTGTGGGCAATACAAGTCATACTTCTTAACAACATGTCGTACTTTGGTTCGGCGGTATTGTTGGATGAAGCGGCCCGGACCGACATTACGCATACACTTATGCGAGACTGGTTCTACCGACGTGCTTTGCACACAGGTGGCTGGCGGGTGTCGGTTTCTCCAACTTTAGTTGAACTGAGTGTGGCTATGCCCCGTCCTTGAGAAGGTTAAAACAACACTAACTTGACAAACTATCGTTGTGGTTTTGATGCGTAGGTAAGAACGGTTCTTGCTCAGCCCATAGCAGCCACGTAAAACTTGCAATAACAAAGTAGAGGAAGTCTAACTTGTTTTTGTAGGGCATGTTGTGATGTGATATGGTCAAGACATGATGCTATATTTTGCTGTAAGAGATGATCATGTTTTGTAACCGAGTTATCGGCAACTAGTAGGAGCCATATGGTTGTCGCTTTATTGTATGCAATACAATCACCGTGTAATTGATTTACTTTATCACTAAGCGGTAGCGATAGTCGTAGAAGCAATAGTTGGCGAGACGAAAACGATGCTACGATGGAGATCAAGGTGTCACGCCGGTGACAATGGTGATCATGACGGTGCTTCGGAGATGGAGATCACAAGCATAAGATGATGGCCATATCATATCACTTATATTGATTGCATGTGATGTTTATCTTTTATGCATCTTATTTTGCTTAGATCAACGGTAGCATTATAAGATGATCTCTCACTAAATTTCAAGGTACAAGTGTTCTCCCTGAGTATGCACCGTTGCGAAAGTTCGTCGTGCCGAGACACCACGTGATGATCGGGTGTGATAAGCTCTACATTCACATACAATGGGTGCAAGCCAGTTTTGCACATGCAGAATACTCGGGTTAAACTTGATGAGCCTAGCATATGCAGATATGGCCTCGGAACACTAGAGATCGAAAGGTCGAGCGCGAATCATATAGAACATATGATCAACATATTGATGTTCACCATTGAAAACTACTCCATCTCACGTGATGATCGGGCATGGTTTAGTTGATATGGATCATGTGATCACTTAGATGATTAGAGGGATGTCTATCTAAGTGGGAGTTCTTTAATAATTTGATTAACTGAACCTTAATTTATCATGAACTTAGTACCTGATAGTATTTTGCATGTCTATGTTGTTGTAGATAGATGGCCCGTGTTATTGTTCCGTTGAATTTTAGTGCGTTCCTTGAGAAAGCAAAGTTGAAAGATGATGGTAGCAATTACACGGACTCGGTCCGTAACTTGAGGATTATCCTCATTGCTGCACAGAAGAATTACGTCCTGGAAGCACCGCTAAGTGCCAAACCTGCTGCAGGAGCAACACCAGATGTTTTGAATGTCTGGCAGAGCAAAGCTGATGACTACTCGATAGTTCAGTGTGCCATGTTTTACGGCCTAGAACCGGGACTTCAACGACGTTTTGAACGTCATGGAGCATATGAGATGTTCCAGGAGTTGAAGTTAATATTTCAAGCAAATGCCTGGATTGAGAGATATGAAGTCTCCAATAAGTTCTATAGCTGCAAGATGGAGGAGAATAGTTCTGTCAGTGAACATATACTCAGAATGTCTGGGTACCATAACCACTTGACTCAATTGGGAGTTAATCTTCATGTTGATAGTGTCATTGACAGAGTTCTTCAATCACTGCCACCAAGTTACAAGAGCTTCGTGATGAACTATAACATGCAAGGGATGAATACAACAATTCCCGAGCTCTTTGCAATGCTAAAGGCTGCGGAGGTAGAAATCAAGAAGGAGCATCAAGTGTTGATGGTTAACAAGACCACCAATTTCAAGAAAAAAAGGTAAAGGGAAGAAGAAAGGGAACTTCAAGAAGAACGGCAAACAAGTTTCTGCTCAAGAGAAGAAACCCAAGTCTGGACCTAAGCCTGAGACTGAGTGCTTCTACTGCAAACAGACTGGTCACTGGTAGCGGAATTGCCCCAAGTATTTGGCGGATAAGAAGGATGGCAAGGTGAACAAAGGTATTTGTGATATACATGTTATTGATGTGTACCTTACTAATTCTCGCAGTAGTGCCTGGGTATTTGATACTAGTTCTGTTGCTAATATTTACAACTCGAAACAGGGACTACTGATTAAGCGAAGATTGGCAAAGGACGAGGTGACGATGCGCGTGGGAAATGGTTCCAAAGTCGATGTGATCGCAGTCGGCACGCTACCTCTACATCTACCTTCGGGATTACTATTAGACCTGAATAATTGTTATTTGGTGCCAGCGTTAAGCATGCACATTATATCTGGATCTTGTTTGATGCGAGACGGTTATTTATTTAAATCAGAGAATAATGGTTGTTCTATTTATATGAGTAATATCTTTTATGGTCATGCACCCTTAAAGAGTGGTCTATTCTTTTTGAATCTCGATAGTGGAGATACACATATTCATAGTATTGAAGCTAAAAGATGCAGTATTGATAATGATAGTGCAACTTATTTGTGGCACTGCCGTTTAGGTCATATTGGTATA
This sequence comes from Triticum urartu, assembly GCF_056163025.1. Taxonomy (NCBI): domain Eukaryota; kingdom Viridiplantae; phylum Streptophyta; class Magnoliopsida; order Poales; family Poaceae; genus Triticum; species Triticum urartu. The sequence goes on along the minus strand of NC_141875.1, from coordinate 609,587,777 downwards.
AAGCACATGAAGAAACTCCATTCTGATGGACTTTTGGAATCACTTGATTATGAATCACTTGGTACTTGTGAACCGTGCCTCATGGGCAAGATGACTAAAATGCTGTTCTTCGGAACTATCGAGCGAGCAACATATTTGTTGGAAATCATACATACTGATGTATGTGGTCCGATGAACATTGAGGCTCGCGGCGGGTATCGTTATTTTCTCACCATCACAGATGATTTGAGCAGATATGTTTCTAGTTTATGGAGGTGACAAACAACTCATCGTAAATGGTTACGTTGATGCAAGCTTTGACACTGATCCGGACGATTCTAAATCGCAAACCAGATACGTGTTTATATTGAACGGTGGAGCTGTCAGTTGGAGTAGTTCTAAACAAAGCGTCGTGGCGGGATCTACGTGTGAAGCGGAGTACATTGCTGCTTCGGAAGCAGCAAATAAAGGAGTCTGGATGAAGGAGTTCATATCCGATCTAGGTGTCATGCCTAGTGCATCGGGTCCAATGAAAATATTTTGTGACAATACTGGTGCAATTGCCTTGGCAAAGGAATCCAGATTTCACAAGAGAACCAAGGATATCAAGAGACGCTTCAATTCCATCCGCGATCAAGTCCAGGTGGGAGACATAGAGATTTGCAAAATACATACAGATCTGAATGTTGTAGACCTGTTGACTAAGCCTCTCTCACGAGCAAAACATGATCAGCACCAAGACTCCATGGGTGTTAGAATCATCACTGTGTAATCTAGATTATTGACTCTAGTGCAAGTGGGAGACTAAAGGAAATATGCCCTAGAGGCAATAATAAAGTTATTATTTATGTCCTCATATCATGATAAATGTTTATTATTCATGCTAGAATTGTATTAACCGAAAACATGATACATGTGTGAATACATAGACAAACAGATTGTCACTAGTATGCCTCTACTTGACTAGCTCGTTAATCAAAGATGGTTATGTTTCCTAACCATAGACATGAGTTGTCATTTGATAAACGAGATCACATCATTAGGAGAATGATGTGATTGACTTGACCCATTTCGTCAACTTAGCACTTGATCGTTTTAGTTTACTGCTATTGCTTTCTTCATGACCTATGCATGTTCCTATGACTATGAGATTATGTAACTCCCGATTACTGGAGGAACACTTTGTGTGCTACCAAACGTCACAACATAACTGGGTGATTGTAAAGGTGCTCTACAGGTGTCTCCGATGGTACTTGTTGAGTTGACATAGATCAAGATTAGGATTTGTCACTCTGATTGTTGGAGAGGTATCTCTGGGCCCACTCGGTAATGCACGTCACTATAAGCCTTGCAAGCATTGTAACTAATGAGTTAGTTGCGGGATGATGCATTACAGAACGAGTAAAGAGACTTTCCGGTAACGAGACTGAACTAGGTATTGAGATACCGACGATCGAATCTCAGGCAAGTAACATACCGATGACAAAGGGAACAACGTATGTTATTACGTGGTTTGACCGATAAAGATCTCCGTAGAATATGTAGGAGACAATATGAGCATCCAAGTTCTGCTATTGGTTATTGACCAGAGACGTGTCTCAGTCATGTCTACATAGTTCTTGAACCCGTAGGGTCTGCACGCTTAAAGTTCGGTGACGATCGGTATTATGAGTTTTTGTGTTTTGATGTACCGAAGGTAGTTCGGAGTCCCAGATATGATCACGGACATGACTAGGAGTCTCAAAATGGTCGAGACGTAAAGATCTATATATTGGACGACTATATTCGGACACCGGAAGTGTTCCGGGTGATTTCGGAGAAAACCGGAGTGCCGGAGGGTTACCGGACCCCCCCCCCCCGAGAGAGATATAATGGGCCTTATGGGCCTTAGGGCAGGCCACGCGCCCCTCCCCCTCTGGTCCGAATTGGACTAGGAGAGGGGGGGGCGGCGCCCCCCTTTCCTCATAAAGCTATGACAGAACTCTCCCGTAAAGCTCTGCTGGATCAGAGTTCATGGGACGTCATCGAGCTGAACGTGTGCTGAACTCAGAGGTGTCGTGCGTTCGGTACTTGAATTGGTCGGATCGTGAAGACGTAAGACTACATCAACCGCGTTCTCATAACGCTTCCACTTACGGTCTACGAGGGTACGTGGACGATACTCTTCCCTCTCGTTGCTATGCATCACCATGATCTTGCGTGCGCGTAGGAATTTTTTTGAAATTACCGCGTTCCCCAATAGCTGCCCTCTAAGGGCTTGGTTCAGTTTATTCGCCTATAGGAGATTATCTTGGAGGTACAATTGAACCCTCAGGTTGTGACTTGCTCTTTCGAAAGGGTTGGAATCTATACCACCAGCCGAGCTACCCGCGGTCCCATGATCGGTTGGATCACACCCCACATGTCACGCATCCGCCATGGTTGGAGCCGTACCCGAGCATGGGCCCGCTCCCAGGAGAGCCGTCTCGGCTGCATGCACCCCAATCGATCTCTCCGTGTACTGCCGCCCCGCCCTCGGCCCGTGGCGCACTTGCGATGACGCTTTGGACGACAAGGTCAAGACCTACAACGGATCCCAAACCCTAGCAAAATGGCAATGGAAGTTGACAATATCCCTGATGTCAACTGACTCCCCGACCCCGATCCGAAGGAAACATGTGTCCACCGTCACGCCCCTAGTGTCCTGGAGCACGAGGTGGAGAGCATCCCAGCGAAGTTAGAGCATCTCCAGTCGCGCCCCAACAGGCCCCATTTTTGTCGTCAGCGCCCAAAATTTGGCCCAGCCGCACCCCCAGAAGCCCAATTTTCGTCGGCTCGGGTCGATTTTGGCGCCGACGGACCCAAGCCAAACCCGGCGCGCTGGAGGGCTCCTGGGGGCGCCGGGGAAACATATTTTGGCGCAAACGAGAATGGGCCTGCCAAGTCAGCGACCCGCCGCCTTCGTCATGCTCATCGCCTCAGTTCCCGTGGGAATCAATGCCAAGGCTGCCGCGTTGCCGCGTCGGTCAGCCTTCCATTGATGCCTCACGAGCGGCGTAGTGAAGCCGCGGGGGACGCGTGTCCTGCCCACTCCCACCATACGGCACCCGGCGGGCAGCCTCTCACCGCCCATCCTCGGCTATAAAAGCCGACCTCCCCGCCGGTGAACGCCACAATTGCCACCGACGCCCCTCTCGCCACAACTTGCCACCGACGCCCCTCTCGCCCCCTCTAACCACCGAAGTGAAGGAAATATGCCCTAGAGGCAATAATAAAGTTATGTTTTATTTTCTTATATCATGATAAATGTTTATTATTCATGCTAGAATTGTATTAACCGGAAACATGATACATGTGTGAATACATAGACAAACAGAGTGTCACTAGTATGCCTCTACTTGACTAGCTCGTTGATCAAAGATGGTTATGTTTCCTAGCCATAGACAAAGAGTTGTCATTTGATTAACGGGATCACATCATTAGGAGAATGATGTGATTGACTTGACCCATTTCGTTAGCTTAGCACTTGATCGTTTAGTTTGTTGCTATTGCTTTCTTCATGACTTATACATGTTCCTATGACTATGAGATTATGCAACTTCCGTTTACCGGAGGAACACTTTGTGTGCTACCAAACGTCACAACATAACTGGGTGATTACAAAGGTGCTATATAGGTGTCTCCGAAGGTACTTGTTGGGTTGGCGTATTTCGAGATTAGGATTTGTCACTCCGATTGTCGGAGAGGTATCTCTAGGCCCACTCGGTAATACACATCACTTAAGCCTTGCAAGCATTGCAACTAATGAGTTAGTTGCGGGATGATGTGTTACGGAACGAGTAAAGAGACTTCTCGGTGGGAGTAGGACTCCCCCTTGGGCGCGCCTCCTGCCCTTGGTCGGCCCTCTCCTCCCCTCCTTTATATACGGAGGAGAGGGGCACCCCATAGACACAACAATTGATCTCTTGGATCTTTTAGCCGTGTGCGGTGCCCCTCTCCACCATAGTCCACCTCGATAATATCGTAGCGGTACTTAGGCGAAGCCCTGCAACGGTAGAACATCAATGTCGGAGTAATGGGCCACGGGTAGGCTAACCCGAGCCCCAGAACCTTTCAAGACATCGGGGCAGGTTGTGCCCCTCAAGACCCCAGGACGAAGAGCCGCCTTCTGAGAAGTCGGCGGCAAGGCAACCGACTGCCCACTCACGGCCGAGTCCCGGGGACGACTTCAGGATAAGCCAACTCCTGACTGGCGACTTCCAGAGAAGCCGGCTTTGGGGAGTCGGCCCGCGACTCCAACAAACCCCATGCCCTCATCAAGAGGGACGGAACGGGAAGTGGCTACAGTAAAGCCCGCTCCCGCCCCTTACCAGGGGCAGGCATGGCCACAACATGCCGTACCCGGGGAGATCTCCGTGTGGCGTGGCACTGTTGCCGTGCCGGCCCTGACATCAGCGCCGAAGGACCGAATCCTGCGCCCATGACGGCTTGTCTGTACGACCCTGGGGCGGCGGGTCCCACCAGCCAGTGGGACCCCAGGAGATGGCAAGTGTGCCACCAGTCGGCCCCCGAGAGTCGGCCAGACCCTCCCCCGGGGCCCATGCGCCATTAATCAGATGTGACGGAGAGTGGCAATAGTGATCACCCGCCAGGCGACGGGGCTGTTGCCACGACTCCATGACCAAGCCCGCGTCATCAGAAGCACGGCTACAGTAATCAGCAGCCGGCAAGACCCGCCCGCGGCGGACGCGGCCTGTCGGCTCCGTACCTAGCCAGTCGGCGGGGCCCACTAGTCGGCGGGCCCTAGCAGTCGGCGGAGAAGACGGAGGCCGGAGGCACTGACGGCTAGGCCCCCGTCCAGCCGGATTACCATTGTACCCCTGGGGGTAGGCCTATATAAACCCCCCAGGGCACCCATGCAAAGGGTTGGAATCCATTAGCTCTAGACCTAATCATATAGGAGGGAGAGAGCTAGCCTTGCCCTCTCCTACCTCCAGGAAACAGCTCAAGGAGCAATCGTGTAAACACTTTGCCATAGTGATCATGCGGAGACCCCGTAGAGTAGCAGTAGGGGTATTATCTCCCCGAAGAGCCCTGAAACTGGGAAAGATTCGCCGGCGTGCATGTCTTCGCCTCATCCCGTTTCCAGGCACCGGCGACGTTCTACTCGCCTCCATCATGATAAGCCATCCTTTGGCATATGTCGCACCCAACCCCCGACATTTGGCGCCCACTGTGGGGCCTGGTGCACCGCCGTCCGGAGACCTGTTCTGGACGGGAACCCTTTTCCTCCCTGGCGAGCGCAGCCAGCCAGTCACGCCAGACGGAGTTTGCGCCGACGCGCTGCACGGCGTTGAGATCGCCTGCGCAGCTAGCCGGCTCGCCGAACTTGTCAGCGAGGTTCGCATCTCCGACGAACCTGCATCCGACGCAGGCACGGGCGGCTCCGAGAGCCTCCTCGCGGGCCTCCTCGATCAATTCCACGTCTCCGGCGAGCCTGCCGTGGACTTGGAGTCTGTAGGCTCCACCGACCCGATGCTGGTCGACTCCGACACCGTGTCGCTCGACGTGTTCCCCACTAATGTGGTGGTCTACGACGAGCCTCTCCCTCGTGCGGAGAGCGGCGGAAGCACCGTCACCGAGGTGCTCGTCATCAGTCATGACGAGCTCCCCGGCGGAGGAGCGCATGACCCACTTGGCGCGGCGCTACAAGACCTGGCTGCGCCCATTCCTGAAGACGCTGACGCGGAGACGTTGGAGGCGCGCTGCCTTCAGCTCGTCAAAGGCGCGAAGAAGCTGGCTAGCATGAGACGCTTGTCAGAAGCCTACCAGCGAGAGATGGATCGCGCTCGTCGAAGGTGCGTCTTCGGAGTACCAGCCGGCCAACTCCTTGCCTTCCTGGTATCTGAACGCGGCATAGAATGCAACCCTGTAAAGATCAAGGCCATTGAGAGGATGGAGGTACCCAGCCGACTGCTGGATGTGCAAAAGTTCATCGGCTGCCTGGCATCCATCAGCCGATTCATCAGTCGGCTGGGCGAGAAAGCGCTCCCCTTATACCAACTCATGAAGAAGACCACTTTTTTCGAGTGGAACCACAAGGCGGATGAAGCTTTTCTCCAGCTGAAGAAGATGCTGACTACTCCACCTATTCTGGCGGCTCCGACTCCTAAGGAACCTATACTCCCGTACATCGCCGCCACCAGCCGGGTAGTCAGCACGGTCGTTGTAGTGGAATGCAAGGAGGAAGGCAAGGCACTACCTGTCCAGAGACTGGTATATTACCTGAGCGAAGTACTGTCGGCCTCCAAGCAGAACTACCCCCACTACCAGAAGATGTGCTATGGCGTACACTTTACCGCCAAGAAATTGAAGCCTTACTTTCAAGGGCATCCAATCACTGTGGTCTGCACGGCCCCACTTGCCGAGATAATCGGAAGCCGAGATGCTTCTGGCTGAGTGGCCAAGTGGGCCATAGAGCTGGCTCCCTACACCATCCACTACCAGCCCCGCACCACCATCAAGTCACAAGCACTGGCTGACTTTCTCGTCGACTAGGCCGAGACCCAGTACCTACCTCCAGCGCCTGACTCCACCCATTGGCGGATGCATTTCGACGGCTCCAAGATGCGCACCGGCTTGGGAGCCGGTGTTGTCCTCACTTTTCCTAAAGGCGACAAGCTCAAATACGCACTGCAAATCCATTTTGCCGCCTCCAACAACGTCGCTGAGTACGAGGCGCTCATTCACGGGCTCCGGCTTGCCAAAGAACTCGGTATTCACCGGATCCTGTGTTATGGCGACTCGGACTTAGTGGTCCAGCAGCCGTCTGGTGACTGGGACGCCAAAGATGCAAACATGGCAAGTTACCATTTCCTCGTGCAGCAACTCAGTGGGTATTTCGAGGGGTGCAAATTCCTCCATGTGCCAAGAAACGACAACGACCAAGCAGACGCCTTGGCACGAATTGGCTCTACCCGCCAAGCAATACCATCCGGCGTCGCCCTTCAACGCCTCCTCAAGCCGTCTGTCAAGCCTTCACCAGAATCAGACTCCATCTTCGTGCCGGCTCCCCCCGAAGAAGTCGGATCCGACTCCCGAGCCCCGGCAGATGGTACGGGGATTTCGGCAGACGGTTCCAAAGCCGCCACAGTCGGGGCCGGCCCAGGGACTGCAGAACCCGGCCCGGGGACGGCGGCGGCGGGCTCGAAGACTCCAGAACTCGGCCCAAGAGCCGCGCCAGTCAGCCCGGGGACTTCATTAACCCAGCAAGCGGTTGTTGACTCCAACCCGCCGCCTCCCAGCCCAGCCGCCCTCGTCCAAGTCGCAGTTCTGGCAGTCAAAGAAATAGCAGCACCCTCATGGGCCCAGCCCATCCTCAAATTTCTGGTGAGCAAAGAGCTGCCAATTGATGAGACCTTAGCTCGGCAAGTACAACGTTGAGCGGCAGCCTACACCATAGTCAACAGAGAGCTGGTCAGGCGCAGCGTCACTGGTGTCTAAGCAAGGCCAAGCAATTCTCAAAGACATCCATCAAGGCGAGTGCGGCCACCATGCGGCTTCAAGAGCACTCGTCGCAAAAGCCTTTCGATACGGTTTCTTCTGGCTGACTGCCTTAGAAGAGGCCAAGGAATTGGTCCAAAAATGCAAAGGGTGCCAGAAGTTCAGCTCCAAGCCGCACCAGCCGGCTTCTGCACTCAAGACCATCCCCATTGCCTGGCCTTTCGCAGTTTGGGGTCTATACATGGTGGGACCATTCAAGACGGCACGAGGTGGCTTAACTCACTTACTTGTCGCAGTGGACAAGTTCACCAAGTGGATAGAAGCGAAGCCAATCAAGAAACTGAACGGTCCGACTGCCGTGACTTTCATCTCCGATATCACAATTCGGTACGGCATACCATACAACATCATCACCGACAACGGCACAAATTTTGCCAAAGGCGCCTTGGCCCATTTTTATGCAACACAGGGCATCCGAATGGACCTAGCGTCCGTCACCCATCCGCAGTCAAACGGCCAGGTGGAGCAAGCAAACGGCCTCATCCTGTCTGGCATCAAGCCCCGGCTGGTCGAGCCTCTGGAGCGCTCGGCTGGCTGCTGGCTCGATGAGTTGCCAGCCGTCCTCTGAAGTCTGCGCACGACTCCAAACAAGTCAACCGGCTTCACGCCTTTCTTCCTCGTCTACGGTGCCGAAGCTGTCATCCCAACGGACATAGAATTCGACTCCCTGCGAGTCACCATGTACACCAAGGAGGAAGCAGAAGAAGCACGTCAAGACGGTGTCGATCTGCTGGAAGAGGGTCGGCTGTTGGCACTCAGCCGGTCCAGCATCTACCAGCAGAGCCTGCGCCGATACTACAACGGGAAGGTCAAGCCAAGATCTTTCCAAGAAGGCGACCTTGTGCTCCGGCTGATCCAGCGAACAGCCGGCCAGCACAAGATGTCGGCACCTTGGGAAGGCCCTTTCATCATCAGCAAAGTGTTGGGCAACGACTCCTACTACCTGATTGATGCTCAGAAGCCCCGAGCACGCAAGAGGGATGACTCCGGCAAAGAGACAGAGCGGCCATGGAATGCAAATCTCCTCCGAAGATTTTACAGTTGATGCAGTATGTACCACGCTACCTTTTGTATTAAAGTACCAAGACTTTGGGCCCCCCGAGACGAGCTCGGGGACTTCCCTCTTTTGTCTATATGATAAAAGTTATGCCTACGAGTATGTTACTCTTTGATTGCCACTGGGCACCGGGCTTGACAGGTCGGCCCGGGGACTTGCCGCCTTGCACTATGAAATGCTTCCTGCAGCCGGACAAGTAGTGTGTGACACCTAAGCCGTCTCCTGGCAGAAGCCGCAGCTCGCAGAGTGACTGTACGGTGGGCAGGAGTAAGGTAGAATGGGCGTTCACATGAAAAATGGCTAAGGACTCAAAGCATAGAACATAGCTTAAAGCCGGCTTCCAGCCTTTTTTCGCAAACCGACTCTTGAATAGTCGGCTTGCCGCCTTCTATTCAACTTGCTCAAAAACTCTAAAAACGGCTAAGTACTTGCCTTCCCAAAGTAGCCAAGCATTTGATCCAACGGCAGTCCGCAGAGCGGCTGTCCGACTAGCAAGACAGGCAACTAAGGGAAAGCGGCAAGGAAAAAGCCAAAAGAGCAATGAGCAAGAAAAGATAGAATTCGGATAAATATTTACATAGCATAGGCCCTTGGCCGAATCTTCGAGCAGAAGTTCAAAATACACCCTGCGGGTGGAATTGTGCAAATTAACAAGTTATTCAAAGACTACTAAAGCAGATAAAATAAAGATAAGGCGGCAGCCTAAGATGCGGCAGACGGATTCGGAGGGTCGGAGGAGACGGCAGCGTTAGGCGTTGGGGCGGCCGACTGGGCAGTCTCGGCTCGATCGCCCCCGGCGGCAGTCGGCTCGGTCGCACGCGGCTCGTTGCTGGAGGCACGGTCGAGCTGAGGCTGGCCGTCCGCTCCGTCTTCTGGTTCTTCCGTCTCGCCTCCGTCCTCCGCCTCGCCTTCCTCCTCGGCGCTGGAACCGATCACCTCCGCCGAGTCCTCGCCGTAGTCTGGGTTCATCCCAAACCACTCCGGCGGTACCTCCTCGCCGTCTTCAGACCGCTCGGGGACGAATATGCCGGTGTCGGTGTACTCGGCGATCGCCGCAACACGCTTGACGAGGGCGTCTTCCGTAGCTACCAGCTCCGGCTGGGCCTCTGACCGGAGTGTGGCCAGCCGGTCTAGGTCCAGCCCTGGATACCATGCCTTGACGAACTCCAAGGCCCGGCGCGCTCCAGCTCGGGCCGAGGAACCTTTCCAGGCTTCAAGATGACCAACCGCGACCTCCAGCCAGTCGGCAGTCCAACTGGGGGTGCGCGGAGCCTGCATGTCCGGCCGCAGGGCAGCAATCGCCTAGGCGCCGACACGTTGAAGCCGGCGCAACATCCGGTGAGTCGGCCGAAGGTGAGCCTCGATGCTCAGGATATGCTCATCAAGGGTTCGGGGGGAGTCAGAGGCAATCTCCGCACCTTCCGCCCTCCGACCTTCACGGTCAGCCTCGATGGCTTGGATGGCGGCCTGCGAGTGCCCAGGGAAGAAGTCTGCCAAGACGGAAGAAACGAAGAAACAAGTCAGAAACTGGGAGTTGGCACGATTTATAATCGGCAGCTCGAAGAAAGAAAGTAAAGAGACTCACCATCAACAATGTCTTCAATCTCATGGAAGCCGGAGGCTAGCATTACCTCTTTGTTAGTCCAGGAGGAGCGCTCGCTCGCGAACTCGGCCAGGAGGGCGGCTTCCGCCTCTTCCGCCTCCTTCTGCATCTTCGCAAGCAGCTCCCTCTTCTCTGCCAATTGTGTGGCCAGCAGATCGCGCTCTGTGGCGAGCTTGCCGCACTCCTCCCCCTTGGCGCACAACGCGGAGTTGGCTTCGCTCAGCTGCTGTTGAAGAACAGCGTTGGCTTCTGAAGAGAAGGAAGAAAGAAGGCGTTAAGTCATCAATAAAGAAGGTCGCCGGGGAGATCCGGCCCGACTGCTCAGCAGTCGGCCCGAATCTCGGGGACTACAGCCTGCGGGTGCGCCAGCGCGCCCCCGCAAAGAAGAAAAAGGACTTACTCCGGCTCTCCGACAAGTCGGTGGTCCGCTTGCCCAGCTCTTCAACGTTACGGTTGAAGGCAGTAACGCGGAGGTTGTGATAGTTCTGCGCAAATATTTCAGACAAAAGTTAGTACCCGGAGCTCACCAATTGGAGTTCCGGGCCGCCTGCTCAGCAGTCGGCCCGAAACTCGAGGACTACACCCAGTGGGTGCGCTCGCGCCCCCACAGAGAGGAATAAGAAAACAAGGACCAAAGAGAAAACATACCCGGATGGCTGCCCGCGATGCCAGGTACGCCTTGGTGCAGTTCTGGATGGCGTCGCCCTCAGCTCGAAGCTTCGTTTGGATGTCCAAAAGCGCCTGGTTCAGCGGCCCTGTGCCGCCTCCCTGCACCCACCCAATGGGCGCGGCGCTCGTCGCTTCGGCATCCGGGATCGCCGAGCTGGCGGTGCCGGTCTTCAGGGGGGCGTGGCGCCGAGGTCGCTTTCTCAAGACGGCGGCGCGTTGGCGAGCCGACTTGAAGGAGTAGCCTCGCCACGGCCTCGTCTTCAGTCGGCGGCACCGAAGGGTCCGCTGGCTGTTTGCCTTGCGCGCTCCCAGACGGCGGCGGAGGCGGCGGCGGCGGAACGATCATGTCTGGTGTGGAGGAGTCGCCGCCTTCCTTCTCCATGACGGGGTTCTCGCGGCCGGCTTCCCCAGTCTGCCCCGTGAATTCCGGAGGCGGCGGTGCGGCCTCCTCAGCCTGCCGCTTCGTCGTGGCGACGGCTTCGGCCTCCGCCAGTTTCTTCTTGGCGGAGGCCTCCGCCTTATTGGCCTCCACCTTCTCCAGGCGGGCGGCCTCTTCCTCGTTGCGCTTCTCCTGCGCGTTCCGCTCCGTCGCCTCCCGGAGGTCAGCAGCGGGGTTAATCTGCCGAGTGGTGGCGGACGTCTCCACTGACCCCATGACGGAGGCGGCGACAACCCTCTCAAGAGTGAGGGGAGCCCTGAAGCGAGGGAAGCCAGTAAAAGACTCAAACAAAGCTACAGAGAAAGAATAAAGCTTTGAGACGGAATACTCACGCGGAGACCAGTGGCAGCTTCTTCACTTCCTTACGGAAGCGGATGGCCTTCGCAGCCGCCTCGTCCCGCCGGGTCGCCGCAGCCGAACTCTTGGGCTTCTTCGGCCGACTGCCGAACAAAGTCGGCACGGCCCTGCGCTTCTTCCCGCCGCCTGGTGTTGGGGAACGTAGCATAAATTCAAAATTTTCCTACGTGTCACCAAGATCAATCTATGGAGTCATCTAGCAATGAGGGAGGATTGGATCTACATACCCTTGTAGATCGCGCGCGGAAGCGTTCAAGAGAACGGGGTTGATGGAGTCGTACTCGTCGTGATTCAAATCATCGATGATCCTAGCGCCGAACGGACGGCACCTCCGCGTTCAACACACGTACGGAGCAGCGACGTCTCCTCCTTCTTGATCCAGCAAGGGGGAGGAGAGGTTGATGGAGATCCAACAACACGACGGCGTGGTGGTGGAAGTAGCGGGATTCCAACAAGGCTTCGCCAAGCGCTGTGGGAGGAGGGAGATGTGTCATGGGAGGGAGAGGGAGGCGCCAGGGCTTAGGTATCGTTGCTCCTCCTTTTCCCCACTATATATAGGGCCAAGGGAGAGAGGGGGAGGCGCAGCCCTTGCCCCTTCCTCCAAGGAAGGGTGCGGCCAAGGGGGGGAGGAGTCCATCCTCCCCAAGGCACCTCGGAGGTGCCTTCCCCCTTTAGGACTCTTCCTTTTCCTCTTCTCTTGGTGCATGGGCCTCTTGGGGCTGGTGCCCTTGGCCCATATAGGCCAAGGCGCACCCCCTACAGCCCATGTGGCCCCCCGGGGCAGGTGGCCCCACCCGGTGGACCCCCGGGACCCTTCCGGTGGTCCCGGTACAATACCGGTGACCCCGAAACTTGTCCCGATGGCCGAAATAGCACTTCCTATATATAATTCTTTACCTCCGGACCATTCCGGAACTCCTCGTGATGTCCGGGATCTCATCCGGGACTCCGAACAACTTTCGGGTTACCGCATACTAATATCTCTATAACCCTAGCGTCACCGAACCTTAAGTGTGTAAACCCTACGGGTTCGGGAGACATGCAGACATGACCGAGATGACTCTCCGGTCAATAACCAACAGCGGGATCTGGATACCCATGTTGGCTCCCACATGTTCCACGATGATCTCATCGGATGAACCACGATGTCAAGGACTTAATCAATCCCGTATACAATTCCCTTTGTCTAGCGGTACGATACTTGCCCGAGATTCGATCGTCGGTATCCCGATACCTTGTTCAATCTCGTTACCGGCAAGTCTCTTTACTCATTCCGTAACACATCATCCCGTGATCAACTCCTTGATCACATTGTGCACATTATGATGATGTCCTACCGAGTGGGCCCAGAGATACCTCTCCGTTTACACGGAGTGACAAATCCCAGTCTTGATTCGTGCCAACCCAACAGACACTTTCGGAGATACCTGTAGTGCACCTTTATAGTCACCCAGTTACGTTGTGACGTTTGGCACACCCAAAGCACTCCTACGGTATCTGGGAGTTGCACAATCTCATGGTCTAAGGAAATGATACTTGACATTAGAAAAGCTTTAGCATACGAACTACACGATCTTGTGCTATGCTTAGGATTGGGTCTTGTCCATCACATCATTCTCCTAATGATGTGATCCCGTTATCAATGACATCCAATGTCCATGGTCAGGAAACCGTAACCATCTATTGATCAACGAGCTAGTCAACTAGAGGCTTACTAGGGAGATGGTGTTGTCTATGTATCCACACATGTATCTGAGTTTCCTATCAATACAATTCTAGCATGGATAATAAACGATTATCATGAACAAGGAAATATAATAATAATCAATTTATTATTGCCTCTAGGGCATATTTCCAACAGTCTCCCACTTGCACTAGAGTCAATAATCTAGTTCACATCGCCATGTGATTAACACTCACAGGTCACATCGCCATGTGACCAACATCCAAAGAGTTTACTAGTGTCACTAAACTACTTCACATCATCATGTGATTAAGACTCAATGAGTTCTGGGTTTGATCATGTTTTGCTTGTGAGAGAGGTTTTAGTCAACGGGTCTGCAACATTCAGATCCGTATGTACTTCACAAATCTTTATGTCATCTCCTAGATGCAGCTACCACGCTCTATTTGGAGCCATTTCAAATAACTATTCTACATGGAGCTATTCTAAATTGTTGCTCCATTATACGTATCCGGTATCTCTACTCAGAGCTATCCGGATAGGTGTTAAGCTTGCATCGACGTAACCCTTTACGACGAACTCTTTTACCACCTCCATAATCGAGAAAATTCCTTAGTCCACTAGTTACTAAGGATAACTTTGATCGCTGTCCTGTGATCCATACTTGGATCACTCTTGTACCCCTTGACTGACTCATGGCAAGGCACATTTCAGGTGCGGTACACAGCATAGCATACTGTAGAGCCTACGTCTAAAGCATAGGGGACGACCTTCGTCCTTCCTCTTTCTTCTGCCGTGGTCGAGCTTTAAGTCTTAACTTCATACCTTACAACTCAGGCAAGAACTCCTTCTTTGACTGATCCATCTTGAACACCTTCAAGATCATGTCAAGGTATGTGCTCATTTGAAAGTACCATTAAGCGTTTTGATCTATCCTTATAGATCTTGATGCTCAATGTTCAAGTAGCTTAATCCAGGCTTTCCATTGAAAAACACTTTCCAAATAACCCTATATGCTTTCCAGAAATTCTACGTCATTTCTGATCCATAATATGTCAACAACATATACTCATCAGAAATTCTATAGTGCTCCCACTCACTTCTTTGGAAATACAAGTTTCTCATAAACTTTGTATAAACCCAAAATCTTTGATTATCTCATCAAAGCATACATTCCAACTCCGAGATGCTTACTCCAGTCCTTAGAAGGATTGTTGGAGCTTTGCATACTTATTAGCATATTTCAGGATTGACAAAACCTTCCGGTTGTATCACATACAACCTTTCCTCAAAAAATCGTCGAGGAAACAATGTTTTGACATCCTATCTGCAAGATTTCATAAATGATGCAGTAATTGCTAATATAATTCCAACAGACTCTTAGCATCGCTACGAGTGAGAAAGTCTCATCGCAGTCAACTCCTTGAACTTGTCGGAAAACATCTTAACGACAAGTCGAGCTTTCTTAATGGTAATACTTACCATCATTGTCCGTCTTCCTTTTAAAATCCATCTGCACTCAACATCCTTACGACCATCGAGCTGTTCTGCCAAAGTCTACACTTTGTTTTAATACATGGATCCTCTCTCGGATTTTATGGCCTCGAGCCATTTATCGGAATCCGGGCCCACCATCGCTTCTCCATAGCTCGTAGGTTCATTGTTGTCTAGCAACGTGACTTCCAAGACAGGATTACGTACCACTCTGAAGTAGTGCGCATCCTTGTCATCCCACGAGGTTTGGTAGTGACTTGATCTGAAGTTTCATGATCACTATCATAAGCTTCCACTTCAATTGGTGTAGGTGCCACAGGAACAACTTCCTATGCCCTGCCACACACTAGTTGAAGAGACGGTTCAATAACCTCATCAAGTCTCCACCATCCTTCCACTCAATTCTTTCAAGAGAAACTTTTCCTCGAGAAAGGACCCGATTCTAGAAACAATCCCTTATTGCTTTCGGATCTGAGACAGGAGGTATACCCAACTGTTTTGGGTGTCCTATGAAGATGCATTTATCCGCTTTGGGTTCGAGCTTATCAGCCTGAAATTTTTTTCACATAAGCGTCGCAGCCCCAAACTTTTAAGAAATGACAGCTTAGGTTTCTCTAAACCATAGTTCATACGGTGTCATCTCATCGGAATTACGTGGTGCCCTATTTAAAGTGAATGTGGTTGTCTTTAATGCCTAACCCATAAACTATCATGGTAATTCGATAAGAGACATCATGGTATGCATCATATCCAATAAGGTGCAGTCATGATGTTCGGACATTCCATCACACTATGGTGTTCCAGGCTGTATTAGTTGTCAAACAATTTCCACAATGTCTTAATTCTGTGCCAAACTCGTAATTCAGATATTCATCTCTATGATCATATCATAGATATTTTGTCCTCTTGTCACGACGATCTTTCAACTTCACCCTGAAATTACTTGAACCTTTCAATAATTCAGACTCGTGATTCATCAAGTAAATATACTCAACATCTACTCAAATCATCTGTGAAGTAAGAACATAACGATATCCACTACATGCCTCAGCACTCATTGGATTGCATACATCAAAATGTATTACTTCCAACAAGTTGCTTTCTAGTTCCATTTTACTGAAACCGAGGCTTTCAGTCATCTTGCCCATGTGGTATGATTTGCATGTCTCAAGTGATTCAAAATCAAGTGAGTCCAAACGGTCCATTTGCATGGAGTTTCTTCATGCATATCCACCAATAGACATGGTTCGCATGTCTCAAACCTTTCAAAAATGAGTGAGTCCAAAGATCCATCAACATGGAGCTTCTTCATGCGTTTTATACCGATATGACTTAAGTGGCAGTGCCACAAGTAGGTGGTACTATCATTACTATCTTTTGGCATGAACATGTGTATCACTATGATCGAGATTCAATGAACCATTCATTTTAGGTGCAAGACCATTGAAGGTATTATTCAAATAAACAGAGTAACCGTTATTCTCCTTAAATGAATAACCGTATTGCGATAGACATAATCCAATCATGTCTATGCTCAACGCAAACACCAATCTCGATGGTAGAGGGAGCGTGCGATGCTTGATCATATCAACATTGGAAACACTTCCAACACATATCGTCAGCTCACCTTTAGCTAGTCTCCGTTTATTCCGTAGCTTTTATTTCGAGTTACTAACCCTTAGCAACCGAACCGGTATCTAATACCCTGGTGCTACTAGGAGTACTAGTAAAGTACACGTCAACACAATGTATATCCAATATACTTCTATCGACCTTGCCAGCCTTCTCATCTACCAAGTATCTAGGGTAATTCTGCTCCAGTGGCTGTTCCCCTTATTACAGAAGCACTCAGTCTCGGGTTTGGGTTCAACCTTGGGTTTCTTCACTAGAGCAGCAGCTGAATTGCCGTTTCATGAAGTATCCCTTTGTTCCCTTGCCCTTCTTGAAACTAGTGGTTTCACCAACCATCAACAATTGATGCTCCTTCTTGATTTCTACTTTCGCGGTGTCAAACATCGCGAATATCTCAAGGATCATCATATATATCCCTGATATATTATAGTCCAACACGAAGCTCTAGCAGCTTGGTGGCAATGACTTCGGAGAAACATCACTATCTCATCTGGAAGATCAACTCCCACTCGATTCAAATGATTGTTGTACTCAGACAATCTGAGCACAAGCTCAACAATTGAGCTTTTCTCCCTTAGTTTGCAGGCTAAGAAAATCGTCGGAGGTCTTATACCTCTTGACATGGGCACGAGCCTGAAATCCCAATTTCAGTCCTCGAAACATCTCATATGTTTCGCGACGTTTCAAAAACCGTCTTCGGTGCCTCAACTCTAAACCGTTTAACTGAACTATCACGTAGTTATTAAAACGTGTATGTCAGATGTTCGCAACATCCACAGACAACGTTCGAGGTTCAGCACACCGAGCGGTGCATTAAGGACATAAGCCTTCTATGAAGCAATGAGGACAATCCTCAGTTTACGGACCTAGTCCACATAATTGCTACTATCAACTTTCAACTAAATTTTCTCTAGGAACATATCTAAACAGTAGAACTGAAGCGCGAGCTACGACATAATTTGCAAAGATATCTTGACTATGTTCAGGATAATTAAGTTCATCTTATGAACTCCCACTCAGATAGACATCCCTCTAGTCATCTAAGTGATTACATGATCCGAGTCAACTAGGCCGTGTCCGATCATCACGTGAGACGGGCTAGTCAACGTCGGTGAACATCTTCATGTTGATCGTATCTTCTATACGACTCATGCTCGACCTTTCGGTCTTCTGTGTTCCGAGGCCATGTCTATACACATGCTAGGCTCGTCAAGTTAACCCTAAGTGTTTTGCATGTGTAAAACTGTCTTACACCCGTTGTATGTGAACGTAAGGATCTATCACACCCGATCATCACGTGGTGCTTCGAAACGACGAACTTTAGCAACGGTGCACAGTTAGGGGAGAACACATTCTTGAAATTGTAATGAGGGATCATCTTATTTACTACCGTCGTTCTAAGCAAATAAGATGCATAAACATGATAAACATCACATGCAATCAAATAATAGTGAC
Source organism: Triticum urartu (assembly GCF_056163025.1). Lineage (NCBI taxonomy): Eukaryota > Viridiplantae > Streptophyta > Magnoliopsida > Poales > Poaceae > Triticum > Triticum urartu. The sequence goes on along the minus strand of NC_141875.1, from coordinate 609,569,866 downwards.
ATGATATGGCCAATATCATATAGCTCCTTTGATCTCCATCTTGGGGCTCCATGATCATCTTGTCACCGGCATGACACCAAGATCTCCATCATCGTGTCTTCTTGAAGTTGTCTCGTCATCGACATGCAAGTCGTGATTCCCTTGACAAGAACATGATCAATCTCATACATCACATATATCATTCATCACATCCTTTTGGCCATATCACATCACATAGCATACCCTGCAAAAACAAGTTAGACGTCCTCTAATTGTTGTTTGCATGTTTTACGTGGCTGCTATGGGTTTCTAGCAAGAACGTTTCTTACCTACGCAAAAACCACAACGTGATATGCCAATTGCTATTTACCCTTCATAAGGACCCTTTTCATCGAATCCGATCCGACTAAAGTGGGAGAGACAGACACCCGCTAGCCACCTTTATGCAACTAGTGCATGTCAGTTGGTGGAACCAGTCTCACGTAAGAGTACGTGTAAGGTCGGTCCGGGCCGCTTCATCCCACGATGCCGCCGAATCAAGATAAGACTAGTAACGGCAAGCATATTGAACAAAATCAACGCCCACAACTACTTTGTGTTCTACTCATGCATAGTAACTACGCATAGACCTAGCTCATGATGCCACTGTTGGGGAACGTAGCATAAATTCAAAATTTTCCTACGTGTCACCAAGATCAATCTATGGAGTCATCTAGCAACGAGGGAGGATTGGATCTACATACCCTTGTAGATCGCGTGCGGAAGCGTTCAAGAGAACGGGGTTGATGGAGTCGTACTCGTCGTGATTCAAATCACCGATGATCCTAGCGCCGAACGGACGGCACCTCCGCGTTCAACACACGTACGGAGCAGCGACGTCTCCTCCTTCTTGATCCAGCAAGGGGGAGGAGAGGTTGATGGAGATCCAACAACACGACGGCGTGGTGGTGGAAGTAGCGGGATTCCAACAGGGCTTCGCCAAGCGCTGCGGGAGGAGGGAGATGTGTCATGGGAGGGAGAGGGAGGCGCCAGGGCTTAGGTATCGTTGCTCGTCCTTTTCCCCACTATATATAGGGCCAAGGGAGAGGGGGGAGGCGCAGCCCTTGCCCCTTCCTCCAAGGAAGGGTGCGGCCAAGGGGAGGAGGAGTCCATCCTCCCCAAGGCACCTCGAAGGTGCCTTCCCCCTTTAGGACTCTTTCTTTTCCTCTTCTCTTGGCGCATGGGCCTCTTGGGGCTGGTGCCCTTGGCCCATATAGGCCAAGGCGCACCCCCTACAGCCCATGTGGCCCCCCGGGGCAGGTGGCCTCACCCGGTGGACCCCCGGGACCCTTCCGGTGGTCCCGGTACAATACCGGTGACCCCGAAACTTGTCCCGATGGCCGAAATAGCACTTCCTATATATAATTCTTTACCTCCGGACCATTCCGGAACTCCTCGTGACGTCCGGGATCTCATCCGGGACTCCGAACAACTTTCGGGTTACCGCATACTAATATCTCTATAACCCTAGCGTCACCGAACCTTAAGTGTGTAGACCCTACGGGTTCGGGAGACATGCAGACATGACCGAGATGACTCTCCGGTCAATAACCAACAGCGGGATCTGGATACCCATGTTGGCTCCCACATGTTCCACGATGATCTCATCGGATGAACCACGATGTCAAGGACTTAATCAATCCCGTATACAATTCCCTTTGTCTAGCGGTACGATACTTGCCCGAGATTCGATCGTCGGTATCCCGATACCTTGTTCAATCTCGTTACCGGCAAGTCTCTTTACTCGTTCCGTAACACATCATCCCGTGATCAACTCCTTGATCACATTGTGCACATTATGATGATGTCCTACCGAGTGGGCCCAGAGATACCTCTCCGTTTACACGGAGTGACAAATCCCAGTCTTGATTCGTGCCAACCCAACAGACACTTTCGGAGATACCTATAGTGCACCTTTATAGTCACCCAGTTACGTTGTGACGTTTGGCACACCCAAAGCACTCCTACGGTATCCGGGAGTTGCACAATCTCATGGCCTAAGGAAATGATACTTGACATTAGAAAAGCTTTAGCATACGAACTACACGATCTTGTGCTATGCTTAGGATTGGGTCTTGTCCATCACATCATTCTCCTAATGATGTGATCCCGTTATCAATGACATCCAATGTCCATGGTCAGAAAACCGTAACCATCTGTTGATCAACGAGCTAGTCAACTAGAGGCTTACTAGGGAGATGGTGTTGTCTATGTATCCACACATGTATCTGAGTTTCCTATCAATACAATTCTAGCATGGATAATAAACGATTATCATGAACAAGGAAATATAATAATAATCAATTTATTATTGCCTCTAGGGCATATTTCCAGCACCTGGAGCACCCGGCGCGGCAGAAGAGCCCGCGCCGGGATGGCTGGCTCCTGACCGGGGGCGGGGGGCGACCTCCTCATCATCGTCAGGCCAGTCCTCTAGACTGGCCCCGAGCCGCGGGCCGCCTCCTCCTTCGGCGTCGTCTTCCAAAGCCGCCGCCCCTAGATCGGGGTCGTCGACGTCGCTCTCCGCCCGGTCGGCAAGGAACTCGCGGGCCGGCCCCGAGGTGCCGGCTGGTGGATGGAGGAGGGGATTCTGACCAAAGCCGACTGGTCAGGTCGCACAAAACAAACTCGGCAAAAAAGAAGACAATCCAAAGAAAGAAAGAAAAGGCAACTCGCTGTGGGTGGGGGGTTGGCGCGGGAGTACGGCTCCTTGCCAAACCGTCAGTCCTCCAGGAGCTTGCTGTCCGAGAGGTAGTTCACCATGTAGGCTACCTCCTCGTGAGGCATGTCCTTGGTGCACATCCGACTCGGGTCATGGTGCCCGCTCATTTGGCATATCATGTGGGGGCGACCTTGGAGCGGGAGAACTCGGCGCGCCACGAAGGCGGCCAGCAGGTCTGGACCAGTCAAGCCCTCCGACTGCACCAGCACTCGGAGTCGCGCGACGACACCGACTCCCGCAGGCGTCAGCGACTTGGCCCGGTACGACCAGTTGGGCAGTCTCCTAGCCGGCGGGCCGGCTTCGAAAGCCGGCAGGTTGACCCAATCGCCCCTCGCAAAGACGCTCTTGACGTAGAAGTACGATCGCTGCCACATCTTCACCGACTTTATCAACTTGATGGTGGGGAAGGGGTTGTCGGCCCCCGATCTCCGCCCGGCGATGAACGCGCCGCATTGAGCCGGCACGCCTGCAGCCTGGGTGCCGAGCTTGGAGTAGAAGAACTTCCCCCAGAGCTCGAGGGTGGGGAGGACTCCAAGGAAGCCTTCACACAAGGTCACGAAGGCGGACAGCAGCATCACCGTGTTGGGCATGAGGTGGTGCGGCTGGAGGCCGTAGAACTCTAGAAAAGAGCGGAAGAAGCTGCTCGCCGGCAGCCCCAATCCGCGCAGGCAGTGCGAGCGGAAGATGACCCGCTCGCCCTCCTCCGGCGCTGGGGAAATCTCCTCCCTCGGTGCAAGACGCACCCGCACGTAATCTTCGCCGGAGGAACTCGATGTGGTCGTCGTGAACTTCTGAGCCGTCCCAGGTGCCGGAACGCACCGAGGGAGGCGCGGCGGCAGAAGAAGAACTCATCATGAGCTGATCGCCGCGGCGTTCGTCAAAGCTTGGGTGCACGGCGGGGCGAGGAAGAAGAAGAAGGAGAAGAGCAAGGAGTGGTGGGAAGGAGGGGCGCGCGTGCTCTGCCGCGCCCCCCTCCTCCCCCTACTTATAGCCTCATGGGCTGCGAAGCCGAGGGGACGGTCGTGGGATTTACTGCGCCCACGACCCCATGACCCCCACGTTTCCGCGACAAAGTTACTGCACGCAGTAACTTCACAAGAATCCCAACCGTCCGCTCGGGCCACAGCGGATCCGCTCGAGCGCCGAGGCACGGTAGTGGCGGGCCCCTCCTACGGGCCTGTCCCGTCACGCGCGTAGGCTGGCAGACTGGCCCGGCCGCGCGTTGCCACGTGACGGGCCCGGAACGGGCGGCGGCCTGGAAGCTTAGCCAGCACATTACTTGGATCCCGCCATGACGTTCGAAATACTGTGCAAGTCAGAGTTGGGCGGGTCCGACTCCTTCTAGTCAACCCGGCGGAAATCAAGCAAGAACCATGTGTCGAGCACCCGGAAAGAGAAACTGCTGAGGCTTCTCGGCCGATCGTCCACGACGCTTCACCAGCTTCGGGGACTACTGTCGGAGTAATGGGCCACGGGTAGGCTAACCTGAACCCCAGAACCTTTCAAGACATCGGGGTAGGTTGCGCCCCTCAAGACCCCAGGACGAAGAGCCGCCTTCTGAGAAGTCGGCAGCAAGGCAACCGACTGCCCACTCGCGGCCGAGTCCCAGGGACGACTTCAGTATAAGCCGACTCCTGACTGGCGACTTCCAGAGAAGCCGGCTTTGGGGAGTCGGCCCGCGACTCCAACAAACCCCATGCCCTCATCAAGAGGGACGGGTCGGGAAGTGGCTAAAGTAAAGCCCGCTCCCGCCCCTTACCAGGGGCAGGCATGGCCACAGCACGCCGTACCCGGGGAGATCTCCGTGCGGCGTGGAACTGTTGCCGTGCCGACCCTGACATCAGCGTCGAAGGACCGAATCCTGCACCCACGACGGCTTGTCTGTACGACCCTGGGGCGGCGGGTCCCACCAGCCAGTGGGACCCCAGGAGACGGCAAGTGCGCCACCAGTCAGCCCCCGAGAGTCGGCCAGACCCTCCTCCGGGGCCCACGCGCCATTAATTAGATGTGACGGAGAGTGGCAATAGTGATCGCCCGCCAGGCGGCGGGGCTGTTGCCACGACTCCATGACCAAGCCCGCGTCATCAGAAGCACGGCTACAGTAATCAGCAGCCGGCAAGACCCGCCCGCGACGGACGCGGCCTGTCGGCTCCGTACCTAGCCAGTCGGCGGGCCCCAGCAGTCGGCGGAGAAGACGGAGGCCGGAGGCACTGACGGCTGGGCCCGCGTCCAGCCGGATTACCATTGTACCCCTGGGGGTAGGCCTATACAAACCCCCCAGGGCACCCATGCAAAGGGTTGGAATCCATTAGCTCTAGACCAGATCATATAGGAGGGAGAGAGCTAGCCTTGCCCTCTCCTACCTTCAGGAAACAACTCAAGGAGCAATCGTGTAAACACTTTGCCATAGTGATCATGCGGAGACCCCGTAGAGTAGCAGTAGGGGTATTATCTCCCCGGAGAGCCCTGAAGCTGGGTAAGATTCGCCGGCGTGCATGTCTTCGCCTCATCCCGTTTCCAGGCACCGGCGACGTTCTACTCGCCCCCACCATGATAAGCCATCCTTTGGCATATGTCGCACCCAACCCCCGACAATCAACATCGTCACCACGCCATTGTGCTGACGGAACTCTCCCTCAAAGCTCGGCTGGATCGGAGTTTGAGGGACGCCATTGAGTTGAACGTGTGCAGAACTCGAAGGTGTCGTGCGTTCGGTACTTGATCGGTCGGATCGTGAAGACGTACGACTACATCAACCGCATTGTGCTAACGCTTCCGCTTTCGGTCTACGAGGGTACGTGGACACACTCTCCCCTCTCATTGCTATGCATCACCATGATCTTGCGTGTGCGTAGGAATTTTTTTGAAATTACTACGTTCCCCAACACGAAGCCCCTCTCCTACTCTTCCCCCGCCGACGAGCAATGGCCGAGCATTACCCAGGCGACGCCGCGGCGGCGGACGGCTTCGGTCGACGCCATCTACGCGAGGACGAGGCGCGCCTCCTCTACGAGGCCGACTACTCGGCACCCCCGGACATGCGGGTGTCGGGCTCGTGGAGGCTAAGCCGCGGTGGCGTCACGGTGCCCCCGGTGCCAACCGGTGCAGAACGGCGCGCCGAGATAGCGCGCATCCGCTCGTTGCTGTCGGAGGAGAAGCAGAATGAGCCGAGGTACGCCACCGACAGCCACATGCTGTGGACGATGTACTTCGACCACCGACCAGGTCACCTCCACAAACGGCGTCCTCCCCGCGGCCGCCTCAACTCCGACAGGCGGCGTGAATGGTGGGGTGTGCCCAGCCGCACCCTCGAAACCGTCCTCGACCACATCGAGTCCAACAACACGCCGCGCCTCGAGTACCCGGCGCCCCCGTTCTTCTCTCGCCGCCGCGGTAGTTCCTGGACGCCGCGGCGAATGGAGACGGCGACCTCCTCGTCGTCGGCTTCTGGCTCTCTTTCCTCCGGTTCGCCGGCGCTCCGCCCCGTCAAGCCGGAGCCGCAGGAGACGCCGCTTGGGCACCGCACCCGCAGCGGCGCCCTCGTCATCAACGAGGGCGGCCGCCCCTTCCCTCGTTCCTACTGCCTCGTTCGGCCGAATACCGAGCCGTGGTTGCTCCCCGTGAAGAAGGAGCACGAGGACATGGCCGCCGACGACGAGACCACCCTCAAGTGGGCGAAGGCGGACTACGTTCGCGAGCAGATGGAGCGCCAGCGCCGGGCCTACGAGGAGATCAAAGCTCGGCGTCGCGGACGCGAGGAGGGCGTCGTCGTCGTCCTCGACAGCGACAACGAGGACGCGCCCGGGCCGTCCACCCTCCCACCCTCCACCCCCCGCATGTCGGCGACCCTGGTCAGGGGTTCAGCAGGGAGTCAAGGACGGCGGCGGCGTCGGCGGGACGCAGGACGGCGGCGACGATGACGATGACGGTGGCGGCTGCACCCGGCTATACATGCTCCTCGGCATGTAGAAGGCGGGCGGTGGCAGCGGCGTAGTAGTGCCAGGCGTAGTTGTCGTTTTTATGTAGTTTTAAATCATGTTTTTTGTTTTTGTACAAATTTGAATGAAATCATCGAGTTTGGACAATTTTTATGTCGTGTTTGGCCGATTTGGGGGCGGCGGCTGGTAACACGTTCGCCCCCACGTCAAAATTAACACCGGTTCGGTCTCAGACGGTGTTTTTTCGACGTGCCGGGAGGCCGAACGGCTGGAGATGCTCCTAGAGCTCGCCGTCGACGAGAGTCAGGTTGCGCACCGCCGGGATATTTGCTGCCAAAATGCTCACCGAATTTTTTCCCCATGGAACCAAACAAGTCCGCAAATGCACTAACATTCCAAAAAAAATAAGTCCGCAAACGCACTGGACCCTTGCTTCGACGAGTGCGTGCGTACAGCCGTCAAAGCCAGTCGGTCTCTCGGGCTCGCTCGCCCTCTGCCCCCGTCAAACAGAAACAGGGGTGCGCTCGCCCACCTAATCCTAAATCCAAACAAATCCGGCTCCTCTCAAATCCCCGGTTCTCCATCCGTCCATCCCTCCCCTCCCCCCTCCTCTCCTCTCCCCCGTCTTATTTACCGAGCGATCCCCGCAGCGAGCTAAACCCTAGATCCTCCGCCCAACCGCTAAAACCCTAGCAGGCCAAGGTACGGCTCCTCCCCGCCCCCTCTCGCGCTCGCCTCCCATGCTGTACGGATCGAACCAGCTCGTTTCTCGAACCCTAGTGGTGGACTAATCTGTTCTTCGTTGGATTGCTCTTGTTTTGCTGCCTTCGGTTGCAGCTCCTGCGTCTGGGGGAAGGATGGCCGAGCCCTCCAGGGTGATCCACATCCGGAACGTCGGGCATGAGATCTCCGAGGTGAGTGAATCCTGCCCCCCCCCCCCCCCCCCCCCCCCCCCTTTTCCCGAGCTGCTCGGCGGAATTCCTCGCCCGGATTGCTCTGTTGTCCGGTTCAAAGTTTGATCTTTTCCGCTCTTCTCGTTGCGTGCAGACCGACCTGCTCCAGGTGGTGCAGCCGTTTGGCGCGGTCGCCAAGCTCGTCATGCTGCGCACCAAGAACCAGGTGCCCTGTCGGTCTCATCCTAGGTGGGTGCGCGCTTGCAGTTTTGTGTGATTCTAATGTGGCGTTTGTGCCGCTGCTACTGCAGGCCCTTGTCCAGATGGAGGACCTGTCTGCTTCAATTAGCGCCATCCAATACTACACTACGATTCAACCTAGCGTGAGGTAATCTTCTTCTTGGACCTGATGTGGGTGCGTCCTAAGATTTTCCTCTTGGTGCTTCAATGCCAGCCGTTTTTCTGTCTGCAGAGTTACTTTTTGAGTTATGTTTCTGTGTGTTGCTATTATTATCCACAATAGCAGAGAGTTATGTCATTGTCATACTTAATGTTGTTACGCTTCCATTAATTTTTTACTTAACGTTGCTATGCTTCCATTATAATTTACAAAATCAGATAGTGATGTCAGTTTTCATGCCATATCAGGGGAAGAAACGTATACTTGCAGTACTCATCTCACCAGGAACTGACTACTGATCAGAGCTCTCATGGACGGAATCCTGATCAGGTACATAATTATCCAGTTGCACTTTGGGTTCTATACTCTATTACCATGATTGCTCTTCTATAGGTAATCAGCAGTTTTGTGCATTTCTGTAATCTATGATCTCTGCATGTAAACATATTGGCCTGTTTTCATTCCTTCTATTTAGAGTGTGGGTTGCTCTTCTCTAATATAACATTGTGGTTTCTTGCTTCACGGTATATACCAACCTAAATGACCAAGAGTTCAAAAATGAGCAGCTGGCTTTTCAAAAATATTATATGCACAATGTAATGAGGTACTGATGCAAGAAAAAAAATCATCATTTTCTTAGAAGAGATCATCACACATTAGAAAGTTAGGTGTCCCTCATTCAGAACTTTGAAGCTTATAAGCTCTTACCAAACTGCATATGATGGTTTAGTTGCATCCATTTATCAGTTAGTAGTGTATCTTTTGGGCCTTGAATTGTTCGTTGTGATATACATTCTTGGACATAATGTGTATGTCTTCCCATGAAGTAGGTGCTAGCTTGCTCAAATCTATTTTTATTGTTCGGGCCTTTCACAGTGTGCTGCTAAAAAAAATTCTTTTATCGTGCCAGCAACCATGTAATATTACTGTTACTGATTAATTAAGAAATTAAAAGAGAAGTCAAATAAGTCATTAAATATAAAATGTTCTAACTTTTCATACTGTTGTTATTTTCACCTACTTTTTCATCATTTGCTGTAGCTTACTGATTTAGTTTACATGCTCTCTCTACTCTCTTCTATTCCAACTAGATACCTATTCTTCTCTATTCATTCTTCTCTCTCTCTCCTCTATTCTTTCTCGGTACTCGTCTGCTGCTGGGCCTCAGGATGAACCCAACCGAATTCTCTTAGTTACCGTTCATCATATGCTCTATCCTATGACCGTCGAGGTGCTTCATCAAGTGTTTTCTCCTTATGGATTTGTGGAGAAGATTGTCACATTTCAAAAGACTGCTGGTCAGATTCTTCCCGTCTCTAATTCTCACTCATCTTGTATTGCATGCATGCTTATTTTCTTCTTAGTATCACACAATTGACGATGTGTTTTTCATGTTGCTTTCAACTGCATATATTTTTTTTAAATCTAGCCATTTCCTAGCACAGTAGAACATATCCTTTTCCACTAGAATTATCAATAAGTTGCCACATGTTGAATAGAAGGACTCGTGTTTGCTATTACAGTACTCATTTTTGGTGATGTAGGTTTTCAAGCCCTTATACAGTTTCAGTCACGCCAGAGTGCAATACAAGCAGCTGGTGCTTTGCATGTAAGTCTCCTGTTGCATATACAACTTTCAGAACTTAATGTCCAGATGCTTTTGCTATGAATCTCTTGACATCCACCAAAATAAATAATTTCAGGGACGGAACATTTATGATGGTTGCTGCCAGCTAGATATTCAGTACTCGAAGTATGTCTTCAAGCAGTTCCCCTGTTTTTCTTTGTAACATTTAACTCCTGAGCCTGATCTTATTTTCTTGAATTCCCAGTCTCAGCGAGTTGCAAGTTCACTACAACAATGATAGATCTAGGTAATATGACTTATTTTTTATAAGTTTGGTTTGGTTTATTTTTTATTAGTTTGGTTGAGCAGCTAGTAGTAGTTGCTTCCATCCATAATAGATTCAAGCACATTATGGTTTCTCAATTGAATATTGTATGTAATTATACATTTATTTTATTCCTTGTTATATATAGATTCTGAAAGCCGCTTATTTCTGTTGTTCTTCCTCAGAGATTTCACAAATCCATCTTTGCCCACAGAGCAACGCCCAAGATCCTCTCAGGTAGTTATTTACTCCTTCGTGTCTTCTATTATTGTTTCTACTATCTAATGTTTGTTGCATTTTTGTTTGGATCATTTGAGTGCGTAAGCTAAGTATTAAGCCTCTGTTTTATCTATTACTTTGAACAGCTTGGTTATAATGATCCTAGCCTTTTTGGTTTCCAACAGCCTGGAGGTAAGACATTGCAATTTTCCTTCACATTTTTCATTATTCACTCTTGTCATCTTATTAAAAGTATATTAACTTCTTTCCTTCAATCTTCTTTCTGGGCTACAGCTGCATATGGACAGGTTTGTATTTTTTTCAAGCCGTCCCAATTCTGCACTGTCTGTTAGTTTTTACTGCTTCATTCTGTGCTTCGCTAAACGATATCATTATCTCACATAAAGCATTTGCTTTTGCTGCTACAATGTTTCTATATCTGATGGGGCAGGCTGCAGTGATTGCTGCTGCATTTGGCGGAACATTGCCTCCTGGAGTGACTGGTACCAATGATCGCTGCACACTTATAGTTAGCAACTTGAACAGTGATGTAAGTAAAGACATAACTTGCCATGAACTCTCCAAGTTATTCGAATCATAATTATCTCTTTTATCTTATGTTTATCTGCAGAAAATCGATGCGGATAAGCTCTTCAATCTATTTTCTATTTATGGAAATATAGTGAGAATCAAGGTACTCCGCAACAAACCAGACCATGCCCTTGTCCAGATGGCTGATGGGCTTCAGGCTGAGCTTGCTATACACTACTTAAAGGTGCTTTGTGGTCACTCAACTCCTACCTTAGTTCATCCATTTGTCCTACCTCATTACGTGTTTGTGGTATATATCACCCTTGATACCATTGGAATTTATTTCCTACTGCAGGGAGCAATGTTACTTGGACAGAAACTGGAAGTGAACTTCTCTAAGTACCCAAGTATTACGCCCGCTCCTGATGCACATGACTACTCAACCTCCAATCTTAACCGGTTCAACAGTAATGTGGCGAAGAACTACCGCCATTGCTGTGCTCCGACCAAGATCATCCACATCTCAGCGCTTTCACCAGAGATATCCGAGGATGCGATCCTTGAACACCTTGGTGAGCATGGCACCATCGTCAAGTCAAAGCTGTTTGAGGCGAGTGGCAAGACGCAGGCTCTCGTGCAGTTTGAGAGCGAGGAAGAGGCGACCGAAGCGCTGGTCTGTAAGCATGCGAGCAAGCTGGAGGGATCCACTATTAGGATTTCTTTCTCCCAGATGCAGAACATATAGCAGTTCTTCCTGGAAAAAGTGTGATGGCCCCTCTTTGTTTCTAAACTTTTCAAGTTTGTTATGTGGACTTGTCTTTGTTTGCGCCATGACCAAGGATTGTTGCCTGTATCTTGTGTGATGGTTGTAAACTGCTGCCAGCTCATCTGTATCATTTTAGCCTGCTATGGTTTGCTTCCGAGTTACCTGTTCATTTGCAATCGTGGATTCTTTTGCAATTCTATGAGTCGTTGTTTCTCTTCCTAGTAATGACTTCTTTTTAATAATAATAATATGTACTAGTGATCTAAACGTTTTTATATTAGTTTATGGAGGGAGTACTAATGTATTACTAAGACCATAAATATTTAAACCATATTCCCTTCAGACCATAAATTAGACCATTATTGATTTAATTTATGATCAAAGTTTGTTTTTGAAAAGCGTTGTGTGCCTTATGTAGGATGATTAGGGGTAGTCAGTCCCAGATGAGGATGACAGGTTGCCTCTGCCTGGGCTGCAATTTGTCGTTTTTCTCTTCCATGTCGTTTCCATTTACGATGACTGCTTGCCGTACTTAGTCGAAGGAAGAAGAAGATGAAGACGAAACAACAATTTCAATCACTGATAAACTCCAAAATACTAATAGGTTAAATAATTATATCGCCGGTAAATAACTCCAAGCCAAAACTGGATCAGCAAAACACGCCAAAAGGAAGAAGCGGCGCTGATGCCCTTTTACTGCTAAGTTCACCACGACACTTATTATGGACCAGAGGGAGTATATCACAGCAGACCATGAAACAAAGAGACAGTGTCGTGGTTTTAGTTCACCACGACACTTATTATGGACCGGAGTAAGTATATCACAGCAGACCATGAAACAAAGAGATGCTCACGAAGAAACCGGTCAGCATGGTATGTATACTATAGTAATAACGAAGTCGACATGGTATTACACGACACTCTTACAAATGAATGTAATCAGGCACACTAGTTGTACACCACCGGTGCATCGAAGTTAACACTTTGGACCAGTCAGCAAACACAGAGAAAAACAACATGTGTCACATAACAGTATTCCAGGGCATCGGTACGATGCTTCCGTCCAGCTTGGTCATCACGTTCCCGTATCCAACCTTGACATTTTACACGTAAGAAATGAACAGCACAAACAGACCAGAACTGGAGTCCCATCCACCCATTCGCGACCTGCTTCATGGGCAAGCCAATATCAGTAAGCATGAAGCAGAATGGTTAGAGCAACTGAGCTCATGGTACTCACTACTCACCCGCTGCTTTGATGACTCACACATCCTCATGTCATTATTCTATTTAGGCGGATGCTCTGGCTCTTCCTTGGGATGGGATCTAGCGATGCAATTACTTGTGGCATGGTCATTCCTCCAGAAACGATAATTTCTGTAGGATCAAATGATTTCAGGGAAGGTTCATTATCAGCTCACAGCTCTAGCCAGCAAGAAACAAAAACAGGGAGAAGCCTGTAAAGTGAAATAGGATAGACATCATACCAATTCCTTCTCGAATGGATAAGTTTGGTCTGATGATCTCTTCAGAGTTCAGCAGGAATATATCACCAATATATAGATGATTTGTCGGCACATAAACACTACACAATTCCTCGTCACCTTTGTCTGTCTATGGCATAACACAAAACAGGAGACCATAAAACAGCTGTAATTGCGCCATATGAAACATATATTGCCCATATAGAATTGGGGGTCTCAATGACACATTGCTTATAACCAAACTATAGCAAGATCCGTGTGAAAAATAAATACCTGAAGGACAACAGTTGATGTTATAAATCCGAATGCGTATTCACCAACACGTGGATGCCGAATTATTGCAACTTCTTTAAATGCTGTCGTATTTTGATCTGTAATTTTTTTGTAATAAGTCATCATGCTTTTTGTGATACTCTTTTAACAAACAGAACAAAGTCAACACAACATAACCCTGCTGTGAAACAGATGCACCAAAAGGACTACAAAAAACTGATCTACTTATATGTAATTAAAGTGACATGGTTAAAATGGGGGTAAAACTTAGAAAAAGGACAGGCCTCTCAGATAGCTCACATGGTTTTTGCAGTAAAAGGCAAAGATGTGTTGTGCTATTTCCTAAGTTTGCAAACTTATGTGTAATTCAAGCCATCTGAGTGGAGTATTAACCACTAGCAAAATGTCTCAAGAGCATTTGTAAGCATAGAACAAACAATCATCCATGCAGATGACAAGATATGTCAACTACTTAATGGCAATAAATTACATTAAAGGCAGTCTGTAAGACATGAGAGATAGATGATCAAGCTTCACATATGATACGAAGAATAACCTGGTGAAATAGCAGTGCTGACTTGCTTTGATGCCGAATATATGTGCTTTACAAATGGCATTTTCTTTATAAACCATTCTCCAACCCAGAAGACAGTTGAACCCAACCACGAAGAAACAAATATTCCAGCCAGAAATATGAATGCCAGAGAAGTCAGAAAACCAAGACCTGCAAAGTGTGGGTGAAAAAAATAAGTACTTGCTACAAACATAAACATTGATTTAATGATAAAGAGAATTACTTGCATTCCATATAAGTACATGTTTAAGTGCTAAAAAGCATTACTGCAGTAGAGGATCTAAGTTAAAATTGGCTATTGTTCAAGAATGCGGACACCAATACCATCAATATTAGCTTATGTAATATCCTACTAAAACATAAAGTTGGATATTATGATTGCTTGCCAAAGGCCCTACAATACTTAGGTGTATGGTTGCATGATGCCCACCAGATATTCCTTTACAATCACACAATATACAACTAGAAGTTCCAATCTCCATAAGAGCATCTCTAGCAGATCCCGTAAAAGGCCGCCAGCCAGGAAAATTCCAGCCGACATGCAGGTTTGGGCATTTTTGTGCCTCGAACAGATCCCGCATATCGGCCCGGCCCGTAAAAAAATATAGGGTAACCTGGAAATTCGGCCCCTCCACCACTATACACGGCACCAGGGGGCTTTTAGGGTTAGCCTCCCGGATCCCCTCTGCTGCAATTCGTCCTCTCCGCTGCGAGCCCTAGCCAACTCTAGCAAGAAATTCCCTCCGCCTCTTCTCTGTTTTTTCCCCTCCACGATGGCCAGCGGCGCTGGTGGAAGCTGTGGCGGCCACGTTGGGTCACCTCCGAGCAAGCACGCATAGCACGACACGGAGGCCGGCGGCTCTGGCCGCACCGTGGAGCCACGGCGGTCAAGGCAGGCACGGGACAGCGACCGGCTCTCCCGGAGCGGCGGGCGGAACGCTTGGGCCGGCTTATGTGCTCGACGAGCACGTCTTGCCGCACATCAAGAGGTCTCGCACCGCCGATGAGGAGCTCGTCGCCGCAGAGAAAGCGGTGGTGGGCGGAGAAGAAGGTGCAGCCAACCGCCTCGCCGCCGCCAAGGAGGAGCACGACCTCGCCCACGCGCTCCACAAGTCGGCTGCCAAGTTCTACCTCGGAGTCGACGAGTGAGGATGCCGTCAAACTAGGGTTAAATTTCTAGCGCGAAGTATGTATTAGTATGTATGCACTATGGTGATGAACATGTTCTAGCGTGAAGTTTTTATTTAAATTTGCAGTACCATAGAAGTATGTTGTGGTATACCGCAAACGGTTTTTGCGAGAGGCCGCTTTGCAGGATCTGCTAGAGATGCTCTAACCACGCAAATAATTATGGAATGGAGGGAGTAGTATTTGTAATTCTAAGATAGTAAGTTCAGAACTGCCATAAACAGCATGATCATCAAAGTACAAGTACAAGAATTACCAAATATGTTGACTCCGAGTTTTGCATATAGTGGGCTGAAAAACCCATCAACAAACTGAACGAACCACCATGTGATGAAGAACGTGAAAGCCACAGGAAAAAGAACCACACTGAAAAAACAAAAACAAAAAAAAGATCAGTAAGCATAGTATTGGTAACAAGTTTAACTTACTTCTGGTGAAGGATGTACCATCCAGTCATAAATTTTCTCGACACCCAACTCTGAAGAACAGCGCAGCATGCCTACACAAAATTTACCAACCATCAGCAAATTAGTAAAATGAAAAAATGACCTGCCTTGTGGATGCAGCTCCTTTTGAGCAAAACATTGAAAAGATCACAACATTAGAGAGCTGTGTCGAGTTCTATACGATCCTAATAAGCGCTACAAATGCATGGATTGCGAATTACTTCGTACTACTTACTCGAATTAAGGGCATAAACAGAAATGCATCAAGCACAAAAATGTTCATCTTATCAAGTTACTGAACTTGAAAATTTTCATTCATAAACATCTTTCCAGCAAAAGTATGCAGTGCAAACCCATATTTGGGTTCTACCTTGGCACCTAAATACAACACCACAGTCCTCAAATCGCTACCGGGTGCATTTCTGCACAAATAGACGACCAACATTTCTCAATTCTGGCTTCCCAGTACGAGCACTGTACCACCAGTTCACAGCTCTTTCAGAAAAGGAACACCAGCACATCCAAATTCATTACCAGTAACTTGGACACTTAAGGAGCTAAGACAAGTTAATCGTATCCAAATAAGAGTGTGTGTTCTAAGCAGCATCTCTCAATTTAACCACCACAAGGTACAAATGGAGAACAAGACCCAGGGCCGAACGGCTTGAGTACTCTAACTATGAAGAAAGCTTCAAGACAAGCTCCAGTCTCCTGAAGAGCGTTATATCCCCAATAATCTCCAGAACTATTGTAGAAAATCCGATCGAACCTAGCTAAACTCGTACTACTCTGGAAGCACAACCGACTGAATTTAGCAACCGCCGCACACGAGAGCGGGCACCAAAAGCGTTCCCGCATACGCGCAGATCCGACCATATGGAAGCACAACCACGCCCAAAACTCCCGAAATACTAGAACACGCAGCGAGCGGCGGACCCTACGGCAGCGGCACAGGCACGCGCGCGCGATTGGGCCACCGGGGTGGATGGATCCAGACCTTGCGGGTGGAGGTGGTGGGCGAGCTGGGGCGCGGCGGCGACTTGGCTGGGTCCTCGGGGTCGACGGCCTCCGCCGCCTGGCTGAGCGGGACCGACGTCGACTCCTTCTCCTCCGCCATGGCGTGCGCCACTCCCTCTCTAGAACCTTCCGGCGGGCGGTGCGGCGGGGGGCGGGGGTGAGGAGGGGGGGTCGGGTGAGGCGTCGCTGACTGCGGCTGCCTTTTCCCCGGCTGGCGGAAAGTAGCAGCAAGCGGTTGGTGGCGGAGTCCGC
The DNA here is from genome assembly GCF_056163025.1 of Triticum urartu. Lineage (NCBI taxonomy): Eukaryota > Viridiplantae > Streptophyta > Magnoliopsida > Poales > Poaceae > Triticum > Triticum urartu. The sequence continues at coordinate 609,553,253 of NC_141875.1, read as the reverse complement.
AACCGAGCGAAGGGAGGCGTCAAGCGGTGGCGTGGCGGAGCCACCAAGTCCAAAGTCCAAGCGAAGACATCCTATGACAGGCTGGGCCCACCTGTCACGGCGCGAGCCAGCTCGCGCGGCTGCCGCCACGCGGCGGCCCGTGGCGCGTCGGCTCGGCGGCATGGCGGTAGCGACAAGCCGTGACAGCGTCAGTGAGGCAAAGCCCGAGCGGCCGAGTGCGTCGTCGAACGCTTTGTGGGGTTGGGTTCTGTTTGGGTAAAGCTGGGAGAAAATTCCTTATTTGGTCTTTTTTAAAAATTTGCTTCCCTATTTGAATTAAAATAAAATTTCTTCCCTATTTGACACTTAAAGTAAATTGTGTTCCTTATACGACACTTTCGTCCATTTTAGACACTAACAGTGTCAAGTGTGAGGTGAAAATATCATTTTGCCCATAGTGCATTGTGTAAAAAAATAATGAGTTCACTCATGTTTTAGGGATGTTCAATGGATGTTGTGCATGCATACGTATGCTTCAATATTTTGTTCCTTAGATAAACTAATATGTGTGTGTACGTACAAAACATCTGTAAAACTTTAGCTTGTATATCTATGATCAGGATAGTAACTTTTTTGAGAATAAGTACAATGTCATATACCATATTTTGATTACTTTATCACGTGCGAGTGCACCTGTGGAGTGGACGGCCCACGGCGCCGAGGCAGGTTCCTTGAGCGTCCATGCAGACATGGCTCCACGTGCACGGCACCGGCATCACATGCGATCCATGGCAGTCACAATTAAAGATGGGCTAGGGGTAGTCATATAGCACAGTGACGTCCGAGCTCGCGAGTGAGGCCATGGACATACCACAATGTTGACATATACAACCTCGACAGCTTCGAGGCTGAACGCACGTTCCAAAGTACTCCCTCCATAAAATAATATAAGAGCGTTTAGATCACTAAAATAATGATTTAAACGCTCTTATATTAGTTTACAGAGGAAGTATTACACATACTACTAATTCTTCTAACTAACTGGTCTTAGGAGTACTAGTACGATGCGTATAATAAATCCTGAAAATAAATATTGTAGTAGTACATAACGCATACTGGCAGCCATACAGCACGCACTAGACAGGCAAGCGAGGACGACAAGAACGCATGCTGCTAGCCACGAGCAACGGTACAGCACGCAGACGGCCCGGTAGCTGGGAGCGACGGCAGCCAACCAAGCGGCCGGAGAACAGATGCTCGCCCGGACTGAGAGGCAGGCATAAAGCCGTGCGATTCTATCAAGAAACAATCGATCTAATCGATCCAGTTGAAGCTAGCCAAGGCATTCACCTGTACGCACGTGTACCACTATTAGAAAATTTGTCAAGCGCGTACAAGAATCAATCAAGCTATCCGTGTGCTTGTTTGTGGCTGGCTTTGCACTTAGGGGCAAAACGGTCTTTTCACCTCACATTTAACACAGTTAGTTTTTAAAATGAACGGAAATGTCATATAAAAAACAAAATTTAATTTAGATGTCAAATAAAGAAACAAATTTTAAAAAAGGGTCAAATAAAGAATTCTCTCTAAAGCTGGTGCGCAATGCTGGACGGGCTGGAGTTGAGCTGGCCCGAGCGTGACGCGACGGAGGAGGAAGGGACGGACGTCGGCTTCATCGGGTCCGACCGGACGGAGGCTGGCCGGAGACCCGTCCGAGTCTGTTCGACGGTCGCTCTCCATGCGCCCCACTGCGGCCACCACATCCGTTATGAGGGGGTTGGGAGGTGGGCTGGGCAGGTCAGCTACTCCTCCCCGGCCTGTTAATCGCAGATTTTCAAAGTTTTTTTTGTGGGCAGCAGATTTTTTAGATTAAACGGGTGATTTGTGATCAAATAGGCGCAACTTTTCTAGAGTGCTTGTGGTTCGACCATTAGCTACGAAGCTGTTAACTAGTGCTCGTACCGTCGTACGACCTTTTGCTTTTGGGAGAGTTGCACAAAGAAAATCAAGAAAAAGGAAAGAAATCCTTTCAAAAAAAAGGACGGGAAGATACAGCCCAACGATATGCATAGACTTGATAGTGGATCTATCCATCGGATCTCGTGGGCCGCTGAACATATCCCGTAAGAGTAATATGGTCCGACACTAGGAGAACCTCCCAATTCTTTTTTTTTTTTGCGGTGAGAACCTCCCAATTCTTTCTTATGTGCGAAATAATTGAGCCCAATTCTGGCCCATAAAAGTCTATCTAGTAATGTTGCATTAGTTTTTTTTTCTTTTCTTCTTTACGCTACAAATAATTGTCGGCACATTTGATGGTCAAATCTTATTTGGCGCCCGTAGCGCCGGATACAGTTATTTTGACAATCGGGCGCATACCCCCTGCCTTCCTTCGCTACAAACGGGCCCGGCCCATCTGCCCCTTTGGTTATATGTTTATAAGGCAAAAAGGGGCGCTGGAGGAGAATAGAACCTGGGACCTTCAACATCGATGAATGATGCAATTACCACTGCGCTAGCTCACCCACTGTGATCTTTCACATCCTTTTCCTTCCTTTCTTCTGCCATCTTTCCTTTTTCCCTTTTTCCAAAGTTTGCTTTTCAAATTCAAGAATTTTTCTTTTTCTTCATGTTTTTTTTCTGCAAAATAGATGAACATTTTTTGTTCAAATTCAATGACCTTTTTCCATTTTTGATGAACTTTTTTCGAATTTGATGAACTCTTTTCAAATCCGATGAACTTTTTTTAGAATTTGATGAACTTTTTTCAAATTTGATGAACTTTTTTCAAATTCGATGAACTTTTTTTAAAATTTGATGAACTTTTTTACAAATTTGATGAACCTTTTTCAACTTTGATGAACCATTTTCAAATTCGACGATTTTTTTTGAATTCGATGAAACCTTTTTCAGATTCGATAAACCTTTTTAAAATTCCATGAACAATTTTTCAAATTCGATGAACTTTTTTTTGAAAAGCGATGAATTTTTTTAAAATTTGATGAACTTTTTTCAGTTTCGATGAACCTTTTTCAACTTCAATGAACCATTTTCAAATTTGATGAACAGTTTTCAAATTCAATGTTTTTTTTGAATTTGATGAAACCTTTTTCAGATTCGATAAACCTTTTTTAAAACTCCATGAACAATCTTTCAAATTCGATGAACTTTTTTCCACTATCGATGAACTTTTTTTCAAAAGCGATTAACTTTTTTCAAATCTGATTGAACTTTTTTTCAATTTTGGTGAACTTTTTTTCAATTTTGGTGAACCTTTTTGAATTTGATGAACTTTTTTCAAAATCGATGAACTTTTTTCAAATTTGATGATTTTTTAAATTCGGTGAACTTTTTTCAAAATCGATGAACTATTTTCTAAAAATTGTAGTACATACTGTAGTAAACCGGTTGGTTTTTTCTAAGAAAATCAGTACCTAATGTAGCAGGTTTTGGCGAGAAAAAAAATGATCAAGCTGAGGCCAGCGATCGAGCAGGAGCCAACGAAGGGAAGTGAAGAGGAGCGATGGTTTAATGGGCCGGCCCAGAAGGAGGCGCGCGCGCGCGCCACGATCGATCGCTTGCTGGCGCTGAAGGCGCTGACGAGGAGGACTCAATTTGATGCGTCAATTCCAAACAAAGGAAAAAATGAGAGGTCCTTCAATGAGGGGTGCATTTGATGGCGGCAAAAAAAAGGTAAATCTACTGTCAAAACAGAGTGAACCAGGCGTAGCATCTCCTCCTAGGTGGCAGAATGGTGGATGCTAGATTTCACCCTTCAAGTTTTGAAGGGCCATTCTTATATTTTTGCATATGCGGTTTTTTTTGAAACAAAGCAAAAGATTTGTCATATTCATTAATTAAGTAGAGGAGTTTGTTATGCACGGCAAAAATCTAAATGAATTACTCTCGCAACATTACATTACTCAAATGCTTAGCCCCCGCAATGGCTTAAAGAGAAACTTCATCTTTGATACCCTGCATAATGATAGCCATCGGCGCCGCCTTGTTCCTAAATACGTGTGCATTCTTTCCAAATCCCTCGTCCAACAATAAGCAGCAAAGTACACAGTGCTTTCGTAGGTTAAACAATGCTAGTGAGGAACCCATCCCACCAAGATTTGACTATTTCAAACCGATGCCAAATAAATGTTGACATATGGAGATCAAGCCAGGAGAACACCTCATTCCAAAACAGATAGAGTACCAACATTTGAAGAGAACGTGAACCGTGGATTATTCCATTTGGTTGCAGAGTAGGCATGGGTCGCAATTTGGCCATCCTTGACATTGTAGTCTATCCGCCGTCCAAATGTTGTTTTAAGTGACTAGCCAAGCGGAGAATTTGCACTTTGGAGGGATGAGGGGCGAGCCTTCCAAACCGTGGCTTGTAAGATTGATTAGATGAGCCGGTAAATTTGGCCATGTAGGCACCACTAAGAGCAGTACTATCCATCCTTGGTGAGCTTCCACGTGATGGTATCCATGCCACTCAGTTGGATGATAAAGTTCGCAAGCTTCTCCTAGAGAGTTGTGGATTGTTGGATGTGCTCAAGCATGAGTCCTCTTTGGGTGTCAATCTGAGCTATCCAATGTCCATCCCTCAAATCGATAGCAGGAGATCCTCCTTTTTTACGGGATATTGTGAATTTTAAGTGCAATGTCTTTGGTTCTGAGACCCTCAAGCCAAGAGGACTCCCAAAATTTTGCCTTAGTTCCATCACCGACGATCACCTCAATGGTTGTCGTAAAGAGGTCACGATCCTCATCAATGCATAGCATCCCCAAACCACACTACGTTCTAGGTGGATCATCCCAGTCGAGCCAAAGCCATCACAGAGGAAGAGTATTGGCAAACTGGAAAACTTCCCAAGATTCAAAATGCTGAGGCCTCCATATTCTTTTGGTTTGCAGACTTGCTAACAATTGACTATGCACTTGCATGTGTGGGCTTTTAAGTACAAGTGCTATAGTTGGCTTCGAGCCCTAGAGGTGTGCCAAAAGATTGTATTTTGACGTGAGCTTTCGTGTATAGTGGCATAGATATATACATGTATTTATCTTCAACAATTTTGCTAAGTCTCAGTCGACTGAGACTTCATTATGTCTCAGTCGACTGAGAATTCATTATATCTCAGTCGATGCTATAGTCCTTTGATTTTGCATGAAGATTCGTACAAAAATATTCTTTTTAGTTTTTCTTTTTTTATGCAATATCACTTGACTGGGACTTGGTTAAGTCTCAGTCGACCGATACCTAGCCACACCCTATCTTCAAACACGAAAGCCCCCATCAGATCTCACTTCCCTTTCTTGTTTAATCTTGCAGCTGATTGCCTGACTAAAATGGTGCTTACAGCTCAAAAAATGGTCTTATTAAAGGGTTAGCTGCTGATCTTATTGAGGATGGGGTTGGCATCCTGCAATACGCAGATGACACGGTGCTCTGATTTGAACATGATGTTGACAAAGCTGTAAATATCAAACTCTTACTATATCTCTTCGAACTTATGTCTGGGCTTAAGATCAACTTTGAGAAGAGTGAGATATTTAGTATCGGGGGGATAATGATACTGATTTGGTTTATGCTAACATGTTTGAATGCCAAGTGGGCACACTTCCTATGAAATATCTGGAAGTTCCTGTTACTTACTCTACTCTCAAGAATGTGGATCTAGATTTTCTTGATGGTAAAATGATCAAAAAGCTTGATGCTTGGGTAGCTTATGCGGCATCTTCTGGAGCCAGGCTGACTATGTTAGGGTCCAGCTTGGATGGGATTCCTTCTTTCCTTATGTCAATGTTCCTCTTCAATAAAACTTTTATTGAGAAGTTGGATAAACATCACAGACGTTTCTTTTGGAGGAGAAAGAATAAGAAACATGGGTACCACATGGTTCAGTGGATGAGAGTATGTCGATCTAAAAAAATTGAGGGGCTAAGGATTAAAGATCTTCATAAACAAAATATTGCCCTGCTCGTTAAATGGTGGTGGAAATTAGAAACGAGTGATGGGTTATGGCAGCGTATAGTAAGAACTAGATATTTCAGGAATAAAACAGTGGCTAACATTCGGAGTCGCTTCTCGGACTCCCCCTGCTGGAAAGCTATTATGAAGGTCAAGGAATCATATATGGTTGGTAGAAAAATTAAAATTGAAAGTGGAAACATAACTAGGGCCTGGTATGACCCTTGGGTTGAGAATATTGCATTGAAAGATCGTTTTTCCGATTTATTTAGTATATGCCAGAAACAGGAATGCACTGTTGCATCCTGGGCTGCAAGCAATTATGAGCTTGGCTTCAGACGTAGATTGGTTGGGGGTTGGGCGAGCAGTGGGCTTGGATGGTCATGGAAGCTAAAAAACTGTCGTTGAACGACTCCCTAGATAAGATTTCATGGGCCCTTGGTAGTAAAGGGAAATTTACTATTAAATCCTTATATGAATGGTTGGAAAGGAGCCTATCAGGTCCAAACTATAAGATGGCGTGGAAAGCACCCATTCCGCTGAAGATTAAGATTTTCCTTTGACAGCTGTTTCAGAATGCAGTTCTTACTCGTGATAACATGCGTATTAGGAATTGGCCTGGAAATCCCACGTGTTCCTTCTGTACTAATGTTGAAACGGCGAATCATTTGTTCTTTACCTGCTCGCTTGCTGGTTCAGTGTGGGGGGTGCTGGGCATGACGGCCGGGACATCCTGCTGTCCTCGTTCTCTTTGGCAAAGCTTTGCTTGGCTCTATAAGTTTTTTCCGGATGGGAAGCATCTTTATATGATGATCATTGCTGCAATATGTTGGGGGATTTGGACTCTCCGCAATAAAGTTACATTTGATAAACATGTTGTTTGTTCTCCTCTGGAGGCTGTTTTCACTGCCTGCTCGTTTATGTTGTATTGGGCAGGTTTGCTGAAGGAAAGAAGAAAGGGTGAAGCTCCAGGCTGGAGTGAAGAGGTTGGCTCACGCGGTTGCTGCGCTGGCGGACAGATCTTTCCCTCGAAGTAGACCTCTCTTGAGAGACAGAGATGGAATCCAGATTGGTTAGGTGTGATCAGCGCTTGGTCCTTTTACTCTCCGTTTTCCATTGGGGTTTGATGCCCGCTGGAATTATGTCTCATGGTAGCGGTTCGCATAGTCGCAGAAGTTTGCTAGCGGTTTCATCCTGGTACTTCTTATTTTGTTGGGCAGTGGCTTGTGAGTGTCATCAGATTTTCGCCCCATGGCGGATGGTCCGTTCCAAGATCATCCTGCGGTGGGTTTCCTGATGATGCGCCAACTTGCTCCCCCCTTTTCAGTCTCATTATTGCTCAAGGTTTTATCTTCATCTGTTAGTTGTAGTTGCTCGGTACTAAGAACTTGGATACAGACTGATGTATTTCCGTTGTTTGCGAAATTAATGGAAAAGGGTTGTGAGCCCGGTTGAAAAAAAAGTAAACATTACGGAAGAGGTCAGTGGAAGAAAAATAATGACGTCACGCACAAATGCAAAAAAGTCGGCATCAAGGCCGAGCATGGCACCATCTCTTTCCATCGGCCGGCCGTGGAATGGATCGCGTCTGTGTAGCAGTACGATCTCTTCTTGTTCGAACATTGTACGGAATTCAGTGTTTTCTTCAATAAAAAATCGATCGGAGTAGCTAATCCATGCCATGCTCTGTACGAGGCCACACTACAAATCCAGGCAGCAACATCATTTTTCCCCAAACGGCACGATTAAAACTTCCCAAAAGACACCGATTAAACCTCCACTGAAGTATCCAAACCTCCATTTCTTCGCTTAATTTGCAGTAATAACCGGAACAGAAAGTAGTAAAAACGGGTCGACCCCACCCAAACTAATCAAGGAACGAACAAAATGAGCACGCCCACAGCTGTCAATCAACACACGCCCCTCGGTGAACGAGTGACGCCATCATTCTCGATCCTCCGCTTGTTTTTTTCTCGATCTTCCTCTGCTTGCTGCCGCTGCTGATGCTGCGCCCGTCCCCGTCGCCGTCCGTACACAACTTGTTATTCTTTCTTCCAGAGACGGCGCAGAATCTTCGTCCAAGAAGGGTGCGCTATTGGGTGTGCGGCGGGTGGTACGGCTGCTGGCTCGAGTCGGACCAGGAGGCCGCCGCCGTCGTGCCAGGGTACGGCGCCAGCGCGCTCTCCCAGCTCCACTCCGCCGCCGCGTCGCCCTGCTGCTGCTGGTGCTGCTGCGAGTCGTGCGGCGACGAGTAGTAGTGGCCCGGCGCGGAGGACGCGGAGGAGGAGGACGGCACGGTGGCCACGGAGACGGAGGAGGACGGGAACGAGTAGTAGGAGCCCAGGAAGCCGCTCATGGTGCCGCCGTCGCCGCCGCCGCCATACGAGCTGCTCATGGCGCCGCCCCCGCCCCCGCCCCCGCCGTAGAACGAGAGAAGGTTGCCTTGGTTGGCGGCGGCGGCGCCTCTGCCCTGCAGGAGCATCTGGTAGCGCAGGTAGTCGGAGGCCTGGGTGGAGCCGGCGTACATGGCGGGCGTCGAGGCCGACGGCGCGGCGATCGGCGCCCGGGCCGGCGCGGCGGCGGGGGCGACGGTGGCCGGGTGCAGGCGCGCGTCCTCGGGGAAGTTGAGCTTGGCGCGGCTGCCGCGGAAGCGCAGCGCGGCGTCGTCGTAGGCGCGCGCCGCGGCCTCGGCCGTCTCGAAGGTGCCGAGCCAGACGCGCGCCGCCTTGTGCGGGTCCCGGATCTCCGCCGCCCACTTGCCCCACGGCCGCTGCCGCACCCCGCGGTACCGCCGGCGCGGCGCCTCCGCCACGTTCGACGACGCCGGGGAGCGGGAGCGGTGTTCCTCCATGGTGTCCGAGCTCTGATCCGACCCTGCGCACGCACGCGGAAGCATATTTATACAGGCCGCCGATGTCACGGGGACGAGGCGCGAAGCAAATTGAAAAGCGGAAAGAATGCAAAGCGCAAGCGTGTTCCAAGTTGTGCACTTGCGCATGCAGTGTAGTGTATGTGCATGCACCCGAACGCGATTTGCAAGGTGTTAATAAAGCGCGTCCGTCCCGATCGCCGAGGGGTTAATTTTAGGAATGTGAACTGGAAGGCAGTAGAGAAAAAGATATCCATGCTCCAGCAAAGCGATAAGCACCAGCTCAGAACTCGAACCGCTTTTCGTCGCAAAAGAAGAAGAAAATGAAGAAATGTCCTGCCTTTTCTGGAAAGAAATGAAGCCTCTCGACTGTATTCTCGTTGGTACATGGGCGTCACGCAAGCTCATCGATGACATATTGGCATGTACACGAACACGATACGAAGATGCACTGTATTTTGTACGTACGATGAAATGCTACCTCAAGACTTAGCTGTATCTTTGTTTCGTTGCAGAGGTGCAGTGGATTACAAGACTAGGTTCAATGGCGTACAACTGTGCAGATAGGGTTTGTTCCAATTTCCTTATGTCAGCCTCGATTCCGTCCAACGTTTCGACTTTGAGCTACGCGCCGTTCGTCCGTACGACCAGTTTGTTACGCTCGCGCACAACGCTTGCATGTTCCGCACGCATTTTCCTCTATTATTTCCAAGAAATAACTCTTTTCGTGACACATTTTGTGCCTAGGGCTCTGCACTGACCAAAACTGGCAGTACACGTGTTCACCGATTCTTTATGACCTGATCAGAGCTAGAAACGTAAAGGCTCCAACTTCATCGATTGTCTTCTTGGTTAAGTTAAGTCAAGCCGAATATTAGTTTTTTACCTCTAAAATATTCTTGTAAAGTAGTATATTACGACAACTTGTTGTTTTGCACCCATGGATATAGACATTTCCTTTATTTTACAAGCTTACTAGTAATAAACCTCTGAATGCATCGCATATAGGACACTCTAAAAAGGAGATTTTGCCCATGCCTGACACGTTTCGAGCTGGAGTAGCATGCAAGAATGCGATCGGGGAAAAGCAGAGCGTGCGAAGCTCGGTGGAGCAATATCAAATCCGAGGCGAAAGCAGAGCATGCAAACTCAGAAACTCTTCCCGGCCAAGCTAGCCTAGCAATAGCATGCGTGTGTTGACTGTTTGTTTACCTGCGAACTCTGAAGACGGGAAGCTCCCCAGCTCGTGGACGTAGCCGCCGCCGCCGCCAGCGCCGGCGTGCATTGCCTGCTGCTCCTCCCAGCCCCACCCCTCCGGCCCGGCGCCGGAGCCGGACGGCGCCCACGGGTCGTCCTCCGCCACGACCCGCGACAGCGCCGACACCATCGTCGACATCTCCTGCGCCTGGTAGTAGCCCGACATGAGGTCCACCGGGCTCGCCATTGTCGTCATTCCCGACGCCGCCGCTCCGGCGCTGCCCTCGCCCTTCACCGTCCGGCCGCCGCTGCCGTGCGGTCCGCGTTGGTCCGCCAGCTCGAAGTCGAAGCACATCAAAGTCGCCCGCTGCCCGCCCAGCGCAGAAAAACAGCGCCTCCCTCCGAACCTTTCTATTCAAATGGCAGAGCAGAGCAGAGTCGTCGTGAGGTTGGGAGCTACTACGATCTCTCTCTCTCTCTCTCTCGTTTAATTTCGTTCAACGGTTCGAACATTTCTGGGAGACGACCTTCGCATATATAGCACACCAGCCGAGCGGTTCGTACTTAGTACGTGCCCGTGCCCACTAATAATCAGCAAGAAAGAAAGAAAGGGAGAAAAAACGTGGGGAAATAGCCGTCACGAGATGTTCGTTTCAAACGGAGAGAGGCCAGTTCAGCTGTAGCCTCCTCCTCCTCCTCTGCTCTCGTTTATTTTTCTGAAGAAAAGCTTCAGCTTCCTCCCGCCTCTGACGATCCGAGGCGGCGAAACAATGTGCGAGTTTTACCCCTCGGGCTATAGATTAAATTAACGAAGGTCTCTTGGTAAATTCACGTAGCTTCCACTTAGCAGCACACGCTGCTGCTAGCACATTCCAAGCAGTCCCCGGTGTGAACGGGCGGATTTGTACGGTGGCCAATGCGCATGATCGGATTGATACACAGTTCGCAGGTCGGCACCATTGGATCGGATCCATCCATTCGACGTCGCTCGAACACACAGCCTCGCTCGTGTTGTATTATCTGAGGGCCGAGGCTCGGGTCAGATTTACTTACTGCTCCACTACTTGCTCCGGTACCGATCGCTTTCGCCGACATGAGGGAGGGAGGAGCGCGTACGTGGTTCACGCACCCTGGACGGCCGGTTGACGCGGTCAGCGACGAGGAGGAGCAGTTCGTTGTGTGGAGCGTGCTTATCTGATTTCGCCTCCTTTTTCCCGTCACGGTTTTGATCATTTCCTTGGGTAGTTTTCCTCCCAACGAACTGTCTAGACAGTCTAGTAGTAGTGGTATAACTTTCTTCAGGTTGCCGGCGCGCGCGACGGTGGTGGATTGTTTCGTTGAGTTGCCACTCACGAGTGACCGGACTGCTTCATCATAGGGATAACGGGATATGCTTGGACGGACCGTTGGGTCAATGTTTACCGGGATCATGTTGCTCATGTTGCTCTCGCTCCTTGACTCCTTCGCAAAAGATTAGGCGTGGTTGGAACATGGTCTTTTCACTGGTTTGATGGGATCTACTCTTTCTTGAGGTGTTACCGCATCTACAGCAGACGGACTTGTTAAATCCTGCCCGCCATACGTCCGTGGACGTGTCCGGATACGCCCGCAGACGCGGCCGGACCGCCCATTGTATGTTCTGCCTAATCAATCACATATCTTAAATCCAGACTCTTAAATACATGTAAATCGATGCACGGCCATCATGCATGTCAATGTAACGCGTAAATAACAAATGTTGATACACAAAAATACACGGTTCTTGCATAAAATTGATATTAAGTGCACAACTCAAACATTAGCCCTTTAGTTTCCATTGTGGATCCACATATGCTCCATAAGATCATCTGATGATCTCAGTGATTCTGTTGCATCCGCAGAAATTTCATAAGTTGGTTTGCATCTTGATCTTCCGAGATTTGAACTTGTTTCCTAGGCGCTTCAAAATCATTGGTTTGGGCTACCCATCATCCTCATTTTCGACAATCATATTGTGCAAAATAACACAACATGTCATCAGTTGCCACAAAGTTTCTGATTCCCACATCATTGCGGCTCCATAAACAATTCCCCATCGAGCTTGAAGCACTCCGAATGCCCTCTCCACATCCTTCATAGCTGGTCCCTGCATTGTTGCAAAGTGACTTTGTTTGTTGCCTTGTGGTTCAACCGTGGCCTTCACAAACGCCACCCATTGAGGATAGACGACATCAGCAGGATAATATCTCAAGTTGTAGTCACGGCCGTTGACAGTGTAGTTGCACGGCGATAATTCCCCATTACAAAGTTTTCTGGAGACGGGAGATCATTGAAGCACATTGATGTCGTTGTGAGAAGCTGTCATTTCAAAGGAAGCATGCCAAATCTATAAGTCATTATGTAAGCCATTCATTACAAGAGATTGCAGCGGCAAAAGGATGAGTTGGAGAGGGTGGAGCAGGAGGAGATGCCAACGACGGAGAAGAAGGCGGAGGCCAAGGCGGCGTACACGACAGTGACGACTGTCGTGGATCTAAGACTGACAGTAGAATAGGGGGTAGGTATGAGGAGGCAAGATCCTAGCTATGACGAAGTTGTACACACGAGTTTTACGAGTTCAGGCCTTCGCGGAGGAAGTAACAGCCCTACGTCTCGGTGTCCGGAGGCGGTCGACTGGATTATGTATGTGTGTGTTTACAGGGGGTGCGAACCCTTGTGCCAGTGGAGGAGGGTGGCTTATATAGAGTGCGCCTCGACCCCAGCCAGCCCACGTTACAAGGGTTTTAAGGTACATCAAGAGGGGGGTGTTACTGGTAACGCTAGCACTTAAATGACATAAATGCCTATTAAGTCTACGAAGAAAATGTCCGATCGTTGTCGTGCAGAGTGACTTTATATCTCCTGCCGTCGAGTGATAATTGTCGTGGTCGAGTGACTTTGAATCTTCCGAGTGGAATGTCTGGCAGTCGAGTGAATGATGCTATCCCTCGAATGCTTCTGGTTTTAGGATGGAGTCCTAGGGAAGGGTGTCTAGGTCAGCCTATGACCCTACCCTAGGTACATAGCTTCATCATTAGCCCCTGAATGGTTCAGGGTTTGAGTGGAGAAGGAGTTGAGAACACCTTCGATTCAATTTTCACGCTTTCAGAAGCGCCTGATTGGGACCAAGCGAGCAATCATGATGACTTCAACTTCTTTTTCAGTCGCCTTGATCCATTCTTGGTTTTGCCGAGTGAACTTTTACTGCTACGCTTCGAGTGCTGATATGGGAAAAATCTTCCGTCTGACAAGTTGCTCTGCTGCTCGCGGATCTTGTGGGATTCGAATTTTGGGAAGCGCGCGGGGCGGAGGAGGCCGCAGTAATCGGGTTGGATTAGGCAGGGCCGCCTCGATCGCCGCGCCACCTTTTTCGCCACGTATCGCGCGCGTGACTGTTGCGGGATTTGATAGGATCGCCCGGACCCACAGGTCAGCTACTTGGAAACGACCTCATATAAGGTGTCGGATTGGGGCTTTTTGCACAGTGCGTTCCCATTCTTCTTCTTTCTCCCTCGCTTTCTCCGCCACATCCACCTCTGCTCCTGGCGCCACCGCTCTGCTCGAGCTCCGCCCGCTGCAATGGGGAAGGAGAAGACGGTGGCCTTGGAGCGCGCGAAGAAGGCGACAGCGAAGGCGAAGGGGAAGAAGTCCAGCCGGGGCAGATCTTCGTCGAGGTCCGGCATGCCGCGCGGCTGGATCCAGGGCGACTGGATTCGGTCGACGATTCGTCAGGACGACATCGATGATCTGGTTGAGGGGGGCTGATTCCCCACGAATCGGCGCGGCTCCCGGAGGGCGAGACCGAACCGCATCCGCAGGAGGGTGAGTGCGTTCTCCTCGCCACCCATGTTGACCGCGGATTTTCTTTGCCTCCCTATCCTTTTTTCCAAGGCTTCTTGAACTTCTTTGGAGCACAACTCCACCACTTTTCCCCCAACACCATCGTGTACCTCGCTACCTTCGTGTCCATGTGCGAGAATTTCTTGGGTTGTAGGCCACATTGGGGTCTCTTCAAGCACATTTTCATGTGTCATTCCCAGTTGGTCAAGAAGGCCAACCCGAGTGATGAGCGGACGCACGTGATCCAGATGTGTGGGGGTCTTGGGATTCAAATGAGAGGTAAAAGCACTTTCCCAGCCATGATCCTTCCTGAGTCAGTCCGAGGGTGGCAGTCGACCTGGTTCTATTGCAAAGACCAGCCGACTCCGGGTCAGTCGACCGGACTTCCTCCCTTCTCCATGGCTCGGGTCGAGAAGCCCTCCGCCTTGAAAGTGATCCTGGAGGAGAAAGCGCAGGTGAAGGTGTTGGTCGAGCGGGTGGTCCAACTCGTCCGTGATGGCGTGACTGGCATGGATCTGTTGGAGGTCTTCCTTAAATGACGCATTCAGCCGCTTCAAGCTCGTGACCATCCGATGTGGATGTATTCGGGTATTGAGGATTCCACTCGGATCCACCCAGAAGAGGTCGACGAGGATACGGTGGAGAAGTGGTTGAGGGGTATCACTGGCAACAAAGATAACCCCAGGGGGTCTAGGAGAGTCCCTCCACTCGACAACTAGCGCCAACCAGACAAGGTCCAACTCAAAATTGCCGAGTGTTCTCTTGATTTATCATGTAACTGCTTGTTGTCAACCGAATGATTTTTGCTTTGCTTGTTATCTTTCAGGCCCTTATTGAGATGTACTCGATGCCTAACGAGGAGCAGGAGCAGGATCCAGAGGGGGAGGCGAGCGGAGACGAGAGCGGCGAGTGGCACTCTGATGAAGAGGAGGACAAGGAGAGTGACGACCCGAGTGACGAAGAAGAGGTCGACTCACCTCCCCATAGGGAAAGGCGATCCAAGCACACTCATGACCCGACAAGCATCCACGACAAAGTGACCGCGCCGATTGGAAAGTCGTCGAAGTGCCCTTGGACGTCTTCTCTAGCGCCGACTGAGAAGGCACCGAAGCAACCAAAAGCTACTCCGTCAAAACCGCCGAAGGCCTTGCCCAAGATCAAAGTGGTCGTTCCTACTGTTTCCGGGTAATAGTTGGATCTGATTTCTTGGTCGACCCGCTGTGATAGACATGACCGACTGAATATTGAAATTTGCAGTGCTGCTACCTCTGGGACTTCCACCCACAAGTATGAAGATGAAGAAATGGAAGATGCAGTCACCTCCAACCCAGGTACCACTCTCGTAATCTTGTCTTCAGTTACTTGGTCGATTAAATTCTGACGATTGATCTGGGGTCGACTGATCTTTTTGCAGCTCCTCCCAATTGTAAGGGCATATTTATCCCTAAGGTGTTTTGGTGATTGATGACAATGCGTTTGCGGACTAATCGTGTGTCTTGAGTTTCCCAGATGTTTCTTCGCTAGGCACAAGACAGTGTGGTGTCCCTCGAAGACTATTGAAGACGGCATTTTTCTACATTTCTTTTTGGTGGATTTGAGTCGTAGGAAAGCCGTACTATTAAGAGGGGGTCCGCGTCGGAAAGGTTCGGGTGGAATCATCACATACACATGTCTTCCTAGTCCCCTCCTTTCCCCTGCACCTTGGAGCATCCTCCGTTTGTATCTCTTTACCTTGTTCTGGCTGCTGTGTTGGCTTGCGGTAGTACTGCTCCCTGGTGAGCGGTAGTACCGTAGGCACCAGTGGTAGTACCGTGTTGTGGCGCGGTAGTACCGCAGGTGCCCACGGTAGTGCCGCTCCTCTGGAGCCGTAGTACCATGACCCCCAGGCCAAGTACCGCTCCCTCGCGGTAGTAGGGGCGGATGTAATTTTTTACATCCGCGCTACTGCGGTAGTACCGCATCCCTTGCGCGGTAGTACCGTGCGCGGCCTGGCTCAGCTGCCAGGCGGTAGTACTGTGTCGGATTTTTGCTACGTCCGTTTTCCAGCGGAAGTAGGCACGGATGTTCTGTTATCCACGCTCTTCCCAGGCTTGGGGTTCCCTGCCTTGCGGTAGTACTGCAAGGGGGAGCGATAGTACCGCGTCTGCGGAAGTACCGTCCTCAGCCCATGTGCTTAAGGTCTGCCCTAGCTACTGCTGCTGCTGCGGTAGTACTGCGGCTCCTCACGGTAGTACCGCGTGGCCGCGCGGTAGTACCGCTGATCTGGAGCGGTAGTACCGCTGGTCGCGGGCTGGTAGGTGGATAACGGTTGGTTTTTCTTCCTTAGCTATATAAGGGGTGTCTTCTTCCTCGTGTTTACTACCTCTTCCAACCCTAAGCTCCATTGTTGCTCTAAGCTCCATTTTCATCCGATCTCACTCCCTAGCCAATCAAACTTGTTGATTTGCTCGGGAGTGGTTGAGAAGGCCCCGATCTACACTTCCACCAAGAGAAATTTGATCCCCCCACTAATCCTTTGCGGATCTTGTTACTCTTGGGTGTTTGAGCACCCTAGACGGTTGAGGTCATCGCGGAGCCATAGTCCATTGTGGTGAAGCTTCGTGGTGTTGTTGGGAGCCTCCAATTGAGTTGTGGAGATTGCCCCAACCTTGTTTGTAAAGGTTCGATCGCCGCCTCCAAGGGCATCAATAGTGGAATCACGACAACTCGCATTGTGTGATGGCGTGAGGAGAATACGGTGGCCCTAGTGGCTTCTTGGGGAGCTTTGTGCCTCCACACCGCTCCAACGGAGACGTACTTCCCCTCAAAGGGAAGGAACTTCGGTAACACATCCTCGTCTCCACCGGCTTCACTCTTGGTTATCTCGTGCCTTTACTTGTGCAAGCTTATTTGTGATATATCTCTTGCTTGCTTGTGTTCCTATCTTTGTTGCGTCATATAGGTTGCTCACCTAGTTGCATATCTAGACAACCTACTTTGATGCAAAGTTTAAATTGTTAAAGAAAAGCTAAAAATTGTTAGTTGCCTATTCACCCCCCTCTAGTCAACCATATCGATCCTTTCAATTGGTATCAGAGCCTCGTCTCTTTTTTAAGGACTTTACCGTCTGAAGAGTATGGTTGATACCATAGACGGTGTGGAGGAACACTCCGGTGTGAATCCGATCTCGTCTACGGGCGATGGGGGAACCTCGGTCTCTCGTGAGGAGTTCAATGTGGCCTTGGAGACATTGAAAACCTCCATGACGACCGAGGTTGAAAGCATGTTTAGTAAATTCCTTGAAGGGCTTAAACTATCCACCGCACCGTTGAAAGTGGGCGATCCCATTGGGAAGGTGACGGATGCTATCTCCGACAAGGGGGAAGCTAGTAGTGGAAAGGCTCCTTCTTCTAGTGGTAAAAATGGCACCGGAATCTTTGCTCATGTGGAACCACCACTTGTTTATGGTGGACCGGTTCCTTCCACTCATTTGAATCATGCCGGTTCTCCCCCTAAGATTGTGAAAAATGAGGACTTTGATTCTTGGGTTTATCGCTTTAAGCGTCATTTAAATCATGTGAACACTAATCTTTGGAGAATCATTGAAGAAGGTTTTCATCCGCACGATCCAAGCAACTTCACTCCTCGAGAAGCCGCGGATAATCAATTCAATGAGAATGCTCTCTTCATCATACAAGATGCAATTCCACCCGAAGATCTTCCTCATCTTCGGCCCTTCGCCTTGGCCAAAGATGCATGGCTTTGTGTTGTCTCTCTCTACCGGGGAAGCGCGAGCATTCAACGCTCCAACTATGAAGTAGTGCAAGATGAAGCCGATGAGTTTGCTATGAAAGAAGATGAAGAACCCCATGAGATTTATCAGAGAGTAACCAAACTCGCGGTCTCACTCCGAGATCACGGGAGCAAGGACACGGATGACAATTGGATCAAGCGCAAATTCCTCAAGGCAATGATGCCTTACCACAAGGCCATGTCCTCCGTCATTTGTAAAAGGCCGAACTTCCACACTTTGACCTCAAGTGAAGTGTTGGATGAGTTTGTGGCTATGAACATCTTGGACAAGACCGCCGACAATGCGGTGCTTCGCTCTCAAAGGGCAAAGAAGCCCAACCTTGCATTAAAGGCCAAGGTTTGCGGTGAAGAGGAAGAAGAAGAGGAAAGCAACCCCGAAGATACAAAGTATGCCTATCATGAACACATGGCACTTGCTTCAAGGCAATTTTGGAGTAAGAAAAACTCAAGGCCAAACTTCAACAAGAACAACTCAAGTGGCACGAAGAGTAAGCAATGTGTAAGGACTTGCTACAACTGTGGCAATGTGAGTCACTTTGCTGCGGAGTGCCCATATGAGAAGAGGGAAGACAATGGTGGCAAGCTCATTCAAAAGGACAAAGCCAAGTCTTTCCCCAACAAGAACAACTTCACCAAGAAAATCCCTCACAAGGCGTTGGTGGTTCAAGAAGAGTACCATGAGGATGATGATGATGACGAAGATGGTGAGTCGGTGGCCATGGCATCCGTTGCCATTGCAAAAACTCCACGAGTATCTCTCTTCGACTCACCCAATGAGAACATCACCGCCAAGTGTCTCATGGCTAAAGCCACCAACAAGGTAACTCCCAACATCAAAACTACCATCATTAATAATCCTTCCTTGACGGATTGCATTGATGAATGTGGGGGATCTAATGTGGAGGAAAATGAGCTTGAGTCCTTTATGGGTAAACTCAAGGGTAAATCCAAGAAGCATTTTATTGCTCTCTTGGAACAACTCGGTGAAGCCAATGACATGATCGAGTCTCATGAAGATACTATCTCCAAGATGGAGGGGCATAGTCGTGACTATGCCGATGAGATCTCGGATCTTTCCAATGCTCTTGAGGAAGAGCGTGGTCTTCGTTTGGCTCTTGAGGAGTCACACAACGTTGATCATGCTAAGTTAAAGAAAGATTTTGATCATGCTCTCATTGTTTCTCGTGTGCTAAACTCCGAGAAGGCCGAACTTGAGGTTGATCTTGCTAGACTCAAAGAGGAGTTTGATCTACTTGACAAGGCTCATAAGGTCTTGAAGGGTGCTCACGCTAGCCTCAAAGAGTATCATGATCAACTTCAAGTAAAGCTAACCAAGGAAAAAACCACTTTTCCTCGTATGATGATTATTGATAATGCAAATGCTACTAACCCGTGTTGTGAGCATGTGCATCTTGTTGAGGAGAACGCTAAGCTAAAGGTGCAACTTGAGAAAGGTCTTGCGTCTTGCATACAAGGAGAGAAGAACCTCAACGACCTCTTGACCAACCAAAAGGGAGTTGTGGCCAAGGAAGGGATTGGGTATGTGCCCAAGTCCAAGAACAAGAAGAAGAATGACAAGGCCAAACGACCTCCTCCTCTCATGCAAACCTTTGTGAAGGAGGGTAAGGGTGCTACTAAGTAGAAGGAGAAAAACTCCATGAGGGGTATTGGTGCCAAGAAGGGAAACACTCCCCTTCCCAACAAAGCCGGGGACTTTAACCCTTCTTACATGTTGTGCCGCGCTAGTGATGGGCATGTTTATGCCAAATTTATTGGTTCTCTTTATGAGTACATTGAATGGTATATTTGGGTTCCTAAGACCCTTGTTACTAACATCAAAGGACCCATTACAAAATGGGTACCTAAAACCAAGCATTGATCTCTTGTAGGTGTTTGCTTCCAGTGGGGGATCATGGTTGCTTGATAGTGGAGCTACTAATCATATGAACGGAAGCAAGGACTTGGTGGTGGACGTGCAAAAGATTCCATCCATGCCCACCAATGTTGAGTGGGGTGATGCCTCGTCTTCTAAGGTATTGGGACTCGGCAAAGTTGTCATTTCTCATGATCTTACGATCAAGAAGGTCATGCTTGTTGAGTCCCTTGCATACAATTTACTTCCCGTTCGTCAACTAGCACTCATGGGCTTTGCCACTTTCTTTGATATTGATTCCGTGGCCCTCTTGTGGAGCAAGACTCTTAAAGTAGCCTTTGCTGGGCATGTCAAGAATGGTCTCTATGTGATTAACTTTTCGGAGCGACCCACTAAGACCGCGACATGCCTAATGGCTAAAGTTGACATGGGATGGTTTTGGCATCGCCGTTTAGCCCACGTCAATATGAGATCTTTGCAAAGTATTCTCAAGGGGGACCATGTCCATGGACTAACAAATGTTAGTTTTGCCAAAGATCGTGCTTGCAGTGCTTGCATCGAAGGAAAGCTACATGAGAAGGCTCACCCTCCCATGACTATCATCTATTCGAAGAGGCCCTTGGAGCTCCTTCACTTGGATCTCTTTGGACCTCCATCCTTTGATAGTCTTGGGGGTAGAAAGTATTGCTTGGTGATTGTAGATGACTATTCAAGATACACTTGGGTATATTTCTTCAAGAGGAAGAGTGAGACCCAACAAACCGTCATCGACTTTGCAAATGAAGCTCAACGACAACATAATACAAAGATCTTGACAATAAGAAGCGACAACGGCTCCGAGTTCAAGAACTACACCTTGGATGAGTTTTTGAGTGATGAGGGAATCAAGCATCAATATTCCACACCTTATACCCCTCAACAAAATGGAGTAGCAGAGAGGAAGAATCGGACATTGATGGATGCGACAAGGACCATGATGGCGGAGTTCAAGTCTCCCTACAACTTTTGGGCTGAAGCCATCAACACCGCGTGCCATGCATCTAACCGGCTCTACCTCCGCAAAGGCTTGAACAAGACTCCATATGAGATACTCACCGGTAACAAGCTCAACCTCAAGTACTTCCGGGTGTAAGTGTTTCATTCTCAAGAAAGGTGTCCATTTGTCTAAATTTGAGGCTAGAGCTCATGAGGGAATATTTGTTGGTTATGCTACAAACTCTCATGCTTACCGTGTTCTCAATAAGTCCACGGGACTTATTGAGGAAACATGTAACGTGGAGTTTGATGAGAATAACGGCTCCCAAGTGGAGCAAAGTGGTACTTGTGATGTAGGTGATGAAATTCCTCCTCAAGCCATAAGAAGAATGGGTGTTGGTCTTATCCTACCCATTGAGGAACCCCTTGTGGCCGAAGGAGAAGGACAATGTTCTACTCAAATGGAACCTTCACCAACCCAAGACCCACACGCTTCCGAAGAACAAAGTGAGGGCCCTCAACCTCATGAACAAGACCAAGGGCAAGATCAATCTCAAGATGGTGCTGTAAGATCAAGTGATGCCCAAGGTCACGTTCCCTCCTCCGAGCAAGTTCAATATCAAGAGCTTCCACGAGCACGAGAACAAGCTCAAGACGACACTCAAGATGATCAAGTGACCACTCCTCGTCTCACCCCCGAGGAGGAATTGGAGCGTCGTGCCACCAAGGTTGCTTCCAAGCTCTCCACCAAGGATCATCTCATGAAAAATGTGCTTGAAAGCTTAAGAAAGGGGGTAAGCACTCGTAGACAATTATCAAACTATTGTAAACATCACGCGTTTGTCTCTTGTGTTGAGCCCCAAAAGGTCTATGAGGCGCTCGAAGATCCAGATTGGCTCAATGCCATGCACGAAGAACTCAACAACTTCGAGCGCAAAAACGTGTGGAGATTGGTGCCAAGGCCGACGGTGAACCACAATGTCATTGGAACCAAGTGGATATTTAAGAACAAGCAAGATGCTCATGGGATTATCATTCGCAACAAGGCTCGCTTGGTAGCACAAGGCTACTCCCAAGTCGAGGGTATCGACTACGGTGAAACCTTTGCTCCCGTTGCTCGTCTTGAATCCATTCGCATGTTGATTGCATATGCTTCTCATCATAACTTTAAGTTACAACAAATGGATGTGAAGAGTGCTTTTCTTAATGGTCCTATTAATGAATTGGTTTATGTTAAGCAACCCCCCGGGTTCGAGGATCCCTACTTTCCCGATCATGTGTATCAACTCGATAAGGCACTCTATGGCCTTAAACAAGCCCCACGTGCGTGGTATGACCACCTTACCGAGTTTTTACAAGACCGTGGTTTTGAAGTTGGGCTAATCGACCCCACTTTTTTTACTAAGAAGGTCAAAGGGGAGTTGTTTGTGTGCCAATTATATGTTGATGATATTATCTTTGGTTCCCCTAACAAAGCTTTCAATGAAGAATTTGTCGCTCTCATGACCTCAAAGTTCGAGATGTCTTCCATGGGAGAGTTGAAGTTCTTTCTAGGGTTCGAAATGAAGCAACTTCATCAACCAAGCCAAATACACTCAAGACATGCTCAAGAGATTCAAGCTAAGTTATGTCAAGCCGACTTCCACTCCAATGCCCACCAAGTGCCAACTTGACATAGATCCCAATGGTAAAGCGGTGGATCAAAAGGTATATCACTCCATGATTGGCTCCTTGCTTTACCTTTGTGCATCTAGACCGGATATCATGTTGAGTGTGGGAATTTGTGCACGGTTTCAAGCCGCACCTAAGGAAAGCCACTTTGTGGTGGTCAAACGAATCTTTCGATATTTGGCTCATACCCCAAACTTTGGCTTATGGTACCCAAGAGGAGCAAACTTCAAGCTTGTAGGGTATTCGGATTCCGATTGGGCGGGAGACAAAGTGGATAGGAAGTCCACTTCCGGAGGGTGCCAATTCCTTGGTTGCTCTTTGGTAAGTTGGTCTTCCAAAAAGCAAAGTTGTGTGTTTCTCTCGTCCACCAAAGCGGAGTATGTAGCGGCCGGTAGTTGTCGTGCACAACTCTTATGGATGAGGCAAACTTTAAAGGATTACAGTGTCATTTGTGACAAAGTGCCTCTTTGGTGTGACAATGAAAGTGTCATCAAGATTTCTCTCAACCCAGTGCAACACTTCAAGACGAAGCATATTGAGATTCGGTATCACTTCATCCGGGATCACATTAGGCGAGGGGAGATCGAGCTCAACTATGTCAACACTCATGATAACCTTGCAGATATTTCACGAAGCCGTTGGATGAAGCAAGATTTCGCGAGTTAAGGCATGAGCTAAATATCATTGATTCGAGCAATATTGCTTGAACCCTTGCACACCCCACCATACTCAACTTGTTGTCTTGTTTATATGTAGGCATGGACATAGGGGGAGTGTTGTTCTCTCAATGAACTCTCCCTCCCTCCATTATGCATAAATTGATCAAGTCTTTCACATTAGCCATGTTTGATGGTACTTGTGCTTCAAAGACGAGTTTCATGGGCCCAAGGATAATTCTTCGCGGTGCCATACCAATTGACTCAAACACAGGTGGCTCCGGCCACCGCCCTCTCGTTGGAGAGGTTGTGTCTCGTGGTCGTCTCTTGTTGTCTTTTTGCCCCTTCTTCTCCTCGTGTTTGAGCTTGTTGGGTGGTGTGGTGTTCGTTTGAAGTTTCCGTGCGAAGACCACTCTTTCTTTTGTGTTGGAAATGTGCTTCTTCTTGAGCTCATGGTACTACCATGGCTTGCCATGGTACTACCGTGCGTGGAATGTACGGTACTACCAGCCCAACATGGTACTACCGCCTGGGGGAGCGGTACTACCGCTTTGGTGCGGTCCTTCCGCCCAAGCGGTACTACCGCGATGATACACAGTACTACTGCGCTGTCGGAGGCGCGTGGGGATAAGGACGGGAACGGGGGGTTCTAACTTCCCCATACCCATTCATCAGTTTCCCCCACTTCGTCTCTCTCTCTCTTGCTCAAGAACGGGGCCGGAGTCCCTCACCGGATCTCCGTCTCCAGCTGCTCTCTTTGGATTCCGACCGGTGGGATTGTTCCCCACCACTTCCTCTTGCCATGGACCAAGATTTTTCCCCAAATCCCTCTCTTTCTTGTTGGTTCTCTTGTCTCTAGGTTTTTGGGCAGATGCTTGTGTTCTTGAGATTTTAGGCCAAATCTTTGCAAGAGAAGGTTGTAGGAGAGTAGTGTTGCGTAGACATTTTACTTGATATATTGTCCCGTGGTAGATGTGATCAACCGTAGTTCTGCCGTGGTTTCACGCGTCTTCTCAGATTCAAAAGTGGGCTCGGATCTGACGCGGTGCGGTACTACCGTGCCTCTGATGCGGTACTACCGCTCGTTCGGTGCGGTACTACCGCACGTTCTGTGGCACTAAGATCTTACTACCGCTCCAAGCCGCGGTACTACCATATCCTCACAAGGTACTACCACGACTAGGAGCGGTACTAAAATTTTAGTACCGCATGACCAGGCGGCACTACCGTTGTTGTCCCTTCTTCCTTGTGGCATTTATCCCGTATGATTTCTACTTGTTTCCCTTGCTTTGCCGTGGTCTTTGCATTGATTCTTCTCGCCCTTTGTGTGTGCTTTCTCTTGTGTCTTAGGTGGTGGCTCTCGCCGTTCCAATCCCACTCGTGACACTGGCTCCAAGCGACTGCGCAATCCTCAAGATGAAGCACCAGAGGGCTCCAGTGCCCCCAAGCGCAATGTCAAGACCACTGCCAGCAAGCAAAAGGAACCTGCTAAGGGCATGGACGAGATTCCCCTCAATGAGTACGTCGAACGCCGGAAGATCAACCCTTATGTGAATGCTCGTGCTATCCTCAGAGGCACTGAGTTGTTTTGGACCAAGCAGCAGGCTCTCATTTATCTGGATGTGATCAAGAACAAGCAGAATACCTTCGTGGATGTCAAGTGGATAGGCATGAATCACATGAGGAAGGACAAGTTTTGGGAGTATTTTGGAGAAGCTCTGGATTTGGTGGAGCAGTTCGCTATTGAGCCTATGATCTCCTTCCACCTTGACTATGACCCTGAGCTTATCTGTCAGTTCTTTGCCTCAGTTTACTTTCACCCCGGGGATGAGCGGAGGATGACCTGGATGACCAATGGCCGTCAGTTGTCTGCTACCTGGAAGGAGTTCATGGGTCTGCTCCACGTTCCTGATGACGGGCTTCACACACCCGTTGGTGTTCGCCCCCACGCCAATTCTGAGTCTGCTAATAAGAACTTGCTTTAGCTGTACTATGTTGAGAAGGTGCTTCCCAGTGACAAGTCGACTTGGGTGCTGAACTCTTTTCTGGATATCATGCATCGCATCTTCCGCAACACTCTGTTCCCTCGCATTGGCGACAAGGACAAGGTTCATTCCTATCTAGTGGACATGATGCTCCTGTGCACGGAGGCACATTCATCTCAGACTCAGCCACTTGATGTCTCACACATCATGTGGTGTGAGCTTCGGTTTGCGGTGTTCACCCGCAAGGTACCTATCTATGGACCATACCTATTTCTGTTGATCTCCACGACTTGGGAGAAGATGTACCCTGGTGATGAGTTCCTTGCTCCAGACTGGATTCAGCATGAGTCCATCAGTCTCCGCGTTAAGTCAACTGGGCCAACACTACTACTCATGCTGAGGCGTCTGCTGCTAGGAGGGCTATTGGTGAGGAGGAGGCTGGTGCCGAGGATGTTGCTGAGGACCGTGCTGCTAGGTCTTCCCCACCTTCATCTGAGCCGTCGTGGGCCAAGAAGTTGAAGGACAAGATGAAGACTCTCTTCTACATGCAGGCGAAGGGGCAGTACATGACTCACGTGGCATCCAAGGAGAGTCGCCGCCGTGACAAGAAGGTCATGAGGCTCTTTGGAGAGGATGTCTCTGGTGGTTCTGAGGATGCCATCACGCCAGAGGCTGCATGGATGGCGAAGCAAGGTTTCAAGTGGACTAGTTCTGAGGAGGATATCGAGGAGACCGTCCCCGCTGCCGAGTCTGACGAGGAGCACGAGGAGCATTGGGATGATTTCCCTGCCTGAGCCACCCTGTGTGTGTAGGTGTCCTCTCTGCCTTTTTGGCGTCTCAATGCCAAAGGGGGAGAGAGTGTAGGTATTTGCGTGTTTGCGAGTCGTGTGTCGTGCTTGGTGTGTTTGCTTTGTCGTTTGGACCTCGTTTGCCTTTGTTTGGTTTGTGCCTTTGAGACTTATCCTTCATATGGTGTAAAACATATGCACTCTATTCTACCTTACTGAGCTTACGTTTGTGCTATCTTGTCTAGTGTTAGCCTTACTATTGCAAGATATGCCTTGTCTCTATAATTTAGGGGGAGCTTTGATCCTAGTATGTGTGCCGTGCAGTCCAAAGCACCCATCTAGTTGGCACACATCTAGGGGGAGCCCGTCTATATTCTAGAGAGGAGAGGTTTGCGTTTGCTTAATATTATTTCCCTTGTGCAAATCCCGTATTGTCATCAATCCACCAAAAAGGGGGAGACTATTGAAGACGACGTTTTTCTACATTTCTTTTTGGTGGATTTGAGTCGTAGGAAAGCCGTACTATTAAGAGGGGGTCCGCGTCGGAAAGGTTCGGGTGGAATCATCACGTACACGTTTCTTCCTAGTCCTCTCCTTTCCCCTGCACCTTGGAGTATCCTCCGTTTGTATCTCTTTACCTTGTTCTGGCTGCTGTGTTGGCTTGCGGTAGTACTGCTCCCTGGTGAGCGGTAGTACCGTAGGCACCAGCGGTAGTACCGTGCTGTGGCGCGGTAGTACCGCAGGTGCCCATGGTAGTGCCGCTCCTCTGGAGCCGTAGTACCGTGACCCCCAGGCCAAGTACCGCTCCCTCGCGGTAGTAGGGGCGGATGTAATTTTTTACATCCGCGCTACCGCGGTAGTACCACATCCCTTGCGCGGTAGTACCATGCGCGGCCTGGCTCAGCTGCCAGCCGGTAGTACCGCTCCTCTGCGGTAGTACTGTGTTGGATTTTTGCTACGTCCGTTTTCCAGCGGAAGTAGGCACGGATGTTCTGTTATCCATGCTCTTCCCAGGCTTGGGGTTCCCTGCCTTGCGGTAGTACCGCAAGGGGGAGCGGTAGTACCGCGTGTGCGGAAGTACCGTCCTCAGCCCATGTGCTTAAGGTTTGCCCTAGCTACTGCTGCTACTGCGGTAATACTGCGGCTCCTCACGGTAGTACCGCGTGGCCTCGCGGTAGTACCGCTGGTCGCGGGCTGGTAGGTGGATAACGGTTGGTTTTTCTTCCTTAGCTATATAAGGGGTGTCTTCTTCCTTGTGTTTACTACCTCTTCCAACCCTAAGCTCCATTGTTGCTCTAAGCTCCATTTTCGCCCGATCTCACTCCCTAGCCAATCAAACTTGTTGATTTGCTCGGGAGTGGTTGAGAAGGCCCCGATCTACACTTCCACCAAGAGAAATTTGATTCACCCCACTAATCCCTTGCGGATCTTGTTACTCTTGGGTGTTTGAGCACCCTAGACGGTTGAGGTCACCGCGGAGCCATAGTCCATTGTGGCGAAGCTTCGTGGTGTCGTTGGGAGCCTCCAATTGAGTTGTGGAGATTGCCCCTGTTGGGGATCGTTGCAGAAATTTAAAATTTTCTACGCATCACCAAGATAAATCTATGGAGTAATCTAGCAACGAGGGGAAGGAGAGTTCATCTACATACCCTTGTAGATCGATAAGCAGAAGCGTTGCAAGAACGCGGATGAAGGAGTCGTACTCGCATCGATTCAGATCGCGGTTGATTCCGATCTAAGCGCCGAACAACGACGTCTCCGCGTTCAACACACGTGTAGCCCGGTGACGTCTCCCACGCCTTGATCCAGCAAGGGGAGAAGGAGAGGTTGGGAAGACTCCATCCAGCAGCAGCACGACGGCGTGGTGGTGGTGGAGGAGCGCGGGACTCCAGCAGGGCTTCGCCAAGCACTACGAGAGACGAGGAGGGAGAGAGGTAGGGCTGCGCCAAGAGAGAGATCAAATCGTGTGTTGGGCAGCCCCCATACCTCAAGTATATATAGGGGGAGGGGAGGGGGCTGCTCCCCTTCTAGGGTTCCCACCCTAAGGGGTGCGGCAGCCCCTGATCCCATCTAGGGTGGCGGCCACAAGGGGGAGAGGGGGAGGCGCACCTGGGGTGGGCCTTAGGGCCCATCTGCCCTAGGGTTTGCCCCCTTCCCCTCTTGGAGGCGCCTTGGGCCTTGGTGGGAGGCGCCCCAGCCCACCTAGGGGCTGGTCCCTTACCACTATAGGCCCATGTATGCCTCCGGGGTCCGTGGCCCCTCCCGGTGGACCCCCGGACCCCTCCGGTGGTCCCGGTACACTATCGGTGATGCCGGGAACACTTCCGGTGGCCAAAACCATACTTCCTATATATCAATATTTACCTCCGGACCATTCCGGAACTCCTCGTGACGTCCGGGATCTCATCCGAGACTCCGAACAACATTCGGTAACCGCGTACATACTTTCCCTATAACCCTAGCGTCATCGAACCTTAAGTGTGTAGACCCTACGGGTTCGGGAGTCATGCAGACATGGCCGAGACAACTCTCCAGTCAATAACCAACAACAGGATCTGGATACCCATGTTGGCTCCCACATGCTCCACGATGATCTCATCGGATGAACCACGATGTCAAGGATTCAACCAATCTCGTATACAATTCCCTTTGTCTAGCGGTATAGTACATGCCCGAGATTCGATCGTCGGTATCCCGATACCTTGTTCAATATCGTTACCGGCAAGTCTCTTTACTCGTTCCGTAACACATCATCCCGTGATCAACTCCTTGGTCACATTGTGCACATTATGATGATGTCCTACCGAGTGGGCCCAGAGATACCTCTCCGTTACACGGAGTGACAAATCCCAGTCTCGATTCGTGCCAACCTAACAGACACTTTCGGAGATACCCATAGTGCACCTTTATAGCCACCCAGTTACATTGTGACGTTTGGCACACCCAAAGCACTCCTACGGTATCCGGGAGTTGCACAATCTCATGGTCTAAGGAAATGATACTTGACATTAGAAAAGCTTTAGCATACGAACTACACGATCTTGTGCTAGGCTTAGGATTGGGTCTTGTCCATCACATCATTCTCCTAATGATGTGATCCCGTTATCAACGACATCCAATGTCCATGGTCAGGAAACCGTAACCATCTATTGATCAACGAGCTAGTCAACTAGAGGCTTACTAGGGACATGGTGTTGTGTATGTATCCACACATGTATCTGAGTTTCCTATCAATACAATTCTAGCATGGATAATAAACGATTATCATGAACAATGAAATATAATATAATAATAACTAATTTATTATTGCCTCTAGGGCATATTTCCAACAGTCTCCCACTTGCACTAGAGTCAATAATCTAGTTCACATCGCCATGTGATTAACACTCACAGGTCACATCGCCATGTGACCAACATCCAAAGAGTTTACTAGTGTCACTAAACTAGTTCACATCATCTATGTGATTAACACTCAATGAGTTCTGGGTTTGATCATGTTATGCTTGTGAGAGAGGTTGAAGTCAACGGGTCTGCCATATTCAGATCCCTATGTATTTCGCAAAACTTTATGTCATATCGTAGATGCTGCTACCACGTTCCACTTGGAGCTATTCCAAATTGTTGCTCCATTATACGTATCCGGTATCTCTATTCAGAGCTATCTGGATAGGTGTTAAGCTTGCATCGACGTAACTCTTTACGTCGAACTCTTTATCACCTCCATAACCGAGAAAAATTTCCTTATTCCTCTAAGGATAATTTTGACCGCTATCTGGTGATCCACTCCTAGATCACCTTTGTACCCTCTTGCCAGACATGTGGCAAGGCACACATCTGGTGCGGTACTCAGCATGGCATACCGTATAGAGCCTATGACAAAAGCATAGGGGACGACCTTCGTTCTTCCTCTTTCTTCTGCCGTGGTCAATCTTCAAGTCTTACTCAACTTCACACCTTACAACTCAGGTAAGATCCCCTTCTTTGACTGATCTATTTTGAAATCCTTCAAAAAGATGTCAAGGTGTGCGTTCTTTGAAAGTATCATCAGGTGTTTTGATCTATCTCTATAGATCTTGATGCCCAATATGTAAGCAGCTTTATCCAGGTCTTCCTTTGAAAATCACTCTTCAAACAACCGTTTATGCTTTCCAGAAATTCTACATTATTTCAGATCAACAATATGTCATCCGCATATAATTATCAGAAATGTAGTAGTGCTCCCACTCACTTTCTTGTAAATACAAGTTTCTATCAAACATTGTATAAACCTAAAAGCTTTGATCACTCCATCAAAGCATATATTCCGACTCCGAGATGCTTGCTCTAGTCCATAGAAGGATTGCTGGAGCCAGCATACCTTTTAGCATCCTTAGGATCGACAAAACCTTTTATTATGTCACATACAACTTTTTCTTACGAAAACTCGTTTTGACATCCATCTGTCAGATTTCATAATCGAAAAATACAGCTAATGCTAACATGATTCCGACGGACTTAAGCATCGCTACGGGTGAGAAATTCTCATCGTAGTCAACTCCTTGAACTTGTGAAAAGACTCTTTCCCACAAGTCGTGCTTCATAGACGGTAACATTACCGCCCACGTCCGTCTTCTTCTTAAAGATCCATTTATCTCAATGGCTTGCCGATCATTGGGCAAGTCCACCAAAGTCCATACTTTGTTCTGATACATGGATCCTATCTCGGATTTCATGGCTTCTAACAATTTGTCGGAATACGGGCCCACCATCGCTTCTCCATAGCTCGTAGGTTCATTGTTGTCCAACAACATGATATCTGAGACAGGATTACCGTACCACTCAGGAGTAGTACATATCCTTGTTGACCTATGAGGTTCGATAGCAACTTGATCCAAAGCTTCATGATCACTATCATTAACTTCCTCTTCAACCGACATAGGCGCCACAGAAACATCTTTCTGTGTTGCACCACTTTCTGGTTGAAGTAGAGGTTCGACAACCTCATCAAGTTCTATCTTCCTCCCACTCAATTCTTTCGAGAGAAACTCCTTCTCGAGAAAGGACCCGTTCTTAGTGACAAACAATTTGCCCTCGGATCTGAGATAGAAGGTATACCCAACTGTCACCTTTGGGTATCCTATGAAGATGTGTTTGTCCGCTTTTGGGTTCGAGCTTCTCCGGCTGAAGCCTTAAGCATCGCAGCCCCAAACCTTAAGAAACGACAACTTTGGTTTCTTGCCAAACCATATTCATACGACGTCATCTCAACGGACTTAGATGGTGTCCTATCTAAAGTGAATGCAGCTGTCTCTAATGCATATCCTCAAAATGAAAACGGTAGATCGGTAAGAGACATCATAGATCGCACCATATCTCATAAGGTTCGATTACGACGTCCGGACACACCATTACCCTGTGGTGTTCCAGGTGGCTTCAACTGTGAAACAATTCCACAATGTCTTAAGTGATTTCCAAACTCATAACTCAGAAATTCTCATCGATCAGATCGTAGGAATTTGATCTTCTTGTTATGATGGTTCTTAACTTCACTCTGAAACCGCTTGAACTTTTCAAATGTTTCACACTTGTGCTTCATTAAGTAAATATACCTATATCTACTCAAATCATCAGTGAAGATGAGAAAACAGTGATATCCACCGCACGCTTCAATTCTCATTGGATCACACGCATCAGCATGTAGGATTTCCAACAAGTCACTTGCCCGTTTCATTGTACCTGAAAATGGGGTCTTAGTCATCCTGCCCATGATGCATGGCTCGCATGTGTCAAGCAATTCAAAATCAAGTGACTCTAAACATCCATTAGCATGGAGTTTCTTCATGCATTTTATGCCAAAATGACCTAAGCGGCAGTGCCACAAGAAAGTGGTACTATCTACATCTTTTGGCGTGAACATGTGTATTACCACGACCGAGATTCACTGAACCATTCACATAGGGTGCATGACCATGAAAGGTATTATTCATGTAAACAGAATAACCATTATTCTCTAACTTAAATGAATAACGGTATTGCAATGAACATGATCTAATCATATTCATGCTCAACGTAGACACCTGATAACATTTATCTAGGTTCAATACTAATCCCGAAGGCAGATGGAGCGTGCGATGGTGATCTCATCAACTTTGGAAACACTTCCAACACACATCGTCACCTCACCCTTAGCCAGTCTCCGTTTAGTCCGTAACTTTTGCTTCAAGTCACCAGTAATAGCAACTGAACCGGTATCCAATACCCAGGTGCTACCAGGAGTACTAGTGAGGTACACATTAATAACACGTATATACTTTGTTGAAGTTGCCAACCTTCTTATCTACCATGCATTTGGGGTAATTCCGCTACCAGTGTCTGTTCCCCTTACAATAGAAGCACTTAGTCTCGGGTTTGGGTTCAACCTTGGGTTCCCTCACTGGAGTGGCAACTGGTTTGCCATCCACGAAGTTTCCCTTCCAGCCCTTGCCCTTCTTGAAACCAGTGGTCTTGTTAAACCATCAACACTTGATGCTCCTTCTTGATTTCTACCTTTTGCGGTCTTAAGCACCGTGAACAGCTCCGGGATCAACTCCATCCCTTGCATGTCATACTTCATCACGAAGATCTAGTAGCTTAGTGATAGTGGCTAGAGAACTCTATCAATCACTATCTTATCTGGAAGTTTAACTCCCACTTGATTTAAGTGATTGTAGCACCCAGACATTCTGAGCACATGCTCACTAGCTGAGCTATTCTCCTCCATCTTGTTGGCAAAAGAACTTGTCAGAGGTCTCATACCTCTCAACACGGGCATGAGCCTGAAATCCCAATTTCAGCTCTTGGAACATCTCATATGTCTTATGGCGTTCAAACCGTCATTGGAATCCCGATTCTAAGCCGTAAAGTATGGTGCACTAAACTATCAAGTAGTCATCAGGATGTGTCTGTCAGATGTTCATAACATCCACAGACGACGCGATAGGGGTTTGCACATCGAGCGGTGCATCAAAGACATAAGCCTTCTGTGTAGCAGTGAGGACACTCCTCAGACTACGGACCCAGTCCGCATCATTGCTTACAATATCTTTCAACTTGGTTTTTCTCTAGGAACGTATTGAAACAGGGAGCTACAATGTGAGCTATTTATCTACAACATATTTGCAAAGACAATTTAGACTATGTTCATGATAATTAAGTTCATCTAATCAAATTATTTAATGAACTCCCACTCAGATAGACATCCCTCTAGTCATCTAAGTGAAACATGATCCGAGTCAACTAGGCCGTGTCTGATCATCACGTGAGACGGACTAGTCAACATCGGTGAACATCTTCATGTTGATCGTATCTTCTATACGACTCATGCTCGACCTTTCGGTCTTCCGTGTTCCGAGGCCATGTGTGTACATGCTAGGCTCGTCAAGTCAACCTAAGTGTTTCGCATGTGTTCCGAGGCCATGTCTGTACATGCTAGGCTCGTCAACACCCGTTGTATTCGAACGTTAGAATCTATCACACCCGATCATCACGTGGTGCTTCGAAACAACGAACCTTCGCAACGGTGCACAGTTAGGGGGAACACTTTTCTTGAAATTTTAGTGAGGGATCATCTTATTTAAGCTACCGTCGTTCTAAGCAAATAAGATGTAAAACATGATAAACATCACATGCAATCAAATAGTGACATGATATGGCCAATATCATTTTGCTCCTTTTGATCTCCATCTTCGGGGCTCCATGATCATCGTTGTCACCGGCATGACACCATGATCTCCATCATCATGATCTCCATCATCGTTTCTTCTTGAAGTTGTCTCATCATCTATTACTTCTACTACTATGGCTAACGCTTTAGCAATAAAGTAAAGTAATTACATGACGTTTATGTTGACAAGCAGGTCATAAATAAATAAAGACAACTCCTATGGCTCCTGCCGGTTGTCATACTCACCGACATGCAAGTCGTGATTCCTATTACAAGAACATGATCAATCTCATACATCACATATATCATTCATCACATCCTTTTGGCCATATCACATCACACTGCATATGCTGCAAAAGCAAGTTAGACGTCCTCTAATTGTTGTTGCAAGTTTTTTACGTGGCTGCTATAGGTTTCTAGCAAGAACGTTTCTTAACTACGCCAAAACCACAACGTGATATGCCAATTTCTATTTACCCTTCATAAGGACCCTTTTCATCGAATCCAATCCGACTACAGTGGGAGAGACAGACACCCGCTAGCCACGTTATGCAACTAGTGCATGTCAGTCGGTGGAACCTGTCTCACGTAAGCGTACGTGTAAGGTCGGTTCGGGTTGCTTCATCCCATGATGCCGCCGAATCAAGATAAGACTAGTAATGGCAAGTAAATTGACAATATCGATGCCCACAACTGCTTTGTGTTCAACTCGTGCATAGAAACTACGCATAGACCTAGCTCTGATACCACTGTTGGGGATCGTAGCAGAAATTTAAAATTTTGTACGCATCACCAAGATCAATCTATGGAGTAATCTAGCAACAAGGGGAAGGAGAGTGCATCTACATACCCTTGTAGATCGCTAAGCGGAAGCGTTGCAAGAACGCGGATGAAGGAGTCGTACTCGCAGCAATTCAGATCGCGGTTGATTCCGATCTAAGCGCCGAACAACGGCGCCTCCGCGTTCAACACACGTGCAGCCCGGTGACGTCTCCCACGCCTTGATCCACCAAGGGGAGAAGGAGAGGTTGGGAAGACTCCGTCCAGCAGTAGCACGACAGCGTGGTGGTGGTGGAGGAGCGCGGGACTCCAGCAGAGCTTCGCCAAGCACTATGAGAGACGAGGATGGAGAGAGGTAGGGCTGCGCCAAGAGAGAGATCAAATCATGTGTTGGGCAGCCCCCATACCTCAAGTATATATAGGGGGAGGGGAGGGGGCTGCGCCCCTTCTAGGGTTCCCACCCCAAGGGGTGCGGCAGCCCCTGATCCCATCTAGGGTGGCGGCCACAAGGGGGAGAGGGGGAGGCGCACCTGGGGTGGGCCTTAGGGCCCATCTGCCCTAGGGTTTGCCCCCTCTTGGAGGCGCCTTGGGCCTTGGTGGGAGGCGCCCCAGCCCACCTAGGGGCTGGTCCCTTCCCACTATAGGCCCATGTATGCCTCCGGGGTCCGTGGCTCCTCCCGGTGGACCCCCGGACCCCTCCGGTGGTCCCGGTACACTACTGGTGATGCCCGGAATACTTCCAGTGGCCAAAACCATACTTCCTATATATCAATCTTTACCTCCGGACCATTTCGGAACTCCTCGTGACGTCCGGGATCTCATCCGGGACTCCAAACAACATTCGGTAACCGCGTACATACTTTCCCTATAACCCTAGCGTCATCGAACCTTAAGTGTGTAGACCCTACGGGTTCGGGAGTCATGCAGACATGGCCGAGACAACTCTCCGGTCAATAACCAACAGCAGGATCTGGATACCCATGTTGGCTCCCACATGCTCCATGATGATCTCATCGGATGAACCACGATGTCAAGGATTCAATCAACCCCGTATACAATTCCCTTTGTCTAGCGGTATAGTACTTGCCCGAGATTCGATCATCGGTATCCCGATACCTTGTTCAATCTCGTTACCGGCAAGTCTCTTTACTCGTTCCGTAACACATCATCCTGTGATCAACTCCTTGGTCACATTGTGCACATTATGATGATGTCCTACCGAGTGGGCCCAGAGATACCTCTCCGTTACACGAAGTGACAAATCCCAGTCTCGATTCGTGCCAACCCAACAGACACTTCCAGAGATACCCGTAGTGCACCTTTATAGCCACCCAGTTACGTTGTGACGTTTGGCACACCCAAAGCACTCCTACGGTATCCGGGAGTTGCACAATCTCATGGTCTAAGGAAATGATACTTGACATTAGAAAAGCTTTAGCATACGAACTACACGATCTTGTGCTAGGCTTAGGATTGGGTCTTGTCCATCACATCATTCTCCTAATGATGTGATCCCGTTATCAACGACATCCAATGTCCATGGTCAGGAAACCGTAACCATCTATTGATCAACGGGCTAGTCAACTAGAGGCTTACTAGGGACATGGTGTTGTGTATGTATCCACACATGTATCTGAGTTTCCTATCAATACAATTCTAGCATGGATAATAAACGATTATCATGAACAATGAAATATAATATAATAATAACTAATTTATTATTGCCTCTAGGGCATATTTCCAACAGCCCCAACCTTGTTTGTAAAGGTTCGGTCGCCACCTCCAAGGGCACCAATAGTGGAATCACGACATCTCGCATTGTGTGAGGGCGTGAGGAGAATACGGTGGCCATAGTGGCTTCTTGTGGAGCTTTGTGCCTCCACACCGCTCCAACGGAGACGTACTTCCCCTCAAAGGGAAGGAACTTTGGTAACACATCCTTGTCTCCACCGGCTCCACTCTTGGTTATCTCGTACCTTTACTTGTGCAAGCTTATTTGTGATATATCTCTTGCTTGCTTGTGTTCCTATCTTTGTTGCATCACATAGGTTGCTCACCTAGTTGCATATCTAGACAACCTACTTTGATGCAAAGTTTGAATTGTTAAAGAAAAGCTAAAAATTGTTAGTTGCCTATTCACCCCCTCTAGTCAACCATATTGATCCTTTCACCAATATCATTGAGCTTGCAGATGACGACGAGGGCGTGCCGCTGAGGCCCAGGAGGAACAAGATGGCATCAGTTGGCAAGACATCCCGATCGGTGCTGGCAGGAGAGCCAGCGGTTCAACAGCCTGAAGATGTGACTCGGGCTTTTGTTACTTTTGCTGATCCAGTATCGAGTGAACGCCCCACACCGTCGACTGTACCAGTGCTTGCTTCAACCGTCCAGCTTCATGCCTCGGAACTTCAAGTTGCTGCGTCTACACCGTCAATCCCGTTCTTCACCACTCATCACGTTCCAGAAAGCCAGGCGGATGCCACTGCAGAAGCCATTCGCCAAGCTGGCATAATGATGGAGCGAGTGAAGGTGGTGCACGAAAATAGTCAGGCTGCTTACGATGCCAGCGCGACCCTTCGAGCCAATGTCCAGGTACATTGGCTTTCGACTGAACTCTTATCTTGTTGTTTGTTCTGTTAGGATATGCTACCTGAAAACCTTTCTCCGTGCAATTTCTTGTCGTTCTGCCCTTCGCATCTGTGCACCCAGTGGGTGTTTAGCATCTTTGTTGTTTCACTCTCCCACTCGGTCTGGGCAGACCATGTCGAGTGGGATCTGAACCAGTGGGGGCACGCTAAGTGCACCCACTGGGTGTAGTCCCCGAGACCGCAGTCGACTGCTGGCAGTCAGATGGGGTTTGAGTATGTCTTTCTCTTTTTTTCTTCTTCTAGTCAGTCTGGTCGGACCATGTCGAGTGGAATCTGAACCAGTGGGGGCACACTAAGTGCACCCACTGGGTGTAGTCCCCGAGACTACTGTAGAATGTTTGATTATGCAGTAGTCTTAAAGTTTTATTTGCTCGAAAGCAAATGATCTTCGATCTTGTCCATTGACATATCTTTTACTGATTGTAGAAATCCTGTGCACTTATCTCCAAGTTTGCTGAATTCGAGGAAAAGCAGAGGCAACTCAACCTTGACTTGGAGCTGGCTCAACAGAACTTAAAAAAGGCTCAAGATGAAGTTGCTGGTACGGAAGGTAACGACCTGTCGACTGTTTATCTTGACCATCCCTCAAGTTATCTCTTCGTTCTTCTGTCTGACCCAAGTGTATATCTTGTAGAAAAATGAGGAAGGCCTTGGCGAAGAAAGATCTCGATCTTGCAGCTGCGCAAAAGGAGGCTCAGGAGAAGACTGCACTGGCTGACAAGAAGTTGGCTTCGGTCAGTGCGCTAGAGGAGGAGATCACCAAGATGAAGACATCTCTTACCGAGTCTAACCAAGAGACGACTCGTCTGAAGAAAGATAAAGTGACTCTGAACGAGCAGCTGGAAAGCATGTCCCGCAGGAGAGACGACCCGGAAGCTTATCTGAAAGCACTCGCCAGGAAGCTCTTCCTTATGATTGAAGGTACTTTTCTTTATATGACTGATTTACTGTTTCCAAGTCATCGCGGACCGGTCGACTCATTAACTCCTTGAATCTGTAGAATTCTGCCAAAACTTTGAAGAAGAAACTGGACGGATCGAGACAGGCTTGGACCCCATCCTCTCTCCTGTTGGTGATGAAGCTGCCATGAACGTGCTCCGACTGGAATCTCGCGTTGCCAGCGTTACGAGCTATCTTGCTCGCCTGAAGGTGGCGGTGTCACGCATTGATACATCACTCTGGCAAGGGCAACGCTTCAAAATGACCTCGAGTCCCTGATGACTCGACTCAATGAGGTTCCTGATCGAGTGCAGGAATGGAAGAAGTCTTCTGCCCGATGCGGTGCCATTGTGGCTCTGTCGCTGGTTAGGGTCCACTGCAAAGAAGCTCGAGAAGAGAAGCTGGCGGCGATCAAGGTTTCCAACACCAAAAGGCACGACTTCCAATCCTTCATGGAAACCTTCATTGCTGCTGCCACTCGAATCGCTGATGGAATTGATCTATATGAGTTCGTCGAGCCTGCAAGCCCTCCTCATGCGGATTGAACAAACTTTATACCTTGCCTTAAATTTGCCTCAGAATGTCGAGTGGTTTTGTAACCGTTAAACTCCTTCGGGCCTGATGCCCGAGTACTTTTATCTTTGTTTTGTAACTTTACGATTTATCTGAACTTGGTTCTTCTGAATGTGTTTGCGTTTGCCTTCGAGTGGAACTTGTTCTTCACTCGGAATAGTCTTTGTACTTGAGATGCAGTTCTAAGGAGGATGTCCCAGTCAACCTGCACTTCATCGTCCTTGCGGATGAGGATGGAGCGCACGTTGTATTTGTGGCGTAGCTCCTAAGAGAAGGTTGCAGTCGACCTACAACTCATTGTCCTTGCGGATGAGGATGGAGAGCACATTGTACTTGTGGCGCAGCTCCGAAGAGAAGGTTGCAGTCGACCTACACCTCATTGTCCTTGCGGATGAGGATGGAGCACACATTGTATTTGTGGCGCAGCTCCGAAGAGAAGGTTGCAATCGACCTGCACCTCATCGTCCTTGCGGATGAGGATGTGTTTCAGACTTAGACGAGTACTGGACTGCAGCTAAGCCCCCGAGTGAGAGGATTGCTCACCACTCGGTAGGATTTTTTAAACTTAGGCGAGTACTGAACTGCAGCTAAGCCTCCGAGTGTGAGGATTGCTCATCATTCGGTAGGATTTTTAAACTTAGGCGAGTACTAGACTGCAGCTAAGCCTCCGAGTGTGAGGATTGCTCACCACTCGGTAGGAATTTTTAAACTTAGGCGAGTACTAGACTGCAGCTAAGCCCCCGAGTGAGAGGATTTCTCACCACTCGGTAGGATTTTTTAAACTTAGGCGAGTACTGGACTGCAGCTAAGCCCCCGAGTGTGAGGATTGCTCATCACTTAGTAGGATTTTTAAACTTAGGCGAGTACTAGACTGCAGCTAAGCCCCCGAGTGAGAGGCTTGCTCACCACTCGGTAGGATTTTTTAAACTTAGGCGAGTACTGGACTACAGCTAAGCCCCCGAGTGAGAGGCTTGCTCACCACTCGGTAGGATTTTTTAAACTTAGGCGAGTACTGGACTACAGCTAAGCCCCCGAGTGAGAGGCTTGCTCACCACTCGGTAGGATTTTTTAAACTTAGGCGAGTACTGGACTGCAGCTAAGCCCCCGAGTGACAGGCTTGCTCATCACTCGGTAGGATTTTTTAAACTTAGGCGAGTACTAGACTGCAGCTAAGCCCCCGAGTGAGAGGCTTTCTCACAACTCGGTAGGATTTTTTAAACTTAGGCGAGTACTGGACTGCAGCTAAGCCCCCGAGTGAGAGGCTTGCTCACCACTCGATAGGATTTTTCAAACTTAGGCGAGTATTGGACTGCAGCTAAGCCCCTGAGTGAGAGGCTTGCTCACCACTCGATAGGATTTTTCAAACTTAGGCGAGTACTGGACTGTAGCTAAGCCCCCGAGTGAGAGGCTTGCTCACCACTCGGTAGGATTTTTCAAACTTAGGCGAAACGGATTTGCAGCTAAGCCTCCGAGTGAGAGGCTTGCTCACCACTCGGTAGGATTTTTCAAACTTAGGCGAAGCGGATTCGCAGCTAAGGCACCCAATGGGGGATTTAGAATATATAAAAAGGAACAACAATCATTTAAAAGACTGTAAAATTGTGTCTTTGATAATCAAACTAAAGGGTATCTCTTATTACATCTCAATAGTCTAAATGCTTAAGTGTAAAAGGGGTGGAGCAGCTCTGCATTCCAAGCGCGTGGCTCGTCTTTCTTGTGCTCGACATTGTATAAGTGGTATGCTCCGTTGTGGAGAACTTTGGTGACGATGAAGGGACCTTCCCAAGTAGGGGTGAGTTTGTGTGGCTTCTGTTGATCTACTCGAAGAACCAAGTCTCCTTCCTGAAATGCTCAACCCCTCACGTTTCTGGCGTGGAATCGACGCAAGTCTTGCTGATAAATGGTTGACCGGATCAGGGCCATATCTTTTTCCTCTTCTAGGAGATCAACTACGTCTTGCCGAGCTTGTTCTGCTTCATCTTCTGAGAAAAGCTCGACTTTGGGTGCATTGTGAAGCAAGTTACTCAGAAGTACAGCTTCAGCTCCATAGACCAAGAAGAATGGAGTTCGGCCAGTCGACCAATTAGGAGTTGTCCTCAAACCCCAAAGCATTGATGGAAGTTCATCGACCCAGGCGCCTGCCACGTGCTTGAGATCACACATCAGTCGGGGTTTCAGTCCTTTGAGAATCAACCCGTTTGCTCTTTCAGCTTGTCCATTCGACTGGGGATGGGCGACTGAAGCATAGTCGACTCGAGTGCCTTGGGAAGCGCAGAAGGCTCTGAACTCATCAGAATCGAAGTTCGACCCATTGTCAGTGATGATGTTGTATGGAACACCATATCTGAATGTTAACTCTCTGATGAAACTGACCGCAGTACTGGCTTCAAGACTTTTGATAGGCTTGGCTTCAATCCATTTGGTGAACTTGTCGACTGCCATGAGTACATGAGTGAAGCCGCTCCTACCCGTTCTCAGAGGTCCATTCCAAACCCCAAACAGCGAAGGGCCAGACGAGTGGAATGGTCTTCAGGGCTGACACAGGCTTGTGAGACATGTTGGAATAAAACTGACAACCTTCACATCTGTCGATTATCTCTTGTGCCATCTCATTTGACCGTGGCCAATAAAATCCTGCTCGGTATGCTTTGGCCACAATGGTCCGAGAGGACGCATGGTGACCACAAGTCCCTGCGTGGATGTTGTTGAGGATCACTTGACCTTCTTCTAGTGTTATGCATTTCTGGCTGACTCCAGTTACAATTTCTCTGAACAGCTGCCCTCTTATCACAGTAAAAGCTTTGGAGCGGCGGACGATCTGTTGGGCCTCTTCTTCATCCTCTGGGAGTTCCTTCCTAAGGATGTACGCGATGTACGGCACTGTCCAGTCGGGAGTGATGACCAAAACCTCCATGACCAAGTCGACCACGGCTGGAACTTCGACTTCAGTTGGATCAGTGGCGCTCTTTGGTTGCGGGGGCTCTTCAGTGAAAGGATCTTCCTGGACTGAAGGTGTATGGATATGTTCCAAAAACACATTACTGGGAATGGCTTCTCTCTTGGAACCTATCTTCGCCAAATCATCTGCTGCTTGATTTTTCAGTCGAGGTATGTGATGGAGCTCTAAACCTTCAAACTTCTTCTCTAACTTTCTCACTGCATTACAATAGCCAGTCATAGCCGGGCTTCTGACGTCCCACTCCTTCATCACTTGATTCACCACCAAATCTGAGTCGTCGTAGACCATGAGGCGACGGACGCCGAGTGAAATGGCCATACGCAACCTGTACAAAAGTGCCTCATATTCAGCTTCATTGTTGGAGGAATCAACATGAATCTAGAGAACACAGCGGAGCTTGTCACCTTGGGGGGATACCAATACTACCCCCGCACCAGAACCATTCACCATCTTAGATCCATCAAAGAACATGGTCCAATGTCCGAGTGAATCTGAGTCGGCAGTTGCTGTTCGATCCAATCGGCGAGGAAATCTGCTATTGCCTGGGACTTGATAGCTTTCTTTGCCTCAAACTTGATATCCAAGGGAAGGAGTTCAATCGCCCACTTTGCCACTCGACCGGTTGCATCTCTGTTGTTCAGAATTTCTGACAATGGTGTGTCGCTGACGACTGTAATGGAGTGATCAGAGAAATAATGTGCAACCTTCTTCGTGGTCATGTAAATCCCATAGACAAGCTTCTGATAATGTGGATATCTTTGCTTGATGGAGTCAGAACTTCAGAAACATAGTATACTGGGCGCTGAACTTTATAGGCTTTTCCTTCTTCTTCCCGCTCGACCGTGAGTACTGTACTGGCAACTTGTCCTATGGCTGCAATATAAAGCAGTAAAGGCTCTTTGCTGATTGGGGCAGCAAGCACCGACTGGGTGGAAAGCAGGGCTTTGAGTTCTGCAAACGCTGCGTCAGCTTCAGGGGTCCACTCGAACTTGTCAGGTTTCTTCATCAGTCGGTAAAGAGGCAATGCCTTTTCACCGAGGCGAGAAATGAATCGACTCAAGGCGGCCAAACAACCAGTAAGCTTCTGGACATCATGCACACGCACGGGGCGTTTCATCCGGAGTATGGCACCAACTTTCTCTGGGTTCGCGTCGATCCCTCGTTCGGAAATGAGGAAGCCGAGTAACTTTCCGCCAGGAACTCCGAATGTGCACTTTGATGGGTTAAGCTTGATATCATATCTTCTCAGATTGGCAAAGGTTTCAGCAAGGTCAGTCAGCAGGTCGGAACCTTTACGCGACTTGACCACAATGTCATCCATGTATGCTTCTACATTCCAACTGATTTGAGTGAGCAGACACTTCTGAATCATCCTCATGAATGTAGCTCTAGCGTTCTTGAGGCCGAACGGCATGGTGACATAACAAAAACACCCGAATGGTGTGATGAAAGCTGTTTTTATCTCATCGGGCCCATACAGTCGGATCTGATGGTACCCGGAATAGGCGTCTAGGAAAGACAAACACTCACACCCCGCAGTCGAGTCGACAATCTGGTCGAGGCGGGGAAGAGGAAAATGATCTTTCGGGCAGGCCCGATTGATATGCTTGAAGTCAATGCACATGCAAAGTGAGTCGTCCTTCTTGGGGACCATAACAACATTGGCGAGCCACTCGGGGTGGTAAATCTCTTGGATGAACTCAGCTGCCAGGAGCCAAGCCATTTCCTCACCAATTGCTTTTCTCTTATGTACGACGGACCGTTGATACGTCTCCAACGTATCTATAATTTTTGATTTCTCCATGCCATATTATCCTCTGTTTTGGATGTTTATGGGCTTTATTATCCACTTTTATATTACTTTTGGGACTAACCTATTAACCCAGAGCCCAGTGCCAGTTTCTGTTTTTTTCCTTGTTTTAGAGTATCGCAGAAAAGGAAAACCAAATGGAGTCCAATTGACCTGAAACTTCACAGAACTTATTTTTGGAAGGAAAGCAACCCGGGAGACTTGGAGTCCACGTAAGGGAAGCCACGAGGAAGCCACGAGGCAGGGGGCGCGTCCACCCCCTGGGCGCGCCCTCCACCCTCGTGGGCCCCTCGTGGCCCCCCTGGCATACTTGTTCCGCCTATATATCTCCATATACCCTAAAATGATCGGGGATCACAATAGATCGGGAGTTCTGCCGCCAGAAGCCTCCGTAGCCACCGAAAACCAATCTATACTCGTTCCGGCACCTTGCCGGAGGGGGAATCCCTCTCCGGTGGCCATCTTCATCATCCCGGTTCTCTCCATGACGAGGAGGGAGTAGTTCTCCCTCGGGGCTGAGGGTATGTACCAGTAGCTATGTGTTTGATCTCTCTCTCTCGTGTTCTTGATTTGGCACGATCTTGATGTATCGCGAGCTTTGCTATTATATTTGGATCTTATGATGTTTCTCCCCCTCTACTCTCTTGTAATGTATTGAGTTTTCCCTTTGAAGTAATCTTATCGGATTGAGCCTTTAATGATTTGAGAACACTTGATGTATGTCTTGCCGTGCGTATCTGTGGTGACAATGGGATACCACGTGATTCACTTGATGTATGTTTTGGTGATCAACTTGCGGGTTCCGCCCATGAACCTATGCATAGGGGTTGGCACACGTTTTCGTCGTGATTCTCCGGTAGGAACTTTGGGGCACTCTTTGAGGTTCTATGTGTTGGTTGAATAGATGAATCTGAGATTGTGTGATGCATATCGTATAACCATACCCACGGATACTTGAGGTGACATTGGAGTATCTAGGTGACATTAGGGTTTTGGTTGATTTGTGTCTTAAGGTGTTATTCTAGTACGAACTCTAGGGCTATTTGTGACGCTTATAGGAATAGCCCAACGGATTGATTGGAAAGAATAACTTTGAGGTGGTTTCGTACCCTACCATAATCTCTTCGTTTGTTCTCCGCTATTAGTGACTTTGGAGTGACTCTTTGTTGCATGTTGAGGGCTAGTTATATGATCCAATTATGTTATTATTGTTGAGGGAACTTGCACTAGTGAAAGTATGAACCCTAGGCCTTGTTTCAACACATTGCAATATCGTTTGTGCTCACTTTTATCATTAGTTACCTTGCTGTTTTTATATTTTTAGATTACAAAAACTATTATCTACTATCCATATACCACTTGTATCACCATCTCTTCGCCGAACTAGTGCACCTATATAATTTACCATTGTATTGGGTGTGTTGGGGACACAAGAGAATCTTTGTTATTTGGTTGCAGGGTTGCTTGAGAGAGACCATCTT
The DNA here is from genome assembly GCF_056163025.1 of Triticum urartu. Lineage (NCBI taxonomy): Eukaryota > Viridiplantae > Streptophyta > Magnoliopsida > Poales > Poaceae > Triticum > Triticum urartu. The sequence goes on along the minus strand of NC_141875.1, from coordinate 609,508,774 downwards.
CATCCTACGCCTCCTACGGATTGATAAACCTTAGGTCATCCACTTGAGGGAAATTTGCTACTGTCCTACAAACCTCTGCACTTGGAGGCCCAACAACGTCTACAAGAAGAAGGTTGTGTAGTAGACATCAACCGTCGAAGATGTTCTTTGACTGGTTTTACTTTCGGGTCGACTTGCAAACGATGCTCAGCCAGTCCCCTGGGTACACCTGGCATATCAGAAGGTTTCCATGCAAAGATGTTCCAGTTCTCACGGAGGAACTGGATGAGCGCTTCTTCCTATTTGCTGTTGAGTGAAGTTGAGATATGAGTAGGAGCAGCATTAGGATCGGTCGAGTGAATATGAATCGGCTTGGTTTCATCGAACGACTGAAATGCAGAATCTGTGGCAGGCTTCTTGGAGCGCTGCAAATCACTCGGATCTGCATTTTTCTGGTATTCTTGCATTTCGACTGCTGCCATTTATGCATCGGCGATTTTTGAGCCCTTCTAGAAGCATTCTTCTGCTTTCTGCCGATTGCCAGTGATAGTGATCACTCCTCTGGGACCATGCATTTTCAATTTGAGGTACACGTAACACGGTCGAGCCATGAAACGTGCATAGGCAGGCCTACCCAGAATGGCATGATAAGCACTCTTGAAATCCATACTTCAAATGTCAACTTTTCTTTGCGGTAATTCTTGGAATCACCGAAAACCATATCAAGGGCGATCTGGCCGAGAGATTCAGCCTTCTTGTTGGGTATAACGCCATGGAAACTCATATTGCTTTCGCTGAGCTTGGACATCGGAATCCCCATTCCCTTCAAGGTTTCAGCATAAAGGATATTCAGGCTGCTACCACCATCCATCAGCACTTTAGTCAGTCAAGTGCCTTCAACAACTAGGTTGACCACCAACGCTTGCCTCCTAGGGGTGGCTATACGTGCTGGATGGTCAGACTGGTCGAATGTGATGGCAGTCTGGGACCACTTCAAATAACTTGGTGTTGCCGGAGCAACGATGTTCACTTCTCTGTTGATAACTTTCAGTCGACTTTTGCTCTCAACATCAGCAAAAATCATCAGAGTGGAGTTGACGTTGGGAAAACCATCATCATCCTCTTCCTTATCCTCACCCCTGTCCGACTCTTTTTCCTTCTCCTTGGGTTGTTTCTCTCGGAACTGCTGGATCAGGAGTCGACACTGCCGAGTGGTGTGCTTAGGATAAATCAGATTACCCTCTTCATCTTTCTTGGTGTGAATGTGGCATGGCAAATCCAACACATCATTTCCGTCTTGATCTTTCACTTTCTTGGGGTTCCAGGACCCTTTGGGCTTCACATTGAACTTTCCTTGAGCCACAACTAAAGCCTCACCAGGAGCAACCGGTTCGGCCTTACGCTTCTGTTTCCGATTGGAAGTACCTCCACCGGTGTCCTGGGCGACTGTTTTATGCTTGCCACTCCGGAGTCGGTCTTCTTCTTCGCCGTTAGCGTATTTGGTGGTAATCTCCATCATCTGAGTCAGGGACATATCTCCTGTCCGACCGAATTTCAGATTCAACTCCCGATACTTGACGCCTTCCTTGAAGGCACAAACTGCTTGGTGATCTGACACATTCTCCACTGTATGGTGTAACGTGATCCATCTCTGAATGTAGTCTCTCAGGGTTTCATTCGGTTTTTGCACACAACTCTGCAATTCAGTCAACCCCGCTGGTCGCTTGCAAGTACCTTCAAAAGTCCTAACAAACACTCAGGCGAGTTCATCCCAACTGAATATACTGCCGGGTGCCAACTGGTTCAACCATGCTCTGGCCGATCCTTCCAACATCAGAGGAAGGTGCTTCATGGCGACTTCATCATTGCCACCACTAATTTGTACAGCCACTCGGTAGTCCTCAAGCCAAGTGTCAGGCTTAGACTCACCCGTAAATTTGTTGACTCCAGTCGCCAACCTGAAATTGGGAGGAATCACTGTAGCCCTGATGGCTCTGCTGAAACACTCGGGACCTAAAACGTGCACTCTACTGCTAGTCGGATAATCTCTGTCATGGCCTTCTGTGTGTGCTCTGTTCCTGTCAACCAGAGCTTGGACGAGAATAGATCTTGCATCAAAGCATGGCTCCCTTGGGTCGACTGGTATTCTTCGCTCGCCGCTGTGAGGGCGTCTGTTATCATGCCGCCGAGGCACATATGAACCACTCCTCGGAGGAGGCGTGGGCACTCGACGACGGTCATCGTGGCCGAGGCGGTGATCATATTGCTCGTTGTTTCTGTTCTGATCTGTTGGAAATATGCCCTAGAGGCAATAATAAAATGGTTATTATTATATTTCCTTGTTCATAATAATTGTCTATTGTGCATGCTATAATTGTGTTATCCGGAAATCGTAATACATGTGTGAATACATAGACCACAACATGTCCCTAGTGAGCCTCTAGTTGACTAGCTCGTTGATCAATAGATGGTTACAGTTTCCTGACCATGGACATTGGATGTCATTGATAACGGGATCACATCATTAGGATAATTATGTGATGGACAAGACCCAATCCTAAGCATAGCACAAGATCGTGTAGTTTGTCTGCTAAAGCTTTTCTAATGTCAAGTATCTTTTCCTTAGACCATGAGATTGTGCAACTCCCGGATACTGTAGGAATACTTTGGGTGTGCCAAACGTCACAACGTAACTGGGTGGCTATAAAGGTGCACTATGGGTATCTCCGAAAGTGTCTGTTGGGTTGGCACGAATCGAGACTGGGATTTGTCACTCCGTATGACGGAGAGGTATCTCTGGGCCCACTCGGTAAGACATCATCGTAATGAGCTCAAAGTGACTAAGGGGTTGGTCACGGGATGATGTGTTGTGGAACGAGTAAAGTGACTTGCCGGTAACGAGATTGAACGAGGTATTGGGATACCGACGATCGAATCTCGGGCAAGTAATGTACCGACTGACAAAGGGAATTGTATACGAGATTGCATGAATCCTCGACATCGTGGTTCATCCGATGAGATCATTGTGGAACATGTGGGAGTCAACATGGGTATCCAGATCCCGCTGTTGGTTATTGGCCGGAGAGTTGTCTCGGTCATGTCTGCATGGTTCCCGAACCCGTAGGGTCTACACACTTAAGGTTCGATGACGCTAGGGTTATTAGGAAGATTTGTATGTGATTACCGAATGTTGTTCGGAGTCCCGGATGAGATCTCGGACGTCACGAGGAGTTCCGGAATAGTCCGGAGGTGAAGATTTATATATGGGAAGTCATCATACGGTCACAGGAAATATTCGGGGCTATGCCGGTATTGTACCGGGACCACTGGAGGAGTTCCGGGGGTCCACCGGGAGGGTCCACCTGCCCCGGAGGGCCTTATGGGCTGTAGGTGGAAGGGAACCAGCCCCTAGTGGGCTGGGCGCCATCCCACCCTAGGGCCCATGCGCCTAGGGTTTGGGGGATCCCTAAAGGGGGGCGCCACCCTTGCTTGGGGGGCAAGCCCCCTCCCCCTTGGCCGCCGCCCCCCTCTAGATCTCATCTAGAGGGGCCGGCCCCCCTTCCCCCTTCTCCCTATAAATAGAGGGGCGAGGGGAGGGCTGCAGCACCACATCCAAGGTGCAGCCCCTCGCCTCCCTAACACCTCTCCTCCTCCGCGTGAGCTTGGCGAAGCCCTGCCGAAGAACTGCCACTCCATCACCACCACGCCGTCATGCTGCCGTTGGAGCCTTCTTCCTCAACCTCTCCCTCCTCCTTGCTGGATCAAGGCGCAGGAGACATCACCGGGCTGCACGTGTGTTGAACGCGGAGGCACCGTTGTTCGGTGCTTAGATCGGATTCGGCCGTGATCTGAATCGCTACGTGTACGACTCCTCCAACCGCGTTCTTGCAACGCTTCCGACTCGCGATCTTCAAGGGTATGAAGATGCACTCCCCTCTCTCTCGTTGCTAGTTACTCCATAGATTGATCTTGGCGATGTGTAGAAATTTTTTAATTTCTGCAACTATCCCCAACATGATCTTGCCTGTGCCCACGTCCTTCATGCCGCGGGGGCGATCTTGGGTTGTGGGCCGACTATATCGTATCTGCTATCACAGACCTGCTATGAACCCTATTCCGTGACTGAGACACTGCCGTGTTCTGCTCTCCAGCTGCTTGGAGCAAGGCCCGGATCTGCATCAAACCTCTGCCGGCCTCCGACTGGGAAGGCTGGATTGACTATGCTATTCGGGCTACATCTGTTAGATTTCGAATCGGAGTGCGGTATACCTGAGTTTGAGGCGGAAAAAGCTGCCGTCGACTGGATTCAGGGATCCGCTACCAAGCACGCTCGTCGAGTGCATGCTGTAGGTTCTCCAGTCGAGTGCGCTCACCCAAGTTGGCCAGGCGCTCTTACTCCAAGGCCCGTGCCTCGGGGGTTTCTCCAATGATAGGAGTGTGAAGTGCATCCATGTTGCGGTGGCGAAGCTCCTCCCTCCGTTGCGAAGAAAGGGGCACGGGGTGGTACTCTTCGTGAACGTGTGACGGATCGCCGCCACCATCACCACCGTCATCGTGGGGGAAGCCAGGAGGACTCGATGGTCCGTTGACCATCAAGACTTCCGCCGCGGGATTGTTGTTGTCGCACTCGGACGCGGTCTCGACGGAGCCAGTCGACAGGTCGAACAGGCCGTAGAGAGTTTCATCGGGCTCGATTGCTGCGACTTGTGAGGTGGCCGACTGGCGAGCCACCGCATGTCTCATCCACCGCTGGAGCCGCGACCGACCGGAACGCTTGTGCCGGCGAGGAGCGGGGGACGAGGACACCATAGGAACCGACCAATGCTGGGTCGACGGTTGCCAGAGAAGGACGCCGCGGACGCATGCGCGAAAGTGCGTCGCCCTGCGGACGGGGAGCGCATCGACGTCGAGTGGAGCTTCCTGAAGCCAGTCGGAGTCGTCGGCGATGAACACGAGCGCGCTGAGACGGATCTCGCGGCCCTCAACCAGTCCGCCGGCAGAAATGATGATGATGAGAATCGAAAGAATCACAACTCCACCAAAAAGTCGCTAAGACACCTGCCCCACGGTAGGGGCCAACTGTCGTGGATCTAGGACTGACAGTATAATAGGGGGTAGGTATGAGGAGGCAAGATCCTAGCTATGGCGAAGTTGTACACACGAGTTTTACGAGTTCAGGCCCTTCGTGGAGGAAGTAACAACCCTACGTCTCGGTGCCCGGAGGCGATCGACTGGATTATGTATGTGTGTGTTTACAGGGGGTGCGAACCCTTGTGCTAGTGGAGGGGGTGGCTTATATAGAGTGCGCCTCGACCCCAGCCAGCCCACGTTACAAGGGTTTTAAGGTACATCAAGAGGGGGGCATTACTGGTAACGCTAGCACTTAAATGACATAAATGCCTATTAAGTCTATGAAGAAAACGTTCGACCGTTGTCATGCAGAGTGACTTTAGATCTTCTGCCCTCGAGTGATAATTGTCGTGGTCGAGTGACTTTGAATCTTCCGAGTGGAATATCTGGCAGTCGAGTGAATGATGCTATCCCTCGAATGCTTCTGGTTTTAGGATGGAGTCCTAGGGAGGGTGTCTAGGTCAGGCCTATGACCCTACCCTAGGTACATAGCTTCATCAACGACAGATTGAGCGTGGAGGCTCAGACTGGTAGTCCCGCATGGCAAAAATCCTATTCTTTGCATGGACAGCCGGACCGATATCCTTTTGTGATCGGGCCTGTACAAACTAAGAATCCTTGCCTCTTTTTGGTTGTGATTCCGATGAGGTGATACGGTGCTGGTGTGATCCACCGCACTATGGATCAAACGTATTTGAATTTGAAATTGTCCTTTTACTGTCAGACATATAGTGGCTAGATTTTATTTTGCGAATTGAAACTTACATTACTCAAACCCCACCAAGATTACAATCATAAGAAGCAAGTTCTAAAGCTCTAGGCTGACCAGAGCCTAACCATGTCATAGTTCTACCTTCCTCTCTAGCAAAAATAGCTAAACAATTACTAACTTTATTCTGGGGTCTACGGATATGAGTAATACTAGTCTCACGGATGCTCATCATATGCTTGACCTCTCTGACTAGATAAGCATAAATTGATCTATCATTGTCACTGGACTGCACAAGCTTGATCAACTATAGGGAATCCACCTCCACTTCAACAAGTAACTCGGTTCTCATCAAAGAAGATGATAATCCCTCGATACACGCACACAATGCTGCTTCCAAGGCATCTCTACAGGAGAACAAGGATCTGCATGCTGAAAAAAATGATGGCTCCCAACTCATCTCGCAACACCATACCAGCACCCGCCATTCCATTTGATGCAAATGACCCATCTGATTTCAACTTGATCTTCCCGACAGGAGGAGGGATCCAAGTAGGATAAACTCCCGCTCAGTTAACACAGGGAACAACAACTTGCGACAACATCGTTACCGGCGTCTTTCCCTTGCAAGGGTCTGCAAAAGGTACATTCCTTATAGCTAGCAAGGAGTCCAAATAGTTGCATGAGAATCTCTATTGGCAGGGGGTTTTGTCATGGACAATTTCATTGCGAACATACCAACTTCTCCACAACGTCATCACTATCATGCTCCTTAATAATTCAGAAGCTTGATCAAGCAGAGACAACATCCATTCCTTTCCTTTATTATGAACTTCTTGTAACCTTTGTAGAGACCACACTGATGACATGCAGCGCCAAAGTTCCCATGTCAAAGGGCATCGACAAAATGGGTGATAGTTGCCCTCTTCTTTAGTTCCGCAAACTGGGAATACTACAACCACTTCCAGATTTCTTTTACATTTGTTCTTCCATGTAGGCAAGGAGTCGGTGGACAGTCTACAAGCGAAGTTGATGACCGTGGGAGGAATGTTGCATGATAGCAGCAGTTTCCAAATAGGCACGACTTCCATCAGGTACGCTACTTGAGCCCACAGTAGCCTCCAAAGAAGCTTCTTCGAGTGCCAAGTTATATGCTCTTTTCACTGAGAAAATTCCCATCTTCCCTGGACCCCAGGAAAAGTATCATCCTCTACGCATTGAGAGGTTCTGATCTTAAGTATCTCCTCCACATCACAGGGCATAAAATATTCTTGAAGATCCACCTTCCAAGCTCCAGTTTCATTTATAAGATCTGAAATAAATCGGATCCTACACCTTCCCTGTGGGGGGATTGGTTTTTAAGAAAATGGCCTAGGAATCCAATTGTCTCTCCATACCCGGACACTTCTACCATTCCCTATCCTCCATATCAAACCCTTCTTCAATATTTCCGGGCCATGACTGATTCCTGTCCATGATGAGGATGCATTACCAGAGAAGACTGTGTCTTCGAGGTTACCATTTGGATAATAACGAGCCTTTAAAAACTGAGCACACAAGCTACCTGGTTTAACAAGGAGTCTTCATGCTTGTCTTGCGAGTAGTTCTTGATTAAACATACGAAAGTCTCTAAATCCGAGACCACCTTTACTCTTTAGTTGTATCAAAAAATTCCAAGCTTTCCAATGGACTTTCCTCTTCCCATCTCTCGATCCCCAATAAAAGCTTCTCACCATTCTAGTGAGATCATCACAAACTGAAAATGGAAACTTAAATACACCCATAATATAAGTTGGTAGTGATTGGGCAACCGATTTGACTAAAACTCCCCTTCCCGATTGTGCAAGAAAACCATCACCCCACTATACTAGCCACTTCGCTAAGCTGGCTTGCAAGTTTTGGAGCCATACCTTGGACACGCGCCCTTCAGGAGTAGGGAGCCCAAGGTATTTTTCTCAAAACATGAGCTATAATTTTTTAACACCTCTCTAACCTGCTCATGATCCTCCACTGGACAGGCCGAATTAAATAAAATAGAACACTTGTCATAATTTTAAAGTTGGCCGGTAGCATGTTCATAGAGATCAAGCCCCCCTCTATTCTAGCAGCTTCAGTATGAGAGGCTTTGAAGAATAACAATGTGTCATCCGTGAACAACAGATGAGAAATACCAGGCGCACGTCGTCACACCTTAACAGGGGAAATATTATTTGACTGGAGTCCATTCTGTAATATAGCACACAGTCCATTAGCAACAAACAAGAACAAGAATGGGGATAGCAGATCACCTTGTTGAAGCCCATGCGATGGTGCAAATGAATCCAAGAGGGTCCCATTAAATTTTACTGAGTATTTCACCGATGTGACACACACCATAATCCAATCGACTCATCGGTGTGAGAACCCTAACTTTTGCATCACCTGCTTCAAGAGCATCCAGTCCACCCTGTCATATGCTTTTGATAAGTCCAACTTATAAGTGCAAAAACTCGTTGTGGGATCTTTCTCCTGTTTTATGTGGTGAATGCATTCAAAAGCAACCAACGCATTGTCTGTGATCATCCTACTAGGAACGAAAGAACCCTGTTCCTCATAGACAAGCCCATCCAAAATAGGCCTCATCACATTTACCAAACACTTGGAAACGACTTTGTAAATAACATTATATAAACTAATTGGTCTATACTCCGATAGCTTGGTTGGGTTTGAAATTTTTGGATATGCACAATGGATGTGGAGTTCACCCCATCCGGCATCACACATGAATCAAAGAACTCCTTCACAAAAGGAATAACACTCACCTTAAGTGTGTCCCAATTGCGCTGAAGAAACCGGGCAGGAAAATCGTCTGGTCCCAGTTCCTTTAAAGCCCCTTGAGGGAGTCCTGGATTAGGGGGTGTCCGGATGGCCGGACTATACCTTCGGCCGGACTCTTGGACTATGAAGATACAAGATTGAAGACTTCGTCCCGTGTCCGAAAGGGACTTTCCTTGGCGTGGAAGGCAAGCTTGGCGATACGGATATGTAGATCTCCTACCATTGTAACCGACTCTGTGTAAACCCTAGCCCTCTCCGGTGTCTATATAAACCGGAGAGTTTTAGTCCGTAGGACGAACAACAATCATACCATAGGCTAGCTTTTAGGGTTTAGCCTCTCTGATCTCGTGGTAGATCTACTCTTGTACTACCCATATCATCAATATTAATCAAGCAGGACGTAGGGTTTTACCTCCATCAAGAGGGCCCGAACCTGGGCAAAACATCGTGTCCCCTGCCTCCTGTTACCATCCGACATAGACGCATAGTTCAGGACCCCCTACCCGAGATCCACCGGTTTTGACACCGACATTGGTGCTTTCATTGAGAGTTCCTCTGTGTCGTCACTTTTAGGCCCGATGTCTTCTCCGATCATCAACAGCGATGCGATCCAGGGTGAGACTTTTCTCCCCGGACAGATCTTCGTACTCAGAAGCTACGCCCCTGGCCATCAAAAGCTACGCCCCTGGCCATCAGGTCAGATTTGGAAGTTTGAACTACACGGCCGACATCCGCGGAGACTTGATCTTCGACGGATTCGAGCCACAGCCGAGCATGCCGCACTGTCACGATGGGCATGATTTAGCTCTGCCGCCGAACAGTGCCCTGGAGGCCGCACCTGTGTCCGCTCCGACCCCTAGCTCGGAGCCGATCACACCAACCAAGGATGGGTGGTTAGACACCGCGTCGGGGGCTGCAATCTCTACGGAGATCGAGCCGAACACCAGCCCTATTCTCTGCGAAGCCCGTGACTCCAAGGAGCCGGACTCCTCTCCAGACTCCGAGCCCTCCGCGCCCCGACCGATCGAACCCGATTGGGCGCCAATCATGGAGTTCACCGCCGCGGACATCTTTTAGCACTCGCCCTTCGGCGATATTATGAATTCACTAAAGTCTCTCTCTTTGTCAGGAGAGCCCTGGCCGGACTATGGTCGGCAAGGTTGGGATACGAATGATGAAGAAATTCAAAGCCCACCCACCACCCACTTCATAGCCACTGTCGATGATTTAACCGACATGCTCGACTTCGACTCCGAAGACATCGACGGTATGGACGCCGATGCAGGAGACGATCAAGAACCAGCGCCTATAGGGCACTGGAAAGCCACCTCGTCGTATGATATATACATGGTGGACACCCCAAAAGAAGGCAATGGCGATGGAACAGCGGAGGATGACCCCTCCAAGAAGCAGCCTAAGCGCCGGCGTCAGCGGCGTCGCTCTAAATCCCGCCAAAACAAAAACGGTGATTCCGGCACAGGGGATAATAACACCTCGGACAGTGCTGAAGACAACCACCTCCAGCAAGATTCAGCACAGGAGGATAGAGAAGCCAGCCCTCATGAGAGAGCGGCAGACAGAGAGGTCGAGGACGATAATTATATGCCTCCCTCCGAAGACGAGGCAAGCCTCGACGATGACGAATTTGTCGTACCGGAGGATCCCGTCGAACAAGAGCGTTTCAAACGCAGGCTTACGGCCATGGTGAGCAGCCTCAAGAAAAAACAGCAACAACTTAGAGCTGATCAAGATTTGCTAGCCGACAAATGGACTGAAGTCCTTGCGGCCGAAGAGTATGAACTCGAACGCCCCTCCAAGAGCTACCCAAAGCGCAGGTTGCTACCCCAATTAGAGGAAGAAGCACCTAAACCTACATCACCAACGCATGATGCGGCCGACCGGCCACCCCGTGGCCGCGACAGAGAGGCCTCTCGGCCCTCCACTCAAGCCGCACCCCGGCGCCGCTCAAAAACTACCAAGGCATGGGAAAATGCGCCAGACCTGCGTGATATATTGGAGGACAAGGCAAGGCAAACAAGATCGATCTACGGATCACGTGGGCGCCCCACGGCACGAGACGGTACTCGTCACGCCGGATACAGTAAATCCGGCCGGGCCGAACACAGTAGACAAAGCTCGTTTGAGCTACGTCGTGATGTAGCCCAATACAGAGGCGCCGCACACCCACTGTGCTTCATAGATGAAGTAATGGATAATCAAATCCCCGAGGGTTTCAAACCCGTGAACATCGAATCATACGATGGCACAACAGATCCTGCGGTATGGATCGAGGACTATCTCCTTCATATCCACATGGCCCGCGGTGATGACCTACACGCCATCAAATACCTCCCACTCAAGCTTAAAGGACCATCCCGTTATTGGCTTAACAGCTTGCCAGCAGAATCAATTGGTTGTTGGGAGGACCTGGAAGCCGCATTCCTCGACAATTTCCAGGGCACTTATGTGCGACCACCAGACGCCGATGACCTAAGCCACATAATTCAGCAGCCAGAGGAATCGGCCAGACAATTCTGGACACGGTTCCTAACCAAGAAAAATCAAATCGTCGACTGTCCGGACGCAGAGGCCCTAGCAACCTTCAAGCATAATATCCGCGACGAGTGGCTTGCACGACACCTAGGACAGGAAAAGCCAAAATCTATGGCAGCCCTCACGACACTTATGACCTGCTTTTGTGTAGGAGAAGACAGCTGGCTAGCTCGCAGCAATAACATGACCAAGAACCCTGGTAGTTTGGATACCAAGGACAGCAGTGGCAGGTCGCGTCGCAACAAGCAAAAGCGCCGCATCAACGGCGACAATGCTGAGGATATGACAGTTAATGCCGGATTTAGAGGCTCTAAACCCGGTCAGCGGAAAAAGCCATTCAAAAGAAATACTCTGGGCTCGTCTAGTTTGGACCGAATACTCAACCGCTCATGCCAGATACATGGCACCCCCGAAAAACCAGCCAATCACACCAACAGGGATTGTTGGGTGTTCAAGCAGGAAGGCAAGTTAAATGCCGAAAGCAGAGACAAGGGGCTGCATAGCGATGACGAGGAGGAGCCCCGGCCGCCGAGCAACAGTGGACAGAAAGGTTTTCCCCCACAAGTGCGGACGGTGAACATGATATACGCAACCCACATCCCCAAGAGGGAGCGGAAGCGTGCGCTAAGGGACGTATACGCGATGGAGCCAGTCGCCCCAAAGTTCAACCCATGGTCTTCCTGCCCGATCACTTTTGATCAAAGGAACCACCCCACTAGCATCCGTCATGGCGGATTCGCCGCATTGGTTCTAGACCCAATTATTGACGGATTTCACCTCACTAGAGTCCTTATGGACGGCGACAGCAGCCTGAACCTGCTTTATCAGGATACAGTGCGGAAAATGGGCATCGACCCCTCGAGGATTAAACCCACCAGAACGACCTTTAAAGGCGTCATACCAGGTGTAGAGGCCAACTGTACAGGCTCAGTTACACTTGAAGTGGTCTTCGGATCTCCAGATAATTTCCGAAGCGAGGAGTTAATCTTCGACATAGTCCCGTTCCGCAGTGGCTATCACGCACTGCTCGGGCGAACCGCATTTTCCAGGTTCAATGCGGTGCCGCACTACGCATACCTCAAGCTCAAGATGCCAGGCCCTCGAGGCGTCATCACGGTCAATGGAAACACCGAACGCTCTCTCCGAATGGAGGAGCATACGGCGGCTATTGCAGCGGAAGTACAAAGCAGCCTCTCAAGGCAATTCTCTAGTCCGGCCATTAAACGTCCGGACACCGTCAAGCGCGCCCGGAGTAACCTACATCAAGACCGCCCGGCACATTCAGAGCAAGCGTAGCAATGCGGCCCCAACCCCAGCTCTCGCGAACTTGCGAAACCAGTGCTCCGCGTACATAACTACGCTCTGGAAATACCATGGGCACAGGGGGAGGGGCACCATCACGGCACGCCCGAAACGCGGCTTAAACCGCACTAGGGGCTGCCGATTTCTTAATTTTCTCTTATTTTCAGGACTCCATTATTCGGAAGGCTTGTCCGGCAGTACAAGTGCCGCACAAACAATACAACCAGGGAAGCAGAAAGCTACGCCGCACTACGGAACTCTAAGGTGGTCTCTATAACGAGCAGTATACCTGTTTCCCATAACATTCCGCAGCTCGCCCCTGGAAAGGACATATTTGATAGTCCCATATTTTGCTTATCGCACTATTTGTATCGTTCTGCTTTGATCGCAGCTTTTTAAAATAAACAATGCATAGCTTCCGTCTATTATTGCATTACCTCTTTTTTTACGAATATATGTTCATTAATGACATGTAGCACCCGTACACTTTGGTACGGCCAATACGCCAAGGGCTTAAGTACCCCACAACATGGTGTGAGAAGTCCGAACACTTTCACAAGTGTGGCACCCCGCACTTATAGCATTATATGCATCGGCTCCGAATCATGTCTTGGGTCAATAGTTGGGTTTGCCCGGCTCCTATGTTTTGGTACCTTACGTTCCGTCATATCGGCTAAGGTAGCACTAGGAGAACTACTGCGATTGTGCCCCAATTGAGCTGGGCTAAGCACCTCAGTAGAGAAAGCTAAAACTGACTGCCATGATGAGGCAAGAGCTGGTCGCTGTTCGAGAGGTTTTCGAGTCCCTAAAGACTTATGCCGCTTAGAGCAAGGAGTCGGCTTTGTCCGGCCTAGGCGTGGATAGCGCCCCGAACTCGGTCTTTCAAACACTAGGGGCTTCGTCGAAATTTAAAATTATAGAATTCTATGGCTAAGTGAGAGTGTTCAAGCATTATAGTCCGATTGCCTTGTTCGTTGTGTTGAGCGCCTCCCTTGAAGGACCCAAGAATGGGAAAAAGAGCGCTCATGTTTATCCCGAACACCCAGCACTCGTGCCATGGGGGAAGAAGCCGACGACTCGCCATCTCTCAAATTTGATAAACGGCCGCACAGAAGGTAATATTTTAAATTCAAAAAGCATTGCTTGGCGCACATGAACAAGTTTTCAGCGCATAGGACAAAACGAGCGAGTTCACTGAAAAATTACATTCATGGAACATTCATCCGCCACAAGGCGGGCACCCTTCAGAACACCCTCATAATACATCTCGGGCTTGCGATGCTCCTTGCCCGGTGGTGGCCCGTCTTTCACAAGCTTCTCAGCATCCAGCTTGCCCCAGTGCACCTTCGCACGGGCAAGCGCCCTACGGGCACCCTCGATGCATACGGAGCGCTTGATGACTTCGAGCCTTGGACAGGCCTCCACTAGCCGCCTCACCAGCCCGAAGTAGCTCCTAGGCATGGCCTCTCCAGGCCACAGCCGGACTATGAGGCCCTTCATGGCCTGTCCGGCCACCTTATGGAGCTCGACCAGCTGTTTCAGCTAGTCGCTTAAGGGCACCGGGTGTTCGGCCTCAGCATACTGAGACCAGAACACCTTCTCCGTCGAGCTTCCTTCCCCGGCTCGGTAGAAGGCGGCGGCATCCGGCACGCTACGGGGCAAGTCTGCGAATGCTCCTGGAGAGCTCCGGATTCGGGTAAGTGACAAGTAATTCACTTTTACGTGCTTGCTTTGCATAAAGAATGCCTTACCCGCCGCTATCTTTTTTATTGCCTCAACCTCCAGGAGGGCCTTCTGGGCTTCGGCCTTGGCAGACTTGGCATCTTCAATGGCCGCCGCGAGCTCAGACTCTCGCGTCTTCGAGTCAAGCTCCAAACTCTCATGTTTTTTCATGAGAGCCAGGAGCTCTTGCCGCACCTCGCCAACCTGCGTCTCATGCTTCTCCCGCTCGGGGCGCTCCGTGGCCGCCCTCTTTTCGGCCTCGGACAGCGCTTGCTTAAGGGTCGCCACCTCAGTTGTGGCCCCTACAATAGCCGCGTTAATCCTGTCACTTTTTGCAATTGCACCTTTCACATATTTCAATAAGGTATTTCTTACCTTCCTTCTCCTCGAGCTGCTGCTTGGCTAGGCCGTGCTCTTGCTCGGACCGCTCGAGGTTCTGCTTCAGCGTATCCACCTCCGCAGTCAGTGCGGCGGAGGCCAGCAGCGAAGCCTGCATACGCATATTGACTTGATTATGTTAGACTCCTGCGATTATTAGATCCTCTATTCGGCTTTTCTTTTCGAACGCCGAACAAAGCATCAGGGGCTACTGTCTATGCGGTAATATTTTTACATATTCTTTACTTACCTCAAAGCCTGTTAGAAGGCTGGCACAGGCTTCAGTTAGTTCGCTCTTGGCGGACCGAACCTTCTGGATCACCACACTCATAATAGTGCGGTGCTCCTCGTCGATGGAGGCGCCGTTAAGCGTCTCCAGCAAATTGTCCGGTGCCTCCGGTTGGACGGAGGTCACCGGCTCGGTAGGCTTGCTCCTCTTGGAAGGAGGCTGCCTACCGGAGTCCGGAACTGTTGAAGGTTCCGGCGCGGTGTCCGGCTCAAGGCCGTACTTGGAGCCCTAGGGGGTTCTATCCCCTTTACGCCTGGAATCCGGGAGGTTGCCTTGCGGCGCCTCCAGGACCACCTCCTCCTGGCTTGGAACCTGTTGGGACGCCACCTCGGGGCCGTCCGTAGGGCGAGGGGAGGAAGCCGTCGGAAGCGAATTCACATCCGACGAGTCCAGGGAGCCGCTCGACGACTCGTCGAGCCCGGCCTTGGGCGGAATGCACACTCATGTTCGACGTAAGGAAAAACTGTGCAATGGGGGAATACTATGAATCACTCTGGTATCCGGATACTTAAGATTTCTCCAGGGGCTTGGCCCTGTGCGGCCACTCCTCTTCGCCATCGTCGGCGTTGGTGGAGTAGTCCGGAGAAGGGGTCTTACCCCTCTTGGACCCTTCGGCCTCCCTGGTTGGGGTGGCCTTCCTTTTCTTCCCTCCCCCGCTGGGGGGGAGAGGTCTCCTCTTCCTCCTCCTCGTCTTCATGGGAGGAGCGCGCCTTGGAGTCATCAGATGGTGAATCTAACACCTCCTGGCGCCGGGCACTCTTTCGAGCCCCCGTGGCCTTCTTCTTGGCCTTCTTCTCCGGCACCACGTAAGGTGCCGGAACCAGCAGCTTCACCAAGCGAGCGTCCGCTGGGCCTTCGGGCAAAGGAGCCGGACAGTTGATCTGTCTAGACATCTCCTGCCAATCCTGTCAAAGGTAAGGGAACTTAGATCCCGTATGGAGTCAAACTATGAAAAACTAATACCCTGTAAAAGGTGAAAACAGCTTACCGCACGAGCGTGATGCCGCGTGCTGAATCCGCGATCCTCGGTAGCGGATGCGGGGGCCTCAGCGCCCTTGAAAAGCACCTTCCAGGCATCTTCGTACGTCGTGTCGAAGAGCCTGCTCAGAGTTCGGTGCCGCGCCGGGTCAAACTCCCACAGGTTGAAAGCCCATTGTTGACACGGGAGGATCCGACGGATGAGCATAACCTGGACTACGTTGACAAGTTTGAGATTCCTGTCCACCAGGGTTTGGACGCATGTTTGGATTCCAGTTAGCTCTCCTTTTTTACCCCACGACAGGCCCGTCTCTTTCCAGGAGGCGAGCCACGTAGGGGGTTCGGATCGGAACTCGGGGGCTGCGACCCATTCAGGGTCGCGCGGCTCGGTGATGTAAAACCACCCCGACTGCCACCCCTTTAGGGACTCCATGAAGGAGCCCTCGAACCATAGGACGTTGGGCATCTTGCCCACCATGGCGCCTCCGCACTCCGCTTGGGTGCCATGCACCACCTTCGGCTTGACATTGAAAGTCTTGAGCCATAGGCCGAAATGGGGGCGGATGCGGAAGAAAGCCTCGCACAAGACGATAAACGCCGAGATGTTGAGGACAAAATTCGGGGCCAGATCGTGGAAATCCAGGCCATAGTAGAACATGAGCCCCCGGACAAATGGGTGGATAGGGAAGCCCAGTCCGCGGAGGAAATGGGGAAGGAACACCACCCTCTCATGGGGCCTAGGGGTGGGGATGAGCTGCCCCTCTTCGGGAAGCCGGTGCGCAATGTCGTTAGACAAGTATCCGGCCTTCCTCAGTCTTTTGATGTGTCCCTCCGTGATGGAGGAGACCATCCACTTGCCTCCCGCTCCGGACATGGCTGGAGAAGGTTGAGGTGGGGTGTGCGGACTTGGGCGCTGGAGCTCGAGTGCGCGGAAATGGATAGGCAAAGGAGGAAGAAGGCTGGATGAAAAGTTGGATCCTTATCCCCTTATATGGGCGGACGCGACTATGCGCCCCCACCAGCCTGGTAAAACTCGCTTATCTCCCAAGCGTCGTAGTCAATGGCGCGGTTGGGTTACCCACGCCTGTATTGATGAGAATCCCGGAATAAGGGGACACGATCTCTGCTTTAACAAGACGTGCCAAGGAATCTGCCTCGCTAAACGCGCTAAGCTAGAACAATAAAACGATTCGAATACAGACTTGGCCGTGGTGTGATGTCACGCTACGGAATACGTCAGCAGATTAGATTTATGTAAATATTATTCTCTCTATGGCAATATGTGGAAAGTTATTTTGCAGAGCCGGACACTACCTTTATGTTCAAAATCTTCTATGAAGTACTTGGAGGAGGAACCCGCCTTGTAATGCCGAAGACAATCTGCGCGCCGGACTCGTCGTCATTGAAGCCTGGTTCAGGGGCTACTGAGGGAGTCATGGATTAGGGGGTGTCCGGATGGCCGGACTATACCTTCGGCCGGACTCCTGGACTATGAAGATACAAGATTGAAGACTTCGTCCCATGTCCGGAAGGGACTTTCCTTAGCGTGGAAGGCAAGCTTGGCGATACGGATATGTAGATCTCCTACCATTGTAACCGACTCTGTGTAAACCCTAGCCCTCTCCGGTGTCTATATAAACCGGAGAGTTTTAGTCTGTAGGACGAACAACAATCATACCATAGGCTAGCTTTTAGGGTTTAGCCTCTTTGATCTCGTGGTAGATCTACTCTTGTACTACCCATATCATCAATATTAATCAAGCAGGACGTATGGTTTTACCTCCATCAAGAGGGCCCGAACCTGGGTAAAACATCGTGTCCCCTGCCTCCTGTTACCATCCGACCTAGACGCACAGTTCGGGACCCCCTACCCGAGATCCGCCGGTTTTGACACCGACACCCCTATTTGAAACAATGCATTAGCTATATCTTCATCGTTAAAATGGTTAGTTAACCTTCCATTATCCATCTCAGTAACTCTTGTCATAGTTAAGTTCAATAAGCCGAGGCATTCAGGTGAGGGTCCGTCAAGTACACTATTTGGAAATATTCTGTGACCATTTTACTCAAAGCCTGCACAGCCGAATGTGAGACTCCATTGCCATCTTTTAATTCTCTGATATTATTTTTCCCTTCCCTCCAAATAACTCTACTTTGGAAATATTTTGTGTTGCGACCCCCTCTTTCAACCAAGAAATTTGGGACCGTTGTAACCACATCGTTTCCTCTCTGTACAATAATTCATTGATTCTATCAGTTACCTTCCATATTTCTTGACGGTCTGCATTCATGTTCATCAATTGTGCAAGCTGGGCACGAGACTTCTCTAGTTCCTTTGCAAACTTTGCTCGACCCGATGACCTCAAAGTAGTCATAGTACAACCCAGGGCATCATGCAGTTGAGCCAGATTCTGTACAATACCAAACAAGTTCCAAGCATTTTTAATGATCTCTGGTAGAGCTGCATCACGTTCCCACAAAATTTCATACTACCCACATCTTGATTGGGCAAATGAAGTTTCGGGCTCACTCTTTAACATCAAAGGAACATGGTCAGAACATGGAGTAGTCAGATGTTGAACCGAATGTGAAGCATACATGTTATGCCATCCATTGGTGGCCACGACCCTGTCTAGCCTCACTTTGACATTTGCATTGCCCGCTCTCTTATTATCATATGTATGCGGCACACCCACGAAGCCAAGATCAACAAGTCTACAAATCTGTAGAACATCTCGGGAGGCAATCATCAGTGCTTTCGGTATCGATGTTGCCGAGAAGTGTTCAAAGTCCCACTAGGCTTCATTGAAGTCACCTACTACCAACCATGGCAGATCTGAAACAGTACTTAAACTTTGAAGCGTCACCCACATTAGATGGCGACTTTTCAGCTCGAGGTCCTCCATACACACAAGTCAACCTCCACTATTCACTTGATTTTGTAATGTGTACCACAATATCAATATAGCGGTCATATTTATCTATAATATCAACCGAGCAATATTCATGCCAGTGAAGAGCTAACCAGCGGCTTAAACCTATACTGTCAACACCCTCAAAACCAGGGAGGCCAAGCCGACCGCTTTTACCTTTCATTATTTCCACATTTTGTCTAGTTTCACGAAAAAACAATTTGTCACAAATGTTGCTAGCTCTCAAACTGTCCGGGTATCCTTCCCGAGAGTTCCAACTGATGATATTCATTGGGTTTGGCAGTCCTCCTATAGGGAGGCCGCCGTTTCGGACACATCTGAATCTCCTTGGTCACCACCATCAACTTGCCTTCTCCTTTTGACAATAGGCACTTCCCTAGAGTACCCGCTGGTAGTAGCGACGCCCCAGGTTCCTCCTGTGCTCCATTCTCAAGCATAAAAATAGTACCAACGACCTTCCCTACTAAGTTCGGCACTGGTTGCCCATTCACATTTATAGTGCCATCATCTCTAACCAGCCTCTTCCTAACTCCCCTACCCAACTCATTAACCATCCCTGGTGTATAATCCATGTTATCAAACATCTCTTTCTCACCTTCACATGTACCCCTACCTCTCCCTCTAACTTCTCTACCCCTTTCTCCTCTACCTCCTCCATCTCTCTTCCGTATGGGTTAACAAGAAAGAAAGAACTTGCAGAGAAGGTGGCAAACAAGGTGGGAAAACCACCCTTTACAGTGGTAGTAAATGAAGGGAAGATAAACCCATCAAGCTCACTCCGTGCAAGGGTTTTCATCGATGTCAATCAGCCCTTGGTGAGGTTTGTGTTGATTACTCTAAAAGAGAGGATAAATTATCCAGTGTACTATGAGAAACTACCAGATTTCTGTTTCTTTTGTGGACGTATGGGCCATGTGGTGGAGGAATGTAGCGACGACATACATGAGCCAAGTGCTTGTGAGTGGGGAGACAGACTCTTATGGAGTAATGATCTGAATAGTAGTTCCCAAGGTGGTGGGAGGGGGCATGGTTTCGCTGATGGATAGTGTCTAGATTTAGATGACCGGCTCCCACATCAATGTCCGCGGACTGGTCCTCGTGTCCGTGGACAAATGCGATGTCTGGTTTGCAGGTAGGTGCGGAAGATTCCCTTATATACTTGCTTCCAAATGATTCATTATTATGTTAAAACTACAAATTATCGCTTTCTTAGGCCACAAGCTAGGTTGAGCCAAGCTTGGCATGTTTGGCTTGAGCTATGCAAATCCTGACCTAGCCTAGGTGAAAGGATCAATATAGTTGACTAAAGGGGGGGGGGGTGAATAGGCAACTAACAATTTTTAGCTTTTGTTTACCAATTTAAACTTTGCATCAAAGTAGGTTGTCTAGATATGCAACTAGGTGAGCAATCTATATGATGCAACAACAATAAGTACACAAGCAAGCAAGGGATGTAACACAATATAAGCTTGCACAAGTAAAGGGATGAGATAACCAAGAGTGGAGTCGGTGAAGACGAGGATGTGTTACCGAAGTTCCTTCCCTTTGAGAGGAAGTATGTCTTTGTTGGAGCGGTGTGGAGGCACAATTCTCCCCAAGAAGCCACTAGGGCCACCGTATTCTCCTCACGCCCTCACACAATGCGAGATGCCGTGATTCCACTATTGGTGCCCTTGAAGGCAGCGACCGAACCTTTACAAACAAGGTTGGGGCAATCTCCACAACTTAATTGGAGGCTCCCAACAACACCATGAAGCTTCACCACAATGGAGTATGGCTCCGCGATGACCTCAACTGTCTAGGGTGCTCAAACACCCAAGAGTAACAAGATCCACGAGGGATTAGTGAGGGGAATAAAATATCTCTTGGTGGATGTGTAGATCTAGGCCTTCTCAACCAATCCCTAGGAGATCAACAAGTTTGATTGGCTAGGGAGAGACATCGGGCAAAAATGGAGCTTAGAGCAACAATGGAGCTTGGGGGTGGAAGAGGTAAGTCAACTCGGAGAAGAAGACTCCCTTTTATAGTGGAAGAAGAAATCCAACCGTTATCCACCAACTCAGCCTGCGATGCACGGTACTACCGCACCAGAGATGCGGTACTACCGCCCAGGCCCGTGGTACTGCCGCAGGGCACTGCAGTACTACCGCCCACGCAGTAGTATCCAAAACAGCCCTGATGCGATGAAGAAGAGGGCAGTAGAACCACTGGCGCGGTACTACCGCTCCCCCTTGTGGTACTACCGCAAGGCAGGGATAGTCTAGATTTGGGAAGGCACGGATATATAAAAGTACATCCGTGGCAACTTCTGCTGAGTTAAGATCTGTGCAAAAATCCGACATGGTAGTGCAGGAAAACTGGAGTGGTACTACCGCGTAGGGCGCGGATGTAAAAAATTACATCCGCCCCTACTTCTGCTCGTGCTGCTAGGCCTGGCCTGAGGCCACGGCACTACCACGCCCTAGGAGCGGTACTACCGTTGTAACGCCCACGATGCGGCTATATCTCCCACATGTCGAAGCACGACTTAGAGGCATAACCGCATTGTAAGCAATGTCGCAAGTGAGATAATCTTCACACAACCCATGTCATGAATAAGGTAAAGAGGTACATAGTTGGCTTACACTCGCCACGTCACACAATAGCATAAATATCATTACATTCATCCAGATACAATCAAGGTCCGACTACGGAAGCAAAATAAAGAACAACCCCAAATGCGACAAAGTCCCCAATCGCCCCAACTGGGCACCACTACTAATCGTCTGGAAAAGAAATGTAGTATCGTCCTGAGTCCTCATCGAACTCCCACTTGAGCTCAGTCCAATCTCCTGGAGCGGTATCATCGGTCCCCGCATCTGGTTTTGGAAGGAATCTGTGAGTCACGGGGACTCAGCAATCTCACACCATCACGATCAAGACTATTTAAGCTTATAGGAAGCGTAAAAGGTATGATGTGGAGCTGCAGCAAGAACTAGCATATATGGTGGCTGACATACGCAAAAGAGAGCGAGAAGAGAAGGCAAAGGCATGGTCGAGAAACTATGATCAAGAAGTGATCCTAGAACAACCTACAGTCATGCATAACACGAGACTGTGTTCTTTTCCCGGACTCCGCCGAAAAGAGACCATCACGGCCACACACTCTGTTGATTCATTTTAATTAAGTTAAGTTTCAGGTTATCTACAACCAGACATCAACAAATTCCCATCTGCCCATAACCGCGGGCAAAACTTTCAAAAGTTCAAATCCCTATAGGGGTGTCCCAACTTAGCCCATCACAAGCTCTCACGGTCAATGAAGGATATTCCTTCTCCCAAGACAATCCGATCAGACTCGGAATCCCAGTTACAAGACATCTCGACAATGGTAAAACAAGTCCAGCAAGACCACCCGCTGTGCCGACAAATCCCGATAGGAGCTGCACATATCTCGTTCTTAGGGCACACCGTATGAACACTACGTACAACTAAAACCAACCCTCAAGTTGCCCCGAGGTGGCACTGCAAGTGGCTCTGTTTTGGACCAACACTCAGAGGAGCACTGGCCCGGGGGTTTAAAATAAAGATGACCCTTGAGTCCATGGAACCCAAGGGAAAAAGAGGCTAGGTGGCGAATGGTAAAACCAAGGTTGGGCCTTGCTGGAGGAGTTTTATTCAAGGCAAACTTTCAAGGGGTTCCCATTATAACCCAACCATGTAAGGAACGCAAAATCAAGGAACATAACACCGGTATGACGGAAACTAGGGCGGCAAGAGTGGAACAAAACACCAGGCATAAGGCCGAGCCTTCCACCCTTTACCAAGTATATAGATGCATTAAAGTAGACAAGATATAATAATGATATCCCAACAATAAACATGTTCCAACAAGGAACAAACTCCAAACTTCACCTGCAACTAGCAACGCTATAAGAGGGGCTGAGCAAAGCGGTAACATAGCCAAACAATGGTTTGCTAGGACAAGGTGGGTTAGAGGTTTGACATGGCAATATGGGAGGCTTGATAATCAAGTGGTAGGCATCGTAGCATAGGCATACCAATAGAGAGAGCATCTAGCAAGCAAATATAGAAGTGATTTCCAGGGTATGGTCATCTTACCTGCAAAGTTCTCCGAGTTGGCGTTAGCTTGATCCTCATAAACGTACTCAACGGGCTCCTCGATCACATACTCGTCTCCCGGCTCTACCCAAGCAAGAACAACAAGCAAAGGGAGACACAATCAACCACGTGCAATGCACAAGCAACATGATGCAAAACATGGCATGAGATGCGGGACGCAGTATGTGATGCATATGCATGCTTCGGAAAGGAAATGATTGAACCTGGCCTCAACTTGGAAAACCAAGAGAGCCACTGGAAAGAGGAGTTGATTTCGGTCGAAATCGATATAAAGATCACTGGAATCGGATGCACGGTTTGCAAATGACAAGCAAAACAAATATGGCACCGGTCTGCGATTAACAGCACGAGGCCGTCTAAATGCATCAAGAACATCATGCTACAGCACTATAACATAGCAACAAAATACATGGCAGGGATCCACTCAAGATGCTTGACAAAAGATGAACACTGAGCTACGGCTAATTCACTCAATAGCAGGTTCAAACAAGCATGGCAAAAGTGCAAAAGATAACAGGTTATAGACTTAGTGAAAATAACATCAAGTCAGGAATTTAACATCAAGAAGCAATGTTTAGAGCACGATAACAACAAGCTACAGACACATATCATGGCAAAGCAAGGCATGACATGAAGCTACTCAAAGCATACAACAAAAGTCCCTTACTGACCATAAGCCAAAAGGGATCAGAAAATACAATGGCAACCATGTGAACATAACAATTATCGTTAACAGATTCAGACTTAGCAGAAAACTGGAACATGGCAAAACAGATATCAAGTAGGCATGTTTACGAGCTCGATGCACTCACCATAAGGCATTGCATGATAAACTAAGCATACACCCAGCAAGTAGACATGGCATAGAAGCTAAACATGGCAAGAGCAACATCATAGCATGCATGGATCAACTACAACATCCTCGGCAAAAATGCTTAACACGTAAACAATCTGCTAGGAACATTTTATAGCAAAAGTAGAGCTCGATTGAGTCAAGAAAGGGTGCTCCATGATTGCAAATAAAGACATGGATGGATAGAGCACCACAATATCTACAAAACATCCTTACTGATCATGCTCAAAAGAGGCATGGATCACTCTATAGCAACATGGATACATGGCATAAAAATATTGACAGGACAAAGACTTAGAAGATTTCTAAGTCCCTGAAATCAGAAACATCACGAGGGCTACTTTGCATGCTTGTGCTAGTCACCACAAAGATCACAAAAATACATGGCATACACCCCTGTAAAGATGGCATGGCATACTTCAAATCACATGTAGGGCTCAAGTTCATAGGATGCACACAACAATCATGGCAAACATCGTGACTTGGTTTTCGAGATCGGAGACCATGTCTACCTCCGCGTCTCTCCAATGAAAGGTACTTGTCACTTCGGTATCAAAGGGAAGCTTTCCCCTAGATACGTGGGTCCTTTCAAGATCATTGGCAAAAGAGGCGATCTCGCCTATCAACTTGAGCTTTCGTCCAACTTTGCAAACGTGCTCGACGTGTTTCACGTGTCTCAACTCCGCAAGTGTTTCAAGACTCCTTACTGCACCGTCAACTTCGAAGAGATTGATCTCCAAGAAGACTTGTCTTATCACGAGCACCCCGTTGCTATTCTTGAAGAAGCTGAGTGCAAGACTCGCAACAAGTCTATCAAATTCCTGAAAGTCAAGTGGTCACATCATTCCGACTGCGAAGCCACCTGGGAACGCGAGGACCACCTCCGTTCTGAGTACCCGGAGTTTTTCCAGTCGTAGATCTCAGATCTCGGGACGAGATCCTTTCGTAGTGGTGGAGTGTTGTAACACCCCGTATGTAACTTGCCATATTTGTATTCCAACTCTTGCCTTTTCCGGCACTAAGTTATGATATTTCCTCGTTCTCGGGTTTTTGTCTTCGTGTGCTTTTGTCTTTTCGTGCATCTCATATCATGTCATCATGTGCATCACATTTGCATACGTGTTCGTCTCATGCATCCGAGCATTTTCCCCGTTGTCCATTTTGCATTCCGGCGCTCCTATGTCCTCCGGTGTCACTTTCTACCTCTTTTCGTGTGCGGGTGTTAAACATTCTCAGATTGGAACGAGACTTGCCAAGCGGCCTTGGTTTACTACCGGTAGACCGCCTGTCAGGTTTCGTGCCATTTGGACTTCGTTTGATACTCCAATGGTTAACCAAGGGACCGAGAAGGCCTCATGTGTGTTGCACCCAAACACCCCTCCAAAGTGGCCCAAAACCCACCTAAACCTCCTCCATCATCTAGATCGTTCGATCATGATCGCGTGGCCGAAAACCATGCTCAATTTGGAGCCTCCTAGCTCCTCCTACCTATAAAAAGGCCCCTCTCCCCTGAAATCCGGACGAAACCCTAGCGAAACTCTCCCCGCCGCTGCCGGACATGTCCGCCACCTAGCGGACGTTTCGCCGCCGCCGCCAGCAGCCACTGAGGGGCTGCCACGTGTCCCCGCCGGATCTCCCCGCCGCCGGCCCGCCCGTGTCCGAGGAGGGCCCCCGTGGCCCACGTCGCCGACCGCCGCCCTCTCCGCCGCGCTTGCCTCGCGCCGCCGCCCGCCCGCTCGCCGGCAGCCGCCACCGCACCGGCGCCGCCGTGCACCATCGCCGCCCTCGCCGCGCTAGCCAGATCCCGCTCCGGCCTCCTCTTCCTCCTCCCCATGGCGCACTCCGGCCGCCACCGCCCGTCGACGCCGGCAAGAGCTCCGGCGAGCTCGGATCTGACCTCGGTTCGCATGCCCGACGAACCCTAGATCTCAGTTGACTTTCTCTCCAACTCCCCGTCATTTGTTGGCATTCTTCATAGCATCCTATCTCATCATCCGTAGCTCCGTTTTGGGCGTGTAGCATATCGAATTGTTCGTCTCGACGAGTACTTCATTTCATCTCATTGCATCATGTTCATTTGAGCTCATCTTGATGCCCTAAATGCTATTGCAAGAGTGCTAGTTTCTGTTAGTTTCAGACTCTTATCAGTAATTGCACTTTTGTCATTTTTGCCATGATTGTTGTGTGCATCCTATGAACTTGAGCCCTACATGTGATTTGAAGTATGCCATGCCATCTTTACAGGGTTGTATGCCATGTATTTTTGTGATCTTTGTGGTGACTAGCACAAGCATGCAAAGTAGCCCTCGTGATGTTACTGATTTCAGGGACTTAGAAATCTTCTAAGTCTTTGTCCTGTCAATATTTTTATGCCATGTATCCATGTTGCTACAGAGTGATCCATGCCTCTTTTGAGCATGATCAGTAAGGATGTTTTGTAGATATTGTGGTGCTCTATCCATCCATGTCTTTGTTTGCAATTATGGAGCACCCTAGCTTGACTCAATCGAGCTCTACTTTTGCTATAAAATGTTCCTGGCAGATTGTTTACGTGTTAAGCATTTTTGCTGAGGATGTTGTAGTCGATCCATGCATGCTATGATGTTGCTCTTGCCATGTTTAGCTTCTATGCCATGTCTACTTGCTGGGTGTATACTTAGTTTATCATGCAATGCCTTGTGGTGAGTGCATCGAGCTCGTAAACATGCCTACTTGATATCTGTTTTGCCGTGTTCCAGTTTTCTGCTAAGTCTGAATCTGTTAACGATAATTGCTATGTTCACATGGTTGCCATTGTATTTTCTGATCCCTTTTGGCTTATGGTCAGTAAGGGAATTTTGTTGTATGCTTTGAGTATCTTCATGTCATGCCTTGCTTTGCCATGATATTTTCATGTAGCTTGTTGTTATCGTGCTCTAAACATTGCTTCCTGATGTTAAATTCCTGACTTGATGTTATTTTCACTAAGGCACATGTGGTAGCTCAGCTCCAGGGATCACTCATCAAACTCCTCATCAGTCTCGGCAGCTGGAATTGGCTGCTCCTCCCCCTCCTCTGACTCAGACCACTGGTAGCCCTGCTTCGCCATCCAGGCAGCCTCAGGAGTGGTGACCCTCTTGGACCCGCTCGACACGTGCTCGCTGAACGTCCTCAAGACCCTCTTGTCACTCTGGCGACTCTGCTTCTGAGCAACATGAGTCATGTACTGTCCCTTAGCCTGCATGTAGACAAGAGTCTTCATCTTGTCCTTGAGCTTCTTAGCCCAAGATGGCTCAGCAGAAGGAGAAGCAGACCCCTCAGCACGACCAACAGCCACTTCCTCCTCAGCCTATTCCTCATCACCCTCCATCCTTGCAGCCTCAGCCCTGGTAGTGGTATTGGCCCACTTGTTCTTCTGGCATAGTCGGATGGGCTCATGATGAACCCAGTCTGGAGCATGAAACTCGTCTTGAGGAAAGAGCTTCTCCCAAGTCTGTGAGATCAGGAGCTGCAGATATGGTCCATAGATAGGCACTTTGCGATTGAGGATCACAAACTGGAGTTCACACCACACGATGTGAGAAACATCAAGAATGCTAGGAACTTGGACACGGGCCTTCTCAAAAAGAAGCATCATATCAACGAGATAAGCATGCACATTGTCCTTGTCACCAATGTGTGGAAAGAGGGTGTTGCGGAAGATGCGGTACATGACATCAAGGTAGGAGTTGAGCACCCATGTCTTCTTGTTGTTGGCCAACTTCTTCTCCACATAGTAGGGCTGAAGCTTATTCTTGTTGGCGGACTCTGAGTTAGCATGAGGGAGGGCACCAATGGGCTCATTGAGCCCCTTATCAAGAACGTTCAACATATTCATGAACTCCTTCCATGTAGCAGACAACCTCTTCCCATTTGTCATCCAAGTCATGGTCCTTGCCTCATCCAGATGGAAGTGAACAGATGTAAAGAATTGAGCCACGATTTCGGGGTCAAAATCCTTGTGGAACGAGATGAAGTCTTCAATGCCAAACTGCTCCACGACATCCAATGCCTCACCAAAGTATGGTCGGTCCTTCCTCATATGATTCAAGTCAAACCATTGAAAAGGAACATAGATGTTCTGCTTGGACTTAATCGCATATAGGTAGATGAGAGCCTGCTTCTTGGTCCAGAAAAGATCACATCCTCGAACATTCTCACGAGAGGTTGCACATAGGGGTTGATCCTCCTCCGATGGATGAACTCAGAGAGAGGCATCTCATCCATGCTCATAGTGGGCTCCTTCATCTTGGATGCAGTGGTCTTGGTGCGGCATTGTGGGGCATTGGAGCCCTCCGGAGCCTCTTGGTTACGCATACACTTCGAGCCTATGTCACGACTGGGATTCGAGTGCCGAGCCTGTGAACCGGAGCCAGCACCTAAGACACACACAAGAACACATGAGAGAAACGAGAAGAATCAAAACAAAGACCACAGCCAGGTGAGTGAAACATGTAGAAGAAGATTGGGTAGTTGCCACAAGGTAGTTTCAAAGTCAACAGTAGTACCGCACCCCTAAGCGGAACTAAAATTTTACTGCTGCTCTAGCCGCGGTAGTACCGTGCCGGGATGGCACGGTGCTACATCTTGAGCATGCGTTAGTTTTCCCTTGAAGAGGAAAGGGTGATGCAGCAAAACAGTGTAAGTATTTCCCTCAGTGTTTGAGAACCAAGGTATCAATCCAGTAGGAGACCACGCGTGAGTCACCTCGTACCTACACAAAAAAAATAAGAACCTCGCAACCAACGCGATAAAGGGGTTGTCAATCCCTTCACAGCCACTTGCAAGAGTGAGATCTGATAGAGATAATAATAATAAGATACATATTTTTGGTATTTTTATGATATAGATTGAAAGTAAAGATTGCAAAATAAAATAGATTGGAAACTTGTATGATAGAAGATAGACCCGGGGGCCATAGGTTTCACTAGTGGCTTCTCTCAAAATAGCATAAGTATTATGGTGGGTGAACAAATTACTGTCGAGCAATTGATAGAAAAGCGAATAATTATGAGAATATCTAGGTATGATCATGTATATAGGCATCACGTCCGTGACAAGTAGACCGACTCCTGCCTGCATCTACTACTATTACTCCACACATCGACCGCTATCCAGCATGCATCTAGAGTATTAAGTTCATAAGAACGGAGTAACGCTTTAAGCAAGATGACATGATGTAGAGGGATAAACTCATGCAATATGATATAAACCCCATCTTTTTATCCTCGATGGCAACAATACAATACGTGTTGTTTCCCCTACTGTCACTGGGATCGAGCACCGCAAGATTGAACCAAAAGCTAAGCACTTCTCCCATTGCAAGAAAGATCAATCTAGTAGGCCAAACCAAACTGATAATTCGAAGAGACTTGCAAAGATAACCAATCATACATAAAAGAATTCAGAGAAGATTCAAATATTGTTCATAGATAATTGATACGTCTCCAACGTATCTATAATTTTTGATTGTTCCATGCTGTTATATTACCTGTTTTGGATGTTTATGGGCTTTATTATGCACTTTTATATTATTTTTGGGACTAACCTATTAACCCAGAGCCTAGTGCCAGTTTCTGTTTTTTTCCTTGTTTTAGAGTATCACAGAAAAGGAAAATCAAACGGAGTCCAATTGACTTGAAACTTCACGGAACTTATTTTTGGCCATAAGAAGCCCACGGAGTATCGGAGATGGACCAGAAGAGTCCCGGGCTTCCCACGAGGGTGGGGGGCGCGCCCACCCCCTGGGCGCGCCCCCTGCCTCGTGGACATCCCGGAGATCCACCGACGTACTTCTTCCTCCTATATATACATCCATATACCCTAAAAACTTCGGGGAGAAGAATAGATCGGGAGTTCCACCGCCAGAAGCCTCCGTAGCCACCGGAAACCAATCTAGACCCGTTCCGGCACCCTGCCGGAGGGGGGAATCCCTCTCCGGTGGTCATCTTCATCATCCCGGTGCCCTCCATGACGAGGAGGGAGTAGTTCTCCCTCGGGGCTGAGGGTATGTACCAGTAGCTATGTGTTTGATCTATCTCTCTCTCGTGTTCTTGAGGTGGTACGATCTTGATGTATCGCGAGCTTTGCTATTATAGTTGGATCTTATGATGTTCCTCCCCCCCTACTCTCTTGTGATGAATTGAGTTTTCCCATTGAAGTTATCTTATCGGATTGAGTCTTTAAGGATTTGAGAACACTTGATGTATGTCTTGCACGTGCTTATCTGTGCTAACAATGGGATATCATGTGATCCACTTGATGTATGTTTTGGTGATCAAGTTGCGAGTTCCGTGACCTCGTGAACTTATGCATAGGGGTTGGCACACGTTTTCTTCTTGACTCTCCGGTAGAAACTTTGGGGCACTCTTTGAAGTACTTTGTGTTGGTTTGAATAGATGAATCTGAGATTGTGTGATTCATATCGTATAATCATACCCACGGATACTTGAGGTGACATTGGAGTATCTAGGTGACATTAGGGTTTTGGTTGATTTGTTTCTTAAGGTGTTATTCTAGTATGGACTCTATGATAGATTGAACGGAAAGAATAGATTCATGTTATTTTACTACGGACTCTTGAATAGATCGATCAGAAAGGATAACTATGAGGTGGTTTCGTACGCTACCATAATCTCTTCGTTTACTCTCCGCTATTAGTGACTTTGGAGTGACTCTTTGTTGCATGTTGAGGGATAGTTATATGATCCAATTATGTTATTATTGTTAAGGGAACTTGCACTAGTGAAAGTATGAACCCTAGGCCTTGTTTCAACGCATTGCAATACCGTTTGTGCTCACTTTTATCATTAGTTACCTTGCTGTTTTTATATTTTCATATTACAAAAACCTATATCTACCATCCATATTGCACTTGCATCACCATCTCTTTGCCGAACTAGTGCACCTATACAATTTACCATTGTATTGGGTGTGTTGGGGACACAAGAGGCTCTTTGTTATTTGGTTGCAGGGTTGTTTGAGATAGACCATCTTGATCCTACGCCTCCCACAGATTGATAAACCTTAGGTCATCCACTTGAGGGAAATTTGCTACTGTCCTACAAACCTCTGCACTTGGAGGCCCAACAACGTCTATAAGAAGAAGGTTGTGTAGTAGACATCACGCTCTTTTCTGGCGCTGTTGCCGGGGAGGTTAGTGCTTGAAGGCATATCTTTAGATCTTGCAATTGAATCTTTTAGTTTCTTGTTTTATCACTAGTTAGTCTATAAAAGAAACTAAAAATGGAATTGAGTTTGCCTCATACGCTTCATCTTTTTAGTATCTTTCGTGAGTATGATGGAAAGGAAAATTGTGCCAAAGTGTTTGAAGAAGAATGCATTAAAAGGATTGGCACTAAATCTTTGAATGATGAGCATGATTGCAATGTTGTTAGTATGAACTCCTTGAATATCCATAGTACTAATGATGATTGCACTAGTTATGATGAAAATATCTCTTATAAGAATGTCGATTTTTGTGGAGTGCATAGAATTTGCAAGTACATACCAAATAGGGAAAATAAATTTTGCAAGAGGCATAAGTATTTGCAAACTAAATGGTTGCAAGAAAGGCTAAATGTTAGTGCTGAAAATTTAAATTTTCTTAGCCGTACTTGTGAACTTTGCAATGAACGTGGTCATTTAACCATCCGATGCAAAAAATTTCATGATCTAATCGTTTCCAAAAATTATGATGACTTGATTTCCCTTGCACATCATAATGAACTTAGTTTGCTTATGGGCTATGAAGAAATGAAATGTATAACTAACTATCTTCTAGTATTTGCCCGTGATAAACTTCTTGATTTTGATCTATAGGAAATTTATATGTATTGTGCGGTGAATTGTATTGAAAATCCTTATATTGCCAATTACATAAAGAAAAGAAAATAAATAGAAGATGAAGAGAATACTAATGAAAGGGAAGAGACTTCCCAATATCCTCCTATTATTTCTTATGATGAATCAGGTAACGAGGAGGAGACTTCTATTCAACCAATCTCATTAATAAGGACCTCCAAAAAGAGGATTGAACCCACACATTATGTGAAGAAGAAAAATAAAAAACGGAGAAGTAAAGGTAAAAAGGTATCCCTCCCAAATAATGCTGCCCCTATTACTATTGTTCCTCATGAAAATATAATTGTGGAAGATGATGCACTTGATGATGATCTCGTTATGCCTATTGCTTGTTGTGATGATTATGATTGGGAAGATAATGATACTTCTTATGATCTTGAAAATCTTTTTGGCACTTGCTTGGAAGAATGTGATAATTTCTATACTATTGGTGCTATCCATACTATTAATGATGAGAGTGATTATGCTTATGATATGAAA
Organism: Triticum urartu; assembly: GCF_056163025.1. NCBI lineage: Eukaryota > Viridiplantae > Streptophyta > Magnoliopsida > Poales > Poaceae > Triticum > Triticum urartu. Next base: position 609,476,648 of record NC_141875.1, on the reverse strand, counting down.
AGGACCAAGCTTGGGGATGCTATGTTTGATGAAGATGATGTTTTTGAGAATATATTTGCTGCAATTAATGTTGGTACCAAGCTTGGGGATGCTACGTTTAATGAAGATTATATTTTTAGTCTCCCAAGTTTTGATATGCAAATTTATAATGATGATAGCATGCCTCCTACTTATGATGATTATATTGATGGAAGTGGGTTTGGAAGAGTGTCAACTTTAGGAAGTAATGATCCCACTATTTTGGAGGATGTTGAATCTTATTATGATAATCATGAAAGTGGATTTGGAGAGGTCATGACTTTATTTAGTGATGATTCCACTATCTTGGAAAAGGTTTCAATCGATTATGATGAGAACAAAGTTGCTACTTATGATAATTATTGTGATGATACATATGCTATAAAAAGTAGTGATGATTATATTTATAAAACTTTTCATGATTATGATTACCCTTTTCCTGAACATTACTCTTTTAATGTGTAAACAATTTATAGTATTCGAGTTTCTTATGATACTCCCACTATTCCGGATGAGAAGAATTTTGCTTATGTGGAGAGTAATAAAAATTCTATGATTGTAGATCATGAAAAGAATGCTTTAGGTGCTGGTTATATTGTTGAATTCATTCATGATGCTACTGAAAATTATTATGAGGGAGGAATATATGCTTGTAGGAAATGCAATAATATCAAGTTTCCTCCCTATGTGCTTAAAGTTTTGAAGTTATGCTAGTTTTGCCTTCCTAAGCTAGTTGATTACTGTTCCTATAAGTTGTTTGCTCACAAAATCCCTATGCATAGGAAGTGGGTTAGACTTAAATGTGCTAGTCATATTCTTCATGATGCTCTCTTTATGTTACAATTCTTATCTTTCATGTGAGCATCGTTGAAATCATCATGCCTAGCTAGGGGCGTTAAACGATAGCGCTTGTTGGGAGGCAACCCAATTTTATTCTTGTTCATTGATTTTTGATTCTGTTTAGTAATAAATAATTCATCTAGCCTCTGTTTAGATGTGGTTTTATGCTTTTAATTAGTGTTTGTGCCAAGTAGAACCTTTGGGAAGACTTGGGGGAAGTCTTTGCGATCATGCTGTAAAAAACAGAAACTTTAGCGCTCACGAGAATTGCTGATATTTTTTTATTGGAGAGTGCTATTTAGTTAATTCTTTTTGCAGATGATTAATAGATAAATTCCTCACGTCCAGCAATTTATTTTAGAATTTTTGGGGTTCCAGAAGTTTGCGTTAGTTACAGATTACTACAGACTGTTCTGTTTTTGATAGATTCTATTTTTCATGTGTTGTTTGCTTATTTTGATGAATCTATGGCTAGTAAAAGAGTTTATAAACCATAGAGAAGTTGGAATACATTCATTTTAACACCAATATAAATAAATAATGAGTTCATTACAGTACCTTGAAGTGGTGATTTATTTTCTTATACTAACGGAGCTTACGAGTTTTTTTGTTAAGTTTTGTGTTGTGAAGTTTTCAAGTTTTGGGTAAAGATTCGATGGATTATGGAACAAGGAGTGGCAAGAGCCTAATCTTGGGGGTGCCCAAGGTACCCCAAGGTAATATTCAAGGACAACCAAAAGCCTAAGCTTGGGGATGCCCCGTGCCCCGGAAGGCATCCCCTCTTTCGTCTTCGTTCATCGGTAACTTTACTTGGAGCTATATTTTTATTTACCACATGATATGTGTTTTGCTTGGAGCATCATTTTATTTTATTTAGTTTTGCTTGATGCTTGAATAAAATACCAACATCTGAAATTCTTAAATGTTAGAGAGTCTTCACATAGTTGCATAATTATTCGACTACTCATTGATCTTCACTTATATCTTTCGGAGTAGTTTGTCATTTGCTCTAGTGCTTCACTTACATCCTTTTAGATCCCGGCGGTGGTTTTATTTTGAAGACATAGATGAACTCTCATCTTCACTTATATTATTTTGAGAGTCTTTAGAACAGCACGGTAGTTTGCTTTGGTTATGAAACTAGTCCTAATATGATGGGCATCCAAGTGGGGTATAATAAAACTTTCATATAGAGTGCATTGAATACTATGGGAAGTTTGATACTTGATGATTGTTTTGAGATATGAAGATGGTGATATTAGAGTCATGCTAGTGAGTAGTTGTGAATTTGAGAGATACTTGTGTTAAAGTTTGTGATTCCCGTAGCATGCACGTATGGTGAACCGTTATGTGATGAAGTTGGAGCATGATTTATTTATTGTCTTCCTTATGAGTGGCAGTCGGGGATGAGCGATGGTCTTTTCCTACCAATCTATCCCCCTAGGAGCATGCACGTAGTACTTTGTTTCGATAACTAATAGATTTTTGCAATAAGTATGTGAGTTCTTTATGACTAATGTTGAGTCCATGAATTATACGCACTCTCACCCTTCCACCATTGCTAGCCTCTCTAGTACCGCGCAACTTTCGCCGGTACCATAAACCCACCATATACCTTCCTCAAAACATCCACCATACCTACCAATTATGGCATTTCCATAGCCATTCCGAGATATATTGCCATGCAACTTACCACCATTCCATTTATTATGACACGCTCCATCATTGTCATATTGCTTTGCATGATCATGTAGTTGACATCGTATTAGTGGCAAAGCCACCGTTCATAATTCTTCCATACATGTCACTCTTGATTCATTGCACATCCCGGTACACTACCGGAGGCATTCATATAGAGTCATATTTTGTTCTAAGTATCGAGTTGTAATTCTTGAGTTGTAAGTAAATAAAAGTGTGATGATCATCATTATTAGAGCCTTGTCCCAGTGAGGAAAGGATGATGGATACTATGATTCCCCCACAAGTCGGGATGAGACTCCGGACTAAAAAAAAAGGGCCAAAAAAGAGAGAAAAGGCCAAATAAAAAAATAAAAAAATGAGAGAAAAAGAGAAAAGGGACAATGCTACTATCCTTTTACCACACTTGTGCTTCAAAGTAGCACCATGATCTTCATGATAGAGAGTCTCCTATGTTATCACTTTCATATACTAGTGGGAATTTTTCATTATAGAACTTGGCTTTCATATTCCAATGATGGGCTTCCTCAAAATGCTCTAGGTCTTCGTGAGCAAGCGAGTTGGATGCACACCCACTTAGTTCTTTTTGTTGAGCTTTCATATACTTATAGCTCTAGTGCATCCGTTGCATGGCAATCCCTACTCACTCACATTGATATCTATTGATGGGCATCTCCATAGCCCGTTGATACGCCTAGTTGATGTGAGACTATCTTCTCCATTTTTGTCTTCTCCACAACCACCCTTCTATTCCACATATAGTGCTATATCCATGGCTCACGCTCATGTATTGCGTGAAGATTGAAAAAGTTTGAGAACACCAAAAGTATGAAACAATTTCTTGGCTTGTCATCGGGGTTGTGCATGATTTAAATACTTTGTGTGGTGAAGATGGAGCATAACCAGACTATATGATTTTGTAGGGATAACTTTCTTTGGCCATGTTATTTTGAGAAGACATGATTGCTTTATTAGTATGCTTGAAGTATTATTATTTTTATGTCAATATTAAACTTTTGTATTGAATCTTATGGATCTGAATATTCTTGCCACAATAAAGAGAATTACATGGATAAATATTCTAGAAAGCATTCCACAGCAAAAATTCTATTTTTATGATTTACCTACTCGAGGACGAGCAGGAATTAAGCTTGGGGATGCTGATACGTCTCCAACGTATCTATAATTTTTGGTTGTTCCATGCTATTATATTACCTGTTTTGGATGTTTATGGGCTTTATTGTGCACTTTTATATTATTTTTGGGACTAACCTATTAACCCAGAGACCAGTGCCAGTTTATGTTTTTTCCATTTTTAGAGTATCGCAGAAAAGGAAAATCAAACGGAGTCCAATTGACCTGAAACTTGATGGAACTTATTTTTGGGCCAGAAGAAGCCCACGGAGTATCAAAGATGGACCAGAAGAGTCCCGAACTGCCCACAAGGGTGGGGGGCGCGCCCACCCCCCCTGGGCGCGCCCCTTGCCTCGTGGACAGTCCGGAGATCCACCGACGTACTTCTTCCTCCTATATATATATCCATATACCCTAAAAACTTCGGGGAGCAGAATATATCGGGAGTTCCGCCGCCAGAAGCCTCCGTAGCCACCGAAAACCAATCTAGACCCGTTTCAGCACCCTGCCGGAGGGGGGAATCCCTCTCTGATGGCCGTCTTCATCATCCCGGCGCTCTCCATGACGAGGAGGGAGTACTTCTCCCTTGGGGCTGAGGGTATGTACCAGTAGCTATGTGTTTGATCTATCTCTCTCGTGTTCTTGAGGTGGTACGATCTTGATGTATCGCGAGCTTTGCTATTATAGTTGGATCTTATGATGTTTCTCCCCCTCTACTCTATGGTGATGAATTGAGTTTTCCCTTTGAAGTTATCTTATTGGATTAAGTCTTTAAGGATTTTAGAACACTTGATGTATGTCTTGCATGTGCTTATCTGTGCTGACAATGGGATATCATGTGATCCACTTGATGTATGTTTTGGTGATCAAGTTGCGAGTTTCGTGACCTCTGAACTTATGCATAGGGGTTGGCACACGTTTTCGTCTTGATTCTTTGGTAGAAACTTTGGGGCACTCTTTGAAGTACTTTGTGTTGGTTTGAATAGATGAATCTGAGATTGTGTGATGCATATCGTATAATCATACCCACGGATACTTGAGGTGACATTGGAGTATCTAGGTGACATTAGGGTTTTGGTTGATTTGTGTCTTAAGGTGTTATTCTAGTACGAACTCTATGATAGATTGAACGGAAAGAATAGCTTCATGTTATTTTACTACGAAGTCTTGAATAGACCTATCAGAAAGGATAACTTTGAGGTGGTTTCATACCCTACCATAATCTCTTCGTTTGCTCTCCGCTATTAGTGACTTTGGAGTGACTCTTTGTTGCATGTTGAGGGATAGTTATATGATCCAATTATGTTATTATTGTTGAGGGAACTTGCACTAGTGAAAGTATGAACCCTAGGCCTTGTTTCAACGCATTGCAATACCGTTTGTGCTCACTATCGGTGTCAAAACCGATGGATCTCGGGTAGGGGGTCCCGAACTATGCGTCTAAGGCGGATGGTAATAGGAGGCAGGGGACACGTTGTTTACCCAGGTTCGGGCCCTCTTGATAGAGGTAAAACCCTACGTCCTGCTTGATTGTTCTTGATGATATGAGTATTACAAGAGTAGATCTACCACGAGATCAGAGAGGCTAAACCCTAGAGGCTAGCCTATGGTATGATTGTATGTTGTCCTACGGACTAAAACCCTCCGGTTTATATAGACACCGGAGGGGGCTAGGGTTACACAAGGTCGGTTACAAAGGAGGAGATATACATATCCGTATCGCCTAGCTTGCCTTCCACGCCAAGTAGGGTCCCATCCGAACACGGGACGAAGTCTTCAATCTTGTATCTTCATAGTCCAACAGTCCGGCCAAAGGATATAGTCCGGCTGTCTAGAGACCCCCTAATCTAGGACTCCCTCAGTAGTCCCTGAACCAGGCTTCAATTACGATAAGTCCGGCGCGCAGTGTTGTCTTCGACATTGCAAGGCGGGTTCCTCCTCCGAATACACCACAGAAGAGTTTGAATACAAGGATAGTGTCCGACCCTGCAAAATAAGTTCCACATACCACCATAGAGAGAATGATACTTCCACAAATCTAATATGCTAAACCGTTTTGATAGTATGACATCACTTCATGGCCCGGTTATTATTCGAACCGCTTTTCTCAACCAGCTCCGCACATATCGCGAGGCGGTTTTCTTGATATGTCTTGTCAAAGTAGAGATCGTGTTCCCCTTATCACGGGATTCTCATCAATACGGACATGGGTAACCCAACCGCGCCATCAATTGCGATGCCTGGGGAATAAGCGGTTTTGCCAGGGAAGTGGGGAGACTCATCGCCTCCTCTGCCCTTATAAAGGGACAAAGATTTACTTTTTACACCCACGCCTTCTTCCTTCTCGCTTACCCATTCCCGCACACTCAAGCTCTAGAGCCCAAGCTCGCATTCTTCCTCTCAAACGACTCCAAGCATGTCTGGAGCAGGAGGCAAGTGGATGGCTTCCTCCGTCACGGAGGAAAACATCAAAAAGTTACGGTAAGCCGGATACCTAGCGGCGAATATCGCACACCAGCTGCCAAATGCGGGGCAGATCGTCCCCACGCCCGAACCCCATGAGAGGGTAGTTTTTATTACCCATTTCGTCCGTGGACTGGGATTTCCTATCCGCTCGTTTGTCCGCGGGCTCATGTTCTACTACGGGCTGGATTTTCATGACCTGGCCCCCAACTTCATCCTCAACATCTCGGCGTTTATCGTCGTGTGAGAGGCCTTCCTCCGCATCAGGCCCCACTTCGGCCTATGGCTGAAAACCTTCAATGTCAAAGCGAAGGTGGTGGGTCGCCAGCAAGCAGAGTGCGGAGGCTCCATGGTGGGCAAGATGCCTAACGTCACCTGGCTTGAGGGTACCTACGTGGATACCATAAAGGGGTGGCAATCGGGGTGGTTCTATATCACCGAGCCGCGTGACTCCAACTGGGTGGCGGCCCCCAAATTTCGATCCGAAATCCCCACGCGGCTCACCTCCTGGAAAAAGAAGGGCCTGTCCTGGGGTTCTCCGGTAGAGCTGACCGGACTCTAGACCTGCATCTAGAACATGACAAACAAGAAAATTAAGCTCGTCAACGTGGTCCAGATCATGCTCCTCCGCCGGATCCTTCCGTGCCAGCGATGGGCATTTGTATTGTGGGAGTTCGACTTGGCCCAACACCAGATGCTACGTGAGCTCTACGACACGATGCACGAGGACGTCTGGAGGGTGCTGTTCAAGGGCGCCGAGATGCCTCCCTCCCTCACTGAGGACCGCGGACTCAGCGCAAAGCGCCGCGCCCATCCGATAGGATTTTATATCTCTATGGGTATTTATGTGCCCTGGTTTGGTTATGTGCTGGATCTAAGCTTTCATGTCATTAACAGGACTGGATAAAGACAACGGAGCAGCTTGATTGCCCAGCCCCCCTGCCCGAAGATCCTGCAAACGCTCTTCTAACGAAGATGCTGACTTCGGCACCTTACGAGGTGCCGGAAAAGACGGCCAAGAAGAAGGCCGCGGGGACCCGAAAGGGTCTCCGGCGCAAGGTGGTTCTATCGGACTCATCGTCCGATGAGTCCGACGCGCACTCCTCCCACGGAAACGATGAGGAGGAGAAAAGTTCTCCCCCAGCCGTGGGAGACAAGAAAAGGAAGGACGACCCATCCAGGGAGGCCGAAGGGTCCAAGAAGGGAAAGACCCTCCCTCCGGACTGTGCCACGACGGCCGCCGACAGCGGCGACGAGTGGCTACCCAGGGACAAGCCCCTGGCGAAGTCATAAGTGTCCGGACACCATAGTACTTCATGGTATGTTTTATTGTACTTCCTTTGCTTATGCCGAACATGATTATGCAGTCCAGCCCGAGCTCATCTCGATGTACCCTCGTCGAGCGGCTCTTTGGGCTCGTCAGATATGGACAGCGGTTCTCCTCCGACGGCTTCCACCCCTCGCCCTACGGACAATGCCGAGGTGGTGTGTCAAAAGGCACTGACCCAAGGGGAGGTGATCCTGGGGGCGCCTCACGGCGACCTCCCGAACCCTGAGTACCAAGGGAGCGAGTCTCCTATGGGCTTCGAGTTCGGGCCCCAGCCAGACACTGTGCCGAAACCTTCGATGGTTCCGGACTCCGGTAGGCGGTCCCCCAACCATCCGTTCCGGTGTCCTCTGTCCAACTAGAGGCACCGGACAACTTGCCGGAAGCTCTTCACATCGCTTCCATCGATGAAGAACGCCACACTATCATGAGTGCGGTGGTCAAGAAGGTTCAGTCCGCGAAAAACGGACTGACCGAAGCTTGTGCCAGCCTCCTAACAGGCTTTGAGGTAAGCATTCAAAATATAAAAATATTACCGCATAGATAGTAGCCCCTGATGCTCTGTTCTGCGTTCGCGAAGAAAAGCCGAATAGAGTATCAAAAGATAACTCAGGAGTCTAATTAGAGTATGTCTATGTGTATGTGCAGGCTTCCCTGCTGGCGCTGCCGCATGTACTGCGGAGGTCTCTGCGCTGAAGCAGGCCCTGAAGCGGTCCGAGGACGAGCTCGGCCTTACCAAGGGGCAGCTCAAAGAGAGCAATGGTAAGATATACCCCAGTTTATATAGTTAAAAAGAAGTTCGGTGTAAAGTAATAGGATCATCATGAATTTGTCAGGGGCCACGACCGAGGTGGAGACCCTGGGGAAGGCGTTGTCCACGGCCGAAGACAAAGCGGCCTAAGAATGAATTGAACGGGAGAAACAAGAAGCCCGAGTGGGCGAGGTGCAGTAAGAGCTCGAGGCTCTCGCCAAGAAGCACGAGTCCTTGGAGCTTGACTCCAAGACGCGAGAATCCGAGCTCGCGCAGGCGCTTGAAAGAGTCCGGAGCGCCAAGGCCGAAGCCCACAAGGCCCTCTAGGAGATTGATGCGGTGAAGAAGATAGCAGCGGGTAAGGCATTCAATATGCAAAGCAAGCATGTGAAGGAGACTTTCCTTTTTCTTACCCGAGTTTGGAGCTCTCCAGGAGCATTTGCAGATCTTCCCCGCAGTGTACTAGATGCCGCGGAGTTTTACCGGGATGAGGAGGGGAGCTCAACGGAGAAGTTGTTCTGGTCTCAGTATACTGGGACCGAACACCCCGTGTCCTTGAGCGACCAGCTGAAGCAGTTGGTCGAACTTCACAAGGCGGCCGAATAGGCCATGAGGGGCCTTATAGTCCGGATGTGGCCTGGCGAGCCCCTGTCCGGCAGCTACTTCGGTCTGGTGAGGCGGCTGGTGGAAGCCTGCCCATGGCTTGAGGTCATCAAGAGGTCCGTCTGCATCGAAGGTGCACGCAGGGCTTTTGCCCGGGCGAAGGTGCACTGGGCGAAGCTGGACGCCGTGAAGCTTGTGAAGGAGGGGCCGCCGAAGGGCAAGGAGCATCGCTGCCCCGAGAATTACTATGAGAGCGTCCTGAAGGGTTCCCGCTTAGTTGCAGATGAGTGTGCCAAGGATGTAATCTTTGAATGAACATGCCCATGTGATCCTGCAATATGAAACGAGTTCTTTTGCGCCATGCGAAGCTTTCTTAATTTAAAATATTACCTTTTGTGCGGCCATTTATAAAATCTGAGAGTTGGCCAGTCGTCGACTTCTGGCCCCATGTAGCTAGTACTGGGGTGTTCGGGGTAAATCTGAACACTCTTTACCCCAATTTCGGGTCCTTCAAGGGAGGTTCTCAGCGCAATGAACCAGGCAATCGGACTATAATGCTTTATCACTCTCACTTAGCCATAGAAGTCTATGATTTTAAATTTTTGGCGAAGCCCCTGGTATTCGGAGGGCCGAATTTGGGGCGCTATACACACCTAAGCCGGACAAGGCCGACTCCTTGCCCGAAGCGGAAAAAGTCTTTAAGGACTTGAGACCTCTCGAACAGCGACCAGTCTCTCGCCCTATCATGACAGTCAGTTTTTGGCTTTCTCTACTGAGGTGCTCGTCCGGAAGAACCGAGACACAATCGCAGTAGTTCTCCCACCGCTACCTTAGCCGATATAGCGGAACGTAAGGTACCAAAGCATGGGAGCCGGGCAACCCAACATTTGACCCAAGACATGATTCAGAGCTGATGCATATAATGCTATAAGTTCGGGGTGCCGCACTGTCGAAAGTGTTCGGACTTCTTGCGCCGTATTATAGGGTAAACGAGAGCCCCTGGCGTACTGATCGCACCCGATCGTGCAGGTGCGGAATGTCGTAAATGGACATATAAGAGAAAGATAAAAACTTAAATGGCGCAGTGACAGAGTAATAATATGCATTGTTATTTGAATAATACGTCGAAGCGTACTGGTACAAGTAGTGCAATAAGCATAGAGTAGGACAATTCTAAATGTCCTATCCCAAGGCAAGCTACGCATAAATAGTGAAAAGCGAGTATATCAAGTATTACTAGAGACCACCTGGTGGTTCCCGTGTTCATCCTAGCTTCTTGCCGCCTTGGTTGTTGCTTCTGGAATGTGTCCGGCAATCGCACTGCCGGAAAGGGCTTCCGAAGAGTTAGGCCCTGAAAGAGAAAGGAATGTCAAAGGTATACAACCCCTGGTGTGGTTAAGCCACAATGCGGGGCGTGTCCTGATTGTGCCCCCGCCTATGTCCATGGTATTTTCAATGCGTAGTTATGTACGCGCGGCACGAATTTCGTCGCTGCACTGGGACTGGGACGGGGGATGGATTGCTAGGCAAGCGCTGATCGCGCCAGACGATCCTGTTGCAGATTGTTCCGGACTCGCTTGAAGGTGTCCGGGGGCTGTAACGCCGAATGAGTGGTCTGCCTGAGCAGGCTGCTTTGTGCCTCAGCTGCAAGGGCCGCAGTGTGCTCCTCTGTATGGAGCGAGCGTTCTGTGTTTCCATTTACAGTTATGACCCCGCGGTGTCCTGGCATCTTGAGCTTGAGGTATGCATAATGCGGCACTGCGTTGAATTTTGCAAATGCTGTCTGTCCAAGCAGTGCATGATAGGCACTGCGAAATGGGACGATGTCGAAGATTAACTCTTCGCTTCGGAATTTATCCGGTGATCCGAAGACCACTTCCAGTGTGATTGAGCCTGTGCAATGGGCCTCTACACCTGGGATGACGCCTTTAAAGGTGGTTTTGCTGGGTTTGATCCTTGAGGGGTCGATACCCATTTTTCGCACTGTATCCTGATAAAGCAGGTTCAGGCTGCTGCCGCCATCCATAAGGACTCGAGTGAGGTGAAATCCGTCAATGATGGGGTCTAGGACCAATGCGGCGGATCCGCCATGACGGATGCTAGTGGGGTGGTCCCTGCGATCGAAGGTGATCGGACAAGCAGACCATGGGTTGAACTTTGGGGCGACGGGCTCCATCGCGTAGACATCCCTTAGTGCATGCTTCCACTCCCTCTTGGGAATGTGGGTTGCGTATATCATGTTTACTATCTTCACTTGTGGGGGAAACCCCTTCTGTCCTCCTGGGTTCGGCGGCCGGGGCTCCTCCTTGTCATCGCTATGCAGCCCCTTGTCCTTGTTTTCGGCATTTAACTTGCCGGCCTGCTTGAACACCCAGCATTCTCTGTTGGTGTGTTTGGCTGGCTTGTCAGGGGTGCCGTGGATTTGACACAAGCGATCCAGTATGCGATCCAGACTGGACGGAGCCAAAGTATTTCTTTTAAATGGCTTTTTCCGCTGACCGGATTTAGAGCCTCTGAATCCGGCATTGACTGCCGTATCTTCGGTGTTATCGCCGTTATTGCGGCGCTTTGGTCTATTACGACGCTGCCTACCGTTAACGTCTTTGGTATCCGAGGTATCCGGATTCCTTGATGTGTTGTTGCTGCGAGCTAGCCAGCTGTCCTCGCCCGCGCAAAAGCGGGTCATGAGTGTTGTGAGGGCTGCCATAGATTTCGGCTTCTCCTGGCCGAGGTGGCGGGCGAGCCACTCGTCGCGGATGTTGTGCTTGAATGCTGCTAGGGCTTCTGCATCAGGACAGTCTATAATTTGATTTTTCTTAGTCAGGAACCGTGTCCAGAATTGTCTGGCCGATTCCCCTGGCTACTGGGTTATGTGCTCAGGTCATCAGCATCCGGCGGCCGCACATAAGTGCCCTGGAAGTTGTCAAGAAATGCATCTTTGAAATCCTCCCAACTGCCAACTGAATCTGCTGGCAAGCTATTCAGCCAATGTTGGGCTGGTCCTTTGAGTTTTAGTGGGAGGTACTTGATGGCATGTAGATCGTCACCGCGAGCCATGTGGATGTGAAGGAGGAAATCCTCAATCCATACAGCGGGATCTGTTGTGCCGTCGTATGATTCGATATTTACGGGTTTGAAACCCTCCGGGAATTCATAATTCATAACTTCATCAGTGAAGCATAGGGGGTGTGCGGCGCCTCTGTGCCGGGCTATATCCCGACGTAGTCCGTATGAGTCTTGCCTGTTGTATTCGGCCCGGCAGAATTTACTCTTGGTGTATCCGACGTGACGATCATCGTCCCGTGTGGGCGCGTACTCGTGTCCCGTATATTGACCTTGCGATTTTTGCCTTACTGTCCAAGATGTCTCGCAGGTCCTCTGTGTTGCCCCAGGCCTTAGTATTTTTGACTGAGTGGCGACGGGGTGCGGTCTGAACTTTAGGCTGAAACGCCTCTCTGGCTCGGCCGCGTAGTGGCCGGTCAGCCGCATCGTACACTGGTGAATGAGGTTTCCATGCTTCCTCCTCAAGGTGAGGTAGCAACCTGCATTTTGGGTAACTCTTGGATGGGCGCTCGAGTTCATGCTCCTTGGCCGCAAGGACTTCGGTCCATCTGTCTGCTAGCAAGTCTTGATCAGCTTGAAGCTGTTGCTGTTTCTTTTTTAGGCTACTTGCCGTGGCCATAAGTCGGCGCTTGAAGTGTTCTTGCTCGACGGGGTCCTCAGGCACGATAAACTCGTCGACGTTGAGGCTCGCCTCGTCTTCGGAGAGAGGCATGTAATTGTCTTCCTCCGGTTCTCCATCTGCTGCCTGCTCTGGGGGCTAGCTTGTTCTTCCTCTAGCTCTGCACCGTGCTGGAGGGGATTGTTGTTGTCTTCTGTGCTATCCGGAGTGTTAGTATCTCCTGTGCCGGTATCACTGCTCTTGCTGTGGCGGGACTTAGAGCGGCGCCGCTGACGTCGGCGCTTGGGTTGCTTCTTGGAGGGGTCATCCTCCGCTTTCTCGTCGCCATTGGCTTCTTTTGGGGTGTCCACCATGTATGTATCATATGAGGAGGTGGCGGTCCAGTGCCCCGAGGGCGGTGGATCCTGTTCGTCTCCGGCTTCGTCGTCCATACCGTCGAAGTCTTTGGAGCCAAAGTCGAGCATGTCGGTTAAGTCGTCGACAGTGGCTACTAAGTGGGTGGTGGGTGGGCAGCGAATTTTTTCGTCGTCCGCATCCCATTCTAGCCGGACATAGTTCGGCCAAGGTTCTTCTGACAGGGAGAGAGACCTTAATGAATTTAGCACATCCCCAAAGGGTGAGTACTGAAAGATATCCTCGGAGGTGAACTCCATGATCGACGCCTAGTCGGACTCAACGGGCATGGATATGAGCAGCTCGGAGTCCGTGGCCGGAGATGAATCTAGTGGTTTGGCGACACGACTCTCGTAAGGGGTGAAGTCAGTATCCAGCCCTATCACCACTGAGAGTGCAGCCTCCATGGCAGGGTCTATCCCTCCACTCTCAGATGGCGTGACTTGATCCGGATTGATGGACGGAGTAGCTGCGGATGCAATCTTTTGAATACTGTCCGACGGCAGAGTTACGTCATGCTCGTCAAGACTGTACGGCGCGTACGACATGGGCTCAAATCCGTCGAAGATCAAGTCTCCGCCGATGTCGGCCGTGTAGTTCAAGCTTCCAAATCTGACCTGATGTCCACAGGCGTAGCTCTCAATCTGCTCCAGATGGCTAAGCGAATTGGCCCGCAGTGCAAAGCCGCCGAATATGAAGATCTGTCCGGGGAGGAAAACCTCACCTTGGACCGCATCGCTAGCGATGATCGAAGGAGCCATCGAGCCTTATGGTGACGACACAGTGGAACTCTCAATGAAAGCACCAATGTCGGTGTCCAAACCGGTGGATCTCGGGTAGGGGGTCCCGAATTGTGCGTCTAAGGCGGATGGTAACAGGAGGCAGGGGACACGATGTTTACCCAGGTTCGGGCCCTCTTGATAGAGGTAAAACCCTACATCCTGCTTGATTGTTCTTGATGATATGAGTATTACAAGAGTAGATCTACCATAAGATCAGAGAGGTTAAACCCTAGAAGCGAGCCTATGGTATGATTGTATGTTGTCCTACGGACTAAAACCCTCCGGTTTATATAGACACCGGAGGGGGCTAGGGTTACACAAGGTCGGTTACAAAGGAGGAGATATACATATCTGTATTGCCTAGCTTGCCTTCCACGCCAAGTAGAGTCCCATCCGGACACGGGACGAAGTCTTCAATCTTGTATCTTCATAGTCCAACAGTCCGACCAAAGGATATAGCCCAGCTGTCCGGAGACCCCCTAATCCAGGACTCCCTCACTCACTTTTATCATTAGTTACCTTGCTGTTTTTATATTTTCATATTAAAAAAACCTATATCTACCATCCATATTGCAGTTGTATCATCATCTCTTTGCCGAACTAGTGCACCTATACAATTTACCATTGTATTGGGTGTGTTGGGGACACAAGAGGCTCTTTGTTATTTGGTTGCAGGGTTGTTTGAGAGAGACCATCTTCATCCTACGCCTCCCACGGATTGATAAACCTTAGGTCATCCACTTGAGGGAAATTTGCTACTGTCCTACAAACCTCTGCACTTGGAGGCCCAACAACGTCTACAAGAAGAAGGTTGTGTAGTAGACATCAATAATCTTGATCATAAACCCACAATTCATCGGATCTCGACAAACACACGCAAAGGAATATTACATCAGATAGATCTCCAAGAGAATAGAGGAGAACTTTGTATTGAGATCCAAAGAGAGAGAAGAAGCCATCTAGCTAATAACTATGGACCTGAATGTCTGAGGTAAACTACCCACACATCATCGGAGGGGCTATGGTGTTGATGTAGAAGCTCTCCGTCATCAATGCCCCCTCCGATGGAGCGCCGGAAAAGGCCCCAAGATGGGATCTCACGGGTACAGGAGGTTGTGGTAGTGGAATTAGGTTTTCGTGGTGCCTTCTGATGTTTTCAGGGTGCGTAGGTATATATAGGAGGAAAAACTAGGTCGGTGGAGCCACGAGGCCCCACGAGGGTGGAGGGCGCGCCCAGGGGGGTAGGCGCGCCCCCTGCCTCGTGGCCTCCTCGTTGATTGCTTGACGTTCACTCCAAGTCCTCTGGATCACGTTTGTTCCAACAATCACACTCCCAAAGGTTTCATTCCGTTTGGACTCCGTTTGATATTCTTTTTCTGCGAAACACTAAAATAGGCAAAAAACAACAATTTGGGATGGGCCTCCGGTTAATAGTTTAGTCCCAAAAATAATATAAAAGTGTATAAATAAGCACATTAAGCATCTAAAACAGAATATGTAATAGCATGGAACAATCAAACATTATAGATAAGCTGGAGACGTATCAAGCATCCCCAAGCTCAATTCCTGCTCGTCCTCGAGTAGGTAAATGATAAAAACATAATTTTTGATGTGGAATGCTTCCTAATATATTCTGCTCCCCAAAGTTTTTAGGGTATATGGATATATATAGGAGGAAGAAGTACGTCGGTGGATCTCCGGGCTGTCCACGAGGCAGGGGCGCGCCCAGGGGGGTGGGCGCGCCCCCCAGCCTTGTGGGCAGTCCGGGACTCTTCTGGTCCATCTTTGATACTCCGTGGGCTTCTTCTGGCCCAAAAATAAGTTCCATGAAGTTTCAGGTCAATTGGACTCCGTTTGATTTTCCTTTTCTGCGATACTCTAAAACAAGGAAAAAACAGAAACTGGCACTGGTCTCTGGGTTAATAGGTTAGTCCCAAAAATAATACAAAAGTGCACAATAAAGCCCATAAACATCCAAAACAGGTAATGTAATAACATGGAACAACCAAAAATTATAGATACCTTGGAGACGTATCAGCATCCCCAAGCTTATTTCCTGCTCGTCCTCGAGTAGGTAAATCATAAAAACAGAATTTTTGATGTGGAATGCTTTCTAGAATATTTATCCATGTAATTCTCTTTATTGTGGCAAGAATATTCAAATCCATAAGATTCAATACAAAAGTTTAATATTGACATAAAAATAATAATACTTCAAGCATACTAACTAAGCAATCATGTCTTCTCAAAATAACATGGCCAAAGAAAGTTATCCCTACAAAATCATATAGTCTGGCTATGCTCTATCTTCATCACACAAAATATTAAATCATGCACAACCCCGATGACAAGCCAAGCAATTGTTTCATACTTTTGATGTTCTCAAACTTTTTCAACTTTCACGCAATACATGAGCATGAGCCATGTACATAGCACTATAGGTGGAATAGAATGGTGGTTGTGGAGAAGACAAAAAGGAGAAGATAGTCTCACATCAACTAGGCGTATCAATGGGCTATAGAGATTCCCATTAATAGATATCAATGTGAGTGAGTAGGGATTGCCATGCAACGGATGCACTAGAGCTATAAGTGTATGAAAGCTCAACAAAAGAAACTAAGTGGGTGTGCATCCAACTTGCTTGCTCACGAAGACCTAGGGCAATTTGAGGAAGCCCATCATTGGAATATACAAGCCAAGTTCTATAATGTAAAATTCCCACTAGTTTATGAAAGTGACAACATAGGAGACTCTCTATCATGAAGATCATGGTGCTACTTTGAAGCACAAGTGTGGAAAAAGGATAGTAACATTGTCCCTTCTCTCTTTTTCTCTCATTTTTTTATTTGGGCCTTCGTTTTTTTATTTTGGCCTCTTTTTTTCGTCCGGAGTCTCATCCCGACTTGTGGGGGAATCATAGTCTCCATCATCCTTTCCTCACTAGGACAATGCTCTAATAATGATGATCATCATACTTCTTTTTACTTACAACTCAAGAATTACAACTCAATACTTAGATCAAAATATGACTCTATGTGAATGCCTCCGGTGGTGTACCGGGATATGCAATGAATCAAGAGTGACATGTATGAAAAAATTATGAAAGGTGACTTTGCCACAAATACGATGTCAACTACATGATCATGCATGGCAATATGACAATGATGAAGCGTGTCATAACAAATGGAACGGTGGAAAGTTGCATGGCAATATATCTCGGAATGACTATGGTACTGCCATAATAGGTAGGTATGTTGGCTGTTTTGAGGAAGGTATATGGTGGGTGTATGATACGGGCGAAAAGTGCACGGTAATAGAGAGGCTAGCAAATGTGGAAGGGTGAGGGTGCGTATAATCCATGGACTCAACATTAGTCATAAAGAACTCACATACTTATTGCAAAAATCTATTAGTTATTGAAACAAAGTACTACGTGCATGCTCCTATGGGGATATATTGGTAGGAAAAGACCATCTCCCGTCCCTGACCGCCAGTCATAAGGAAAACAGTCAATAAATAAATCATGCTCCGACTTCATCACATAACGGTTCACCATACGTGCATACTACGGGAATCAGAAACTTCAACACAAGTATTTCTCAAATTCACAACTACTCAACTAGCATGACTCTAATATCACCATCTCCATATCTCAAAACAACTATCAAGTATCAAACTTCTCATAGTATCCAATGCACTTATATGGAAGTTTTTATTATGCCTAAAAGCGAATTACCATGTTGTTCTAAAGGACTCCCAAAATAATATAAGTGAATCATGAGAGATCAATTATTTCTATAAAATAAAACCACCACCGTGTTCTAAAAGATATAAGTGAAGCACTAGAGCAAAAACTATATAGCTCAAAAAGATATAAGTGAAGCACATAGAGTATTCTAATAAATTCCGATTCATGTGTGTCTCTCTCAAAAGGTGTGTACAGCAAGGATGATTGTGTTAAACTAAAAAAGCAAAGACTCAAATCATACAAGGCGCTCCAAGCAAAACACATATCATGTGGTGAATAAAAATATAGCTCCAAGTAAAGTTACCGATGAACGAAGACAAAAGAGGGGATGCCTTCCGGGGCATCCCCAAGCTTAGGCTTTTTGGTGTCCTTGGATTTTAACTTGGGGTGACTTGGGCATCCCTAATCTTAGGCTCTTGCCACTCCTTGTTCCATAATCCATCAAATCTTTACCCAAAACTTGAAAACTTCACAACACAAAACTTAACAGAAAATCTCGTGAGCTCCGTTAGCGAAAGAAAACAAAACACCACTTCAAGGTACTGTAATGAACTCATTCTTTATTTATATTGGTGTTAAAACTACTTTATTCCAACTTTTCTATGGTTTATAATCTCCATTACTAGCCATAGATTCATCAAAATAAGCAAACAACACACGAAAAACAGAATTTGTCAAAAACAGAACAGTCTATAGTAATCTGTAACTAACGCAAACTTATGGAACCCCAAAAATTCTAAAATAAATTTCTGGACGTGAGTAATGTATCTATTAATCATCTTCAAAAATAATTAAATAAATAGCATTCTCCAATAAAAAATGGCAGCAATTCTCGTGAGCGCTAAAGTTTCTGTTTTTTACAGCAAGATCAAAAAAACTTTCCCCAAGTCTTCCCAACAGTTCTACTTGGCACAAACACTAATTAAACACAAAAAACACAACCAAAATAGAGGCTAGATAAATTATTTATTACTAAACAGGAACAAAAAGCAAGGAATAAAAAAAATTGGGTTGCCTCCCAACAAGCGCTATCGTTTAACGCCCCTAGCTAGGCATAAAAGCGAGGATAGATCTAGGTATTGCCATCTTTGGTAGGAAATTATTCAATAAGACACCTATAACTCCTAGGAGTTTTTTTATTTTTATTAATTATCAAGCTCCTAGGCAAAAAATCTAGAAAATCATTTGTAGCAAAAGGTTCCTTAAGGATAGTGAGAAAGTTGGGGTGAACACTTATGGATTTGAGGTTCGCATTTCTCTTACTAGAAGTTTCACCCTTATTTTTAGGAACATACATCAATTTGGCAATGTTAGCATTATAAGGAGTGTTTTTCACGGAAGAAAAGGCAGACCCTAGGTTGGTAATAATATCCTCAATTTTATCAATTCTAGTGGAGTCTTGATCTATTTTTTCATTAACCATAGGTTCCTTTTCTTTAAAAAGTTTAAGAGCAACTCCTACCTTAGATCCGTATTGGGTAGTTTGGTTATGGATCTTTCTATCCAAATTTTCAATCAACTCTATGGTGGCAACTTTATTTCAATAATTTCAAGCCGTTGCATCACATGTTCCAAAGTTAAAATAGTTCCATTAACCAAAAGAGGTGGTGGGCCAAACAAATCTGTCATAGCACTATAAGAATAAAAAGTATGGCTACCCAAGAAATTTCCTCCGGTAATGGTATCAAGAATATATCTATTCCAAGGAGTGATGCCTACATAAAAATTATGAAGAAGAACGGAAGTAGATTGCTTCCTAATAGATCTATTTTGCGCATTGCAAATTCTGAACCAAGCATCTTTTAGATTTTCTCCCTCCATTTGTTTAAAATTAAGGACCTCATTCTCGGGAGATAAATGAGTAGATAAAGGACTAGCCATAATGACGAAGCAAGCAAAAGAAAGGGCGAAAGGAAAAAGAGGGCGAATAAAACGGCAAGGGTGAAGTGGGGGAGAGGAAAACGAGAGGCAAATGGTAAATAATGTAACGCGAAGGGTAAGAGTTGTGATGGGTACTTGGTATGTCTTGACTTGGCGTATATCTCCCCGGCAACGGCGCCAGAAATCCTTCTTGCTACCTCTTGAGCATGCGTTGGTTTTCCCTTGAAGAGGAAAGGGTGATGCAGCAAAGCAGCATAAGTATTTCCCTCAGTTTTTGAGAACCAAGGTATCAATCCAGTAGGAGACCACGCGCGAGTCACCTCGTACCTACACAAACAAATAAGAACCTCGCAACCAACGTGATAAAGGGGTTGTCAATCCCTTCATGGCCACTTGCAAGAGTGAGATCTGATAGAGATAATAATAATAATAAGATAAATATTTTTGGTATTTTTATGATATAGATTGAAAGTAAAGATTGCAAAATAAAATAGATTGGAAACTTGTATGATAGAAGATAGACCCGGGGGCCATAGGTTTCACTAGTGGCTTCTCTCAAAATAGCATACGTATTACAGTGGGTGAACAAATTACTGTCGAGCAATTGATAGAAAAGCGAATAATTATGAGAATATTTAGGTATGATCATGTATATAGGCATCACGTCCGTGACAATTAGACCGACTCCTGCCTGCATATACTACTATTACTCCACACATCGAGCACTATCCAGCATGCATCTAGAGTATTAAGTTCATAAGAACAGAGTAACGCTTTAAGCAAGATGACATGATGTAGAGGGATAAACTCATGCAATATGATATGAACACCATCTTTTTATCCTCGATGGCAACAATACAATACGTGTCGTTTCCTCTACTGTCACTGGGATCGAGCACCACAAGATTGAACCCAAAGCTAAGCACTTCTCCCATTGCAAGAAAGATCAATCTAGTAGGCCGAACCAAACTGATAATTCGAAGAGACTTGAAAAGATAACCAATCATACGTAAAAGAATTCAGAGAAGATTCAAATATTGTTCATAGATAATCTTGATCATAAACCCACAATTCATCGGATCTCGACAAACACACCGCAAAAGAAGATTACATCGAATAGATCTCTAAGAGAATCGAGGAGAACTTTGAATTGAGATCCAAAGAGAGAGAAGAAGCCATCTAGCTAATAACTATGGACCCGAAGGTCTGAGGTAAACTACTCACACATCATCGGAGGGGCTATGGTATTGATGTATAAGCCCTCCGTGATCAATGCCCCATGTGGCGGAGCGCCGGAAAAGGCCCCAAGATGGGATCTCACGGGTATAGAAGGTTGCGGCGGTGGAATTAGGTTTTCGTGGTGCCTTCTGATGTTTTCAGGGTACATAGGTATATATAGGAGGAAGAAGTAGGTCGGTGGAGCCACGAGGGGCCCACGAGGGTGGAGGGTGCGCCCAGGGGGTAGGCCCGCCCCTGCCTCGTGGCCTCCTTGTTGATTGCTTGATGTCCACTCCAAGTCCTTGGATCACGTTTGTTCCAAAAATCAAGCTCCCAAAGGTTTAATTCAGTTTGGACTCCGTTTGATATTCTTTTTCTGCGAAACACTGAAATAGGCAAAAAACAGCAATTTGGGTTGGGCCTCCGGTTAATAGGTTAGTCCCAAAAATAATATAAATGTGTATAAATAATCCCATTAAACATCCAAAAAAGAATATATAATAGCATGGAACAACCAAAAATTATAGATATGTTGGAGATGTATCACATGGTAGTACCGTGCCTGGAGCGGAAGTAAAATTCTACTTCTGTGCCTCGGGCGGTAGTACCGCTCCGGAGGAGCGGTAGTACCGCACAAGGTGGTAGTACCGCACGGGAGGTGCCGTAGTACCGCTCGGAACCCAATCTGGCACGAAACGGATCTAGGCACATCCGTAGGTTTGGAGCGGTACTAAGGTTGATCGAAAACACAGTGTGGCAACATTCCAAATGGCATTTCTACTGCATTACACCTCTCCTACATCCTACTCTTGCAAAGATTTAGCATAAAATCTCAAGAACAACATGCATCTCCCCAAAACCTAAAAGCAAAACAACATAGCAACGAGAGAGGGATTTGGGGAGAAACCTTGTTCCATGGCAAGAGGGCGAAGTGGGGATCGATCCCACCGGTCGGAATACGAGGAGAGTGGCCGGAAGCGAAGATCCAGCGAGGTCCTCTGGCGGCGTTCTTGGGAAGGAGAGAGAGAGAGAGAGACAAAGTGGGGAGAAGGAATTGAATAGGTATGGGGGAGTTAGAACCGCCCTGCCCGCTGTTGACCCCCACCTGCTCGCGACGGCACGGTAGTACCGCGGGTCATCGCAGTAGTACCGCCTAGGCGGAAGTACCGTAGCCAAGGCGGTAGTACCGCTCTTCCAGCGGTAGTAAAAAAATACTACCGCAAATGGAAGCGGTAGTACCGTGCCGGAGATGCACCTGTGCGCACACAGAGCACCCCATCTCCTGTGGTAGTACCGTGGCTTGCCACGGTAGTATTGTAACCCCAAGAAAATGCAAGTTTCGGCAAGCAAAGAGAAATAAGGTTGTAGCAACACAACACACAAGCAACTGGACACTCAAAAGACACCCACGAGACAACTCAAAGGCAAGCACGTGACAAGGAACAAACAGAAGGCAACACAAACACGAAACTCGACCTCTCCAAGGAGAGGGCGGTGGCCAGAGCCACCTATGTGTGAGTTAATTGGTATGGCACCGCGAAGAATTATCCTTGGGCCCATGATAAAAAATCTTCTTTGAAGCACAAGTACCATAAAAAATGGCTAATGTGAAAGACTTGATCAATTTATGCATAATGGGGGGAGGGAGAGTTCATTGAGAGAACAACACTCCCCCTATGTCCATGCCTATATCTAAACAAGACAACAAGTTGAGTATGGTGGGGTGTGCAAGGGTTCAAGCAACATTGCTCGAATCAATGATATTTAGCTCATGCCTTAACTCGCGAAATATTGCTTCATCCAAAGGCTTCATGAAGATATCTGCAAGGTTATCATGAGTGTTGACATAGTTGAGCTCGATCTCCCCTCGCCTAATATGATCTCGGATGAAGTGATACCGAATCTCAATATGCTTCGTCTTGAAGTGTTGCACCGGGTTGAGAGAAATCTTGATGGCACTTTCATTGTCACACCAAAGAGGCACTTTGTCACAAATGACACAGTAATCCTTTAAAGTTTTCCTCATCCATAGAAGTTGTGCACAACAACTACCAGCGGCCACATACTCCACTTCGGTGGACGAGAGAGACACACAACTTTTCTTCTTAGAAGACCAACTCACCAAAGAGCAACCAAGGAATTGTCACCCTCCGGAAGTTGACTTCCTATCCACTTTGTCTCCCAGCCAATCGGAGTCCGAATAGCCTACAAGGTTGAAGTTTGCTCTAGGTACCATAAGCCAAAGTTTGGGGTATGAGCCAAATATTGAAAGATTCGCTTGACCGCCACAAAGTGACTTTCCTTAGGTGCGGCTTGAAACCGTGCACATATTCCCACACTCAACATGATATCCGGTCTAGATGCACAAAGGTAAATCAAGGAGCCAATCATGGAGAGATATACCTTTTGATCCCCCGCTTTACCATTGGGATCTATGTCATGTTAGCATTTGACGGACATTGGAGTGGAAGCTGGCTTGACTTCACTTAGCTTGAATCTCTTGAGCATGTCTTGAGTGTATCTGGCTTGGTTGATGAAGGTTCCTTATCTTCGTTGCTTGATTTCGAACCCGAGAAAGAACTTCAACTCTCCCATCATGGACATCTTGAACTTTGAGGTCATGAGAGCGGCAAATTCCTCATTGAAAGCTTTGTTAGGAGAACCAAAGATAATGTCATCAATATATAGTTGGCACACAAACAACTCCCCTTTGACCTTCTTAGTAAGAAGAGTGGGGTCGATTTTCCCAATTTCAAACCCACGATCTTGCAACAACTCGGTAAGGTGGTCATACCATGAACATGGGGCTTGTTTAAGGCCATAGAGTGCCTTATCGAGTTGGTACACATGATCGGGGAAATAGGGATCCTCGAACCCCAGGGTTGTTTGACATACACCAACTCATTAATAGGACCATTAAGAAAAGCACTCTTGACATCCATTTGTTGCAACTTGAAGTTATGATGAGAAGCATAAGCAATCAACAAACAAATAAATTCAAGGCGAGCAACGGGAGCAAAGGTTTCACCGTAGTCGATACCCTCGACTTGGGAGTAGCCTTGAGCTACCAAGCGAGCCTTGTTGCGGACAATAATTCCATGAGCATCTTGCTTGTTCTTGAATATCCACTTGGTTCCAATGACATCATGGTTCCCCGTTGGCCTTGGCACCAATCTCCACACCTTGTTGTGCTCGAATTTGTTGAGTTCTTCATGCATGGCATTAAGCCAATCTGGATCTTCGAGCGCCTCATAGACCTTTTGGGGTTCAACACAAGAGACAAACACGTGATGTTCACAATAGTTTGCCAATTGTCTACGAGTGCTTACCCCATTTCGTATGCTTCCAAGCACATTTGTCATGAGATGACCCTTGGTAGATAGCTTGGATGCAATCTTGGCGGCACGACGCTCCAATTCCTCCTCAGGAGTGAGTTGAGGAGCGGTTACTTGATCATCTTGAGCTTCGTCTTGATCTTGTTCTTGATCTTGAGCTTGCTCTTGATCTTGAACTTGCTCGGAGGAGAGAACTTGACCTTGGGCATCACTTGGTGGTTCAACGCCATCTTGAGGTTGATCTTGCCCTTGGTCTTGTTCATGAGGTTGAGGGCCTTCACTTTGTTCTTCGAAAGCATGTGGGTCTTGGGTTGGTGATGGTTCCACTTGAGTGGAACATTGTCCTTCTCCATCGGCCACAAGGGGTTCCTCAATGGGTAGGATAAAACCAACACCCATTCTTCTTATGGCGTGGGGAGGAATTTCATCACCTACATCACAAGTACCACTTTGCTCCACTTGGGAGCCGTTATTATCATCAAACTCCACGTTACACGTCTCCTTAATAAGTCCCATGGACTTATTGAGCACACGATAAACATGAGAGTTTGTAGCATAACCAACAAATATGCCCTCATGGCTCTAGCCTCACATTTAGACAAACGAACACCTTTCTTGAGAATGAAACACTTACACCCGAACACCCAGAAGTACTTGAGGTTGGGCTTTTTACCGGTGAGTATCTCATATGGAGTCTTGTTCAAGCCTTTGCGGAGGTAGAGCCGATTGGATGCATGACACGCGGTGTTGATGGCTTGGGCCCAAAAGTTGTATGGAGACTTGAACTCCGCCATCATGGTTCTTGCCGCATCCATCAACGTCTGGTTCTTCCTCTCCACTACACCATTTTGTTGAGGTGTGTAAGGTGCGGAATATTGATGTTTGAACCCCTCATCACTAAGAAATTCATCCAAGGTGTAGTTCTTGAAATCGGTGCCATTGTCACTTCTTATTGTCAGATCTTTGCATTGTGTTGACGTTGAGCTTCATTTGCAAAGTCAATGACGGTTTGTTGGGTCTCACTCTTCCTCTTGAAGAAGTACACCCAAGTGTATCTTGAATAGTCATCCACAATCACCAAGCAATACTTTCTACCCCCAAGGCTATCAAAGGATGGAGGCCCAAAGAGATCCAAGTGAAGGAGCTCCAAAGGCCTCTTTGAGTAAATGATAGTTGTGGGAGGGTGAGCCTTCTGACGTAGCTTTCCTACAATGCAAGCACTGCAAGCACAATCTTTGGAAAAATTAACATTTTTTAGTCCACGGACATGGCCCCCCTTGAGAAGACTTTGCAAAGATCTCATATTGACATGGGCTAAATGGCGATGCCAAAGCCACCCCACGTCAACTTTAGCCATTAGGCATGTCGCGGTCGTAGTGGGTCACTCCGAAAAGTTAATCACATATAGACCGTTCTCTACATGCCCAACAAAGGCTACTTTAAGAGTCTTGCTCCACAAGAGGGCCATGGTATCAATATCAAAGAAGGTGGCAAAGCCCATGATTACAAGTTGACGAACGGAAAGTAAATTGTATGCAAGGGACTCAACAAGCATGACCTTCTCGGTCATGAGATCATGAGAAATGACAACCTTGCCAAGCCCCAATACCTTAGAGGACGAGGCATCAGCCCACTCGACATTGGTGGGCATAGATGTAATCTTTTTCACATCCACCACCAAGTCCTTTCTTCCGGTCCTATGATTAGTGGCTCCACTATCGAGCAACCATGATCCCCCACCGGAAGCAAACACCTACAAGAGATCAATGCTTGGTTTTAGGTACCCATTTTGTAATGGGTCCTTTGATGTTAGTGACAAGGGTCTTAGGAACCCAAATAGACCATTCAATGTACTCATAAGGAGAACCAACAAATTTAGCATAAACATGCCCATCACTAGCACGACATAACACATAGGAAGGGTTAAAGTCATCGGCTTTGTTGGAAGGGGTGGCATTGCCCTTCTTGACATCACCACCCTTCACATTGTTCTTCTTCTCCTTAGGGGCACCCTCTCCCTCCTTGAAAAAAGTTTGCATGAGGGGAGGAGGTCGTTTGGCCTTGTCATTATTCTTCTTCTTCTTGGACTTGGGTGCGAACCCAATCCCTTCCTTGGCCACAACTTCCTTTTGATTTCTCAAAAGATCGTTGAGGTTGTTCTCACCTTGTATGCACGACACAAGGCCTTTCTCAAATTTCTCCTTCAACTTTGCATTCTCCTCAACAAGATGCACATGCTCACAACAAGGGTTAGTAACATTTGCATTATCAATTAAAACCATATGAGGAAAAGTGGCTTTCTCCTTGGTTAGCCTCACTTGGAGTTTATCATGAGATTCTTTAAGACTAGCATGAGTACTCTTCAAGGCCTTGTGAGCCTTGTCAAGTATATCAAACTCCTCCTTGAGTCTGTTGGGGATCGTAGCAGAAATTCAAAATTTTCTACGCATCACCAAGATCAATCTATGGAGTAATCTAGCAACGAGGGGAAGGAGAGTGCATCTACATACCCTTGTAGATCGCTAAGCAGAAGCGTTCAAGAGAACGGGATTGATGGAGTCGTACTCGTCGTGATCCAAATCACCGAAGATCCTAGCGCCGAATGGACGGCACCTCCGCGTTCAACACACGTACAGCCCGGTGACGTCTCCTACGCCTTGATCCAGCAAGGGGAAAAGGAGTGGTTGGGGAAGACTCCATCCAGCAGCAGCAGGACGGCATGGTGGTGGTGGAGGAGCGCGGGACTCCAGCAGGGCTTCGCCAAGCGCTACGAGATACTAGAGGAAGAGGGGTAGGGCTGCGCCAATAAGAGAAGGACCTCATGTGTTGGGATGCCCCTTTGCCTCCACTATATATAGGGGGAGAGGGAGGGCTGCGCCCCCACCTAGGGTTTCCACCCTAGGAGTGGCGGCAGCCCCAATCCCCATCTAGGGTGGCGGCCAAGTGGGGGGAGAGGGAGGCGCACCAGGCATGGGCCTTAGGGCCCATCTGCCCTTAGGGTTTGCTCCCTCTTCTCTCCAGGCGCATGGGCCTTGGTGGGGAGGCGCTCCAGCCCACCTAGGGGCTGGTCCCTTCCCACTATTGGCCCATGTATGCCTCCGGGGCTGGTGGCCCCACCTGGTGGACCCCCGGACCCCTCCGGTGGTCCCGGTACACTACCGGTGATGCCCGGAACACTTCTGGTGGCCAAAACCATACTTCCTATATAACAATCTTTACCTCCGGACCATTCCGGAACTCCTCGTGACGTCCGGGATCTCATCCGGGACTCCGAACAACATTCGGTAACCGTGTACATACTTTCCCTATAACCCTAGCATCATCGAACCTTAAGTGTGTAGACCCTACGGGTTCAGGAGTCATGCAGACATGGCGGAGACAACTCTCCGGTCAATAACCAACAGCGGGATCTGGATACCCATGTTGGCTCCCACATGCTCCACGATGATCTCATCGGATGAACCACGATGTCAAGGACTTAATCAATCCCGTATGCAATTCCCTTTGTCTATCGGTACGATACTTGCCCGAGATTCGATCGTTGGTATCCTGATACCTTGTTCAATCTCATTACCGGAAAGTCTCTTTACTCGTTCCGTAACACATCATCCCGTGATCAACTCCTCGATCACATTATGCACATTATGATGATTTCCTACCGAGTGGGCCCAGAGATACCTCTCCGTTTACACGGAGTGACAAATCCCAGTCTCGATTCGTGCCAACCCAATAGACACTTTCGGAGATACCCGTAGTGTACCTTTATAGCCACCCAGTTATGTTGTGACGTTTGGCACACCCAAAGCACTCCTACGGTATCCGGGAGTTGCACAATCTCATGGTCTAAGGAAATGATACTTGACATTAGAAAAGCTTTAGCAAATGAACTACACGATCTTGTGCTAGGCTTAGGATTGGATCTTGTCCATCACATCATTCTCCTAATGATGTGATCCCGTTATCAACGACATCCAATGTCCATGGTCAGGAAACCGTAACCATCTATTGATCAACGAGCTAGTCAACTAGAGGCCTACTAGGGACTTGGTGTTGTCTATGTATCCACACATGTATCTGAGTTTCCTATCAATACAATTCTAGCATGGATAATAAACGATTATCATGAACAATGAAATATAATAATATTAACTAATTTATTATTACCTCTAGGGCATATTTCCAACAGTCTCCCACTTGCACTAGATTCAATAATCTAGTTCACATCGCCATGTGATTAACACTCATAGGTCACATCGCCATGTGACCAACATCCAAAGAGTCTACTAGAGTCACTAATCTAGTTCACATCACTATGTGATTAATACTCAATGAGTTCTGGGTTTGATCATGTTATGCTTGTGAGAGAGGTTGTAGTCAACGGGTCTTGCCATATTCAGATCCCTATGTATTTCGCAAAACTTTATGTCATAGATGCTGCTACCACGTTCCACTTGGAGCTATTCCAATTTGTTGCTCCAATATACGTATCTGGTATCTCTACTCAGAGCTATCCGGATAGGTGTTAAGCTTGCATCGACGTAACTCTTTATGTCGAACTCTTTATCACCTTCATAACCGAGAAACATTTCCTTATTCCTCTAAGGATAATTTTGACCGCTATCTGGTGATTCAATCCAAGATCACCTTTGTACCCTCTTGCCAGACATGTGGCAAGGCACACATCTGGTGCGGTACTCAGCATGGCATACCGTATAGAGCCTATGACAAGAGCATAGGGGACAACCTTCGTCCTTCCTCTTTCTTCTGCCGTGGTCAAGCTTTGAGTCTTACTCAACTTCACACCTTACAACTGAGGTAAGAACCCCTTCTTTGAATGATCTATTTTGAATTCCTTCAAAAACATGTCAAGGTGTGCGTTCTTTGAAAGTATCATCAGGCGTCTTGATCTATTTCTATAGATCTTGATGCCCAATATGTAAGCAGCTTTATCCAGGTCTTCCTTTGAAAAACATTCTTCAAACAACCGTTTATGCTTTCCAGAAATTCTACATTATTTTGGATCAACAATATGTCATCCACATATACTTATCAGAAATGTTGTAGTGCTCCCACTCACTTTCTTGTAAATACAAGTTTCTAGCAAACATTGTATAAACCTAAAAGCTTTTATCACTCCATCAAACCATATATTCTGACTCCGAGATGCTTGCTCTAGTCCATAGAAGGATCGTTGGAGCCAGCATACCTTTTAGCATCCTTAGGATCGACAAAACTTTGATTGTATCACATACAACTCTTTCTTACGAAAACTGGTAAGAAAAATCGTTTTGACATCCATCTGTCAGATTTCATAATCGAAAAATACAGCTAATGCTAACATGATTCCGACGGACTTAAGCATCGCTACGGGTGAGAAATTCTCATCGTAGTCAACTCCTTGAACTTGTGAAAAGACTCTTTCCCACAAGTCGAGCTTCATAGACGGTAATATTACCGCCCACGTCCGTCTTCTTCTTAAAGATCCATTTATCTCAATGGCTTGCCGATCATCGGGCAAGTCCACCAAAGTCCATACTTTGTTCTGATACATGGATCCTGTCTCAGATTTCATGGCTTCTAACCATTTGTCGGAATATGGGCCCACCATCGCTTCTCCATAGCTCGTAGGTTCATTGTTGTCCAACAACATGATATCTGAGACAGGATTACCGTACCACTCAGGAGTAGTACATATCCTTGTCGACCTACGAGGTTCGATAGCAACTTGATCCGAAGCTTCATGATCACTATCATTAACTTCCTCTTCAACAGATGTAGGCGCCACAGAAAGCATCTTTCTGTGTTGCATCACTCTCTGGTTGAAGTAAAGGTTTGACAACCTCATCAAGTTCTATCTTCCTCCCACTCAATTCTTTCGAGAGAAACTCCTTCTCAAGAAAGGACCCGTTCTTAGCGACAAACAATTTGCCCTCGGATCTGAGATAGAAGGTATACCCAATTGTCACCCTTGGGTATCCTATGAAGATGTGTTTGTCCGCTTTGGGTTCGAGCTTCTCCGGCTGAAGCCCTAAGCATCGCATCCCCAAACATTCAGAAATGACAACTTTGGTTTCTTGCCAAACCAATGTTCATATGACGTCGTCTCAACGGACTTAGATGATGTCCTATCTAAAGTGAATGCAGCTGTCTCTAACGCATAACCTCAAAATGAAAACGGTAGATCGGTAAGAGACATCATAGATCGCACCATATCTCATAGGGTTCGATCACGACGTCCGGACACACCATTATCTTGTGGTGTTCCAGGTGGCTTCAACTGTGAAACAATTCCACAATGTCTTAAGTGTTTGCCAAACTCATAACTCAGAAATTCTCCTTTTGATCAGATCGTAGGAACATGATCTTATTGTTATGATGATTCTTAACTTCACTCTGAAATCGCTTGAACTTTTCAAATGTTTCAGACTTGTGCTTCATTAAGTAGATATACCTATATCTACCCAAATCGTCAGTGAAGATGAGAAAATAGCGATATCCACAGCACGCTTCAATTCTCATTGGATCACACGCATCAGCATGCATGATTTCCAACAAGTAATTTGCCCGTTTCATTGTACCTAAAAATGGGGTCTTAGTCATCCTGCCCATGAGGCATGGCTCGCATGTGTCAAGCGATTCAAAATCAAGTGACTCCGAACATCCATCGACATGGAGTTTCTTCATGCATCTTACGCCAATATGACCTAAGCGGCAGTGCCACAAGAAAGTGGTACTATCATTATTAACTCTACATCTTTTGGCGTGAACATGGGTATTACCACAACCGAGATTCAATGAACCATTCACATAGGGTGCATGACCATGAAAGGTATTATTCATGTAAAAAGAATAACCATTATTCTCTAATTTAAATGAATAACTGTATTGCAATGAACATGATCTAATCATATTCATGCTCAACGTAGACACCTGATACCATTTATCTAGGTTCAATACTAATCCCGAAGGCAGATGGAGCGTGCGATGGTGATCTTATCAACTTTGGAAATACTTCCAACACACATTGTCACCTCGCCCTTAGCCAGTCTCCGTTTAGTCCGTAGCTTTTGCTTCAAGTCACCAATAATAGCAACTGAACCGGTATCCAATACCCAGGTGCTACCAGGAGTACTAGTGAGGTACACATTAATAACACGTATATACTTTGTTGAAGTTGCCAGCCTTCTTATCTACCATGCATTTGGGGTACTTCCGCTACCAGTGACCGTTCTCCTTACAATAGAAGCACTTAGTCTCGGGTTTGGGTTCAACCTTGGGTTCCTTCACTGGAGCGGTAACTGGTTTGCCATCCATGAAGTTTCCCTTTTAGCCATTGCCCTTCTTGAAACCAGTGGTCTTGTTAAACCATCAACACTTGATGCTCCTTCTTGATTTCTACCTTTTGCGGTCTTAAGCACTGCGAACAGCTCCGGGATCAACTCCATCCCTTGCATGTCATAGTTCATCATGAAGATCTAGTAGCTTAGTGATAGTGGCTAGAGAACTCTATCAATCACTATCTTATCTGGAAGTTTAACTCCCACTTGATTTAAGTGATTGTAGCACCCAGACATTCTGAGCACATGCTCACTAGTTGAGCTATTCTCCTCCATCTTGTTGGCTAAAGAACTTGTCAGAGGTCTCACACCTCTCAACACGGGCATGAGCCTGAAATCCCAATTTCAGCTCTTGGAACATCTCATATGTTCTATGGCGTTCAAAACGTCATTGGAATCCCGATTCTAAGCCGTAAAGTATGGTGCACTAAACTATCAAGTAGTCATCAGGATGTGTCTGTCAGGTGTTCACAACATCCACAGACGACGTTGTAGGGGTTTGCACATCGAGCGGTGCATCAAAGACGTAAGCCTTCTGCGTAGCAGTGAGGACACTCCTCGGACTATGGACCTAGTCCACATCATTGCTTACAATATCTTTCAACTTAATCTTTCTCTAGGAACGTATTGAAATAGGGAGCTACAACATGAGCTATTTATCTACAACATATTTGCAAAGACAATTTAGACTATGTTCATGATAATTGAGTTCATCTAATCAAATTATTTAATGAACTCCCACTCAGATAGACATCCCTCTAGTCATCTAAGTGAAACATGATCCGAGTCAACTAGACCGTGTCCGATCATCACG
This sequence comes from Triticum urartu, assembly GCF_056163025.1. Lineage (NCBI taxonomy): Eukaryota > Viridiplantae > Streptophyta > Magnoliopsida > Poales > Poaceae > Triticum > Triticum urartu. The sequence continues at coordinate 609,444,624 of NC_141875.1, read as the reverse complement.
TGAGACGGACTAGTCAACATCGGTGAACATCTCCATGTTGATCGTATCTTCTATACGACTCATGCTCGACCTTTCGGTCTTCCGTGTTCCGAGGCCATGTCTGTACATGCTAGGCTCGTCAAGTCAACCTAAGTGTATTGCGTGTGTAAATCTGGCTTACACTCGTTGTATTCGAACGTTAGAATCTATCACACCCGATCATCACGTGGTGCTTCGAAACAACGAACCTTCGCAATGGTGCACAGTTAGGGGGAACACAATTCTTGAAATTATTGCGAGGGATCATCTTATTTAATCTACCGTCGTTCTAAGCAAATAAGATGTAAAACATGATAAACATCACATGCAATCAAATAGTGACATGATATGGCCAATATCATTTGCTCCTTTTGATCTCCATCTTTGGGGCTCCACGATCATTGTTGTCACCGGCATGACACCATGATCTCCATCATCATGATCTCCATCATCGTGTCTTCTTGAAGTTGTCTCGTCATCTATTACTTCTACTACTATGGCTAACGCTTTAGCAATAAACTAAAGTAATTACATGACGTTTAAGTTGACACGCAGGTCATAAATAAATTAAGACAACTCCTATGGCTCCTGCCGGTTGTCATACTCATCGACATGCAAATCGTGATTCCTATTACAAGAACATGATCAATCTCATACATCACATATATCATTCATCACATCCTTTTGTCCATATCACATCACAAGGCATATGCTGCAAAAACAAGTTAGACGTCCTCTACTTGTTGTTGCAAGTTTTTACGTGGCTGCTATAGGTTTCTAGCAAGAACGTTTCTTACCTACGCGAAAACCACAACGTGATATGCCAATTTCTATTTACCCTTCATAAGGACCCTTTTCATCGAATCCGATCCGACTAAAGTGGGAGAGACAGACACCCGCTAGCCACCTTATGCAACTAGTGCATGTCAGTCGGTGGAACCAGTCTCACGTAAGAGTACGTGTAAGGTCGGTCCGGGTCGCTTCATCCCACGATGCCGCCGAATCAAGATAAGACTAGTAACGGCAAGTAAATTGACAAAATCGATGCCCACAACTACTTTGTGTTCTACTCGTGCATAGAAACTACGCATAGACCTAGCTCATGATGCCACTGTTGGGGATCATAGCAGAAATTCAAAATTTTCTACGCATCACCAAGATCAATCTATGGAGTAATCTAGCAATGAGGGGAAGGAGAGTGCATCTACATACCCTTGTAGATCGCTAAGCGGAAGCGTTCAAGAGAACGGGGTTGATGGATTCGTACTCGTCGTGATCCAAATCACCGAAGATCCTAGCGCCAAACGGACGGCACCTCCACGTTCAACACACGTACAGCCCGGTGACGTCTCCTATGCCTTGATCCAGCAAGGGGAGAAGGAGAGATTGGGAAAGACTCCATCCAGCAGCAGCATGACGGCGTGGTGGTGGTGGAGGAGCGCGGGACTCCAGCAGGGCTTCGCCAAGCGCTACGAGAGATGAGGAGGAAGAGGGGTAGGGTTGCGCCAACAGGAGAAGGACCTCATGTGTTGGGATGCCCCTTTGCCTCCACTATATATAGGGGGAGAGGGAGGGCTGCGCCCCCACGTAGGGTTTCCACCCTAGGGGTGGCGGCAGCCCCAATCCGCATCTGGGGTGGCGGCCAAGTGGGGGGGAGAGGGAGGCGCACCAGGCATGGGCCTTAGGGCCCGTCTGCCCTTAGGGTTTGCCCCCTCTTCTCTCCAGGCGCATGGGCCTTGGTGGGGAGGCGCCCCAGCCCACCTAGGGGCTGGTCCCTTCCCACTATTGGCCCATGTATGCCTCCGGGGCTGGTGGCCCCACCTGGTGGACCCCCGGACCCCTCCGATGGTCACGGTACACTACCGGTGATGCCCGGAACACTTCCGGTGGCCAAAACCATACTTCCTATATATCAATCTTTACCTCCGGACCATTCCAGAACTCCTCGTGACGTCCGGGATCTCATCCGGGACTCGAACAACATTCGGTAACCGCGTACATACTTTCCCTATAACCCTAGCATCATCGAACCTTAAGTGTGTAGACCCTACGGGTTCGGGAGTCATGCAGACATGGTCGAGACAACTCTCCGGTCAATAACCAACAGCGGGATCTGGATACCCATGTTGGCTCCCACATGCTCCACGATGATCTCATCGGATGAACCACGATGTCAAGGACTTAATCAATCCCGTATACAATTCCCTTTGTCTATCGGTACGATACTTGCCCGAGATTCGATCGTCGGTATCTCGATACCTTTTTCAATCTCGTTACCGGCAAGTCTCTTTACTCGTTCCATAACACATCATCCCGTGATCAACTCCTTGATCACATTGTGCACATTATGATGATGTCCTACCGAGTGGGCCCAGAGATACCTCTCCGTTTACACGGAGTGACAAATCCCAGTCTCGATTCGTGCCAACCCAACAGACACTTTCGGAGATACCTGTAGTGTACCTTTATAGCCACCCAGTTACATTGTGACGTTTGGCACACCCAAAGCACTCCTACGGTATCCGGGAGTTGCACAATCTCATGGTCTAAGGAAATGATACTTGACATTAGAAAAGCTTTAGCAAACGAACTACACGATCTTGTGCTAGGCTTAGCATTGGGTCTTGTCCATCACATCATTCTCCTAATGATGTGATCCCGTTATCAACGACATCCAATGTCCATGGTCAGGAAACCGTAACCATCGATTGATCAACGAGCTAGTCAACTAGAGGCTTACTAGGGACATGGTGTTGTCTATGTATCCACACATGTATCTGAGTTTCCTATCAATACAATTCTAGCATGGATAATAAACGATTATCATGAACAATGAAATATAATAATATTAACTAATTTATTATTGCCTCTAGGGCATATTTCCAACAGAGTCTAGCAAGATCAACACCAAGTTTGGCCTGCACACGAGACACAGCAAGAGCATGATCAAGATCTTCCTTTAAGTTAGCAAGGTCATCGTTGTGTGACTCCTCAAGAGCCAAGCGATGACCACGCTCTTCCTCAAGAGCACTAGAGAGATCCGATATCTCATCGGCATAGTCACGACTATGCGCCTCCATCTTAGAGATGGTGTCTTCCTGAGCCTCGGTTATGTCATTGGCTTCACCAAGTTGTTCCAAGAGAGCAACGAAGTGCTTCTTGGATTTACTCTTAAGCTTACTCATAAAAGACTCAAACTCATTTTCCTCCACGTTGGACCCCCCACTTTCATCAATGCAATCCGTCAAAGAAGGATGAGTAATGATGGCAGTTTTGATGTTGGGGGTTACCTTGTTGGTGGCTTTAGCCATGATGCACTTGGCAATGATGTTCTCATTGGGTGAGTCAAATAGGGACTCCCGTTGGCTTGTCGCAATGGCCACGGAGGCCATGGCAACCATCTCACCGTCTTCATCATCATCATCCTCATTGTACTCTTCTTGTGCCACCAATCCCTTGGGAGGAGCCTTCTTAGTGAAGTGGTTCTTGTTGGGGAAAGACTTGGCCTTGTCCTTCCGGATGAGCTTGCCACCATTGTCTTCCCACTTCTCATAGGGGCACTCCGCAACAAAGTGGCTCACATTGCCACAATTGTAGCAAGTCCTCACATGTTGCTTGCCCTTTGCGCCACTTGAGTTGCTCTTGTTGAAGTTGGGCCTTGAGTTCTTCTTGATCCAAAATTGTCTTGAAGCGAGAGCCATGTGCTCATGATAATCATATTTTGTATCCTCGGGGTTGCTCTCCTCTTCTTCCTCTTCCTCCTCTTCTTCCACACTAACCTTGGCTTTCAAAGCAAGGTTGGGCTTGTTTGCTCTTTGAGAACGCAATATCGCATTGTCGGCAGTCTTGTCCAAGATACTCGTTGCCACAAACTCATCCAACACTTCACTTGAGGACAAGGTGTGGAAGTCCGGCCTTTGACGGATGACGGAGGACATGACCTTATGGTAAGGCATCATGGCTTTGAGAAATTTCTGCTTGATCCAATTGTCATTTGTATCCTTGCTCCCATGATCTTGGAGTGAGGCCGCGAGTATGGTTAGTCTCCCGTAGAGCTCACGAGGTTCTTCACCTTCATTCATAGCAAATTCATCGGCTTCATCTTGCACCACTTCATAGTTGGAGCGTTGAATGCTTGCGCTTCCCTCGTAAAGGGAAACAACATGGTGCCATGCTCCCTTTGCCACAGTGAATGGTCGGAGATGCGCAATATCTTTGGGAGGGATTGCATCTTGGATGATGAAGAGAGCATTCTCGTTGAACTGATGATCCGGGGCTTCTCTTGGGTGAAGTTTCTTGGGTCATGCGGATAGAAACCTTGCTCAATGATTCTCCAAAGGTTCATATAAACATGATTTAAATGACGTTTAAAGTGATAGACCCAAGCGTCAAAATCCTCATTTTTCACAATCTTAGGAGGAGAACTGGCATGATTTAAATGAGTGGAGGGAATCGGTCCTCCAAAGGTAAGTGGAGGTTCCATATGCGCAAAGATGCCATTTCCACTTTTACCACTAGACAAAGGAACTTTATCACTAGAAGCTCCCCCCTTGTCAGAGTTAGCAACCGTCACCTTGTTAGTGGGATCAACCACTTCCAATGATGCGGTGGAAAATTTAAGACCATCAAGAAAATCCTTAGCACGCCTTTGACCTCGGCTGTCATGGAGTTTTTAAATGTGTCCAAGGCCACATTGAGCTCCTCACGTGAGACCGAGGTTCCCCCATCGGCCGTAGACGAGGAAGGAATCACACCGGGGTGCTCCTCCTCACCCTCTACGGTGTCAACCATACTCTTCGGACGGCAAAGTCCTTAATAAACAGACGAGGCTCTGATACCAATTGAAAGGATCGATATAGTTGACTATAGGGGGTGAATAGGCAACTAACATTTTTTAGCTTTTCTTTACCAATTTAAACTTTGCATCAAAGTAGGTTGTCTAGATATTCAACTAGGTGAGCAACCTATATGATGCAACAACAATAAGTGCACAAGCAAGCAAGGGATGTAACACAAGATAAGCTTGCACGAGTAAAGGGATGAGATAACCAAGAGTGGAGTCGGTGAAGACGAGGATGTGTTACCGAAGTTCCTTCCCTTTGAGAGGAAGTACGTCTTCGTTGGAGCGGTGTGGAGGCACAATGCTCCCCAAGAAGCCACTAGGGCCACCATATTCTCCTCACACCCTCGCACAATGCGAGATGTCATGATTCCACTATTGGTGCCCTTGAAGGCGGCGATCGAACCTTTACAAACAAGGTTGGGGCAATCTTCACAACTTAATTGGAGGCTCCCAACAACACCACGAAGCATCACCACAATAGAGTATGGCTCCGCAATGACCTCAACCGTCTAGGGTGCTCAAACACGCAAGAGTAATAAGATCCGCGAGGGATTAGTGGGGGGAATCAAATATCTCTTGGTGGATGTGTAGATCTAGGCCTTCTCGACCAATCCCTAGGAGATCAACAAGTTTGATTGGCTAGGGACAGAGATCGGGCGAAAATGGAGCTTAGAGCAACAATGGAGCTTGGGGGTGGAAGAGGTAAGTCAACTCGGAGAAGAAGACTCCCTTTTATAATGGAAGAACAAATCCAACCGTTATCCACCAACTCAGCCTGCGATGCACGGTACTACCGCACCGGAGACGCGACACTATCGTCCGGGCCCGCGGTACTACCGCAGGGCACTGCAGTACTACCGCCACGCAGTAGTATCCAAAACAGCCCTGATGCGATGAAGCAGAGGACGGTAGAACCGCTGGCGCGGTACTACTGCAAGGCAGGGATAGTCCAGATTTGGGAAGGCACGGATATATAAAAATACATCCGTGGCAACTTCCCTGAGTTAAGATCTGTGCAAAAATCCGACACGGTGGTACCGCAAAACTGGAGCGGTACTACCGCATAGGGCGCGGATGTAAAAAATTACATCCGCCCCTACTTCCGCTCGTGCTGCTGGGCCTGGCCTGAGGCCACGGTACTACCACGCCCTAGGAGCGGTACTACCATGGGCACCTACGGTACTACCGCACTCGCGGCCGGTACTACGGCAGGGGCCTGCAGTACTACCGCTCCGAAGAGCTTTACTACCACATGCCCCAGTTCAGCCACACTAGGAGTCCATTTTGCAGAGACAATGAGAAACAGAGGATGCTCCAAAGAGCCAAAGGAAAGGTGGTGCAAAAGGAACAGACGTGTATGTGTTGATTCCTCCCAAACCTTTCCAATGCGGACCCCCTCTTAATAGTACGGCTTTCCTACGACTCAAACCACCGAAAAGAAACATAGAGAAACGCCGTCTTCAATATTCTTCGAGGGGCACCAAATCATCTTGTGCCTAGACATAATATATCTGAAATGCTCAATGCACACGATTAATCCTCAAAAGCATTGTCATCAATCACCAAAACTACTAAGAGATAAATATGCCCTTACACTAAGGTATGCTTGCGTAAATTATGAACTGTTATGTTCTTTTACGCGAACTAGCTATTTTATAACCTTTCTAGGATAGCTCATCACTGTCGAAATTTATTGCCAATTTCGCCGTCCACTCACGTACCCACCACCCCACATAATATTTCCTTTAAGTTCCAAGGCGAACTATGAACCCTTAATTTTTATTTATTTACAAACCCTTGAAGGAAATAGTTGTTGCCACAAGTATGTGAGATCAAACTTTTTAAAGGTACAAAACATGTTTAAAAATTCCGAAAATATTTACAAACACATCCATGTTTGATGTACAACCTCAAAAGTTTCCAGCTTCTAATTTGAACTACACTTAAAGAATAAAAAAATCAGATATGAACAGTGTCAAATACCCCATCCGTCCTAAAATAAGTGTCTCAACCTTAGTACACTTTGCACTAAAGTTAGTACAAAGTTGAGACAGTTATTTTGAGACAGAGGAATACTATTCACCCAAAGTTGACATCTTTACCTAATAATAAAGCAAATTGGGTTTATTTTTCGTCCATCATGACATTTTTCAGAAAAGTCCCTCTATTTCAGAGAATTCAACCCGCAGTCCTGTTTTAAGTTAAAACGAATCGTTATTTTTGTATTTTTACACAAAAGTCCCTGTCTTTTCTTGAAATCAACCCGCCGTCCGGATTTAAGTCACACCCAAACCGTTATTTTACATTTTTCAACCCCCTCCCTGATGTTTTAGGTAATTCATCTGCGGATCATATTTAAGTCAAACAAATGCTTTTTAAAATCATCCATATCTTTTAAACCGTAACTCCGATTTGAACATGTTATATATGAAATTTGATTAGAAAAATATGTAGAATATAAATATGAGGTTATTTTTTCCAGTTAAGTATTCTTAAATATTATTTTACAATATATTTGAGTCAAACCAAATGATTTTCTAAATTATCTGTATCTTTTAAATCGTAACTTCGATTTTAACATATTATATATGAAATTTTATTAGAAAAATGTGTGGAATCTAAATATGATGTTAATTTTACCTGTTAAATATTTTTAAAATATTGTTATGGAAGCAAACTTATAATTTATAGCGCAAGATCCATTTTTTTCATACCAACGGCGATCCAGATTGCAAATAAACAACCCACTATAATCATATAGGGAAAAGAAAACATCGATAACTACACATGCATACCTCTGAAAAATGTTGCAGGGGAAAACAACAGATTTCTCATCGCGAGAGTGAGAGAGAGAGAGAGAGAGAGGAGAGACGGAGAGAGAGACGCCTTAGGATTAATCATATTCAACACACATTTTTTGTTGTTTTGTGTGAACACCGAGGCCATCGCCGGCGAGGGTGAGAAGGAGGATAAGCGACAACACAAATATGATGTCTCGCAAAACTAAAGGAGATGAACCTATTGTGGTCTTGAGTGATGGTTGTTGAGTTAAGAGCGTGTGTTATGTTTTCTCTCCTGTTGCAACGCACGAGCTCTTTTGCTAGTTACTCATAACTGAATTTGTCTTTTTTTTTGAGTTGTAGGCATACCCCACAGGTGTGTTGTCATTTTTTCTAAAATTTCGAATTATCTAAATATGAATTTTTTGTGGTTGATTCTACGATGTCACCTAAATGGCAGATCCCCCGTGTCGTCGTGTTTATGTAATTTCCTCGATTGTAAATGGTTGACATTTGCTTAATACTATAATATAATTCAGCTGAGGATTCTCTGCCCCCTTTAGTATAAAAGAACTCTGCATAATTCCTCCGCAACAAAAAAAAAAAACTCTGCATAATTCGCACTGAGCATTCCACATCAGCACAATTAGACGACATCTGATGCTCATAGTACAACTAACTAATTGAAGAGGCACCACCACGCAGCCGATAAGCTCTAAACGGCGGGTGCCGCATGGACCACGGTTCACTCATAAGACACATGCCATTTTCCGTCGATGTACGGCAGTTCCCATGGCCTTTTACGATCCCGAGAACCGGAGCCCGCTACGGACGGACAGCGACAGCACTCCCGCTCATCGCGCGCCGCGCGTGGGACGATCACGATCGACGTCGATGCCGCCACCCACCGCCAACGGTGCGTTCCGCTGTGCTGGGGCGGCGTACGTGGAGGCCCCCGCGGCCGTCGGTAGTTCGGTCCAGATCACGCCGTTAACCCGCCTGGGGCCCTGCACGGAAGTCGGCTACCCCCTTCGTGCTCTATCCACTGCCGTCGCGAATCACGAGCTGTCCTGTCGCCGTGGGACGGGCGGCGCTCGTGTTTCGGATGCCCGGGCTCGTTGGTTTCTTGAAAAATTCCGTGGGGTTCCTTCACTACGAGCGAAGGCAACAGAGTACCTGGACTCCCTGAAAGATTCTAGAAGCAAAATCCTAGCCTTGCGAGTTACGACAACCAAGTGGTACAGTATAGTGGGTGGCTGATCTAAAGCAGGACCCGCCGCGGATGCATGAACTGCATGCAACTGGGTAACTACTCCCTCCGTTCCTACATATTTATCTTTCCAGATATTTCAACAAGTGACTACATACGGAATAAAATGAGTGAATCTACACTCTAAAATATGTCTATATACATCCGTATGTGGTAGTTCATTTGAAATTTCAAAAAAACAAATATTTAAGAACGAAGGGAATAGCCATCTAGGTAACCAGGTAACTAGCCAACTGGGCTAAGTTGACGGAAGAGTTGGATTACACTCTACGGACACTGAACGACGAGTGAAATGGGCCGTCAGAAATTCATATTTCGGGAAGAAGAACCGAATCGTGTGATTGGCATGCGACGGTGACGGGTGATTGCTGATTTAACCGATGGCTCGCTGTTTGGCCAACTTTGGCAAAGGATGCTTTATTCTGTGATGGTTGATGGGATGGCCACTTGAGAGGTGGAGTCATATTACGCGTTGCCCGTGTCTGGCTTTACCATGTTAATCAATAAAGGGGATAGTGTGTGTGACAAAACTAAAACTAAAAATACAGGACAACTCTACCCTTTGCACAAAATAGCACCAGCCAAGAAGGAATAAAGACCAAAAATGTCCTGAGCTTGACCAACTCCCACCACTGGCTTCCGGCACCACCACAACGGCCATCAAAGGAGAAAATGACGACCTCCTCACCAGAGCTCAAAGCGGCTCAATCGATAATATGCAGCTTTCCGGACCTCCAACGTGACTCACCGAAGGCGAAGCCGTTGCAGTTGAACAAATATGACTAGGTCAACACGTCGGACACGCCATCGAACTTCAAATATAGCACCCCTGTATGACTAAGACGTCAGAGGATGAAAAAACATACCTGCCAGCCACGAATCACAAACCCAGAACACGATCCACCATTTTTCATATCACTACTAGGGAAAGGCCTAGTACTGGCGCGGGTTAAACTTCAAGTAGTAGTGCGGGTGCCCGCACTACTACTAATTATCTGTAGCGCTTGTTTGGGACCCGTACTTCTACTATTAATTTAAAAAATTATTATTATTTTTCTGTGTATTTACGCAATATACAGATTTTCTCGATCTTGTGTGTGCTGTCAATGGTGGTGATGGTTTGATCCAGCGAAGGCAGGGGTTGCCGGAGGCGCGGACGGGCAACAACGGATCAAATCCAGCATCGGCGGCTGGAGAGGGACGGGATCCAGGGCAGAGCAAGGCGGCGGTGTAGGGCTCCTCTTAGCGGCTAGGGCAGAGAGCTCTTAGCCATCCATGGCGACGACGCATGGCCATGGGAGGATGAGTCAAACCAGAGGGAGAGAGGAAAAAAGATAAACGAGGGAGAGAGGAAAAAACAGAAACGAGGGAGAAAGAAAGGAGATGGAGGGAGCAGCAGGGTTCGCTGCCGGTGGTGAGGTGCTCCGACGAGGTGGCATAGAGGCGTGGGGGAAGACCAGCGAGCTCCTGGACACCGGCGGTACGAGGCGGCGACCTCCTTGGGCGACATGGAGGAGGAGGCGCGCATGTGCATGAGCGCCATGGGAGAGTCTAGGGAGAGAGGGGGAGAGGGACGGGAAAGACGAGGGATTCGGGGGAGGAGATGGGGATTTCAGAGCTCTTATAAACATTGTATTTGATAGTGCTACTTGTGAGCTGCGTTGGCATTTCCCTGAAGAGGAGAGGACGATGCAGTATAGTAGAGATAAGTATTTCCCTCGGTTATGAAATCAAAGTTATCAATCCAGTAGGAGAACCAAGTAACACTATGTAAACAACATCTGCAGACAAACAATAAATACTTGCAACCCAATGTGTAGAGGGGTTGTCAGTCCCTCAACTGTTATGAGCAATATTAAATTGTACATGTTTTGATACATAGAGCTTACTAAAATACAAAATAAAAAATGAAATAAAATTGCAGCAAGGTATTTTTGTTTTAATATATGATAGAAAATAGACCTGGGGTCCATAGTTTTCATTAGAGGCTTCTCTCGAGAAAATAGCATACGGTGAGTAAACAAATTATTGTTGGGCAATTGACAGAAAAGCAAATAATTATGACGATACCCAAGGCAATGATCATGTATATAGGCATCACGTTCAAGATTAGTTGACCGACTCCTGCCAACATCTACTATTATTACTCCACACATCAACCGCTATCCAGCATGCATCTAGTGTATTAAGTTCATGGAAAATGAGTAATGCTTTAAGCGAGCTGACATGATGTAGACAAGATGAACTCACGTATGAATAAACCACATCTTTTTACCCTTAATAGCAACGATACATACGTGTCATGTCCCTTTCTATCACTGGGATTGAGCACCGCAAGATCGAACCCATTACAAAGCACCTCTTCCAATGGCAAGATAAATCAATCTAGTTGGCCAATCCAAACTAATAAATCGGAGAAGAAATATGAAGCTATAATAATCACGCATAAAAGAGTTAAAAAGAAAACCCAAATAATATTCATGGATAGATCTAATCATAAACTCACAATTCATAGCAAGGGTATAAACCAACAAACACACCGCAAAAGGTCATTACATCAAATAGATCTCCAAGAACACCAAGGGGGACATTGTATTGAAGATCAAAAAGAGAGAAGAAGTCATCTAGCTACTAACTATGGACCCGTAGGTCTGTGGTAAACTACTCATGCCTCATCGGAGGGGCAGCAAGGGTGATGAAGAACCCCTCCGTGATTGTTTCCCCTCTGGCAGAGTGCTTAAAAAGGCCTCTAGATTGGATCTCGTGGTTCTGGAACTTGCGGTGGCGGAAAATGTTTTTTGTGGACTGCCCTGAGGGTTTTCGGATTTTAGAGTATTTATAGTGGTGGAGGTAGGTCAAACGTAGGGCCGTGGGCCCCACTACCCACTAGGGCACGCCAGAGGCCCCTGGTGCGCCCTAGTGCCTAGTGGACCACTCCTACATCTTCTCTTGGCCTCTAGAAGCTTCCAGGGTCTCTTATCACCAGAAAAAATCTCCAAAAAGTGTTGTGGCATTTGGACTTGGTTTGGTACTGATATTCTGCAAATAAAAAAACAAGCAAAAAACAGCAACTGGCACTGGGCACTAAGTTAGTAGGTTAGTCCCAAAAAATGATATAAAGTTGCTTGTAAATGTATGTAAAACATCCAAGATTGATAATATAATAGCATGGAACAATAAAAAAATATAAATATGTTGGAGACGTATCAGGTAGCAGCGCGGGGTTTATACCCCGCGCTACTACTCATTAGCAGCAGCGCGTGCCAGATAACCTGTGCCACTACTAAGTGATTGCCTATAGGCGTTTTCCTAGCAGTGGATGCCTCTGGATTCCCTCCCAAGCTCTGTGGCAGTGGTGGAGCAAACATGGTCGCCACGGCAGAGCTCGAGGACACAAATCCACCATTAGGATGCTACCGCCGCCACACCATCCTTGTTTGAACAGACTAGTTTCCAAATCCATCCCCAACCATAGGATCGATCACTTGAGGAAGGATCTGAAGCTTCTTTATTCAGCGCTGTCATCGCCACCCGCAAAGCCAAGACGACGAATGACCCAAAAAACTAAGATAGTAGGGCCTAAAACCTAAAGCTACACGATCCGTGCGCATGGATCCGGCGACCTGCCTCGCCACCAACGATCGAGGGGAGCCACAAGAGGACGGCAGTGGAAGGAAACACTCTTGATGGCTCGTGAGATCGCCCTTCAATTCCTAAGGAATTATCCTTGGAATGGGAGAGGGTGATTTAGCTCGTTGTTGCTGCATGTGCTTGTCTTCTAGTGCAGCTATAGTTCGAGTAGCGCTCCAGTGCACAAAAACCTTTTCCTCTTATTTTCTTAAAATGTGAATTTCATTTTGATTTAATATTTCATGTCCTTGCATAAACACCCATACAAAATTAGAAATAGATCTAGATCTAGATGCTTAGCGCGACGAAGTGTTCTTCCTCCTGCATCCACGAGTGAGGCGTCGTGAGCAAAACTTGTTACCGCCATTGGGCCTCCGTTCGACCAGAGTAAACTGGCCGAAACTTAGAATCTTGTAGAAGTAGTGGACAGAAAGTTAGTGAATGATACATCTCCGTCGTATCTACTTTTCCTAACATTTTTTCTCTTGTTTTGGACTATAATTTGCATAATTTGAATGAAACTAACCCGGACTGACGTTGTTTTCAGCAGAACTACCATGGTGTTGTTTTTATGCAGAAATAAAAGTTCTCTGATTGGAACGAAACTTTGCGAGGATTTTTTATTCAATAAAAGGTAATGTCTGGAGCCAAGACCAACGGAGGGGGCACCTGGGTGGGCACAACCCACTAGGGCGCGCACCCCCCTCAAGGCGCGCCCAGGTGGGTTGTCCCCACCTAGTGGCCCCACAGACCCTGAAACCGACGCTATAAAATCATATATTTTCAAAAAAAAACAGGGAGGAAGAATTATCTCGTTTCACGATAAGGAGCCGCCGTCACCTCCTATTCCTCATTGGGAGGCCAAACCTGGAGTCCATTTGGGGCTCCGGAGAGGGGAACCTTCGATCTTCGTCATCACCAACCCTCCTCCATCACCAGTTCCATGATGCTCTCCACCGGGAGTGAGCAATTCCTTCGTAGGCTCGCTAGTCGGTGAGGAGTTGGATGAGATTCATCATGTAATCGAGTTAGTTTTGTTAGGGCTTGATCCCTAGTATCCACTATGTTCTGAGATTGATGTTGCTATGACTTTGCCATGCTTAATGCTTGTCACTTTGGGTCCGGGTGCCATGATTTCAGATCTGAACCGTTTATGTTATCACCATTATATCCATGTTCTAGATGCGATCTTGCAAGTTATAGTCACCTACTATGTGCTATGATCCGGCAACCCTGGAGTGACAATAGTCGGGACACTTCCCAGTGATGACCATAGTTTGAGGAGTTCATGTATTCACCATGTGTTAATGCTTTATTCTGGGGCTCTATTAAAAGGAGGCCTTCATATCCCTTAATTTCCAATAGGACCCCGCTGCCACGGGAGAGTAGGACAAAAGATGTCATGAAAGTTCTTTCCATAAGCATGTATGACTATTAACGGAATACATGCCTACATTATATTTATGAACTGGAGCTAGTGCCGTATCGCCCTAGGTTATGACTGTTATATGATGAATATCATCCAAAAAATCGCCGATCCAATGCCTACGATTTTCCTACATATTGATCTTGCTAAGTTACTACTGGTGTTGTTACTATTGTCACTGCTACAAAACTATTATTATCACCATTACCATTACTGTTGCTGCTACCACTACTATCAAAGCTATCTACTATTGTGCTACTGATCATTTTGCTGCAGATAATTAATCTCCAGGTGTGACTGAATTGACAACTCAGTTGCTAATACTTGCAAATATTCTTTGACTTCCCTTGTGTCGAATCTATAAATTTGGGTTGAATACTCTACCCTCGAAAATTGTTGTGATCCCTTACACTTGTTGGTTATCAGTGAAAGAGACCAAAATATGTCGATGGTCGTGATTTGCGTAGCAAGTCATCGCTCGAGAGAACAAAACAACGTAGAGGGAATGTAGAATGCCCCAGGTTTGGATAGATGAAGTTTGGAGCATAAATTTCACACACTCTCCAACAAGACTGAGGCTCGCCAACCTTCGGTTTTCGTAACTACAACCAGAGAAGAAAAATGCAAAATCATGGTGTTCGATCCGTAGGACAACGACACCGAGACAAACCTGCAGAAGAAGAAAGCCAGACCCAAAGAAACGAATTTAAAGACACATGATCCAACACCCACACCTAATGATAATAAGACACACCACCAGAACCAGGGTGAAGCAGAGAGACCTTACTCCAAGATGATGATGTCGCAATCATCTTGTCACAGTTGATCGACGACAAATCTAAATTTATTGCTAATCCTACCACCACTATCGAAGCCCAAGGATCCCCTCCCCTTCCCGTCATGGGAGCAACAGATGAAGGAGAGGGGGCCATGCCTCGTCGACGAGTCAGGGAAGATCAGGTGCCACCTTGCGGATAAACATTAACCAGTGTAACTTGTTGGTTCAATATAGAGTCATATACGGGGATACTACAAACATCAATAATCCGAAACATACAAATGATCTACACAAAAAAATGTGCAGGCCTCCTCTGACCATACTACCCCCCCCCCCCCCCCAATTTCATGTTGGGCCTCCCTTTTTCGCTGATGTCCAATTAAAAAATTGTGGCATTAGCTTGTAAAGGTAATTCTGTGAAAACAACTTTAGATGCAGCATTGTTGTTGGTAATATTGTCATGTGGGGTTCTCACCCAATTGGCGGAAATTCGCAGGGGCATGCACATGTGGAGGCGGGCACGCACTTTCCAAGCCATGCCCGACCGCTCGATTGCCTCCTGATTCGTGAAGTAGTTGTATCCCGCATGTGGGTGTCGGAATTTTTAAGTTTCAGTGTTGAAGCTTATGATTTTTCATCTAAAATTTGTAAATTTCTCGCTCGCTCTTACCAAGTTTTAGAAATAAAACTTTAAGATATTTTTTGTCGGTTCTAGCCACAAAAATGTGATTTTATCGTTCACTCATACTAAGTTTTAAGAGTTGAAACTTAATATCTGTTTTTGAGATTCATCAAAAATGTATTCAAGTTGGGTCTTATTTGAAAGCCCTCGTCACAAGAAACACGATTATGAAAATATAACTTAATTTGGATATCTCATTCAAAATGTATAAAAGTTTCATAATTGGAATCCAAAAATGAAAGCACATGCAACAAATCCTCTTCCACACAATTGGTTTGTATGTTAGGGCATCTCTAATGTCGGCCCTCAAACCGCCCACATATGTCCGGACTGTGAGGTCCGAACGTGTCTTGCCATCCAACGCGGGTGTGTATCAGTCCGTGATGACCCACAAGTGTAGGTGATCAATCGTAGTCCTTTCGATAAGTAAGAATGTCGAACCCAACGAGGAGCAGAAGGAATTGACAAGCGGTTTCAGCAAGGTATTCTCTGCAAGTGTTGTAGATAGTAGTAACAGATAGTTGGATTGCAAGATAATCCGTAACAAGTAGCAAGTGAAAATAGTAATAAGGGTGCAGCATGGTGGCCCAATCTTTTTTATACCAAAGGACAAGCCAAAAGTACTAGTTATAGTGAACAAAGCGTTCTTGAGGACACATGGTAATTCTCATCTAGTCACGTTCACCATGTTTAGTCAATTTCCGTTCACTACTTTGATAATTTCATATGTGGGTGGACTAGTGCTAAGGTGTTTTTCTTGCTTGAACAAACAACCCACTTATGATTAACCCCTCTCGCAAGCCTCCTCAACTACGAAAGAAGAATTAGTATAAATCTAACCATATCATGAAACATATGGATCCAAATCAGCCCCTCATGGAATAGCGCATAAAGTAGGGTTTACACTTCTGTCACTCTCAAAATCCTTTATCTACTCACTACCCCCAATGCCTTCCCATAGGCCAAACATGGTGAAGTGTCATGTAGTCGACATTCACACGACACCACTAGAGAAAGAACAACATACACATCATCGAAATATTGAATGAATGATAACTTTGCATGATTACTTATAGCAAGACTTCTCCCATGTCCTGAAGAACAAATGGAACTACTCACAAATCATATTCATGTTCAAGATTAGATAAGTGTAATATATAATTAAGGATATGACATATGATATTCCACCAAATAAACCAACTAGCATCAACTTCAAGATGTGATTAACACTACCAGCCGCCCACATGTACCAATCTTAGGTTTTGAGACAAAGATTGAATACAAGAGACGAACTAGGGTTTGAGATGAGATGTTGCTGGTGAAAATGTTTATGGAGATGAGTCCTCCAATGATGAGAGGAACATCGGTATGATTTCTCCCTATCGGAGAGAAGTATCCCTAGTGGAATCGCTCTGCAAGAGAGGAAAAGTGTTCCTGCTCAGATTCCATCTCGAGACGGCACCTCTTCGCCCCGAAAGTGTTCTTCTATTTTTTTTCTATGGCAAATTGCCTCATATAGCAAAAGGAGGGCACCAGAGGGCATCTATGGCCCCACAAGACATCTAGGCGCGCCCTGTTGTCTTGTGGGCCCATGGTTGATCCTTTCCAGTACTTCTTTCTCCCAGTACTTTTTATAAATTCCAAAATAATTCCATTACAATTTCTGGTAATTTGGAGCTCCGGAGAATAGGTATATCTGTTGTAGCTTTTTTTGGTCTAGAATTACAGCTGCCACAATCTCCCTTTTCATGTTGATCTTGCATATTAAGAGAGAAAAGACATTAGAATTGCACCATAAAGTGAAATATTGATCAAAAACACATAAATAACCATAGGAAAACATGATGCAAAATGGACGTACCAGTCCGCTTGCTTGTCCGAACGTGTTTTTTCCCGCAAACCGGATACAAAGTGGGGGAGGGACTTTGAGGGCTTCCGGACCGCTACCATGCCTGCGTGTGACTTCCCTGGCCCACCACAACCCCCACCCGCCTCTCTTGCTCTTCCCATCGAACGTCTGCACTGCTTGCCATGCTGCATTCATGCTAGTCCGGAACATGCATCGCCCTATATTGATGTCGTGATTTGATCGGGCGGGAGGGTGGCACTAATAGACGTCACACTTCGGGCGTCGACGCTTTAGTGTAGACGTCGCGTCCCGAGAAAGCAACTCTGGGCACTGCGCAACATTGAAGCAGGTTGAGTGCCCCTTCACCTGGCCTAGTCATATGTGGTTATTTAAGTCATCCACCAGCAACACACACAACCTCACTCCCCCTCCTCGAGCACCCCCTCCCCCTCCCCATCACCGTCCCCGAGCGCTTGCTCCTCACTGAGCCCAACGGCGACGCCGAAGTCCTGGTTCTCCGCACCGACATGCGGAAGCGGTGGGACTTCTTTGTCCGATGGTTCTTGGCCTGCTGCCCACGCTCTCCGGGCCCATCGGCATCCACGACGCCCGGCTCCTCTAGCAAGGAGGAGATTGTCATCTCCTCCAGCGACGAGGAGGACCAGACGCTGATACGTCCATTTTGCATCATGTTTCCCTACAGTTATCTATAGTGTTTTTATTCAATATAACAGTTTGTGGAGTAATTCTAATGCCTTTTCTCTCATAATATGCAAGGATTAAACAAAGAGGGAGAATAGTGATAAACCACAAGTATAGGGGATCGCAACAGTTTTCAAGGGTAGAGTATACAACCCAAATTTATTGATTCGACACAAGGGGAGCCAAAGAATATTTGCAAGTATTAGCGGCTGAGTTGTCAATTCAACCACACTTGGAGATTAATTATCTGCAGCAAAGTGATTAGTAGCACAATAGTATGATAGTTTGATAGTAGTAGCAACAACAATAGTAATGGTAACAGTGGTAGCATTGATTTTGTAGCAAATGTAGTAGTAACAGTAGCTGTAGTAACTAACCAAGATCAATATATAGGAAAATCATAGACATTGGATCGGTGTATTAGTTGGATGATATTCATCATATAACAGTAATAACCTAGGGCAATACAAAACTAGCTCCAGTAATAACCTTGATGCTAAATTTGATAAAAGTGGGATTGAAGAAATTAAAACCCTAGATGTTGCTAAACCTACTATTATGGGTTTCAAGGAATTTAAATATGAAAATTGCTCTTTGATTGATTGTATTTCCTTGTTGCAATCCGTGCTAAATTCTCCTCACGCTTATAGTCAAAATAAAGCGTTTACTAAACATATCGTTGATGCCTTGATGCAATCTTATGAAGAAAAACTTGAATTGGAAGTTTCTATCCCTAGAAAACTTTATGATGAGTGGGAACCAACTATTAAAATTAGAATTAAAGATCATGAATTCTAGGCTTTATGTGATTTGGGTGCTAGTGTTTCCACGATTCCAAAGACTTTGTGTGATTTGTTAGGTTTCCGTGATTTTGATGATTGCTCTTTAAACTTGCACCTTGCGGATTCCACTATTAAGAAACCTATGGGAATAATTAATGAGGTTCTTGTTGTTGCAAATAGGAATTATGTGCCCGTAGATTTTATTGTTCTTGACATAGATTGCAATTCTTCATGTCATATTATTCTTGGTAGACCTTACCTTAGAACGATTGGTGCAATTATTGATATGAAGGAAGGAAATATTAGATTCAAATTTCCATTAAGGAAAGGCTTGGAACACTTTCCTAGAAAGAAAATTAAATTACCTTATGAATCTATTATGAGAGCCACTTATGGATTGCCTACCAAAGATGGCAATACCTAGATCTATTCTTGCTTGTTATGCCTAGCTAGGGGCGTTAAACGATAGCGCTTGTTGGGAGGCAACCCAATTTTATTTTTATCCTTGATTTGTGCTCCTGTTTAGTAATAAATAATTTATCTAGATTC
The DNA here is from genome assembly GCF_056163025.1 of Triticum urartu. NCBI lineage: Eukaryota > Viridiplantae > Streptophyta > Magnoliopsida > Poales > Poaceae > Triticum > Triticum urartu. The sequence goes on along the minus strand of NC_141875.1, from coordinate 609,425,315 downwards.
TGTTTTGGTTGTGTTTTTTGTGTTTAATTAGTGTTTGTGCCAAGTAGAACCGTTGGGAAGACTTGGGGAAAGTCTTGTTGAACTTGCTGTAAAAAACAGAAACTTTAGCGCTCACGAGAACTGCTGTCATTTTTATTTGGAAAGTGATATTTAGTTAATTATTTTTGCAGATGATTAATAGATAAATTACTCATGTCCAGAAATTTATTTTAGAATTTTTGGGGTTCCAGAACTTGTGCTAGCTACAGATTACTACAGACTGTTCTGTTTCTGACAGATTCTGTTTTTCGTGTGTTGTTTGCTTATTTTGATGAATCTATGGCTAGTAAAATAGTTTATAAACTATAGATAAGTTGGAATAAAGTAGTTATAACTCCAATATAAATAAAGAATGAGTTCATTACAGTACCTTTAAGTGGTCTTTTATTTTCTTTCGCTAACGGAGCTCACGAGATTTTCTACTTTAAGTTTTGTGTTGTGAAGTTTTCAAGTTTTGGGTAAAGATTTGATGGATTATGGAACAAGGAGTGGCAAGAGCCTAAGCTTGGGGATGCCCATGGCACCCCCAAGATAATCTAAGGACACCTAAAAGCCAAAGCTTGGGGATGCCCCGGAAGGCATCCCCTCTTTCGTCTACTTCTATCGGTAACTTTACTTGGAGCTATATTTTTATTCGCCACATGATATGTGTTTTGCTTGGAGCGTCTTGTATGATTTGAGTATTTGCTTGTTAGTTTACCACAATCATCCTTGCTGTACACACCTTTTGAGAGATCCATACATGATTTGGAATTTATTAGAATACTCTATGTGCTTCGCTTATATCTTTTGAGTTATATAATTTTTGCTCTAGTACTTCACTTATATCTTTTAGAGCACGGTGGTGGATTTGTTTTATAGAAACTATTGATCTCTCATGCTTCACTTAGATTATTTTGAGAGTCTTAATAGCATGGTAATTTGCTTAAAATCCTAATATGCTCGGTATTCAAAGTTAGTAAAATTTTCTTAAGAGTGTTTTGAATACTAAGAGAAGTTTGATGCTAGATGATTGTTTTGAGATATGGAGGTAATAGTATCAAAGTCGTGTTAGTTGAGTAGTAGTGAAATTGAGAAATACTTGTGTTGAAGTTTGCAATTCCTGTAGCATGCACGTATGGTAAACGTTATGCAACAAATTTGAAACATGAGGTGTTATTTGATTGTCTTCCTTATGAGTGGCGGTCGGGGACGAGCGATGGTATTTTCCTACCAATCTATCCCCCTAGGAGCATGCGCGTAGTACCGAGGTTTTTGATGACTTGTAGATTTTTCCAATAAGTATGTGACTTCTTTATGACTAATGTTGAGTCCATGGATTATACACACTCTCACCCTTCCATCCTTGCTAGCCTCTTCGGTACCGTGCATTGCCCTTTCTCACATTGAGAGTTGGAGCAAACTTTGCCGGTGCATCCAAACCCCGTGATATGATACGCTCTTTCACACATAAACCTCCTTATATCTTCCTCAAAACAGCCACCATACCTACCTATTATGGCATTTCCATAGCCATTCCGAGATATATTGCCATGCAACTTTCCATCATTCCGTTCATCATGACACATTCATTATTGCCATATTGCTTAGCATGATCAGGTAGTTGACATAGTATTTGTGGCAAAGCCATCGTTCATAATTCTTTCATACATGTCACTCTTGGTCCATTGCATATCCCTGTACACCACCGGAGGCATTCATATAGAGTCATCTTTTGTTCTAGTATCGAGTTGTAATCATTGAGTTGTAAATAAATAGAAGTGTGATGATCATCATTTTCTAGGGCATTGTCCCAAGTGAGGAAAAAAGGTCATAAAAAAAGAGAAGGCCCAAAAAAAGAAAAAAAAGAAAAAGGCCATAAAAAAGAGAAGGCCCAAAAAATGAGAGAAAAAGAGAGAAGGGACAATGTTACTATCCTTTGCCACACTTGTGCTTCAAAGTAGCACCTTAATCTTCATGTTAGAGAGTCTCTTGTTTTGTCACTTCAATATACTAGTGGGAATTTTTCATTATAGAACTTGGCTTGTATATTCCAACAACGGGCCTCCTTAAGTGCCCTAGGTCTTCGTGAGCAAGCAAGTTGGATGCACACCCACTAGTTTCTTTTGTTGAGCTTTCATACATTTATAGCTCTAGTGCATCCGTTGCAAGGCAATGCCTACTCCTTGCATTAACATCAATCGGTGGGCATCTCCATAGCCCATTGATTAGCCTCGTTGATGTGAGACTTTCTCCCTTTTTGTCTTCTCCACATAACCCCCCTCATTATATTCTATTCCACCCATAGTGCTATGTCCATGGCTCGCGCTCATATATTGCGTGAAAGTTTATAGGTTTGAGATTACTAAAGTATGAAACAATTGCTTGGCTTGTCATCGGGGTTGTGCATGATGAAAGCATTCTTGTGTGACGAAAATGAAACATGACTAAACCGTATGATTTTGTAGGGATGAACTTTCTTTGGCCATGTTATTTTGAGAAGACATAATTGCTTAGTTAGTATGCTTGAAGTATTATTTTTATGTCAATATGAACTTTTGTCTTGAATCTTTCGGATCTGAATATTTATACAACAATTAAGAAGAATTACATTAAAATTATGCTAAGTAGCACTCCGCATCAAAATTTATGTTTTTATCATTTACCTACTCGAGTACGAGCAGGAATTAAGCTTGGGGATGCTTGATACGTCTCCAACGTATCTATAATTTTTGATCGCTCCATGCTATATTATCTACTGTTTTGGACATTATTGGGCTTTATTATCCACTTTTATATTATTTTTGGGACTAACCTATTAACCGGAGGCCCAGCCCAGAATTGCTATTTTTTGCCTGTTTTAGGGTTTCGAAGAAAAGGAATATCAAACGGAGTCCAAGCGGAATGAAACCTTCGGGAACGTGATTTTCTCAATGAACAAGACCCGGGAGACTTGGACCCTACGTCAAGAAAGAGAAGAGGAGGCCACGAGGTAGGGAGCGCGCCTACCCCCCCTCCCAGGCGCGCCCTCCACCCTCGTGGCCCCCCTGTTGCTCGACCGACATACTCCTTCCTCCTATATATACCTACATACCCCCAAACGATCAGAGACGGAGCCAAAACATTAATTCCACCGCCGTAACTTTCTGTATCCACGAGATCCCATCTTGGGGCCTATTCCGAAGCTCCGCGGTAGGGGGCATCGATCACGGAGGGTGAGGGAGTCCTGGATTAGGGGGTGTTCGGATAGCCAAACTATACCTTCAAGCCGGACTCCTGGACTATGAAGATACAAGATTGAAGACTCTGTCCCGTGTCCGGAAGGGACTTTCCTTGGCGTGGAAGGCAAGCTTGGCGATACGGATGTTCAGATCTCCTACCATTGTAACCGACTCTATGTAACCCTTACCCTATCCGGTGTCTATATAAACCGGAGGGTTTTAGTCCGTAGGACAACATACACATCAACAATCATACCATAGGCTAGATTCTAGGGTTTAGCCTCTCTGATCTCGTGGTAGATCAACTCTTGTAATACCCATACCATCAATATTAATCAAGCAGGACGTAGGGTGTTACCTCCATCGAGAGGGCCCGAACCTGGGTAAAACTTCGCGTCCCCTGCCTCTTGTTACCATCCGGCCTAGACGCACAGTTCGGGACCCCCTACCCGAGATCCGCCGGTTTTGACACCGACATTGGTGCTTTCATTGAGAGTTCCTCTGTGCCGTCGCCGTCAGGCCCGATGGCTCCTACGATCATCAATGGCGATGCGGTCCAGGGTGAGACCTTCCTCCCCGGACAGATCTTCGTCTTTGGCGGCTTTGCACTGCGGGCCGATTCACTTGGCCATCTAGAGCAGATCGAAAGCTACGCCCCTGGCCGTCAGGTCAGATTCGGAAGTTTAAACTACACGGCCGACATCCGCGGGGACTTGATCTTCGACGGATTCGAACCACTGCCGAGTGCGCCGCACTGTCACGACGAGCATGATCTAGCTCTGCCGTCGAACAGTGCCCTGGAGGCCGCACCTGCATTGGCTCCGGCCCCTGGTTCGGAGCCGAACGCGCCGATAGATGATGGGCGGTTGGACGCCGCCTCGGGGGCTGCGATCCTAACGGCGGTTGAGTAGAACACCAGCCCCGTACTCTGCAAGACTCGTGACTCCATGGAGCTGAATTCTTCTCCGGACTCCGAACCCTCCACGCCCCTGCCGAGCGAATCCGATTGGGCACCGATCATGGAGTTCACGGCCACGGACGTCTTTCAGCACTCGCCTTTCGGCGATATCCTGAAATCACTGAAGTCTCTCTCTTTGTCGGGAGAGCCCTGGCCGGACTACGGTCAGCGAGGTTGGGGTACGGACGATGAAGAAATTCAAAACCCACCCACCACCCACTTTGTAGCCACTGTCGACAACTTAACCGATATGCTCGACTTCGACTCCGAAGACATCGACGGTATGGACGCCGATGAAGGAGATGATGAAGAACCAGCGCCTACTAGGCCCTGGAAAGCCACCTCGTCATATGACATATACATGGTGGACACCCCAAAAGAGGGAGAGGGCGATGAAACAGCGGAGGATGACCCCTCCAAGAAACAGCAAAAGTGCCGGCGTCAGCGGCGCGCTCAAAATCCCGCCAACACAAAAACGGTGATTCCAGCATGGGAGATAATAGTACCCCGGAAAGCACCGAAGAACATCCCCCCAAGCAAGATTTAGCACAGGAGGATGGAGAAACCAGCCCTCATGAGAGAGCGGCCGACAGAGAGGTCGAGGACGATAATTGTATGCCTCCCTCCGAAGACGAGGCAAGCCTCGACGACGATGAATTCGTCGTGCCGGAGGATCCCGTTGAACAAGAGCGTTTTCAATGCAGGCTTATGGCCACGGCAAGAAGCCTCAAGAAAAAACAGCAGCAGCTTAAAGCTGATCAAGATCGGCTAGTCGATAGATGGACTGAAGTCCTCGCGGCCGAAGAGCATAAACCCGAACGCCCCTCCAAGTGCTACCCGAAGCGCAGATTGCTACCCCGATTAGAGGAGGAAGCACTCGACGCGGCCGACAGGCCACCTCGTGGCCGCGACAGAGAGGCCTCATGGCCCTCCACCCAAGCCGCACCCCGTACCAAGGCACGGGAATATGCGCGGGACTTACGAGACATGTTGGAGGACAAGGCAAGGCAAACAAGATCGATCTACGGATCACGTAGGCACCCCACGGCTCGAGACGATAATCGTCACGCCGGCCACAAATTCGGCAGGGCCGAACACAGTAGACAAAGCTCATTGGAGCTACGTCATGATATCGCCCAATACAGAGGCGCCGCACACCCATTGTGCTTCATAGACGAAATAATGGATCATCAAATCCCCGAGGGTTTCAAACCCGTAAACATCGAATCATATGACGGCTCAACAGATCCCGCGATATGGATCGAGGATTATCTCCTTCATATCCACATGGCCCACGGCGATGATTTCCACGCCATCAAATACCTCCCACTCAAGCTTAAAGGACCAACCCGGCAGTGGCTTAACAGCCTGCCAACAGGGTCAATCAGCTGTTGGGAGGACCTGGAAGCCGCATTCCTCAACAATTTTCAGGGCACCTATGTGCGAACCCCAGACGCTGACGACCTAAGCCACGTAATTCAGCAGCCAGATGAATCGGCCAGGCAATTCTGGACACGGTTTCTAACAAAGAAAAATCAAATACTCGACTGTCCCGACGCAGAGGCCTTAGCAGCCTTCAAGCATAATATCCGTGACGAGTGGCTTGCTCGGCACCTAGGACAGGAGAAGCCGAAATCTATGGCAGCACTCACGGCACTCATGACCCGCTTTTGCGCGGGAGAGGATAGCTGGCTTGCTCGTAGCAACAATATGACCAAGAACCCTGGTAGTTTGGACATCAGGGGCGTTAGTGGCAAGTCGGGTCGCAACCAACAGAAGCGTCGCATCAACGGAGACAATGCTAAGGATACGGCAGTTAATGCCGGATTCAGAGGCTCTAAATCCGGTCAGCGGAAAAAATTATTCAAAAGGAATCCTAGGGGCCCGTCCAGCTTGGACCGAATACTCGACCGCTTGTGCCCAATACACGGCACCCCCAAAAAGCCATCCAATCACACCAACAGGGATTGCTGGGTGTTCAAGCAGGCAGGCAAATTAAGCGCTGACAATGAAGACAAGGGGTTGCATAGCGACGACGACGAGGAGCCCCGGCCGCCGAATAACAATGGACAGAAGGGTTTTCCCCCACAAGTGTGGACGGTGAACATGATATACGCCACCCACGTCCCCAAAAGGGAGTGGAAGCGCGCGTTAAGGGACGTATATGCGGTAGAGCCAGTCTCCCCAAAGTTCAACCCATGGTCCTCCTGCCCGATCACCTTTGATCGAAGAGACCATCCCACTAGCATCCGTCATGGCGGATTCGCCGCATTGGTTCTCGACCCAATTATTGACGGATTTCATCTCACTAGAGTCCTTATGGACGGCGGCAGTAGCCTGAACCTGCTTTACCAGGATACAGTGCGGAAAATGGGCATAGATTCCTCGAGGATTAAGCCCACCAAAACGACCTTTAAAGGCGTAATACCAGGTGTAGAGGCTAGCTGCATAGGCTCAGTCACACTTGAAGTGGTCTTCGGATCTCCGGATAATTTCCGAAGTGAGGAGTTAATCTTCGACATAGTCCCGTTCCGCAGTGGCTACCATGCACTGCTCGGGCGAACCGCATTTGCCAAGTTCAATGCGGTCCCGCACTACACATACCTTAAGCTCAAGATGCCAGGCCCTCAAGGAGTAATTACGGTCAATGGAAACACCGAACGCTCCCTCCGAACGGAGGAGCACACGGCAGCCCTTGCAGCGGAAGCACAAAGCAGCCTCTCCAGGCAGTTCTCCAGTCCGGCCATTAAACGTCCGGACACAGTCAAGCGCGCCCGGAGTAACCTACAACAAGACCGCCTGGCATGTTCCGAGCAGGCGTAGCAATGTGGCCCCAACCCCAACACCTGCAAAAAGGCGATGCCAGTACTTCGCGTACATAACTACGCCCTAGAAATACCATGGGCATAGGGGGAGGGGCACCATCACGGCATGCCCAAAACACGGCTTAAACTGCACCAGGGGCTGCCGGCCTTTTTTATACTTTTCTCTTACTTCCAGGGCTCTACTCTTCGGAAGGCTTGTTCAGTAGTTCAATTGCCGCACAAATGATGCAAGGACCAGGGAAGCAGACAAGCCATGCCGCATTACGGAAATCCTAGGTGGTCTCTATCAGGAGCAGTATACCTGTTTCGCATACTATCCCGCAGCTTGCCCCTGAAGCAAACATGTTAAATAGTCCAACTTTTCGTTTATCGCGTCACTTGTATCGTTCTGCTTTGATCGCAGCTATTTCAGTGAACAATGCGTAGCTTTTGTCCATTTTTTGCATTACCCTTTTTTAATATATATATATATATATATTCCTTAAATGACATGTTGCACCCGTACACTTTGGTACGGCCAAAATACGCCAGGGGCTTCAGTACCCCTCAACATGGTGTGAGAAGTCCGAACACTTTAACAAGTGCGGCACCCCGAACTTATAGCATTATATGCATCGGCTCCGAATCATGTCTTGGGTCAATAGTTGGGTTTGCCCGGCTCCTATGTTTTGGTGCCTTACGTTCCGCTATATCGGCTAAGGTAGCACTAGGAGAACCACTACGATTGTGCCCCAGTTGAGCTGGGCCGAGCACCTCAGTGGAGAAAGCTAAAACTGACTGTCATGATGAAGCGAGAGCTGGTCGCTGTTCGAGAGGTTTTTTCGAGTCCCTAAAGACTTATGCCGCTTCGGGCGAGGAGTCGGCTCTGTCCGGCCAAGGCGTGGATAGCGCCCCGAAATCGGTCTTCCGCATACTAGGGGCTTCGCCAAAATTTAAAATTATAGAATTCTATGGCTAAGTGAGAGTGTTCACGCATTATAGTCTGATTGTCTCGTTCGTTGGGCTGAGCGCCTCCCTCGAAGGACCCAAATATGGGAAAAAGAGCGCCCAGGTTTATCCCCGAACACCCCAGCACTAGCGGCATGGGGGCAGAAGCCGATGACTCGCCATCTCTCAGTATTGATAAACAGCCGCACAGAAGGTGATATTTTAAATTCAAGCAGCATTGCTTAGCGCATATGAACAAGTTTTCAGCGCACAGGATAACACGAGCGGGTTTTACTCAAAAAATACATCCTTGGTACATTCATCTGCAACAAGACGGGCACCCTTCAGAACATCCTTATAATAATTCTCGGGCTTGCGATGCTCTTTCCCCGGAGGTGGCCCGTCCTTCACAAGCTTCTCCGCATCCAGCTTGCCCCAGTGCACCTTAGCACGGGCAAGGGCCCTACGGGCACCTTCAATACAGATGGAGCGCTTGATGTCTTCAAGCCTCGGACAGGCCTCCACCAGCCGCCGCACCAGCCCGAAATAGCTCCCAGGCGGAGCCTCTCCAGGCCACGGCCGAACTAGGAGGCCTTTCATGGCCTGTTCGGCCGCCTTGTGGAGCTCGACCAGTTGCTTCAGCTGGTCGCTCAGGGACACGGGGTGTCCGGCCCCAGCGTACTAAGACCAGAACACCTTCTCCGTCGAGCTGCCCTCCTCGGCTCGATAGAATGCGGCGGCATCAGATACACTTCGGGGAAGATCTGCGAACGCTCCTGGAGAGCTCCGGATTCGGGTAAGTAACAGGTAACTCACGTTTATGTGTTTGCTTTGCATAAAGAATGCCTTACCCGCCGCAATCTTCTTCACCTCATCCAACTCCTGGAGGGTCTTCTGGGACTCGGCCTTGGCAGACTTGGCATTTTCTATAGCTGCCGCGAGCTCGGACGCTCACGTCTTCGAGTCAAGCTCCAAACTCTCATGTTTCTTCATGAGAACCTGGAGCTCTTCCCGCACCTTGCCAACCTCAGCCTCATACCTCTCCCGCTCGGTGCGCTCCACGGCCGCACTCTTCTCGGCCTCGAGCAGTGCTTGCTTAAGGGTCGCCACCTCAGACGTGGCCCCTGCAATAGCCATGTCAATCCTGTCATTTTTTGCAATTGCACCTTTTTTATATACATATTCAAACATGGTATTTCTTACCTTCCTTCTCCTCGAGCTGCTTCTTGGCACGCCCGAGCTCTTGCTCGGCCTTCTCGAGACTCTACTTCAGCACGTCCACTTCCGCAGTCAGTGCGGCGGACGCTAGCAGAGAAGCCTGCATATGCATATTGACTCCTTTTGTTAGACTCCTGCGAATTCTTTGATCCTCTATTCGGCTTTTCTTCCCGAACGCCCAACAGAGCATCAGGGGCTACTGTCTATGCGGTAACATTATTTGAACATTCTTTACTTACCTCAAAGCCTGTTAAAAGGCTTGTACAAGCTTCAGTCAGTCCGCTTTTGGCGGACTGAACCTTCTGGATCACCGCACTCATAATAGTGCGGTGCCCCTCGTTGATGGAGGCACCTTGGAGCGCCTCCAACATTTTGTCCGGCGCCTCCGGATGGGCGGAGGTCACCGGCATGGTAGGCTTGTTCCTCTTGGAAGGAGGTCGTCCGCCGGACTCTGGAACCCTTGAAGATTCCGGAGCTGTGTCCGGCCTTAAGCCGGACTTGGAGCCCTGGGGGGTTTCATCCCCTTTACTCCTGGAGTCCGGGAGGTCGCCTTGCGGCGCCCCCAGGACCACCTCCTCCCGGCTTGGAACCTGTTGGGACAACACTTCGGTGTCGTCCGCAGGGCGGGGGGATGAAGCCGTCGGAAGTGAGTTCACCTCCGACGGGTCCAGCGAGCCGCTCGACGATGCGTCAAGCCGGTCTTTGGGTGGGCTGCACAAACATATTCGACATAAGGAAAAGCTGTGCGAAAAATGAATACTATGAATTACCCCGGTATCCGGACACTTACGATTTCGCCAGGGGCTTGGCCCTGGGCCACTCCTCTTCGTCGTCGGCGGCGTCGGTGGAGCAGTCCGGAGGAAGGGTTTTCCCCTTCTTGGACCCTCCGGCCTCCTCGGGGAGGGCGGCCTTCCTTTTCTTCTCTCCTCCCGCTGGAGGGGGAGAGGTCTCTTCTTCTTCCTCCTCGTCTTCACAAGAGGAAGGCGCTTCGGGACTGTCGGATGACGAATCCGACACCTCCTGACGCCGGGCACTCTTTCGAGTCCCCGTGGCCCTTTTCATGGCCTTCTTCTCCGGCACCACATAGGGCGCCGGAACCAGCAGCTTCGCCAAGCGAGCGTCCGCTGGGCCTTCGGGCAGAGGAGCCGGACCGTTGACCTGTCCGGACGTCGCCACCCAATCCTATCAAAGATAAGGGAACTCAGATCCCGCATAGAGTCAAACCATGAAAAACTGATACCCTGTAAGAGGACAAAAATGGCTTACCGCATGAGCGTGATGCTGAGTACTGAATCCATGATCCTCGGCGGCGGATGCGGGAGCCTCGACGCCCTGGAAAAGCACCCTCCAGGCATCTTCGTACGTCGTGTCGAAGAGCCTGTTTAGAGTTTGATGCTGCGCCGGGTCGAACTCCCACAGGTTGAAGGCCCATCGTTGACACGGGAGGATCAGGCGGACGAGCATAACCTGGACTACGTTAACAAGCTTGAGCTTCTTGTCCACCAGGGTTTGGATGCATGTTTGGAGTCCGGTCAGCTCTCCTTTTTTACCCCATGACAGGCCGGTCTCCTTCCAGGAGGTGAGCCACATAGGGGGTCCGGACCGAAACTCGGGGTTGCGACCCATTCGGGGTCGCACGGCTCGGTGATGTAAAACCATCCCGATTGCCACCCCTTCAGGGTCTCCACAAAGGAGCCCTCGAGCCACAGGACGTTGGCCATCTTGCCAACCATGGCACCGCTACACTCTGCCTGGCTGCCGCGCACCACCTTCGGCTTGACATTGAAGGTCTTTAGCCATAAGCCGAAATGAGGGCGGATGCGAAGGAATGCCTCGCACACGACGATAAACGCCGAGATGTTGAGGACGAAGTTCGGGGCCAGATTGTGGAAATCTAGGCCGTAGTAGAACATGAGCCCCCGGACAAATGGATGCAGAGGGAAGCCCAGTCTGCGGAGGAAATGGGGGAGAAATACCACCCTCTCATGGGGCCTAGGAGTGGGGATGAGCTGCCCCTTCTCGGGGAGTGGGTATGTGATGTCGCTGGCCAGATATCCGGCCTTCCTCAACTTTTTGATGTGTCCCTCCGTGACGAAGGAGACCATCCACTTGCCTCCCGCTTCGGACATGACTGGAGAGGGTTGAGGTGGTAGTGCGGACTTGGGCGCTGGAGCTCGAGTGCGCAAGAATGGATAGGCAGAGGAGGAAGAAGGCGTGGGTAAAAAGGTGGATCCTTATCCCCTTATATGGGTGGACGCGATTATGTGTCCCCACCAGCCTGGTAAAACTTGCTTATCTCCAAGCGCCGTAATCAAAGACGCGGTTGGGTTACCCACGCCCGTATTGATGAGAATCCCAAAATGAGGGGACACGATCTCTGCTTTGACAAGACGTGCCAAGGAAACCGCCTCGCATAACGCGCTAATGTGGGATAATGAAACGATTGGGATAAAGGCTTGGCCGTGGTGTGTCGCACCACGGAATACGTCAGCAGATTAGATTTGTGTTAATATTATTATTCTCTCTATGGCAATATGTGGAAACTTATTTTGTAGAGCCGGACACTATCTTTGTGTTCAAGATCTTCTATGAAGTATTTGGAGGAGGAACCCGCCTTGCAATGCCGAAGACAATTTGCGCGCCGGACTCGTCATCATTGAAGCCTGGTTTAGGGGCTACTAAGGGAGTCCTAGATTAGGGGGTGTTCAGATAGCCAAACTATACCTTCAAGCCGGACTACTGGACTATGAAGATACAGGATTGAAGACTCCGTCCCGTGTCTGGAAGGGACTTTCCTTGGCGTGGAAGGCAAGCTTGGCGATACGGATGTTCAGATCTCCTACCATTTTAACCGACTCTATGTAACCCTAACCCTATCCGGTGTCTATATAAACGGAGGGTTTTAGTCCGTAGGCCAACATACACATCAACAATCATACCATAGGCTAGCTTCTAGGGTTTAGCCTCTCTGATCTCGTGGTAGATCAACCCTTGTAATACCCATACCATCAATATTAATCAAGCAGGACGTAGGGTTTTACCTCCATCGAGAGGGCCCGAACATGGGTAAAACTTCGTGTCCCCTGCCTCCCGTTACCATCTGTGCTAGATGCACAGTTCGGGACCCCCTACCCGAGATCCGCCGGTTTTGACACCGACAGAGGGCTTCTACGTCAACACCATAGCCCCTCCGATGAAGTGTGAGTAGTTTACCTCAGACCTACGGGTCCATAGTTAGTAGCTAGATGGCTTCATCTCTCTTTTTGGATCTCAATACAATGTCCCCCTCTCTTGTGGAGATCTATTCGATGTAATCTTCTTTTTGCGGTGTGTTTGTTTAGATCGATGAATTGTGGGTTTATGATCAAGTCTATCTATGAATAATATTTGAATCTTCTCTGAATTCTTTTATGTATGATTGGTTATCTTTGCAAGTCTCTTTGAATTATCAGTTTGGTTTGGCCTACTAGATTGATCTTTCTTGCAATGGGAGAAGTGCTTAGCTTTGGGTTCAATCTTGCGGTGTCCTTTCCCAGTGACAGTAGGGCAGCAAGGCACGTATTGTATTGTTGCCATCGAGGATAACAAGATGGGGTTTTTATCATATTGCATGAGTTTATCCCTCTACATCATGTCATCTTGCTTAAGGCATTACTCTGTTTTTAACTTAATACTCTAGATGCATGTTGGATAGCGGTCGATGAGTGGAGTAATAGTAGTAGATGCAGGCAGGAGTCGGTCTACTTGTCTCGGACGTGATGCCTATATACATGATCATACCTAGATATTCTCATAACTATGATCAATTCTGTCAATTGCTCAACAGTAATTTGTTCACCCACCGTAGAATACTTATGCTCTCAAGAGAAGCCACTAGTGAAACCTATGGCCCCCGGGTCTATCTTTATCATATTAACCTCCTACTACTTAGTTATTTCCTTTGTTATTTACTTTGCCTTTATTTTACTTTGCATCTTTATCATAAAAATACCAAAATATTATCTTATCATATCTATCAGATCTCACTCTCGTAAGTGGCCTTATAGGGATTGACAACCCCTATTTGCGTTGGTTGTGAGGATTTATTTGTTTGGTGAAGATACGAGGGACTCGCGCGTAGCCACCTACTGGATTGATACATTGGTTCTCAAAAACTGAGAGAAATACTTACGCTACTTTGCTGCATCATCCCTTCCTCTTCGGGGAAAACCAACGCAGTGCTCAAGAGGTAGCAAGAGGTGAATTACATAAGCATGTGTAATCGTGATAAGAAATAGGAACGCTGTCGGTGTCAAAACCGGCGGATCTAGGGTAGGGGGTCCCAAACTGTGCGTCTAGCCAGATGGTAACAGGAGGCAAGGGACACGAAGTTTTACCCAGGTTCGGGCCCTCTTGATGGAGGTAAAACCCTATGTCCTGCTTGATTAATATTGAAGATATGGGTGTTACAAGAGTAGGTCTACCACGAGATCAGAGAGGCTAAACCCTAGAAGCTAGCCTATGGTATGATTGTATGTTGTGATTGTTGTCCTATGGACTAAAACCCCTCGGTTTATATAGACACTGGAGAGGGTTAGGGTTACACAAGGTCGGTTACAAAGGAGGAGATATCCATATACGTATTGCCTAGCTTGCCTTCCACGCCAAGTAGAGTCTCGTCCGGACACAAGACGAAGTCTTCAATCTTGTATCTTCATAGTCTAACAGTCTGGCCAATGGAGATAGTCCAGCTGTCCGGAGACCCCCTAATCCAGGACTCCCTCAGTAGCCCCTGAACTAGGCTTCAATGATGATGAGTCCGGTGCGTAGTTGTCTTTGGCATTGCAAGGCGGGTTCCTTCTCCGAATACATCACAGAAGAATTTGAATACAAGGATAGTGTCCGACCCTGCAAAATAAGTTCCACATTCCACCGTAGAGAGAATAATTTTTTTGCAGATCTAATTTGCTGGCTTGTTTTGACAGCATGACGTCATGTCATGGCCCGGTGATTATTCGAACCGTTTCTCTTAACCAGCTCCACACATAACGCGAGGCGGTTTCTTGACACGCCTTGCCGAAGCGGAGATCGTGTTCCCCTAATTACGGGATTCTCATTAATGCGGTCGTGGGTAATCCAACCGTGTCTAGGACCCCTAGATTATAGGCAAGTCCCAAACGGCTACGGAGAGGACGCTTGGTATTCACCCTCTTTATAAGGGGACAAGGTTTTCGCTTTTTCCCTCTCATGCTCAACCAAACCCTTCCCCCGCCTCGATTTCTAACACCCAAAGCCTAGGTTAGGTGCTCCGGATCTTCAATCATGTCCGGATCCAGCCTTCAAGGCCGATGGATGCCCTCCTCCGTGAAGGAAGAGGACATTAAGAAGTTGAGGGAGGCCAGATACCTGACCGCCGAGGTTTCGCATCGGCTGCCTGCTCGAGGGCAGGTCGTCCCTACTCCCGAACCCAACGAGAACGTTGTGTTCGTCTCCCACTTCCTCCGAGGTCTAGGCCTCACTCTGGATCCCTTCGTCAGGGGCTTGCTGTTCTATTACGGGCTAGATTTCCACGATCTAGCTCCGGACTCCTTTCTCCACATCACGACATTTATAGTCATGTGTGAGGCCTTCCTCCGTGTGACCCCTCACTTCGGCATGTGGCTCAAGACCTTTGAAGTACAACCGAAGATGATCGAGGGGCAACATGCAGCGTGCGGAGGTGCATCAATAGGCAAGATGGCAGGAGCTCCATGGCCGAAAGGTTCCTTTCCAGAGGTGTCTGAATTATGGCAACGAGAGTGGTTTTACGTCACGGCTCCTAGAAGTGCCAAGTGGGCGGCTGCCCCCGCTTTCCGCCCGGGCCCCCCACCACAACTGATGTCATGGATTAGCAAGGGTCTGAGCTGGGGTCCAGCCAAGGACGTGCCTATACTGCAAAGCCGCATCCGAGATCTCTTCTAGGGAGATTTTAATTTTGTTGCGGTAATACAAGTTATGCTGGTCCGTCAAGTCCAGTCTTGCAAACGCCGGCTCCTGCGCTTGTGGGAGTTCAACCCAGAGGGACCACGTGCCATTCAAAGTTTCCTCGGCCTGACGCATGAGGAGATGTACAAGTCATTCTTCGGACCTCAAGTGGAATGTACGGATATTACCGAGGACGTGAGACTCGAGGTCGCACCTTGCCCGGAGCCCTTGAAGGAAGATACCGAGGGAGATAATACGGGCGGACGCGGGCCTCCATCGCTATCCGCTCCAACCGAGGGAACGAGCGTCTCCACGAAGGAGGACGATCGGGGGAGGAAAAGGACTGCTTCCGAGGATCCGGAAGCCGAAGCCTCCAAACGGGAGAAGAGGTCTCTCACTGAGGGTCCTGCCTTGGGGGGTGTTTTTGCCGCACAGAGTCCGCGGGGGGATCAGCCCTCCAACGAGTCGTAAGTGATCCAAAATATTTTAATAGTAAGGGTACGCTATCTTTTTCCTCTGAGGAAATAACCACCGCATCTATCTTGCAGTTCGGGCCTCAGCCCCTCTCAAATGAGCTCGTCTTCGGGGATCTTCTTTGAGAGATGATGAAGAGCGAAACGCCTCCCCCGGAGTCCTCCGCTCCAGAAGCGGGCGACCCCGAAGTGTCATCGCGGAGGGCCTTTCCGGATCCGGTGAGGCCAGAAGATAATCCCGTAGACCCCCGAAGTCCCCAGTGTCCGGCTCCTGAAGAGAGCATACGAAAGAGTCCGACACCGTCTGGTGTGCGGTCGGACGTTCTGAGGGAGTTGGTGGGGCGAGCGGCCATCTCAGAAGAGCACCGTACGCTGATGGGTACGGTGATGGAGAGAATCTCGTCCGCTGAAAGCGGATTACATGAAGCCTTTATGAGTCTATTGACAGGCTTTGAGGTATGTGAGATAATATGTGATAGTACTGCACATGTTAGGTGTGGCCTGTGTAGATAGTAGCCCCTGAGACTTTGGTTGTCATCGAGAACGGCGGCGAACAGAGGATCATATTCCCAGGCAATAACCAAACTGCCTCTATGTGCAGGTGGTGGGAGCTCCGGTGGCTAGCCGGACTAGGGAGTTTGCCCAATTAAAACGGCAACTGGATGCGGCAGACGCCGACATCGAGCTTGTTAACAAGAGGCTTGACGAGGCACAGGATAAGTGTTATTATCCGGTGAACGCCACATAGTAAGAGCAGCATAATGCCAGTATCTTTAATATGTTGTGACTGCAGATGGAGCTACCACCGTGGAAGCCTTGCGGGCGGAACTTGCCCGAGCCAAGGAACAAGCAAGGATTAGTAATGCGGCTGCTTTGAAGGCGGACGAAGAGTTGAAAGCCGAGAAGGCCGCACATTGCGAGAGCCAGGAGAAGATGGCCAAGATGGCCGTAGAATTAAAAGACACTGCCGACCGTTGCCGGTTCCTTGAGAAATAAAACCGAGCGAAGGCAACGGACCTTGAGAAGGCCGCGGCGGTAGACAAAGACACCCGTTCTGCTATGAGAGCGAAGAAGGAGGAGCTGCGGGAAGCCGGGGATATTGCGGCTGGGAAACCCTTCATGTTACGCAGGAAGTTCGGAGATCCCCGGTATGCCCCTCTAGATCGGCTATGGAGTTCGGCAGATGCGTATATGGATTTGGTGGCGAGTGTTGCCGATGCAGCCAAGTACTTCCAAGGTCAGACAGATCGTGAAGTGGACAAGCTGTTCTGGACGCAATTCCACGTTCCAGAGCGTCCGCTTTCATTGACTGACCAGCTAGCCGAATGGGCCAAACTGAATAGGTTTTCCGGACTCGCCATGAGGTCCGTTGTGGATCAGCTACGGTCGGAAAGGCCAAAGCCAAACAACTATTTCAGCTTAGTGCAGCAGTTCCTTCATGCGGTGCCGCGCATTAATGCCATGAAGAGGTCAGCGTGCATAGAAGGCTCGCGGATGGCCCTTGCCCGTGTTAAAGCATACTGGGCGGAGATGGACGCTACCACTGTTGCGGCGCAGGGTTCGGCCATAGGCCGGGTGGCTGCCGAACACTATTTCAAGGAGGTTCTCGAGGGTGCTCGTTTGATAGAGGCCCAGTGCTCGAAAAATATTATGTTTGAGTGATATGTATTCTCATTGTAAGCACAATGCTTTTATGAATTTTTTATAAGGTTATTTTTATACTTTTGCCTGAAAGTAGTATGATGCCTCCTGTGCGGCCGTTTATGTATACTTGTGTATAACCTGAAAGATTGCAGCCGTCGGCTTCAACCCCCACGCATAAAATGCGGGGGTGCTCGCAAAAAACGCATGTTCACACTTAACCCAACGTGTTGGTCCTATTAAGGAGGTGATAGCGTAGCGAGCAAGGCAACCAGACTATAATGCTTTAACACTTTCACTTAGCCATAGGAGTTTGACAGTGGGGCTACTAGATAGCCCCCGGTGGCTCCGCACTCTCCCGATCGCGGGGTGCGTACATGCCTGGCCGGGAAATGGCCCTTCGTTAAGGCGGAGGAATTCTAACATTCCGATAGGTCACCGAGTGGTTGACCAGTCTCACGCTATATCATGACAGTCAGTTTTCAGCTTTCTCTACTGAGGTGCTCGTCCGGATGAACCAGGGCACAATCGTAGTAGTTCTCCTGGTGCTACCTTAGCCGGTAAAGCGAAACATAAGGCACCAAAACACAGGAGCCGGGCAAACCCAACATTTGACCGAAGACAATGATTCGGAGCTGATGCATATAAGGCCAAACTCGCGACGCCGAACACTCCCTAAGGTATTCGGTCTTTATGGTATAAACCGGGCCCAAATAGTGCCCTTCATAAGAAACCCCTTGTGTCCAGGTATGTGCATTATTCTGACGTGGACACATGCCAAGACGCCAGCATACTTCTCAACTGTGCTGAGAATGCGGTGGATATGTATCAACAAGAGACGGTAAAAAAAGGTTTACGCAGGGTCTTAATCTGAAAAGAATCCTTGGAGCGGGTCCCTGCTGCACGTCTGGGCATGTGTCTCCGTTGTGCCGTATCCTGGACGGGTGTAGCACGATGATCATCTGTAAAAGAGAGGAGCTTAGGTGAAAAAGCTGTCGTGCAAAAAGATAGTTTTTAAAGAAATCATGTATAATTCTAGGTAAGTAAGAATTGCCGCTTGTCTGCGCACGTTGAGCCCCTTGTAGTAATAGGGGTGTGATCATTGATCTGGTATAAATTGCATATGGCTGCGCCGGACTTGTCTAGCCGTGTCCGAGGTCGTGACGACCTGCTAAATGCTTTAGTTGGTGAGGCCATTTTTAGTGTGCGGCTGCCAGGGCAGCCGCACGCTCTTCGGCGCGCAGAGATCGCTTAATACTTCCGTTCACTATAATGATGCCACGTGGACCGGGCATCTTGAGTGTGAGGGAAGCGTAGTGTGGTATTGCATTAAAGCGAGCGAAAGCTTCGTGTCCGAGTAGTGCTTGATATCCACTTTGAAATGGAGCGATGTGGAAGGTTAAATGTTCGCTACGGAAGTTAACGGTGAAGCCGAATATAACTTTTAGTAGCAGGGAGCCCGTGCAATGAGCCCCTGGGCCTGGCATTACTCCTTTAAAGGTAATATTGCTATGGCAAATTTTTGTTGGGTCTATCCCCATTTCGCGGATTGTATCCTGGTATATCAGGTTTAGACTGCTGCCACCGTCCATCAGGACTCGTGTGAAGTGGTATTCGTCAATTATTGGGTCTAATACCAGGGCATCCCATCCTGCACGCTGGTCGAAAGTGATCGGCTGAGACGACCAGTGGCAGGACTCCGCAATGATAGGCCTTCGGGCGTATTTTGCTGGGAGTGCCGTTTTGTTTCTGCCATTGATCACGTGTAACACGTTTACTGTTTTGACTTCTGGTGGAAATTTCTTTTGTTCCCCAGTGTCTTCCTTGAGAGGCTCATCCTCATCTTTGCTTGGTGTATCATCCCCCTTGTGTACGGCGTTGAGCTTGCCGGACTGCTTGAAGACCCAACATTCTCTATGGGTGTGATTGGCTGGTTTGCCAGGGGTGCCATGGACCTGACATATTTGGTCCAGAATTTTGTTTAGGCTGGACAGTTCGTCTCTGTCGCCTTTAGGGGGTGTCTTTTGCTGACCTGGCCGAGAGCTTTTGAATCCGGCGTTTACTGCCGTGCTCTTCATGCTGTTTCTTTTATTCCGGCATTTGTTATTGTTATTGCGTCGTGATTTCCCGTTTCCATCTCTAACTTCAAATGTACTGGGGTCACTTGAGCTGCATCAGGCTAGCCAACTGTCTTCACCCGCGCAAAAGCGGGTCATGAGGCTTGTTAATGCTGCCATTGTTCTCGGTTTTTCTTGGCCGAGGTGTCGGGCAAGCCATTCATCACGGACGCCGTGCTTAAAAGCTGCCAAGGCTTCGGCGTCCGGGCAGTCAACAATTTGGTTCTTTTTAGTAAGGAACCTGTTCCAAAGCTTTGGGGGCTGACTCTCCGGGCTGTTGAGTTATATGACTCAAATCATCCGCATCCGGAGGTCGGACATAAGTCCCTTGAAAGTTTTCCCGAAAAGCGTCTTCGAGCTCTGGCCAGCTTCCAATGGAGTTTTCGGGGAGGCCTTTAAGCCAATGACGAGCTGGCCCTTTGAGTTTGAGTGGTAAGTACTTGATGGCGTGGAGATCATCTCCTCGAGCCATATGGATGTGGAGGATATAGTCCTCGATCCAGACCCCAGGGTCTGTTGTTCCGTCGTATGCCTCTATGTTTACAGGTTTGAATCCCTCTGGAAATTCATGATCCAGCACCTCGTCGGTGAAACATAGGGGGGGTGCGGCACCCCTGTATCTGGGTGTACCGCATTGTTCGAATGTTTGTTGTGTTATATCGTATGCTGGGGCGCGCTTGCGTGGTCCATAGATGGATCTGGTTGCGCTGTCCTTTTGCTGCTCCGGGTGCCTGTCCGGCGTTGTGTCGTCCGGACTATTATCTTTGACAGAATTGGTTTGTTTGGTTTGATTCTCCGTATTTCCGTGGTCTGGCAGTGGTTTGCCCTGCCCCAACGCTGGGTCTGTGTTATCGTTATTTCTTGCGAGGCATGATTTGGGGCAGGGCTTGTGCCGCCGCTTTGACTACTTCTCGAGGGAATAAGCCTTCGGTGCGTCCTTCCGTTCCTCGTCGTCTTCCTTTGGTGTGTCCACCATGTATACGTCATATGATGAATTGGACGTCCAGCGCCCTGTGGGCGGTGGTTCCTCTTCGCCTCCCGCATCGTCGTCCATACCATCGATGTCTGCAGAGTCGAAGTCGAGCATGTCGGTTGAGTCATTGACAATGGCTATTAAGTGGGTGGTGGGTGGGCAACGAATTTCGTCGTCTGCATCCCAATCATGTTGGCCATAATCCGGCCAGGGCTCTCCTGACAAAGAAAGAGACCTTAGTGAATTCAGAATGTCGCCAAAGGGCGAGTGCTGAAAGGTATCTGCGGCGGTGAATTCCATGATCGGCGCCCAATCAGATTCGGTTGGCGGGGGCGCGGGTGGTTCGGAGTCAGAAAAGGAGTCCGGCACCTTGGAGTCACGGGCTGCGCATAGGATTATGCTGGTGTTCGGCTTGATCGCCATTGGGACTGCAGCCCCTGAGGCGGTGTCTAGCCACCCGTCCTCGATTGGTGCAGCTAGCTCCGAGCTAAGGGTCGGAGCTGATGTGGGCGCGGCCTCTGGGGTACCATCAGGTGGCAGAGCTAGGTCATACCCATCACGACAGTGCGGCGTGCCCGGCTGTGGCTCGAATCCGTCAAACATCAAGTCCCCATGGATGTTGGCCGTGTAATTCAAACTTCCAAATCTGACCTGATGGCCAGGGGCATAGCTTTCAATCTGCTCCAGATGGCCAAGTGAATTAGCCCGCAGTGCAAAGCCGCCGAATATGAAGATCTGTCCGGGGAGAAAAGTCCCACCCTGGACCGCATCGCTATCAATGATAGTAGGAGCCATCAAGCCTAACGGCGACGACACAAAGGAACTCTCAATGAAAGCACCAATGTCGGTGTCAAAACCGGCGGATCTCGGGTAGGGGGTCCCAAACTGTGCGTCTAGGCCGGAGGGTAACAAGAGGCAAGGGACACGAAGTTTTACCTAGGTTCGGGCCCTCTTGTTGGAGGTAAAACCCTACGTCCTGCTTGATTAATATTGAAGATATGGGTGTTACAAGACCACGAGATCAGAGAGGCTAAACCCTGGAAGCTAGCCTATGGTATGAATGTATGTTGTGATTGTTGTCCTATGGACTAAAACCCCTCGGTTTATATAGACACCGGAGAGGGTTAGGGTTACACAAGGTCAGTTACAAAGGAGGAGATATCCATATACGTATTTCCTACCTTGCCTTCCACGCCAAGTAGAGTCCCGTCTGGACACGAGACGAAGTCTTCAATCTTGTATCTTCATAGTCTAACAGTCCGGCCAATGGAGATAGTCTGGCTATCCGGAGACCCCCTAATCCAGGACTCCCTCAAACGCAATGCGGAGGCAGCCTGCTTATGCGCCGGCTTCTTCATCCGATGCGTCCATAGCATAAGGTCATCGATGATTCGCTTGTGGGTGAATATGATGTGGTGGTTCTGTTGCTTGAAAGTCATGGTATTTCTGGAGTCCCACATCTTCCATAGGATAATGAGGAGTATGGAGTGCCATACTAATGCGTCTACCTGGCTGGGGAGCCGGCATTCCCAAAGGTTGTCGATGGACTTGGGTGGTGATAGTCCGGTCCGCTGCCATATTCTCTGGGCGAGTGGGCAGTCGATGAAGATGTGCGAGCTGGTCTCTCCATCAAAACCACATCGGGGACATAGCGAGTCTGCCACGATGTGCTTTTGGAGTAGGTTGCTTTTGGAGTTGAGTTTTCCACGAAACAGAAGCCATGCAATGATTTTCACACGGTTTGGAACGCATGAAGACCAGATGGCGACGGCGTGTGCGTCGTCATCAGTGTCAGCAATGACCAGCTGATAGGCGGCCCGTGTAGAGAAATGAAGGCCACCGTATAGGTAGCGCTCGTCCGGTCCCGGCGACACCTGGAAATCCTGCAGGAGAGACAACAAAGAGCACAACTCGGAAGCGACATTAGATGTTTGGCGGTTCCTTAGGATTGATTCTAAACCGTGGTTCAAAATAGCAGCCACATGAGCGAGGGGGGTAGTGGTATGCGAGTAGAGGCAGGGAAACAGAGTAGCGAGTGATTGTTGGTGTAGCCAAATATCTAGCCAAAAATAGGTGTTGGTTCGAGAATTTGTGATGACAAAGGAGATGGTGTGTAAAGCTGGTAGTTGGTGGTTTATGGTTTGGCATAAGAAAGAGTGGCGGTTTGTGGAGTGATGAGAGCATTTGGGTGTTGTAGGTCAATCCAATCTAGCCACGGAGTTTGGTCCGGAAGCAGAGCTTTGACAGCAAATTTCATTAGTAGACAATTATTCTGCACATGAAGATTTTTTAGACCTAGACCACCGAACTTTTTTGGCTTACAAACATTTTTCCAGGCAACTAAGCATTGAGCACCGGTGCAAGTTTCCTCTGCGGCCCAGAAGAATGCCCGACGGATAGAGTCTAGAGTTTTTAGCATGCTTTTGGGCATGAGGAAGACGGACATAAAGTATACTAGGATAGAGTCGCGGACAACAAACAGTAGGATGAGCCTGTCACCCTTGGAGAGGATTTTAGCTTGCCAACCTGTCAATAATTTTTGGCATTGTTCGATAATGGGTAGAAAGGCATTTGGAGGTAAACGGGTTGGTGCCAGGGGTAGTCCTAGGTAGATTTGTGGAAAGGTTGAGGTTGTACACTGCAGGGCGGTGGCAATGGAGTCTGCCACAAAAGGGCAGACATGCATAGGCACGAAAGTAGTTTTTGTGTAGTTTATCGTGAGGCGTGTAGCCATGGCAAAATTTTGGAGAATGTGCTTTAGTTGTATGGCCGCATCATTGGATGCCTTGGGGATGACGAGG
Organism: Triticum urartu; assembly: GCF_056163025.1. Lineage (NCBI taxonomy): Eukaryota > Viridiplantae > Streptophyta > Magnoliopsida > Poales > Poaceae > Triticum > Triticum urartu. The sequence continues at coordinate 609,402,200 of NC_141875.1, read as the reverse complement.
GTGTCATCGGCATATTGTAGAACGGTTGGTGGTAGGTGTGAGAACAGGGGGTGTGAGAGGTGCAGGAGGTCGCAGTCTTGTGTGATCATTTGTTGAACGAGGTCAGCAATGATGATGAATAGGTAGGGTGATATGGGGTCTCCTTGTCTAAGTCCGTTCTTGCAGTTTATCCAGTTTCCTGGGATCCCATTCAACATGACGGCCGTTTTTCCTGTTGAGAGGATATCCTGGATCCATGCCGAGAATTTTGGCGGGAAGCCGTGGCAGTGGAGGATGGTGGTGAGGGTTTCCCAGGAGAGAGTGTCGAAGGCTTTGCTGAAGTCTAGTTTTATGACCATGGTTGGGGCTTTCCGAGAATGGCAGGAGCCGATAAGATCCGCAGCATAGACAAAATTTTCCGCGATGCAACGGCCTGAGATGAAGCCAGTCTGGTTTCCGTGAATAAGCAATGGGATTAGCGGTTTTAGTCTATTGGTCAGGACCTTTGCGACGGCTTTGACGGGGCAATTTTGGAGAGAGATCGGGCGGTAGGAGTCTGGTGTATTTGCTTCATCTTTTTTTGGCAGCAGAATTAGGTGGGCTCGGTTTAAACATTCAGTTTGGGCAGAGAGGTCTTGGAAGTCTGTCATGAACGCGAAGATGTGGTTTTTAACGAGATTCCAGTATTTTCTATAGAAAAGGGGGCCAAAACTGTCCGGTCCAGGGCTAGCTAGGGGGTTCACTTGCATGAATGCCTCTTTTATTTCGTCATGAGTAAAGGCAGATTCCAGGTTGAGGAGTTAGGGTAGCGGTTGGGGGTAGTATTGGTGTGGATGGAAGGACCATGAGGTAGGCGGTGCGCAGCCGATAATGGATGTGAAGTGGTTCTGAGGAATGACTGCTTTTTGGGCATGAGAGTGGAACTCCGTCCCGTTTTGTAGGAGAGAAGTTATCGTGTTCTTGTGAAGCCTCTCGGAGGCGGCGGCATGGAAGTATTGTGTGTTCTCACCGTGAATAGCAGCGCGCACTTTCCCTCGTTGTTTCCAGAAGGCCATTTTTTCGGAAATAGTTGTGCCTAGGGCATTTGAGACAACAAGTCTCAACCTGTGTTCGGCTTTTGAGAGCGGGTGGGCTTCTTCTTTTAGGTCAATGAGATTTATGACTTGTTTTGCAGCTGCTTCGCGGAGGTGGGCTGGTGATCGTTTGGATGCCCATTGTTTGAGAGAGGAACGTGTTGTTTTCAGGGCTTTGGACAGGGCAGCTGCTGAGTTTATTCGTTGGGCCGAGCGACGGTTGGTGGCCCAGCATTTTTGGACGATGTCATGGCATTCTGTGGTGAGAGTCCATGAAGACTCGAATCTAAAGTGGCGCGGTTTGGGCACACCTGTTTGAATGCGTAGGATTAGGGGGACGTGATCGGATGTGATACATGGCAGTGAGGATAAGGTTGTGTTAGGGAAGCAATTATTCCACGGCAGATTAAAGAAAGCTCGATCTAGTCGTTCTAAGGTTGGCGCAAAGCGTTTGTTGGACCAAGTGAAGCATCTGTCAAGCAGTGGGAGTTCGAGTAGGGCTAGGTCATTGATCATGTTGTTAAAAGCATCTCCTTCTCGTTGGCGGAAGTTTCGGTTATTTTTTTCATGGGAAAACCGGGCAAGGTTGAAATCTCCTACTATTAACCAAGGCGTGTGATCATCTTGTTTGATCAGCCTGAGCTCATCGAGAAATGCTTGTTTGAGGTTGCGGCTTACAGGAGCATAGATGTTAGTGATGATGAAGGGTTGTGGGTGCGCGAGGGACGTGAGTTTGATCGATGTGGCAAAGTTATGGTGTGTGTGAGAGAGTACTGTGAAGTAGTTTGAGTTAAAAGCTGAAACTGTTCCACCAGCCGAGCCGTCGGCCGGTAAAAACACTTTTTGGTCGAGAGAGCGAGGTAAGAAAGATTCTGAATTTTTGTTCAGTAATTTCATTTAGTTTTGATTCCTGTAAAAGGGCGCAGTGGGGGCTAATGTTGATAAGTTCGGAGAGGATATCAACGCATTTTGACACGTCATCAAGTCCTCTTACGTTCCATGAACAGATAGATAGGGTGGTGTTACTCATACAGGTAGAAGTACACCGTGCACTTAGACGAGAACAAGCTACTGATATGAAACGATAATAAGCAATAGACTAAGAGGTAGATGAGGCAGATGCAAGGTTTGCCCCAGACACACAAGCGAGGGGATAGGTAGACCCGATCAGTCGATTCGCGGTAGGGGCGGCAAGTCGCCGATAGGACGCCACATGGGCGTGCATGGAGGAGTAGGTGCATCATGGCAAGGCGTCAGCACCGCCGTCGTCGCTGCTATCATCAGCATGAGCAACGGAAGCAGCAGCCTCACCGCCAGCCCCATAGAGTGAGGCAATCTCCGCAAGGGCTGCGGCAGAAGCAGGCGGGGCCTCTGGGACATCAAGTTGGGCGTGGTGGATGGCGTCCTTGAGAGCCTTTGCGATGTCCGACGCAGTGAGATGTGCGGCTTTTGCCCTGACAGCCCTAGTAGTCATGTCAGTGAAGACAGAGGGCTCTTTGGCGGCCAGGCGGGAGCTACGGCGGAGGCTTTTGGTCTTGTCCACCGAACGTTTGGCGCAGTGGCGCAGCTTGCGAAGCACAGACTTGTGGGTGGCTGAATTTGCAGGTTCCAATGCGGTTGTGGTCACGGATATGGTATGCGAGATTTGAGGATTTTTAGTGGAGGGAGGACAAGGCTGAGCAGGGACTGTACCAGGGGAGGAGGCCCCAGCCGAGAAGGTGAAGGCGGCATCATCTCCGTCGAAGTTTGACGAGGTGGAGCTGTCGTACTGGCAGAACACCGACGACAGTTGCAGGGCGGAGGGTAGAGGAGGGGCGTCGAAGATGCCGTCGTCGCCACCAAATGCAAGCGGGGGCGCCAGCAGGTGGATGCCCCCGACAGCCGCAGCGACGCGTGGTGTGGGGCGCGTGATGGTGGCAGTCGTGGAGGAGGAGTCGGCGACAGGGCATGCATGGGCTGCCATGAGGGGCGAGGCTCACTGCGATGGGGGGGCGGAGTCACTGTCGGATGAGATGTTGAGGATGGGGATCCCCCCACCGCAGGCCCCTCGTCCTCGGATGAGACGTGCAACGGCAGGTCGGTGGAGCCGCCGACGTTGTTGGGAGTAGGTGGTGTGGTGGCGAGGACAGGGGACGGCAGCGGGCCGCGAGGCAGCTCGTCAGCATTGCCCGTAGAGGCATTGCGTGGGTTGTTGCCGCGGTTGAAGTGGTGGTCGTCCGCGTCCGAGTCCGAGTCGGAGGAGAACAGCGATGGGTCAGAGGGTCCCATCGGGTCGAGGATCGTGGCGAGCTTGGTGATCTTGACGACTTTGATGTCGTTGGAGGGAGGGAGCTGGATTGGTAGGGAGTCCGGTAGGCGTTTGCGTCAGTCGACTATGACGAGGGCGCGAACTGCTATGAAGTCATGCCCCTCGAGGCAGTAGTGGTCGGCGGAGCAAACGTCTCCAAGGCAGCTAAGAGCCCATCGGATCCTAGCGTCGTGCCAGATCTCGTGCGGGAATTCCACAGCCCGGACCTCGATTAGCTGGTCGAAGACTAGTGACGCCCTATCAGCAAGCTCGACCAGCTTGAGTGTGATCTGGTTGCCACGAAAGTCAAGGGAACCGAGGCTGACAAGGTAGTCCCGCATGCTTGCGAACTCAAAAGTGACGCAACCCGCCCCACGCCAAGAGCCCGCAATGCTGAAGCTAGGGTTGCCGGCGTGAGCCAAGATGGCGTCATGGATGAGCGTCGGAGGGTTGTGGATGGGAGTGTGGAGGTGGGCGAAGGCGATGTGGCCGACGTCATTGACGAGGCATGGAGGCGCGACAATGAGGGGTGCGTGCTCAAGATGAGGGCCAGAATGGCATGGGGTGAGATCGACGCGAGCATGCAGAGGAGACGGGCCGAAAGCGGCTGCTGCACGTGCCTCGTTTAGGCGAGCACGCAGGGCGTCTAGGTCTAGCTGAGTGGAGAGCGGGGTTCGTGGTGGAGTTGTCTTGAGGCATGGAGTGGGGAGTGGAGTGGTGAGCGACAGGGATGCCGATGAAGGGGGCGTCGGGGCCGGCACCATCGCACGGCTAGCCGGCGGCAGCACCGTTGCGGATGGTCGGGGAAGGTGCAGCTGGGTTGGCCATGCTGGAAGTTGGTGGCGAGTTGGGTTGCAGGTGAAATGTTGGGTTAGAGGCGGTGGGGTTTGCTGGGAGAGATGGGAAGAACGGGAGGATGCGAACCGAGCGGCACCGCCGTGCTTTGTGGCCGGAGCATCAGCAGCGGGCACACCTAATGGGGTCTCGGCAGTGCTAGACCTGATGGTCCAGAGCTAGGCAGCGGAAGCAGCGGCGTCGGGTCTGTAGAGGCGGAGAGAAGAGGTGGACTGAGTGAGGGAGTTGTGCGGTGCATGCGTTATTTATAGGGGGAGAGCTATGTGGTGCATGCGTGTGTGATGGAGGGGAGATAAGGACGTCTCGATACGACCTAGGCGTCAGCGGCCTATCCATGCGTGGCGTTGAGCAGTCAGTCAAAGGATGGGGCATGGTACAGGGATCAGGCGGTGAGGGTACATGTGACTGTGAGGCAGGGTATGGATCAGGTTCGGCTGATGCGAGCAGTGTTGGAAGGGTGTGGCGGGCAGGGACGTGCAGCGCGGGCTGCACATGCATGCATGCAAGCGGCATGGGGGCATGCGGCTGGTGTTCATGGACCGGCTGGGGGGGCCCCGGAGACTGAGTCTTGCGGTGCATGCACTAAGCGTGCGGTGGGCTTATGCGGTGGAGTATGGGCATATGTGTCTAGGGTCACGGACTGGGGTTGTTGACCATGAGCAGCTACCTGGGCCGAGGCGAGGGCAGACATGCAACCCATCTCCTCATTTTTAGCAACGGTCAAAAGCACAGGTGCAGATAACGTGGCTATATTCGCGGCAGGGTGGTGGCAGGTAGTTGGTGCCATTGTGTTCGTGGGGGTGGTGCAACCATGGTTTGGACCTAAGGGCAAAGACATGTCCTGGGGTTTGGAAGTGGAGTGTGGGTGTGTGCGTTGAGTGCCAAGGGTAGACGGGTGTGGGCCAAGGATCGAATCCTGGCGAGCATGGTGCTCCAGCATTTTTTGGCCGAGCGTGGTCGGCCCGAGTTGGGCGAGTAGACGCTGTTCATGCGCAGTGGCCGTTGTGAGCTGGTCAAAAAGGTGTAAGGATAGGCATTTGAATTCCAGTGGCGATCGTTTCAAAATTTCAAATCTAACCTCTTTTGACAGTAGAAAGGAGCGGAACACTCGCTCTGTAAGCTTAGTTGCCTGAAAATCTGGTTTGACCGAGAAGTGGTGGTCTAAAGCATTGGATATTAGCGTGATGTTGGGATTAACATGTGTAGAGCTGCAGATTGTCCAGAGAGGAATCGTTGGTGCATGGCATAGCGGGAAGGTAGGTCGTGTGATCTCGGTGTGGTACATGTTGAGAATACGATTAAAGAATTTAAATCCATGTCGGAACGGCCTAACCTCAGGTGCGGCGACGAGCGGCGCCGTCATTGTATTCGGTAGAGATCGGGTCACTGAGGATGGCGGAAGGAGCAGGAGCCGTCCCGCGCGGCGAAGCTTGGCGGTTGGTGGCGCGCAGATGAAGAGGCGAGGCAGCCTGAGCGTCTGCCGGCCCCGGAGCTGCCGAGGAAGCTGCAGCGATGACCGATGCGTAGAAGAACGACGTGGAGAGTGGGGAGCATGCAGTGATCCCTGCTTGGGCGTCTGGTGAGGCAACACAGAAGGAGTAGGCTGAAGTTGATAATTGTTGGACGTCGAAGGTTTTTGCCCGTATCGTGAAACATGATAATTCTTCCTCCCTGATTTTTTCTTGGAAAAATGTGATTTTATAGTGTCGGAGATAGGGTCTGCGGGGCCACTGGGTGGGCACAGCCCACCTGGGCGCACCAGGAGGCGGCGCGCCCTGGTGGGTTGTGCTTGTCACTTTTTTTGAAACATTTAAATTGGTCTTTTTTGAATTGGAATATGGGAACATGTGGGAATTGGTATCACTAGATACTTTCACTAGGGTGTAGACTACTGAGTAGAACTATAGAGACATGGCCCCCTCTCGTGATCGTGTCGCCCCCCGCGGGTGACCGGTCACGCCTTTGGCCCCCTCTGCAAGAGCCCTCCCCCGCTCCCTCTTCCTGCACCATCACCGGCGTCGGTCGTCGGGCAAGGCCTGGGCGGTGCCGGCGCCGGTGGCACCTGGCTTTTCCCCTCTCAGAGGCGTTCCAGTGCGGGGCGGCGTGGCTCTGGGGGGTGTTTCCAAGCAGCGCCAGGCGACTTGCCACTGGCGTGGGGGTCTGCAGCATGACGGCGCTGCCGTTAGCAGCGGAGATGTACGGAGGTGCCGGCTGGTGGTGCCCGCTCGGCGCAGATATGGGCCCCTTTGGGCCCCATCTGAGCACGGGCGGGCCGACGGCTCTTCTGTCGATGGTGTTACCCATGGAGGTGGAGGTGATGCGTCGAGATACTGGGTGGTGGTGACACTATCGTCACTTGCTGCAGCGTGGCGGCGGACGCTTTGCGGGCTCGATCTAGCTCGGTTAGGCCTAGTGAGGGAGTCCTGGATTAGGGGGTCCGCAGGCGTCCAGGCTATGTGACATGGGCCGGACTAATGGGCCGTGAAGATACAAGATAGAAGGCCTTCCCCCGTGTTTGGATGGGACTCTCCTTTGCGTGGATGGCAAGCTTGGCGTTCGGATATGAAGATTCCTTTCTCTGTAAACCAACTCTGTACAATCCTAGGCCCCTTCGGTGTCAACTCTTGTAACCCCTATACTCATCAAAGTCAATCAAGCAGGAAGTAGGGCATTACCTCCATTAAGAGGGCCCGAACCTGGGTAAACATCGTGTCCCTTGTCTCCTGTTACCTTCGATCCTCAGACGCACAGTTCGGGACCCCCTACCCGAGATCGGCCGGTTTTGACACCGACATTGGTGCTTTCATTGAGAGTTCCACTATGTCGTCGGCAGAAGGTTCGATGGCTCGATCGATCATCTACAGTGATGCTGTTTCGGGGGAGACTTTCCTCCCCGGCCAAATTTTCGTATTCGGCAGCTTCGTTCTGCGTTCCAACTCAATTGGCCACCTCGAACAAATCAACAGCTACGCGCCTAGTCATCAGATGATTTTCAGGAACCTAAATTATGTCGCTGATATTCGAGGAGACTTGATCTTCGAAGAGTTTGCGGCCCTGACCACCACTCTGGCCTTAGATCCGGAGCAAACCACCAGGTCCAAAGATGGGAGTTTAGAGCCCACCGGACTCTCTGCTGCGAACCGCACTATCGAGGATCTGGAGGCGATTGTGTCCATGGAAAATTCGGGATTAGACCGGGTTACCCCTATCATTGAAAGGCTAGACTCGCCCCCGGACTCCAGATCGGAACTCTCAAGGTCCGCGCCAAGCAAGCATGGCCAGGAGGCCTTCCCCCGGCCAGCCCCGCGGACTCTCGTTTCCCAGTACAACCTCGCTATTAGACGAGGCTCTGGACTTAATGCGACCCCTCACCATTACAGAAGGAGCACTTCTGAACTACGCCCAGCCCAGACTAGGGGTTGAGAGAGGGGAATTTTACGTCCCACCCACCAACCGACATGCTGGACTACGCCTTCGAAGACATTGACGGCATGGACGACAATGCCGGAGAAGAAAAAGGCCAAGACCCACCATTTACCGGACGTTGGACGGCCACCTCCACATATGACATGTATATGGTGGATACACCCAAAGAGGATGACGATGACGGCAGGAAGGATCACATCACGAAAAAGATAGAAATACCGGCACCAGAGACGATAACACTCCGGAGGGTGCCGAAGACCACGAAGCCCCTGTCCGAACAAGACAATGTGGAGGAGGGGCAAGTTAACCCCGACGATCCGTTCAGGAACGAGGACTCGGAGGACAGTAATTATCTACCGCTCTCCGAAGACGATGTGAGCCTCGGTGACGAAGACTTCATCGTGCTAGAGGAACCACTCGAGCAGGAGCGCTTTAAGCGCCAGCTAATCGCCAGTGTGAGAAGCCTAAAAAAGCAGCAACAAAGGCTCCAAGCTGAACAGGATACGCTCAACGACAGATGGACGCAGGTCCTAGCTGCCGAAGAATATGGCCTTCAACGCCCAACAAAAACTTATCCGAAGCGTCGGCTACTGCCACAATTCGACAAGGAGGCCATCAAGCCAAACCCGTCAAAACATGACCGCGCCGATGAACCAGATCGGCCACCACGTGGACGTGACAAAGCAACCACCCACGCCGAACACCAACCCGCACCACCTCGCTGTAAGGGCAGAGAGGCAGCGGCTCCAGGATACACCTACGATCTATGACAAGACCTGAATAATAGAGCAGGCCAAACCAGATCAATCTACGGATCAAGGGGGCGCGCCCCAACACGAGAAGACGAGCGTCCTAACAGGCATAACCTCACCAGGGCCGAAAACCGCATACAGACTTCATTCGAATTGCATCGTGACATTGCCCGATACAGAGGCGCCGCACACCCCTTATGCTTCACTGATGAGGTAATGCAGCACCAGTTCCCAGAAAGGTTTAAACCCGTAAACATTGAATCATATGACGGAACGACAGACCCCCGCAGTATGGATTGAAGATTTCCTTCTCGACATCCACATGACCCGCGGTGATGATCTCCATGCCATCAAGTACTTCCCCCTCAAATTCAAGGGACCAGCATGGCACTGGTTAAACAACCTCCTAGAATACTCTATTGGTAACTGGGAAGATCTGGAGGATACCTTTAGAGACAACTTCCAAGGCACCTATGTTCGGCATTCGGACGCAGATGACCTTAGTCACATAGTCCAGCAACCCGGAGATTCAGCCCGGAAACTCTGGGCCAGGTTCTTAATTAAAAAGAACCAAATTGTCGATTGTCAGGAAGACAAAGCCCTCGCGGCCTTTAAACACAACGTCTATGATGAGTGGCTCGCTAGACACCTCGGCCAAGAAAAGCTGAAGTCCATGGAAGCTCTCACCGCACTTATGACCCGCTTTTGCGCGGGAGAAGATAGCTGGCTAGCTCGTAGAAGCAACAACACCAGTGACCCTGGCACCTCCAAAGCCAGAGACGGCAATGGTAAGCCATGGCGCAACAAACACAAGAATCAAAACAACAATGAAGATACTGAAGATACGATGGTCAACGCCGGATTCAGTGGCTCTAAACCCGGTCAGCGGAAGAAGCCATTCAAAGGAAACAAGGATGGTCCATCTAGTTTGGATAGAATACTCGATCAGCCTTGCCAGATTCATGGCACCCTAACAAGCCTGCCAATCATACCAACAAAAATTGTTGGGTCTTTAAATAGGCCGATAAGCTAAACACCAAACATAAGGGGAAAGGACCGCCCAGCGAGGACGACGATGAGGAGCCTCGCCAACCGAACACAGGGGGTCAGAAGAAATTTCCCCCCAAGGTAAAAACGGTGAATATGATCTACGTTACTCATATCCCTAAGCGGGAGCGCAAACGCACATTAAGGGACGTTTATGCCATAGAGCCAGTTGCCCCAAAATTCAACCCATGGTCAGCCTGTCCGATCACTTTTGATCGCAGAGACCATCCGACCAGTATCCGTCACGGAGGTTTGGCCGCATTGGTCCTCGATCCAATTATCGACGGATTCCACCTCACGCGAGTCCTTATGGACAGCGGCAGCAGTCTTAACCTGCTTTATCAGGACATTGTCCGTAAAATGGTATTGATCCATCAAGAATCAAGCCCACTAAAACCACCTTTAAAGGGGTGATACCCGGCATAGAGGCCTGTTGCACAGGATCCATAATGCTGGAAGTCGTCTTCGGCTCATCAGATAATTTCCTAAGCGAAGACTTGATCTTTGACATCGTCCCCTTCTGCAGCGGCTATCACGCACTGCTCGGACGAACCGCTTTCACCCATTTCAACGCAGTCCCGCACTATGCCTATCTAAAGCTCAAGATGCCTAGACCACATGGCGTTATAACAGTTAATGGAAACATGGAGCGCTCCCTCCGTAGCGAGGAGCATACCGCGGCCCTCGCAGCCGAAGTGCAGGGTGGCCTCATTAAGCCGAATACTACATCTACAAACAAGCCCCCGGACACTGTCAAACGAGTCCGGTCTACCATGCAGAATGGAAGTCCGGCTCGTCCAGATCTAGACTAGCAATTCAGCCTCCGTCAAAGCCCCAACCTGATAGCGGCATATGTACCACGCGTACATAATACGCACTAAAGATACCATGGGCTAGGACGAAGGCCTGCTAAAAATAAGGTCCACAATACGGTTCGACCGTATCCGGACCATCATTTTTTTCTTTTTCTTCTTATTTTTATTTTTCAGGTTCTTTACAACCCACATAACTTTTTGATGATACCAAGGGCCCTTTTTCCAGGCCCCTCATGTATGCTCGACCGTTTATACTCACAAAGGATCACACACTAAGGTGACAAGCAGCGCAGACGTGCGGCAGAGTATCCAAAGGATCTTCAAGATCATCTTTCCCATTTTAGGACCTGTATACTACTTTCCCTTGGGCCCAACATGTAAAATAGCCTAGATGCTTATCGCATCCTTTGTAAAAATACATTTTGACGTATCAATCAGACTATAAATGGAAACGGTTTTGCCCAGCCCTGTTCGGTATTAGCTTATTTCTTAATCTGTATTCCCTCTTTACGTTAGGTTATTGTATATACCTCGGCATGATTCAAATTGCCAGGGGCTTTATCCGGCCACGTATATTTTTCAAAATAAGTCCGAACACTTTTATAGTATGCTTTGGCATCCCGAATATGGCACTATATGCATCGGCTCCGAATCATGTCCTTGGTCAATAGTTGGGTTGCCTGGCTCCAGTGGTTACCACCTTATGTTCCGCTAGTTCGGCTAATGTAGTATAGGGAGAACTACTACGATTGTGTTTCTGGCTCATCCGGTCAAACACCTCAGTAGAGAAAGCCGAAAACTGACTGTCATGATGCAACGAGAGCTGGTCAGCAATTCGGCGACCTACCAAATCTCTAGTGATTTCTTCCGTATTACACGGAGGACTGGCTCTTTCCAGTCATGTGCTTAAGGCATCCAAGTTCGGATAGCCGCACGCGCACTAGGGGCTATCTCACAGTCCCATTGTCAAACTCCTATGGCTAAGTGAGAGTAATAAAGCCGCATAGTCCGATTGCCTGGTTTGCCGCACTAACACCTCTTTCACGGACCAAGACGTTGGGTCAAGTGTGGTTATGCGCTAGCCCGAACACCCCTGTAGTATCTACGTGGGGGCTGAAGCCGACGACTGGCAAACTCCTAGGGATAAAAACGGCCGCACAGGAGGAAAAACACTTTAAAATAAACAACATAAATATATTACAAAACTTTGGCTCATACAATGCCTGGGCAGTTCAGATACATTCACTCGAATATGATGTCCTTCGAGCACTGGCCCTCTATCAAGCGGGCACCCTCTAGGACGTCTTCAAAATAGCGCTCTGGCGTGCGATGATCCTTGCCTCCGGGCGGGCCCTCAACTGCCACGATGGCGGCTTTCATTTTTGCCCAATGCATCTTGACACGGGCAAAGGCCAGCCGCGCACCTTCTATACATGACGACCGCGTGACCACGTCAATACGGGGAAGCGCATCAACAAGTCGCTGCATCAGACCAAAATAGCTGCTTGGGACGGGTTCGGCTAGCCACGGCCGGACTATGGCTTCCCTCATGGCCAATCCGGACATCCTGTGCAACTCGGACCACTATGCAATCTGGTCATTCAACAACGTTGGGCACTCCTGCGTCGCGAACTATGACCAAAATAGCTACTCCGTCGTGTGCCCCCCCTGGGCCCGGAAAAACTGCGCAACATCGGCGGCGCTCTTTGGAAGATCCGCAAAGGCATCTGGACCAATCCACAGTCGAGTGAGCAAGACATACTTCTGATTTCTGAATTTACTCTGTAAAAAAAAAGGCATACCAGCCACAATTTGTCCGGCCTGCTTGATCTCCTCGTGCGCTGCTCGGGATTCGGCTCGTGCCTCCTCGACCTCTTTAAGGGCCTTGGGAAGGTCGGTCGCCTGGGCTTTATTCTTCTCCTCTAGGGACTCACACTTGTTGGCGGCGTCCTTAAGCGCCTGCTCCACTTCGGTCACCCGCTCCACGTATTGGCAGCGGACGACCTGCTCGTACTTCAAGTCCTCGACCGCTTTATCAACGGCCGCTTTGTTCACCCTTGCCTGCTCCTTGGCCTGGGCAAGTTCACCACTAAGGGCCTCGACCGCAGCAGCAATGCCTGGAATCATGCACACAGCAGCGCATGAGCTTTGACTCAAGATCTGCATATTAATACAGGCATGAACGAAATATTCTGAAACATACCTTAGGCTTCATCAAATTTCTTGTTGATACGGACGAGATCCTCATTAGCTAGCCCCAGCTTACGCTTAAGCTCGGATACTTCAGCGGCCTGGGCAGTTGCTGCTAACAGTGAAGCCTGCGTCTCAACATATAAAAGTACATTATCTCCTGTGAAATATATCGATCCTCTGTTCCACCCTTTTTTTCAACAGACGACCAGAGTCTCAGGGGCTACCATCTATACACAGGCATCTTTTTCATATGAAAAGTGGTCAGGAATATTACATCATATACCTCGAAGCCTGTTATCCGGCTAGTGACGGCCTCATTTAGCCCGCTCTTGGCGGACTGAACTTTTTCAATCACCACATCCATCAGGGTGCAGTGCTCCTCCACGACGGAAGAACGTTGAAGTGCCTCCATCAGTATGTTCGGCGCCTCCGGATTAGTGGAGGTTGCCGTGAAAGTTGGCATCCCCCCCTCCCTTGCGGGGGGTCGCCTATCATAATTCCGGAGCCACTTGGGTTTCCGGAATAGTGTTTGGCCGGGGGCCGGACTGGTCAAGGCCCCCGCCGTCAGTCTCCGTGGGGATTGCTCCCCCCGTGTTTTCGGCGGCCAAGGCATTACCCTCTAGCGCCGTTTCAGCGGCCTCTCGTACCACCTCGTGGCCCGGAGAGTCCCTTCGGGACAACACTTCAGTGTCGTCCGTGGTGATAGGCGGGGAGGCTCGCGACGGCGACTCGCTCTCCATCATCTTCGGGTCTAATGAATTCCCCTCTGATGATTGTTGGGGAAGATCGCGGGCCAGACTACACCATATAATATGTTAAAATACAATCATAAAGATTGGGCATATGAAAGGCACCCTCGTACACTTACGATGCGGCAAGGGGCTTCTGCCTGGGGCGCCACTTGGGGATGATGTCAGCATCTGAATCTAAGCCATCCGGGAGGGATATCTTCCCCCTCTTGGGTGCCTCCGTTTCTGGATCTACAGAGGCCGCCCATTTCTTCCTTCTCCCCTTAGGGGGAGAATCGTTCTCTGCCTCCTCCTCCTCCTCATATTCATCCTACTAATGGGAGGAGTGAGCTTCGTTTCTCCGGACACTATGTCTGAAATACCCTTTCGGCGGAGGCCACCTTTGGCCTCCTTGCTCTTTTTCTTGAACTTTTTCTTCGGCATTTGATAGGGCACCGGAACCAGCATCTTCATTTCAGCTGGGTTTTCGGGGAGTGGAGCCGGACACCTGATCTGTTCTGCCTTCTTTGTCCAGCCCTGTTATAAGACGAAAGTCTTAGTACACCCCCCCTTTTTTATTAATGAACTAAGTTATGTTTGGACATATGACACTTACCGGGGAAGCCGGATGATTGCAGTCAAGGCCGATCTCTTTGGACGTCTGTGGCCACGACTTTTGAGTCTTGAAGAGCAGCTTCTAGATTGCTTCACGCGTCATGCCGAAGAATCGCTGCAGGGTCCGCGGCCCTTCTGGATTGAACTCCCACATGCGGAGAGGCCGGCGTTGGCAAGGAAGGGTTCGGCGGATGAGCATCACCTGGACCACGTCAGTGAGGCTGGTGTCCTTCTCTATGTTACTTTTGATGCACTTTTGCAGCCACAACACCTCATCGGATGATCCCCAATCCAGACCCTTGTTGTTCCATGACGCGAGCCGGAGCGGAGGTCCGGATCTGAAAGCAGGAGCGGCCGCCCACTTGGTGCTGCAAGGTTCAATGCTGTAGAACCACTCCTGCTGCCACGTTTTGACGGTATCCACGAAGGCCCCTCTGGGCCAGGTGACGTTGGGGAGTTTGCTCACCATGGCGTCGCCGCAATCAACATGGTCTATGACATGTCGGTTTTGCATCATGCTTTTATATCGATATTTATTGCATTATGGGCTGTTATTACACATTATGTCACAATACTTATGCCTTTTCTCTCTTATTTTACAAGGTTTACATGAAGAGCGAGAATGCTGGAAGCTGGAATCCTGGGATGGAAAAGGAGCAAATATTAGAGACCTATTATGCACAACTCCAAAAGTCCTGAAACTCCAAGAAAGTCAGTTTTCGAATATATTAAAAATATTGGGCGAAGAAAGCACCAGAGGGGGGCACCCACTATCCACGAGGGTGGAGGGCGTGCCCCCTGCCTCGTGGGCCACCTGGAAGCCCCCCGATGCCCATCTTCTGGTATAAGGTGTCTTTTGCCTTGGAAAAAATCAGAAGGAAGCTTTCGGGATAAAGTGTCGCCGTCTCGAGGAGGAACCTTGGCGGAACCAATCTAGGGCTCTGGCGCAGCTATTCTGCTGGGAAAACATCCCTCCGGGAGGGGGAAATCGTCAACATCGTCATCACCATCGATCCTCTCATTGGCAGGGGGTCAATCTCCATCAACATCTTCACCAGCACCATCTCCTCTCAAACCCTAGTTCATCTCTTGTATCCGATCTTTGTCTCAAAACCTCAGATTGGTACCTGTGGGTTGCTAGTAGTGTTGATTACTCCTTGTAGTTGATGCTAGTTGGTTTATTCGGTGGAATAGTATATGTTCAGATCCTTTATGCACATTAATACCCCTCTGATTATGAACATGAATATGATTTGTGAGTAGTTACGTTTGTTCCTGAGGACATGGGAGAAGTCTTGTTATAAGTAGTCATGTGAATTTGGTATTCGTTCGATATTTTGATGAGATGTATGTTGTCTTTCCTCTAGTGGTGTTATGTGAACGTCGACTACATGACACTTCACCATTGTTTGGGCCTAGGGGAAGGCATTGGGAAGTAATAAGTAGATGATGGGTTGCTAGAGTGACAGAAGCTTAAACCCTAGTTTATGTGTTGCTTCGTAAGGGGTTGATTTGGATCCATATGTTTCATGTTGTGGTTAGGTTTATCTTAATTCTTCTTTCGTAGTTGCGGATGCTTCCAAGGAAGGGCAGTACCCAAGCACCGGTCCACCCACATATCAAATTATCAAAGTAACGAACGTGAATCATATGAGCATGATGAAAACTAGCTTGACGATAATTCCCATGTGTCCTCGGGAGTGCTTTTCTTTATATAAGAGTTTGTCTAGGCGTGTACTTTGCTACAAAAAGGATTGGGCCACCTTATTGCACCTTGTTTACTTTTGTTAGTTGTTACCCGTTACGAATTACCTTATCACAAAACTATCTGTTACCGATAATTTATGTGCTTGCAGAGAATACCTTACTAAAAACTGCTTGTCATTTCCTTCCGCTCCTCGTTGGGTTCGACACTCTTACTTATCGAAAGGACTATGATAGATCCCCTATACTTGTGGGTCATCAAGACTCTTTTCTGGCGCCGTTGCCGGGGAGTGAAGCTCTTTTGGCAGGTGGAATTTCGTAAGGAAAAATTTATATAGTGTGCTGAAATTTACTGTCACTTGTTACTATGGAAAATAATCCTTCGAGGGGCTTGTTCGGGGTATCTTCACCCCGACTAGTAGAGAAAAGAGTTGCTCCTCAACCTACTGAACCTACTGAACCTACTGAAATTGTTTACTTTGAAATTCCTTCGGGTATGATAAAGAAACTGCTGGCTAATCCTTTTACAGGAGATGGAACATTACATCCCGATATGCACCTAATCTATGTGGATGAAGTTTGTGGATTATTTAAGCTTGCAGGTATGCCCGAGGATGTTATCAAGAAGAAGGTATTCCCTTTATCTTTGAACGGAAAGGCATTGACATGGTTTAGCCTATGTGATGATATTGGATCATGGAACTACAACCGATTGAAATTGGAATTTCATCAGAAGTTTTATCCTGTCCACGAGGGTGGGGCGCGCCCACCCCCCTCCCTTGTGGGCCCCCTGATGCTCCACCAACCTCAACTCGAACTCTATATATTCATGTTCGAGGAGACAAAAATCAGAGAGAATGATTCATCGCGTTTTACGATATAGAGCCACCGCCAAGCCCTAATCTCTCTCGGGAGGACTGATCTGGAGTCTGTTCGGGGCTCCGGAGAGGGGAATCCATCGCCATCGTCATCATCAACCTTCCTCCATTACCAATTTCATGATGCACATCACCGCGCGTGAGTAATTCCATCGTAGACTTGCTGGATGGTGATGGGTTGGATGAGATTTATCATGTAATCGAGTTAGTTTTGTTAGGGTTTGATCCCTAGTATCCATTATGTTCTGAGATTGATGTTGCTATGACTTTACTACGCTTAATGCTTGTCACTAGGGCCCGAGTACCATGATTTCAGATCTGAACCTATTGTGTTTCCATGAATATATGTGAGTTCTTGATCCTATCTTGCAAGTCAATAACCTATTGTGTGTTATGATCCGTTAACCTCGAAGTGACAATAATCGGGATTCTTACCGGTGATGACTGTAGTTTGAGGAGTTCATGTATTCACTAAGTGTTAATGCTTTGGTCTGGTACTCTATTAAAAGGAGGCCTTAATATCCCTTAGTTTCCAATAGGACCCCGCTGCCACGGGAGGGTAGGACAAAAGATGTCATGCAAGTTCTTTTCCATAAGTACGTATGACTATATTCGGAATACATGCCTACATTACATTGATGAACTGGAGCTAGTTCTGTGTCACCCTATGTTATAACTGTTGCATGAGGAATCGCATCCGACATAATTATCCATCACTGATCCATTGCCTACGAGCTTTTCACATATTGATCTTTGCTTAGTTACTTTTCTGTTGCCACTGTTACAATTACTATAAAACTGCTACTGTTACTTTTGCTACCGTTACCGCTACTATCATATTACTTTGCTACTAAATACTTTGCTACTAAATACTTTGCTGCAAATATTAAGTCTTTCAGGTGCGGTTGAATTGACAACTCAACTGTTAATACTTGAGAATATTCTTTGGCTCCCCTTGTGTCGAATCAATAAATTTGGGTTGAATACTCTACCCTCGAAAACTGTTACGATCCCCTATACTTGTGGGTTATCACCAAGCACAGGTCCACCCACATATCAAATTATCAAAGTAACGAACGCGAATCATATGAGCATGATGAAAACTAGCTTGACGATAATTCTCATGTATCCTTGGGAGCGCTTTCCTTTATATAAGAGTTTGTCCAGGCTTGCCCTTTGCTACAAAAAGAATTGGGCCACCTTGTTGCACCTTGTTTACTTTTGTTACTTGTTACCCGTTACGAATTACCTTATCACAAAACTATCTGTTACCGATAATTTATGTGCTTGCAGAGAATACCTTACTAAAAACTGCTTGTCATTTCCTTCCGCTCCTCGTTGGGTTCGACACTCTTACTTATCGAAAGGACTATGATAGATCCCCTATACTTGTGGGTCATCAAGACTCTTTTCTGGCGCCGTTGCCGGGGAGTGAAGCTCTTTTGGCAGGTGGAATTTCGTAAGGAAAAATTTATATAGTGTGCTGAAATTTACTGT
This sequence comes from Triticum urartu, assembly GCF_056163025.1. Lineage (NCBI taxonomy): Eukaryota > Viridiplantae > Streptophyta > Magnoliopsida > Poales > Poaceae > Triticum > Triticum urartu. The sequence goes on along the minus strand of NC_141875.1, from coordinate 609,384,351 downwards.
CACTTGTTACTATGGAAAATAATCCTTCGAGGGGCTTGTTCGGGGTATCTTCACCCCGACTAGTAGAGAAAAGAGTTGCTCCTCAACCTACTGAACCTACTGAACCTACTGAAATTGTTTACTTTGAAATTCCTTCGGGTATGATAAAGAAACTGCTGGCTAATCCTTTTACAGGAGATGGAACATTACATCCCGATATGCACCTAATCTATGTGGATGAAGTTTGTGGATTATTTAAGCTTGCAGGTATGCCCGAGGATGTTATCAAGAAGAAGGTATTCCCTTTATCTTTGAACGGAAAGGCATTGACATGGTTTAGCCTATGTGATGATATTGGATCATGGAACTACAACCGATTGAAATTGGAATTTCATCAGAAGTTTTATCCTATGCATCTGGTTCATCGTGATCGTAATTATATATATATAATTTTTGGCCTCGCGAAGGAGAAAGTATCGCTCAATCTTGGGGGAGGCTTAAGTCAATGTTATATTCATGCCCCAATCATGAGCTCTCAAGAGAAATTATTATTCAAAACTTTTATGCTCGGCTTTCTCTCAATAATCGCTCCATGCTCGATACTTCTTGTACTAGTTCTTTTATGATGAAGACTACTAAATTCATATGGGATTTATTGGAAAGAATTAAATGCAACTTTGAAGATTGTGAACTCGACGAAGGTAAGGAGTCAGGTATAACACCTAAGTTTGATTGTGTTAAATCTTTTATGGATACCGATGCTTTTCATGAATTTAGCACTAAATATGGACTTGACTCTGAGATAGTAGCTTCTTTATGTGAATTATTTGCTACTCATGTTGATCTCCCTAAGGAGAAGTGGTTTAAATATCATCCTCCCATTGAAGTAAAAGTAGTTGAACCTATTAAAGTTGAAGAAAAGACTATCACTTATAATGTTGATCCTATTGTTCCTACCGCTTATATTGAGAAACCACCTTTCCCTGTTAGAATAAAGGATCATGCTAAAGCTTCAACTGTGGTTTGTAAGAGTAATGCTAGAACACCTACACCCTCTGAGCAAATTAAAGTTGAACCTAGTATTGCTATGGTTAAGGATCTCTTGGTCGATAATATTGATGGGCATGTTATTTACTTCTGTGATGAAGCTGCTAGAATTGCTAGACCCGATACTAAAAATAAACATAGACCCGTTGTTGGCATGCTTGTTTTTTCTGTTAAAATAGGGGATCACTGTTATCATGGCTTATGTGATATGGGTGCTAGTGTCAGTGCAATACCTTATACTTTATATAAAGAAATTATGCATGATATTGCACCTGTTGAGATAGAAGATATTGATGTTACTATTAGGCTTGCCAATAGAGATACTATTTCACCAACTGGGATTGTTAGAGATGTTGAAGTCTTGTGTGAGAAAATTAAATATCCTACTGATTTTCTTGTTCTTGCTTCCCCACAAGATGACTTTTGTCCCATTATATTTGGTAGACCCTTCTTGAATACTGTTAATGCTAAGATAGACTGCGAAAAGGATATTGTTACTGTTGGTTTAGGGGATATGTCTCATGATTTTAATTTTGCTAAATTTCATAGACAACCCCATGATAAAGAATTGCCTAGTAAAGATGAAATTATTGGTCTTGCTTCTATTGCCGTGCCTCCTAATGATCCTTTAGACCAATATTTGCTAGACCATGAAAATGAAATGTTTATGAATGAAAGAAGGGAAATAGATGAAGTATTATTTAAACAGGGACCTATTTTGAAACACAACTTGCCTGTTGAAATTCTAGGGATCCTCCTCCACCCAAGGGTGATCCCGTGTTTGAGCTTAAACCATTACCTGATACTCTTAAATATGCTTATCTTGATGAAAAGGAGATATATCATGTTATTATTAGTGCTAACCTTTCAGAGCAGGAAGAAGATAAATTATTGAAAACTCTGAAGAAGCACCGTGCTGCTATTGGATATACTCTTGATGATCTTAAGGGCATTAGTCCCACTCTATGCCAGCACAAAATAAAATTGGAGAAAGACGTTAAACCGGTTGTTGATCACCAACGATGGTTAAATCCTAAGATGAAATAAATGGTAAGAAATGAAATACTAAAGCTTCTGGAGGCAGGTATAATTTATCCTATTGCAGATAGTCAGTGGGTAAGTCATGTCCATTGTGTCCCTAAAAAGGGAGGTATTACTGTTGTTCCTAATGATAAAGACGAATTGATCCCACAAAGAATTGTTACAGGTTATAGAATGGTAATTTATTTTCGCAACTTAAATAAAGCTACTAGAAAGGATCATTACCCTTTACCTTTTATTGATCAAATGCTAGAAATATTATCCAAACATACACATTTTTTGCTTTCTAGACGTTTATTTTGGTTTCTCTCAAATACCTGTGTCGAAAGAGGATCGGGAAAATACCACTTTTACTAGCCCTTTCAGTACCTTTGCTTATAGAAGTATACCTTTTGGTTTATGTAATGCACCTGCTACCTTTCAAAGATGTATGATTACTATATTTTCTACCTTTTGTGAAAAGATTGTTGAGGTTTTCATGGATGATTTCTCCATGTATGGAACTTCTTTTGATGATTGCTTAAGCAACCTTCATCGAGTTTTGCAAAGATGTGAAGAAACTAATCTTGTCTTGAATTGGGAGAAGTGCCACTTTATGGTTAATGAAGGTATTGTCTTGGGACATAAAATTTCTAAAAGAGGTATTGAAGTTGATAAAGCTAAAGTTGATGCTATTCAAAAGATGTCGTGTCCTACGGACATTAAAGGTATAAGAAGTTTCCTTGGTCATGCCGGTTTTTATAGGAGGTTCATTAAAGACTTCTCAAAAAATTAGGCCTCTAACTAATCTCTTACAAAAAGATGTTCCTTTTGTCTTTGATGATGATTATGCAGAAGCATTTGAAATACTTAAGGAAGCTTTGATTTCTGCACCTATTGTTCAGCCACCTGATTGGAATTTACCCTTTAAAATTATGTGTGATGCTAGTGATTATGCTGTAGGTGCTGTTCTAGGACAAAGAGTTGATAAGAAATTAAATGATATCCAATATGCTAGTAAAACTCTAGACAGTGCCCAGAGAAATTATGCTACTACTGAAAAATATTTTTTAGCAGTTGCATTTGCTTGTGATAAGTTGAGATCTTATATTGTTGATTCAAAAGTAACTATTCACACTGATCATGCTGCTATTAAATACCTTATGGAAAAGAAAGATACTAAACCTAGACTTATTAGATGGGTTATTTTGCTACAAGAATTTGATTTGCATATTATTGATAGGAAGGGAGCTGAGAACCCCATTGCAGACAACTTGTCTAGGTTAGAAAATGTTTTTGATGACCCACTCCCTATTGATGATAGTTTTCCTGATGAACAATTAGCTGTCATAAATGCTTCTTGTACTGCTCCATGGTATGCTGATTATGCTAATTACATTGTTGCTAAATTTATACCACCTAGTTTCACATACTAGCAAAAGAAAAAGGTTTTCTATGATTTGAGACATTACTTTTGCGATGACCCACACCTTTATAAAGAAGGAGTAGATGGTGTTATTAGACGTTGTGTACCTGAGCATGAACAGGAACGGATCCTACACAAGTGTCACTCTGAGGCTTATGGAGGACACCACGCTGGAGATAGAAATGCACATAAGGTATTACAATCCGGTGTTTATTGGCCTACTCTTTTCAAAGATGCTCGTAAGTTTGTCTTGTCTTCTGATGAATGTTAAAGAATTGGTAATATTAGTAAACGTCAAGAAATGCCTATGAACTATTCACTTGTTATTGAACCATTTGATGTTTGGGGCTTTGATTATATGGGACCGTTTCCTTCCTCTAATGGGTATACACATGTTTTAGTTGCTGTTGATTATGTTACTAAGTGGGTAGAAGCTATTCCAACTAGTAGTGATGATCATAACACCTCTATTAAGATGCTTAAAGAAGTTATTTTTCCGAGGTTTGGAGTCCCTAGATACTTAATGACTGATGGTGGTTCACATTTTATTCATGGTACTTTTCGTAAAATGCTTGCTAAGTATGATGTTAATCATAGAATTGCATCTCCATACCACCCACAGACTAGTAGTCAAGTAGAACTGAGTAATAGAGAGATTAAATTAACTTTGTAAAAGACTGTTAATAGATCTAGAAAGAATTGGTCCAAGAAACTTGATGATGCATTATGGGCCTATAGAACTGCATATAAAAATCCTATGGGTATGTCTTCGTATAAAATGGTTTATGGAAAAGCATGTCATTTACCTCTCGAACTAGAACATAAGGCATATTGGGCCATTAAAGAGCGCAATTATGATTTCAAACTTGCCGGTGAGAAGAGACTATTTGACATTAGGTCACTTGATGAGTGGAGAACCCAGGCCTATGAGAATGCCAAACTGTTTAAAGAAAAATTTAAAAGATGGCATGACAAAAGGATACAAAAGCGTGAGTAGGTGATTATGTTTTGTTATACAACTCTCGTTTAAGACTTTTTGCAGGAAAACTCCTCTCTAAATGGGAAGGTCCTTTCGTTATCGAGGAGGTCTATCGTCCCGGTGCCATAAAAATCAACAACTTCGAAGGCACAAATCCGAAGGTGGTGAACGGTCAAAGAATCAAACATTATATCTCAGGTAATCTCATAAATGTTGAAACCAATGTTATTGACACCGTAACCCCGGAGGAGTACATAAGGGACACTTTCTAGAAAGTTTCAGACTCCAAAAAGGACTAGGTATGTGGTACGGTAAGTAAGCCGACTCCAAAACAGTTCTGACATCATTTTTTCTCCGTTTTGGAATACTTAAGAAAATAGGAAAATAAGAAGTAGTCCGGAAAGGACACGAGGCATCCACGAGGGTGGAGGGCGCGCCCTGCCCCCCTAGGCGTGCCCCCTGCCTCATGGGCACCTCGTGTGCCCTTCAAACTCCGTTTTCTTGCACGATATTTCTTTTGGTCGGTAAAAATTCGTTATATAATCTCCCGAAGGTTTTGACCACCGTACCACGACAAAATCCTTTGTTTTTGTTTTGAGTTGTTTCTGCCGCAGGTTAGAGCAATATATCGCCCCAGGATTCGAAGGGAGAAAGCTATGTGGCTGATTTCCTTGCAGAACCTAAGGTCTACGGGGACTTGGAGCATTGTGCTTGGACCACGGAGGAAGAAGAAGACTATGATCCTAGGGGAAAGGAGGAGACGAGCTCAGATGAAGATGAAGTCCCATTACCTCAACCTGGGGACATGCATCTGGATTTCAAAAAGTCAAGCCTCCCTAATAGAGCAAAGAAACCTAATATCGAGTTTATCCCTTTTCGCCTCTTGTACGAGAGCAAACATGAACTATGCAAAAAGATATTAAACCTTGAGCAGGAGATCGATGACCTAAGGGAGCAAAATTCTATCCTCAAGCGCAAATTAAGGAAGAAGCCTACGTCATCAACAACTCCATCATCACCACCTCTGAAGAAAGAGACATAAACACATGGGTATGGGCACTCCCCTTGGCAATTGCCAAGCTTGGGGGAGGTGCCCCGGTATCGTATCACCATCACACTTCTATCTTTACCGTTTTCTTAGTTCGATCCTTTTGGTTATATCTTGATCTAGTAGAATAAAGTTTAGTATGATCTAGCTTTGAGTTTTTGTGTTGATCCTTATCTATGTAATCGAGTTCGTGGGCTATATATAATAAAGATTAGCCTTGAGTCGAGGGCTTGGTTATCTTGCTATGATCTTGAGGGAATAAAAGAAAAAAGAAAGAATAAAAAGAAATAAAGAGATCATATTGATCTTATGGAGAGTAATGACTTCACATATAAAGAGTATGATGAATAAAAGTTGTTAAGAGTTGACAAACATAGTTTTGCCCATCGTTGCAATTAATAGGAAGTACTAAAGAAAGAGAGGTTTTCACATATAAATATACTATCTTGGACATCTTTTATGATTGTGAGCACTCATTAAAATACGACATGCTAAAAATTTGATGTTGGACAAGGAAGACAACGTAATGGGTTATGTTTTCTTATATCCGGAATAAATTATATTGTCATGGATCATCCAACATGTTGAGCTTGCCTTTCCCCCTCATGCTAGCCAAATTCTTTGCACCAAGTAGAGATACTACTTGTGCTTCCAAATATCCTTAAACCCAGTTTTGCCATGAGAGTCCACCATATCTACCTATGGATTGAGTAAGATCCTTCAAGTAAGTTGTCATTGTTGCCAGCAATAAAAATTGCTCTCTAAATATGTATGATCTATTAGTGTGGAGAAAATAAGCTTTATACGAGCTTGTGATATGGAAGAAATAAAAGCGACGGACTGCATAATAAAGGCCCCTATCACAAGTGGCAATATAAAGTGACGTTCTTTTGCATTAAGATTTTGTGCATCCAACCATAAAAGCACATGACAACCACTGCTTCCCTTTGCGAATGGCCTATATTTTATTTTTGTCTTATACCTTATACAAGAGTCATGGTGATCTTCACCTTTCCTTTTTACACTTTATCCTTTGGCAAGCACTATGTATTGGAAAGATCCTGATATGTATATCCAATTGGATGTGGGTTTTCATAAAGCATTATTGTTGACATTACCCTTGAGGTAAAAGGTTGGGAGGCAAAACTATAAGCCCCTATCTTTCTCCGTGTCCTGTTAAAACTTCATACCCATAAATATTGCATGAGTGTTCGCAATTATGAAAGACTAAATGATAGTTGAGTATGTGGACTTGCTGAAAAGCTCTTATATTGACTCTTTCCGATGTTATGATAAATTGCAATTGCTTCAATGACTAAGATTATAATTTGCTAGTTTTTCAATGAAGTTTCTGATTCATACTTTACATTGTGAATAGATTGTTACTTCAGCATAAGAAATCATATGGCAATATATATAGGTTGCTATTCTAAGAATGATCATGATGCCCTCATGTCCGTATTTTATTTTATCGACACCTCTATCTCTAAACATGTGGACATATTTTTCGATATCGGCTTCCGCTTGAGGACAAGCGAGGTCTAAGCTTGGGGGAGTTGATACGTCCATTTTGCATCATGCTTTTATATCGATATTTATTGCATTATGGGCTGTTATTACACATTATGTCACAATACTTATGCATTTTCTCTCTTATTTTACAAGGTTTACATGAAGAGGGAGAATTCCGGCATGTGGAATCCTAGGCTGGAAAACTCCAAAAGTCCTGAAACTCCACGAAAGTCAATTTTGGAATATATTAAAGATATTGGGCGAAGAAAGCACCAAAGGGGGCCACCCACTCTCCACGAGGGTGGGGCGCGCCCCTGCCTCATGGACCACCTGGAAGCCCCTCGATGCCCATCTTCTGGTATAAGGTGTCTTTTGCCCTGGAAAAAAAATCAAAAGGAAGCTTTCGGGACAAAGTGCCGCCATCTCGAGGCGGAACCTTGGTGGAACCAATCTAGGGCTTCGACGGAGCTGTTCTGTCGGGGAAACATCCCTCCGGGAGGGGGAAATCGTCACCATCGGCATCACCATCGATCCTCTCATCGGGAGGGGGTCAATCTCCATCAACATCTTCATCAACACCATCTCCTCTCAAACCCTAGTTCATCTCTTGTATCCGATCTTTGTCTCAAAACCTCAGATTGGTACCTGTGGGTTGCTAGTAGTGTTGATTACTCCTTGTAGTTGATGCTAGTTGGTTTATTCGGTGGAATAGTATATGTTCAGATCCTTTATGCACATTAATACCCCTCTGATTATGAACATGAATATGATTTGTGAGTAGTTACGTTTGTTCCTGAGGACATGGGAGAAGTCTTGTTATAAGTAGTCATGTGAATTTGGTATTGGTTCGATATTTTGATGAGATGTATGTTGTCTTTCCTCCAGTGGTGTTATGTGAACGTCGACTACATGACACTTCACCATTGTTTGGGCCTAGGGGAAGGCATTGGGAAGTAATAAGTAGATGATGGGTTGCTAGAGTGACATAAGCTTAAACCCTAGTTTATGCGTTGCTTCATAAGGGGCTGATTTGGATCCATATGTTTCATATTGTGGTTAGGTTTACCTTAATTATTCTTTCGTAGTTGCAGATGCTTGCGAGGGGGGTTAATCATAAGTGGGATGCTTGTCCAAGGAAGGATAGTATCCAAGTGATATGTCTCCATCGTATCTACTTTTCCAAACACTTTTGACCTTGTTTCGGACTCTAACTTGCATGATTTGAATGGAACTAACCCAGATTGACGCTGTTTTCAGCAGAATTGCCATGGTGTTATTTTTGTGCAGAAATAAAAGTTTCCCAGAATGACCTGAAAATTAACGGAGAATATTTTTGGAATATATAAAAAATACTGGCGAAAGAATCTACATCAGGGGGCCCACACCCTGTCCACGAGGGTGGGGCGCGCCCACCCCCCTCCCTTGTGGGCCCCCTGATGCTCCACCAACCTCAACTCGAACTCTATATATTCATGTTCGAGGAGACAAAAATCAGAGAGAATGATTCATCGCGTTTTACGATATAGAGCCACCGCCAAGCCCTAATCTCTCTCGGGAGGACTGATCTGGAGTCTGTTCGGGGCTCCGGAGAGGGGAATCCATCGCCATCGTCATCATCAACCTTCCTCCATTACCAATTTCATGATGCACATCACCGCGCGTGAGTAATTCCATCGTAGACTTGCTGGATGGTGATGGGTTGGATGAGATTTATCATGTAATCGAGTTAGTTTTGTTAGGGTTTGATCCCTAGTATCCATTATGTTCTGAGATTGATGTTGCTATGACTTTACTACGCTTAATGCTTGTCACTAGGGCCCGAGTACCATGATTTCAGATCTGAACCTATTATGTTTCCATGAATATATGTGAGTTCTTGATCCTATCTTGCAAGTCAATAACCTATTGTGTGTTATGATCCGTTAACCTCGAAGTGACAATAATCGGGATTCTTACCGGTGATGACTGTAGTTTGAGGAGTTCATGTATTCACTAAGTGTTAATGCTTTGGTCTGGTACTCTATTAAAAGGAGGCCTTAATATCCCTTAGTTTCCAATAGGACCCCGCTGCCACGGGAGGGTAGGACAAAAGATGTCATGCAAGTTCTTTTCCATAAGTACGTATGACTATATTCGGAATACATGCCTACATTACATTGATGAACTGGAGCTAGTTCTGTGTCACCCTATGTTATAACTGTTGCATGAGGAATCGCATCCGACATAATTATCCATCACTGATCCATTGCCTACGAGCTTTTCACATATTGATCTTTGCTTAGTTACTTTTCTGTTGCCACTGTTACAATTACTATAAAACTGCTACTGTTACTTTTGCTACCGTTACCGCTACTATCATATTACTTTGCTACTAAATACTTTGCTACTAAATACTTTGCTGCAAATATTAAGTCTTTCAGGTGCGGTTGAATTGACAACTCAACTGTTAATACTTGAGAATATTCTTTGGCTCCCCTTGTGTCGAATCAATAAATTTGGGTTGAATACTCTACCCTCGAAAACTGTTACGATCCCCTATACTTGTGGGTTATCACCAAGCACAGGTCCACCCACATATCAAATTATCAAAGTAACGAACGCGAATCATATGAGCATGATGAAAACTAGCTTGACGATAATTCTCATGTATCCTTGGGAGCGCTTTCCTTTATATAAGAGTTTGTCCAGGCTTGCCCTTTGCTACAAAAAGAATTGGGCCACCTTGTTGCACCTTGTTTACTTTTGTTACTTGTTACCCGTTACGAATTACCTTATCACAAAACTATCTGTTACCGATAATTTATGTGCTTGCAGAGAATACCTTACTAAAAACTGCTTGTCATTTCCTTCCGCTCCTCGTTGGGTTCGACACTCTTACTTATCGAAAGGACTATGATAGATCCCCTATACTTGTGGGTCATCAAGACTCTTTTCTGGCGCCGTTGCCGGGGAGTGAAGCTCTTTTGGCAGGTGGAATTTCGTAAGGAAAAATTTATATAGTGTGCTGAAATTTACTGTCACTTGTTACTATGGAAAATAATCCTTCGAGGGGCTTGTTCGGGGTATCTTCACCCCGACTAGTAGAGAAAAGAGTTGCTCCTCAACCTACTGAACCTACTGAACCTACTGAAATTGTTTACTTTGAAATTCCTTCGGGTATGATAAAGAAACTGCTGGCTAATCCTTTTACAGGAGATGGAACATTACATCCCGATATGCACCTAATCTATGTGGATGAAGTTTGTGGATTATTTAAGCTTGCAGGTATGCCCGAGGATGTTATCAAGAAGAAGGTATTCCCTTTATCTTTGAACGGAAAGGCATTGACATGGTTTAGCCTATGTGATGATATTGGATCATGGAACTACAACCGATTGAAATTGGAATTTCATCAGAAGTTTTATCCTATGCATCTGGTTCATCGTGATCGTAATTATATATATATAATTTTTGGCCTCGCGAAGGAGAAAGTATCGCTCAATCTTGGGGGAGGCTTAAGTCAATGTTATATTCATGCCCCAATCATGAGCTCTCAAGAGAAATTATTATTCAAAACTTTTATGCTCGGCTTTCTCTCAATAATCGCTCCATGCTCGATACTTCTTGTACTAGTTCTTTTATGATGAAGACTACTAAATTCATATGGGATTTATTGGAAAGAATTAAATGCAACTTTGAAGATTGTGAACTCGACGAAGGTAAGGAGTCAGGTATAACACCTAAGTTTGATTGTGTTAAATCTTTTATGGATACCGATGCTTTTCATGAATTTAGCACTAAATATGGACTTGACTCTGAGATAGTAGCTTCTTTATGTGAATTATTTGCTACTCATGTTGATCTCCCTAAGGAGAAGTGGTTTAAATATCATCCTCCCATTGAAGTAAAAGTAGTTGAACCTATTAAAGTTGAAGAAAAGACTATCACTTATAATGTTGATCCTATTGTTCCTACCGCTTATATTGAGAAACCACCTTTCCCTGTTAGAATAAAGGATCATGCTAAAGCTTCAACTGTGGTTTGTAAGAGTAATGCTAGAACACCTACACCCTCTGAGCAAATTAAAGTTGAACCTAGTATTGCTATGGTTAAGGATCTCTTGGTCGATAATATTGATGGGCATGTTATTTACTTCTGTGATGAAGCTGCTAGAATTGCTAGACCCGATACTAAAAATAAACATAGACCCGTTGTTGGCATGCTTGTTTTTTCTGTTAAAATAGGGGATCACTGTTATCATGGCTTATGTGATATGGGTGCTAGTGTCAGTGCAATACCTTATACTTTATATAAAGAAATTATGCATGATATTGCACCTGTTGAGATAGAAGATATTGATGTTACTATTAGGCTTGCCAATAGAGATACTATTTCACCAACTGGGATTGTTAGAGATGTTGAAGTCTTGTGTGAGAAAATTAAATATCCTACTGATTTTCTTGTTCTTGCTTCCCCACAAGATGACTTTTGTCCCATTATATTTGGTAGACCCTTCTTGAATACTGTTAATGCTAAGATAGACTGCGAAAAGGATATTGTTACTGTTGGTTTAGGGGATATGTCTCATGATTTTAATTTTGCTAAATTTCATAGACAACCCCATGATAAAGAATTGCCTAGTAAAGATGAAATTATTGGTCTTGCTTCTATTGCCGTGCCTCCTAATGATCCTTTAGACCAATATTTGCTAGACCATGAAAATGAAATGTTTATGAATGAAAGAAGGGAAATAGATGAAGTATTATTTAAACAGGGACCTATTTTGAAACACAACTTGCCTGTTGAAATTCTAGGGATCCTCCTCCACCCAAGGGTGATCCCGTGTTTGAGCTTAAACCATTACCTGATACTCTTAAATATGCTTATCTTGATGAAAAGGAGATATATCATGTTATTATTAGTGCTAACCTTTCAGAGCAGGAAGAAGATAAATTATTGAAAACTCTGAAGAAGCACCGTGCTGCTATTGGATATACTCTTGATGATCTTAAGGGCATTAGTCCCACTCTATGCCAGCACAAAATAAAATTGGAGAAAGACGTTAAACCGGTTGTTGATCACCAACGATGGTTAAATCCTAAGATGAAATAAATGGTAAGAAATGAAATACTAAAGCTTCTGGAGGCAGGTATAATTTATCCTATTGCAGATAGTCAGTGGGTAAGTCATGTCCATTGTGTCCCTAAAAAGGGAGGTATTACTGTTGTTCCTAATGATAAAGACGAATTGATCCCACAAAGAATTGTTACAGGTTATAGAATGGTAATTTATTTTCGCAACTTAAATAAAGCTACTAGAAAGGATCATTACCCTTTACCTTTTATTGATCAAATGCTAGAAATATTATCCAAACATACACATTTTTTGCTTTCTAGACGTTTATTTTGGTTTCTCTCAAATACCTGTGTCGAAAGAGGATCGGGAAAATACCACTTTTACTAGCCCTTTCAGTACCTTTGCTTATAGAAGTATACCTTTTGGTTTATGTAATGCACCTGCTACCTTTCAAAGATGTATGATTACTATATTTTCTACCTTTTGTGAAAAGATTGTTGAGGTTTTCATGGATGATTTCTCCATGTATGGAACTTCTTTTGATGATTGCTTAAGCAACCTTCATCGAGTTTTGCAAAGATGTGAAGAAACTAATCTTGTCTTGAATTGGGAGAAGTGCCACTTTATGGTTAATGAAGGTATTGTCTTGGGACATAAAATTTCTAAAAGAGGTATTGAAGTTGATAAAGCTAAAGTTGATGCTATTCAAAAGATGTCGTGTCCTACGGACATTAAAGGTATAAGAAGTTTCCTTGGTCATGCCGGTTTTTATAGGAGGTTCATTAAAGACTTCTCAAAAAATTAGGCCTCTAACTAATCTCTTACAAAAAGATGTTCCTTTTGTCTTTGATGATGATTATGCAGAAGCATTTGAAATACTTAAGGAAGCTTTGATTTCTGCACCTATTGTTCAGCCACCTGATTGGAATTTACCCTTTAAAATTATGTGTGATGCTAGTGATTATGCTGTAGGTGCTGTTCTAGGACAAAGAGTTGATAAGAAATTAAATGATATCCAATATGCTAGTAAAACTCTAGACAGTGCCCAGAGAAATTATGCTACTACTGAAAAATATTTTTTAGCAGTTGCATTTGCTTGTGATAAGTTGAGATCTTATATTGTTGATTCAAAAGTAACTATTCACACTGATCATGCTGCTATTAAATACCTTATGGAAAAGAAAGATACTAAACCTAGACTTATTAGATGGGTTATTTTGCTACAAGAATTTGATTTGCATATTATTGATAGGAAGGGAGCTGAGAACCCCATTGCAGACAACTTGTCTAGGTTAGAAAATGTTTTTGATGACCCACTCCCTATTGATGATAGTTTTCCTGATGAACAATTAGCTGTCATAAATGCTTCTTGTACTGCTCCATGGTATGCTGATTATGCTAATTACATTGTTGCTAAATTTATACCACCTAGTTTCACATACTAGCAAAAGAAAAAGGTTTTCTATGATTTGAGACATTACTTTTGCGATGACCCACACCTTTATAAAGAAGGAGTAGATGGTGTTATTAGACGTTGTGTACCTGAGCATGAACAGGAACGGATCCTACACAAGTGTCACTCTGAGGCTTATGGAGGACACCACGCTGGAGATAGAAATGCACATAAGGTATTACAATCCGGTGTTTATTGGCCTACTCTTTTCAAAGATGCTCGTAAGTTTGTCTTGTCTTCTGATGAATGTTAAAGAATTGGTAATATTAGTAAACGTCAAGAAATGCCTATGAACTATTCACTTGTTATTGAACCATTTGATGTTTGGGGCTTTGATTATATGGGACCGTTTCCTTCCTCTAATGGGTATACACATGTTTTAGTTGCTGTTGATTATGTTACTAAGTGGGTAGAAGCTATTCCAACTAGTAGTGATGATCATAACACCTCTATTAAGATGCTTAAAGAAGTTATTTTTCCGAGGTTTGGAGTCCCTAGATACTTAATGACTGATGGTGGTTCACATTTTATTCATGGTACTTTTCGTAAAATGCTTGCTAAGTATGATGTTAATCATAGAATTGCATCTCCATACCACCCACAGACTAGTAGTCAAGTAGAACTGAGTAATAGAGAGATTAAATTAACTTTGTAAAAGACTGTTAATAGATCTAGAAAGAATTGGTCCAAGAAACTTGATGATGCATTATGGGCCTATAGAACTGCATATAAAAATCCTATGGGTATGTCTTCGTATAAAATGGTTTATGGAAAAGCATGTCATTTACCTCTCGAACTAGAACATAAGGCATATTGGGCCATTAAAGAGCGCAATTATGATTTCAAACTTGCCGGTGAGAAGAGACTATTTGACATTAGGTCACTTGATGAGTGGAGAACCCAGGCCTATGAGAATGCCAAACTGTTTAAAGAAAAATTTAAAAGATGGCATGACAAAAGGATACAAAAGCGTGAGTAGGTGATTATGTTTTGTTATACAACTCTCGTTTAAGACTTTTTGCAGGAAAACTCCTCTCTAAATGGGAAGGTCCTTTCGTTATCGAGGAGGTCTATCGTCCCGGTGCCATAAAAATCAACAACTTCGAAGGCACAAATCCGAAGGTGGTGAACGGTCAAAGAATCAAACATTATATCTCAGGTAATCTCATAAATGTTGAAACCAATGTTATTGACACCGTAACCCCGGAGGAGTACATAAGGGACACTTTCTAGAAAGTTTCAGACTCCAAAAAGGACTAGGTATGTGGTACGGTAAGTAAGCCGACTCCAAAACAGTTCTGACATCATTTTTTCTCCGTTTTGGAATACTTAAGAAAATAGGAAAATAAGAAGTAGTCCGGAAAGGACACGAGGCATCCACGAGGGTGGAGGGCGCGCCCTGCCCCCCTAGGCGTGCCCCCTGCCTCATGGGCACCTCGTGTGCCCTTCAAACTCCGTTTTCTTGCACGATATTTCTTTTGGTCGGTAAAAATTCGTTATATAATCTCCCGAAGGTTTTGACCACCGTACCACGACAAAATCCTTTGTTTTTGTTTTGAGTTGTTTCTGCCGCAGGTTAGAGCAATATATCACCCCAGGATTCGAAGGGAGAAAGCTATGTGGCTGATTTCCTTGCAGAACCTAAGGTCTACGGGGACTTGGAGCATTGTGCTTGGACCACGGAGGAAGAAGAAGACTATGATCCTAGGGGAAAGGAGGAGACGAGCTCAGATGAAGATGAAGTCCCATTACCTCAACCTGGGGACATGCATCTGGATTTCAAAAAGTCAAGCCTCCCTAATAGAGCAAAGAAACCTAATATCGAGTTTATCCCTTTTCGCCTCTTGTACGAGAGCAAACATGAACTATGCAAAAAGATATTAAACCTTGAGCAGGAGATCGATGACCTAAGGGAGCAAAATTCTATCCTCAAGCGCAAATTAAGGAAGAAGCCTACGTCATCAACAACTCCATCATCACCACCTCTGAAGAAAGAGACATAAACACATGGGTATGGGCACTCCCCTTGGCAATTGCCAAGCTTGGGGGAGGTGCCCCGGTATCGTATCACCATCACACTTCTATCTTTACCGTTTTCTTAGTTCGATCCTTTTGGTTATATCTTGATCTAGTAGAATAAAGTTTAGTATGATCTAGCTTTGAGTTTTTGTGTTGATCCTTATCTATGTAATCGAGTTCGTGGGCTATATATAATAAAGATTAGCCTTGAGTCGAGGGCTTGGTTATCTTGCTATGATCTTGAGGGAATAAAAGAAAAAAGAAAGAATAAAAAGAAATAAAGAGATCATATTGATCTTATGGAGAGTAATGACTTCACATATAAAGAGTATGATGAATAAAAGTTGTTAAGAGTTGACAAACATAGTTTTGCCCATCGTTGCAATTAATAGGAAGTACTAAAGAAAGAGAGGTTTTCACATATAAATATACTATCTTGGACATCTTTTATGATTGTGAGCACTCATTAAAATACGACATGCTAAAAATTTGATGTTGGACAAGGAAGACAACGTAATGGGTTATGTTTTCTTATATCCGGAATAAATTATATTGTCATGGATCATCCAACATGTTGAGCTTGCCTTTCCCCCTCATGCTAGCCAAATTCTTTGCACCAAGTAGAGATACTACTTGTGCTTCCAAATATCCTTAAACCCAGTTTTGCCATGAGAGTCCACCATATCTACCTATGGATTGAGTAAGATCCTTCAAGTAAGTTGTCATTGTTGCCAGCAATAAAAATTGCTCTCTAAATATGTATGATCTATTAGTGTGGAGAAAATAAGCTTTATACGAGCTTGTGATATGGAAGAAATAAAAGCGACGGACTGCATAATAAAGGCCCCTATCACAAGTGGCAATATAAAGTGACGTTCTTTTGCATTAAGATTTTGTGCATCCAACCATAAAAGCACATGACAACCACTGCTTCCCTTTGCGAATGGCCTATATTTTATTTTTGTCTTATACCTTATACAAGAGTCATGGTGATCTTCACCTTTCCTTTTTACACTTTATCCTTTGGCAAGCACTATGTATTGGAAAGATCCTGATATGTATATCCAATTGGATGTGGGTTTTCATAAAGCATTATTGTTGACATTACCCTTGAGGTAAAAGGTTGGGAGGCAAAACTATAAGCCCCTATCTTTCTCCGTGTCCTGTTAAAACTTCATACCCATAAATATTGCATGAGTGTTCGCAATTATGAAAGACTAAATGATAGTTGAGTATGTGGACTTGCTGAAAAGCTCTTATATTGACTCTTTCCGATGTTATGATAAATTGCAATTGCTTCAATGACTAAGATTATAATTTGCTAGTTTTTCAATGAAGTTTCTGATTCATACTTTACATTGTGAATAGATTGTTACTTCAGCATAAGAAATCATATGGCAATATATATAGGTTGCTATTCTAAGAATGATCATGATGCCCTCATGTCCGTATTTTATTTTATCGACACCTCTATCTCTAAACATGTGGACATATTTTTCGATATCGGCTTCCGCTTGAGGACAAGCGAGGTCTAAGCTTGGGGGAGTTGATACGTCCATTTTGCATCATGCTTTTATATCGATATTTATTGCATTATGGGCTGTTATTACACATTATGTCACAATACTTATGCATTTTCTCTCTTATTTTACAAGGTTTACATGAAGAGGGAGAATTCCGGCATGTGGAATCCTAGGCTGGAAAACTCCAAAAGTCCTGAAACTCCACGAAAGTCAATTTTGGAATATATTAAAGATATTGGGCGAAGAAAGCACCAAAGGGGGCCACCCACTCTCCACGAGGGTGGGGCGCGCCCCTGCCTCATGGACCACCTGGAAGCCCCTCGATGCCCATCTTCTGGTATAAGGTGTCTTTTGCCCTGGAAAAAAAATCAAAAGGAAGCTTTCGGGACAAAGTGCCGCCATCTCGAGGCGGAACCTTGGTGGAACCAATCTAGGGCTTCGACGGAGCTGTTCTGTCGGGGAAACATCCCTCCGGGAGGGGGAAATCGTCACCATCGGCATCACCATCGATCCTCTCATCGGGAGGGGGTCAATCTCCATCAACATCTTCATCAACACCATCTCCTCTCAAACCCTAGTTCATCTCTTGTATCCGATCTTTGTCTCAAAACCTCAGATTGGTACCTGTGGGTTGCTAGTAGTGTTGATTACTCCTTGTAGTTGATGCTAGTTGGTTTATTCGGTGGAATAGTATATGTTCAGATCCTTTATGCACATTAATACCCCTCTGATTATGAACATGAATATGATTTGTGAGTAGTTACGTTTGTTCCTGAGGACATGGGAGAAGTCTTGTTATAAGTAGTCATGTGAATTTGGTATTGGTTCGATATTTTGATGAGATGTATGTTGTCTTTCCTCCAGTGGTGTTATGTGAACGTCGACTACATGACACTTCACCATTGTTTGGGCCTAGGGGAAGGCATTGGGAAGTAATAAGTAGATGATGGGTTGCTAGAGTGACATAAGCTTAAACCCTAGTTTATGCGTTGCTTCATAAGGGGCTGATTTGGATCCATATGTTTCATATTGTGGTTAGGTTTACCTTAATTATTCTTTCGTAGTTGCAGATGCTTGCGAGGGGGGTTAATCATAAGTGGGATGCTTGTCCAAGGAAGGATAGTATCCAAGTGATATGTCTCCATCGTATCTACTTTTCCAAACACTTTTGACCTTGTTTCGGACTCTAACTTGCATGATTTGAATGGAACTAACCCAGATTGACGCTGTTTTCAGCAGAATTGCCATGGTGTTATTTTTGTGCAGAAATAAAAGTTTCCCAGAATGACCTGAAAATTAACGGAGAATATTTTTGGAATATATAAAAAATACTGGCGAAAGAATCTACATCAGGGGGCCCACACCCTGTCCACGAGGGTGGGGCGCGCCCACCCCCCTCCCTTGTGGGCCCCCTGATGCTCCACCAACCTCAACTCGAACTCTATATATTCATGTTCGAGGAGACAAAAATCAGAGAGAATGATTCATCGCGTTTTACGATATAGAGCCACCGCCAAGCCCTAATCTCTCTCGGGAGGACTGATCTGGAGTCTGTTCGGGGCTCCGGAGAGGGGAATCCATCGCCATCGTCATCATCAACCTTCCTCCATTACCAATTTCATGATGCACATCACCGCGCGTGAGTAATTCCATCGTAGACTTGCTGGATGGTGATGGGTTGGATGAGATTTATCATGTAATCGAGTTAGTTTTGTTAGGGTTTGATCCCTAGTATCCATTATGTTCTGAGATTGATGTTGCTATGACTTTACTACGCTTAATGCTTGTCACTAGGGCCCGAGTACCATGATTTCAGATCTGAACCTATTATGTTTCCATGAATATATGTGAGTTCTTGATCCTATCTTGCAAGTCAATAACCTATTGTGTGTTATGATCCGTTAACCTCGAAGTGACAATAATCGGGATTCTTACCGGTGATGACTGTAGTTTGAGGAGTTCATGTATTCACTAAGTGTTAATGCTTTGGTCTGGTACTCTATTAAAAGGAGGCCTTAATATCCCTTAGTTTCCAATAGGACCCCGCTGCCACGGGAGGGTAGGACAAAAGATGTCATGCAAGTTCTTTTCCATAAGTACGTATGACTATATTCGGAATACATGCCTACATTACATTGATGAACTGGAGCTAGTTCTGTGTCACCCTATGTTATAACTGTTGCATGAGGAATCGCATCCGACATAATTATCCATCACTGATCCATTGCCTACGAGCTTTTCACATATTGATCTTTGCTTAGTTACTTTTCTGTTGCCACTGTTACAATTACTATAAAACTGCTACTGTTACTTTTGCTACCGTTACCGCTACTATCATATTACTTTGCTACTAAATACTTTGCTACTAAATACTTTGCTGCAAATATTAAGTCTTTCAGGTGCGGTTGAATTGACAACTCAACTGTTAATACTTGAGAATATTCTTTGGCTCCCCTTGTGTCGAATCAATAAATTTGGGTTGAATACTCTACCCTCGAAAACTGTTACGATCCCCTATACTTGTGGGTTATCACCAAGCACAGGTCCACCCACATATCAAATTATCAAAGTAACGAACGCGAATCATATGAGCATGATGAAAACTAGCTTGACGATAATTCTCATGTATCCTTGGGAGCGCTTTCCTTTATATAAGAGTTTGTCCAGGCTTGCCCTTTGCTACAAAAAGAATTGGGCCACCTTGTTGCACCTTGTTTACTTTTGTTACTTGTTACCCGTTACGAATTACCTTATCACAAAACTATCTGTTACCGATAATTTATGTGCTTGCAGAGAATACCTTACTAAAAACTGCTTGTCATTTCCTTCCGCTCCTCGTTGGGTTCGACACTCTTACTTATCGAAAGGACTATGATAGATCCCCTATACTTGTGGGTCATCAAGACTCTTTTCTGGCGCCGTTGCCGGGGAGTGAAGCTCTTTTGGCAGGTGGAATTTCGTAAGGAAAAATTTATATAGTGTGCTGAAATTTACTGTCACTTGTTACTATGGAAAATAATCCTTCGAGGGGCTTGTTCGGGGTATCTTCACCCCGACTAGTAGAGAAAAGAGTTGCTCCTCAACCTACTGAACCTACTGAACCTACTGAAATTGTTTACTTTGAAATTCCTTCGGGTATGATAAAGAAACTGCTGGCTAATCCTTTTACAGGAGATGGAACATTACATCCCGATATGCACCTAATCTATGTGGATGAAGTTTGTGGATTATTTAAGCTTGCAGGTATGCCCGAGGATGTTATCAAGAAGAAGGTATTCCCTTTATCTTTGAACGGAAAGGCATTGACATGGTTTAGCCTATGTGATGATATTGGATCATGGAACTACAACCGATTGAAATTGGAATTTCATCAGAAGTTTTATCCTATGCATCTGGTTCATCGTGATCGTAATTATATATATATAATTTTTGGCCTCGCGAAGGAGAAAGTATCGCTCAATCTTGGGGGAGGCTTAAGTCAATGTTATATTCATGCCCCAATCATGAGCTCTCAAGAGAAATTATTATTCAAAACTTTTATGCTCGGCTTTCTCTCAATAATCGCTCCATGCTCGATACTTCTTGTACTAGTTCTTTTATGATGAAGACTACTAAATTCATATGGGATTTATTGGAAAGAATTAAATGCAACTTTGAAGATTGTGAACTCGACGAAGGTAAGGAGTCAGGTATAACACCTAAGTTTGATTGTGTTAAATCTTTTATGGATACCGATGCTTTTCATGAATTTAGCACTAAATATGGACTTGACTCTGAGATAGTAGCTTCTTTATGTGAATTATTTGCTACTCATGTTGATCTCCCTAAGGAGAAGTGGTTTAAATATCATCCTCCCATTGAAGTAAAAGTAGTTGAACCTATTAAAGTTGAAGAAAAGACTATCACTTATAATGTTGATCCTATTGTTCCTACCGCTTATATTGAGAAACCACCTTTCCCTGTTAGAATAAAGGATCATGCTAAAGCTTCAACTGTGGTTTGTAAGAGTAATGCTAGAACACCTACACCCTCTGAGCAAATTAAAGTTGAACCTAGTATTGCTATGGTTAAGGATCTCTTGGTCGATAATATTGATGGGCATGTTATTTACTTCTGTGATGAAGCTGCTAGAATTGCTAGACCCGATACTAAAAATAAACATAGACCCGTTGTTGGCATGCTTGTTTTTTCTGTTAAAATAGGGGATCACTGTTATCATGGCTTATGTGATATGGGTGCTAGTGTCAGTGCAATACCTTATACTTTATATAAAGAAATTATGCATGATATTGCACCTGTTGAGATAGAAGATATTGATGTTACTATTAGGCTTGCCAATAGAGATACTATTTCACCAACTGGGATTGTTAGAGATGTTGAAGTCTTGTGTGAGAAAATTAAATATCCTACTGATTTTCTTGTTCTTGCTTCCCCACAAGATGACTTTTGTCCCATTATATTTGGTAGACCCTTCTTGAATACTGTTAATGCTAAGATAGACTGCGAAAAGGATATTGTTACTGTTGGTTTAGGGGATATGTCTCATGATTTTAATTTTGCTAAATTTCATAGACAACCCCATGATAAAGAATTGCCTAGTAAAGATGAAATTATTGGTCTTGCTTCTATTGCCGTGCCTCCTAATGATCCTTTAGACCAATATTTGCTAGACCATGAAAATGAAATGTTTATGAATGAAAGAAGGGAAATAGATGAAGTATTATTTAAACAGGGACCTATTTTGAAACACAACTTGCCTGTTGAAATTCTAGGGATCCTCCTCCACCCAAGGGTGATCCCCTGTTTGAGCTTAAACCATTACCTGATACTCTTAAATATGCTTATCTTGATGAAAAGGAGATATATCATGTTATTATTAGTGCTAACCTTTCAGAGCAGGAAGAAGATAAATTATTGAAAACTCTGAAGAAGCACCGTGCTGCTATTGGATATACTCTTGATGATCTTAAGGGCATTAGTCCCACTCTATGCCAGCACAAAATAAAATTGGAGAAAGACGTTAAACCGGTTGTTGATCACCAACGATGGTTAAATCCTAAGATGAAAGAAATGGTAAGAAATGAAATACTAAAGCTTCTGGAGGCAGGTATAATTTATCCTATTGCAGATAGTCAGTGGGTAAGTCATGTCCATTGTGTCCCTAAAAAGGGAGGTATTACTGTTGTTCCTAATGATAAAGACGAATTGATCCCACAAAGAATTGTTACAGGTTATAGAATGGTAATTTATTTTCGCAACTTAAATAAAGCTACTAGAAAGGATCATTACCCTTTACCTTTTATTGATCAAATGCTAGAAATATTATCCAAACATACACATTTTTTGCTTTCTAGACGTTTATTTTGGTTTCTCTCAAATACCTGTGTCGAAAGAGGATCGGGAAA